>NC_090437.1:596900584-597558709 GCF_031143425.1 Pleurodeles waltl
TGGCGATTTGAGACCTTGTATTGACTTTAGAGCAATTAATAATATCACAATTAAGAATAAATATCCACTACCTCTTATACTGGTCTTGTTAGACCAGGTAAAATCCGCTGTCATCTATACTAAACTTGACTTACGAACTGCTTATCATTTAGTTCGAATTTGAGAGGGAGATGGGTGGAAAACAGCTTTTAAGACTCGATATGGCCTTTTTGAGTATTCAGTGATGCCGTTTGGCCTGTGCAATGCCCCAGCAGCCTTTCAATATTTCTTAAATGATGTTCTGCGAGAATATCTAGACATCTTTGTCATCGTTTACATTGATGATATTCTGATTCATTCAAACTCTGAAGATATACATGAAGAATGTGTTTAAAAAGTGTTAACAACTCTACAAAAACATAATTTGTTTTGTAAACTAAGTAAATGTGAACTCCATACCAAAGAAGTTGAATTTCTAGGAGTCAGTCTAACACCTGATGGCATGCAAATGACTGAAAGCAAAATTCAAGCTGTATCCGAATGGCCCACGCCAAACTCAGTGCGTGATATTCAATGTTTTTTGGGTTTTGCTAATTTTTATCTACGTTTCATCCATCACTTCTCTCAAAAGGTGGCCCCAATCACCAAGTTGTTAAGAAAAAAGGCCGTCTTCAACTGGTCCCAAGAGACAGAAAAAGCATTTCAAGATTTAAAAAAGGTCTTTCCTACCGCTCCCATTTTAGCTCACCCTAATGTGGAAGAACCATTCATCGTGGAAGCTGATGCTCGTGCATCTGATGTTGCCGTTGGGGTCATCCTGTCTCAACATCATCGAGAAACGGGACAATTGCACCCCGTAGCGTATGCATCAAGAAAATTTAATGAAGCAGAACAAAATTACACGATAGCAGAAAAAGAATTACTAGCAATTCGTAATGCTTTTAAAGAATGGAAGCATTGGCCCTCATTACAACATTGGCGGTAAATCCCGATTACCGCCGTGCAGAAGACCGCAAACACACCGCTGCGGCCGCGGAATTCCGCCACAGCTATTACGACCCACAGCTTGGAATCCACCAAAATTTAAACACCCACACAAGTCCGCCACACCAAAGGTCAGTGATAAACTGGCGATAACAAAACCTCCACCGTCATGCCAATAGGAATACTTCCACACTATCACGACCCACGAATCCATGCGGCGGTCTTTCAACCGCGGTAAACCATTGGCGGTACACACCGCAGCGCTCAAAATGCACACACTCTTACAAAACACAACCAGATTGGACAATTCCAAATACCTGATACCTGATACACATACACACACCACACCCACACACCCACACCACTATAAAACACCCGCCCACATCACCCACAAACCCTAACTACCTAAAATATTGACGAAGGCCTGAGAGACAGGACAGCAAAGACAACACCACCATACAGAGGCACACAACACCATCACACATACACATCAATGCACAAAACACCACATACCCCTAAACATCACCCCACACATCACAACACACACCACCTCACATATCACCCACACCACCCCATGGCACCGCAAAGACACCCCAGGTTTTCTGAGGAGGAGCTCAGGGTCATGGTGGAGGAAATCATCCGGATAGAGCCACAGCTATTCAGATCACAGGTGCAGCACACCACCATAGCTAGGAAGATGGAGCTATGGCGCAGAATCGTGGACAGGGTCAACGCAGTGGGACAGCACCCCCACACTCACCCTCACCCCCATCACTCGAACTCCTCACATATGTCCCATTATCACAAACCACACATCCCAACACCAAGCCCTGCATGCAACAAAAAAGCATGGACACCCATCACCAATGCATGTCCACTGCACATACCCACACAGACCCCTAAACAATTAGCACACAAGATCCTACACAGGAATGCAAGCACTGGGGTACAGGTTCACCCACCCGTTGCACACCATGGCATACATAGATACTAAAACTATGCCTTTATGCTAACACCTCTGCAGGACCTCTACCCAACGTCACTGGACAGGAGGTTCCAGACATGTCCACTCCCCCCACAGAATAGGCCCACAGTGATGACAGCAGCTCTGTCCAACTGGATCTGGATGACCAGCCTGGCTCATCTGGGACCTCGGGACAGTCAGTTCCCCTCATACTGGCACAAGCCACAACAGAGCCTCCCCCCTCTGGAAACACCAGCACAGCACCCACCCAGCGGGCCCATACCTCTGTCCCCAGGACACGTCAAGCAGCAGTGTGTCCACCACTACAGGGAGCCCAGGCTAACCCACCACCCCAAGAACAGAAGGGATCAGGGGGCAGTGGCAGTAAGCACACGGTTCAGGGGACAGAGGCCCAGGAACACAGGGGAACTGGGAGTGCTGCTGTGCGACAGGAGGAGGACAGGCCCAGGGAACCCACTCTCCACGAGGCCCTCTCCAACATTATGGGGTCCTACCACCATTCCCAGGAGACGATGGCAATGGTACTGGCCAAGTTTCAGGAGACCCAGCGGCTGCAGGAGGAACAGTATTTGGGGTTCAGGGAGGAACTCAAATCCATCAATACCACCCTGGGCACCATTGTAGGGGTGCTGAAGGAACTCATGAACACCAGGAGGGACACTGTGGCACAACAAGGGGCCCCTGACACTAGCCTGGATGATGAACTGCCCACCACCTCCGCCGGCGCTAGTGGACAGGAGGCACCGCCACAGGACCACGACACCAGCACCCCACCACCTGCAGATGGAGAACCACCCCGCAAGCGGTCCCTGAGATCCAGGACAAAGACAGAGAACAATGCCAGACCCCGCCAAGAAATTAGACCACCCTGCTTGTCATTCTTCTGTCCCACTTTGTCACCCTGTCCATCCATCAACTGCCCCAGCTCCACTTGCTATGCCCCTTTGGACAATGCACCTGTGAAACAAATAGACTGGACTCTGCCATGGACATTCCTCCACCATCACCCCTGACCATTTTACAACCCCCTCCACTATTTAGCACTTAAATAAACACCCTTAAATCACAAAACTATCTGGAGTCAGTCTGTGCTTTCACAAATGTGTATTTGCAATAACAGAGGAAAATAGCAATATCCATTGTATTGTCAACATACTTATGTGACACAGCTCTAGTCCATGAGGAAACATAGCAGAGGTCACACAGTGGGGCCAACATCTGTGAAATCAAAAGGGAAAGTGACAAATCAGGGTCCATGCACTGGGTGAAAGTGACAGACAGATGAGAGGTAGAACAAGTGTATCAGATGTAGCAGGCAATGATGTCTTCTTACCTGTGCCACACTGGAAGTATTGATGAATCACGGTGTTTCTGTTGTCAATATCCTCTTCTTCTGCTTCCTCTTCTTCACTGTCCACAGGCTCCACAGCTGCCACAACACCTCCTTCAGGACCATCCTCCTGCAGAAAAGGCACCTGTTGTGGCAAAGCCAAGTTGTGCAGCATACAGCAGGCCACGATGATCTGGCACACCTTCTTTGGTGAGTAGAATAAGGAACCACCCGTCATATGGAGGCACCTGAACCTGGCCTTCAGAAGGCCGAAGGTCCTCTCTATAACCCTCCTAGTTCGCCCATGTGGCTCATTGTAGCGTTCCTCTGCCCTTGTCCTGGGATTCCTCACTGGGGTCAGTAGTCATGACAGGTTAGGGTACCCAGAGTCACCTGCAAATGTCGAGGGACAACTGTTAGACACACACTAACCCTTAGGGACAACCCCAGACAACTATTCACACTGTATAGGGTCCATGCCCTCACCTAATAGCCACACACTGTGCCTCAAGAGTTGCCTCATCACATAAGGGATGCTGCTATTTCTCAGAATGTCAGCGTCATGCACTGAGCCTGGAAATTTGACATTCACATGGGAGATGTACTGGTCTGCCAAACACACCATTTGCACATTCATAGAATGGTAACTCTTCCGGTATCTGTACACCTGTTCACTCCTGCGGGGGCGACCAAGGTCACATGTGTCCCATCAATGGCACCTATGATGTTGGGGATATGTCCCAAAGCATAGAAGTCACATTTCACTGTAGGAAAATCCTCCACCTGAGGGAACACGATGTAGCTGCGCATGTGTTTCAGCAGGGCAGACAACACTCTGGACAGCACGTTGGAGAACATGGGCTGGGACATCCCTGATGCTATGGTCGTCTGAAAAGACCCACCTGCCAGGAAATTGAATACTGACAGCACCTGCACTAGAGGGGGTATCCCTGTGGGATGGCGGATAGCTGACATCAGGTCCGGCTCCAACTGGGCACACAGTTCAAGGATTGTGGCACGGTCCAGTCTGTAGGTGACAATTACATGTCGCTCTTCTATTGTCGACAGGTCCACCAGCGCTCTGTACACCGGAGGATGCCGCCATCTCCTCACCTGCCCCAGCAGACATGCTATATGGAGGAGAACAGCGAGCAGAGGGTCAGCCAACACTGAGGTACGAAAACACAACTTTATTGCACACATTTTTCAATCCGCTATTGGCCTGTCTTAGTGTGTATTCAAGGCCTAGATATGTGTGACACATTTAAAAATAGTGCCATGTGGTCCCCTGAAATGGCGGCTGCTTGACCTGTAAGGTGGGACAATGGGATATGAGGTAACTGCGTTGGCGTTGGACACCGTCGCGGTAGGCGGTCGAAGATCGCGGCGCAATCCTGCATTGGTTAACATTGGGCCCTATGGGTCCTAGGAGCCAATGACGATGTACGCCGGCGGTGACGGTACTCACCGCCGTGGACATGACCGCCATTTTCTATCTGTTCACTCACTTGATACCTGATCTTCGACAGGAGAGGACCTACACTGCAAGTGCTGCTGTGACCTCAGTCTGGAAGTGACAATGGCTCATGTGTCTTGGGAAAGGAAAGGGCCCCTGCCTTCACCACGGAGGAGTTAGAGAAACTAGTGGATGGGGTCCTCCCCCAGTACACGCTACTCTACGGTCCTCCAGACAAACAGGTAAGTACACTGTGAGCATGCTGGATGGGCAATGCCTGTGTGGAGTGCTGTGGATGTAAGATACGGGGGCAGAATGAGGCGTGCATGAAACAACGGTGAGTGTATGTGCGTCATGGCGAGGGCAGGAACGCGGGGCAATGACTGTGACATTCCGGGCGGTTATATCTTCTCCTTTTTCCCCTGTACTATTCCTGTAGGTCAGCGCCCACCAGAAGAAGGATAGTTGGCGTGCCATTGCCAAGGAAGTCCGGACCCTGGGGGTCCACCACAGACGGAGCACCCACTGCCGGAAAAGATGGGAGGACATTCGCCGCTGGAGCAAGAAGACGGCGGAGGCCCAGCTGGGGATGGGCTCCCAACGTGAGAGGGGTGCCCGTTGCACCATAACCCCCCTGATGTCCCGGATCCTGGCGATGGCGTACCCGGAGTTGGATGGGCACTTGAGAGCATCACAGCAGCCACAGGGGGGTGAGTACACTCTCATTCAGCTGAATCAGCGTGCATTGGAGGTGTCTGGGTGGGGGAAGGTGGGCTGTGGGTACCCCTAGGCCAGGGCGAGTTTTGTAAGCAAGGTCCCTTCGTAAGGCAGGCCATGTGGCACCCTACCCCACCAGTGTTAAGAGCCAACTACACCTAGTCAGGCTCCTGTGACTTCCATGTGTGCAGCAATCGGGCATAGGCCTTATACCCCATGGCCCTGTGTTTAATTAGGGAACTCTAAGTGCATGGCATAGTGCAGAGGGCTGCTGTGTCTGTAGTGTCCGCCAACGGTAGCGGTATTGCATGCACTGAACATGTCTTTCTTCTTTCTCCCCCCCTTTATGTGGTCTCCCTGTTCTGGTGTGCAATAGCATCATCAGGCGGAGGAGCAATGGCACTGGAGAAGGAGGGAGCTGCATCCCACATGACCCGGGAGGGCGAGACTACGACTCCGAATTCACCAGTGGGACGGAGGGCGAGGGGAGCTCCACGGCGGGGACAGGAGCTGAGACCAGCGACACGGACTCCTCCTCTGATGGGAGCTCCCTTGCTGTGGCGGGCCCCTCTGTGCCGCCCGCATCTACAGGTATAGCCGCCACCCCCCTACCAGCACCGCCCTCCCAGCAGCCCCTCATTGTGTGCCCCGTGGCCGCTCACCCAGGAGGGTGGGCATCTCCTTCGCCCCAGGCACCTCAGTCCCTGCCCCTGTCAGCCCTGCTGCCCTCAGTGAGGAGGCCATTGGCCTCCTCAGATCCCTCACTGTTGGGCAGTCTACCATTCTGAATGACATCCAGGGTGTAGAGAGGCAGTTGCAACAGACGAATGCATACCTGAAGGGCATTCATTCTGGTCAGGCAGCCCAACAGAGAGCTTTTCAGACTCTGGCCTCAGCACTGATGGCAGCCATTGTCCCTGTGTCCAGCCTCCCCCTCCAACTACCTCCACCCAGCCCCAATCCCCTGTACCTCAGCCTATCCCAAGCACACCATCAGACCAGCATGCACACACCTCAACTCACAAGGGTAGCTCTGGCAAACATAACCACCACACATCCCACAGGCACTGACACAAGCATCGTACCGTGCACACATACCAACAACCACTGCCTCCACTGTGTCCCCCTCCTCCTCGTCTCCCTCCTCCCTCCTTGTCACGTCTCCACTCACACCTGCATGCACTACATCTTCAGCCACTACGTCCATAACCAGCACGCCCATCTCCACACACCGCTCACGTGCACTCACCACCCCACTACCATTCACACATCCCCTGTGTCCTCTCCCAGCGTGTCTGTGAGCCCACCTCCCAAAGTACACAAATGCAGTCACACACCCACCCAACAGCCATCCACCTCACGATAGCCTCCAGCCCATGCACCTTCACCCAAAGTCAGCAAACGTACACCTCCTACAACCACTACCTCTTCCTCCACTCCGAAACCCCCTCCATCTACCAGTCCCAGTGTGTCTAAAAAACTTTTCCTCTTAAATGTTGACCTCTTCCCTACACTCCCCACCCCCCCTTACGTCCCCTAGGGCACGCCTTTCCAGGTCCCAACCCAGCACCTCAGCCACCACATCACCGGGAACAGTGGTGCCAGCAGTAACCGGCTTCTGGAGTGCTCTAAGCAGCAGGGCAGCCAGTGTGCCAAGGAGCCAGACCACAGACAGTCCCCCATTTCAGAAACATAAGAAGTTGGCCACAGCCCGGAGGGAGAAGGGCAAAACACCTGCCGCCAAGAGCTCTCCCGGGAATACAGTTGGGAGTGGCAAGACAGCTGCGCCACCATTCAAGGTGGGGAAGGGGCAGAGAAAGAAAGGGAAGTCGCTGCCAACCTGCACCGCTGCCAAGGACACCGCCGCCACCAGCACCGCTTCCCAGGACACCACCAGCACCAGCACCGCTGCCAAGGACACCGCCACCACCAGCACCGCTGCCAAGGACACCGCCGCCACCAGCACCGCTTCCTAGGACACCGCCGCCACCAGCACCACTGCCAAGGACACCGCCGCCACCATCACTGCTTCCCAGGACACTGCCACCACCAGCACTGCTGCCAAGGACACCACCGCCACCAGCACCACTTGCCAGGACACCACCACCACCAGCATGCTGACTGAGCCATCCACCAGCACCGCAGGCCAATGAGCGCCGTAAGCACCGTCACTACTGAGGCCGGCGCAAGCACCGCCAGTGGCCACGCCACATCATGTGCCAGTGGCACCACCGCAGACATGGCTGCCATCCCCAGTGGTCAGTCGTACGAAGCTGGTGGTCAGTTTCAGGGGCCTGGACAGCTCCATGTAGGTCCACCGTCAGTGGAGAAAGACATCCACTACCTCAGTCCTTGGCAGGATGAAGCACACTGGGCACAAAGCCCCCTCCAGAACCAGTGGAGAAAGGCATCCACTACCTCAGTCCTTGGCAGGATGAAGCACACTGGGCGCAAAGCCCTCTCCAGAACCAGTGGAGAAAGGCATCCACTACCTCAGTCCTTGGCAGGATGAAGCACACTGGGCACAAAGCCCTCTCCAGAACCAGTGGAGAAAGACATCCACTACCTCAGTCCTTGGCAAGATGAAGCACACTGGGCACAAAGCCCTCTCCAGAACCAGTGGAGAAAGGCATCCACTACCTCAGTCCTTGTCAGGATAAAGCACACTGGGCACGAAACCCCCTCCAGAACCAGTGGAGAAAGGCATCCACTACCTCAGTCCTTGGCAGGATGAAGCACTCTGGGCACAAAGCCTCCTATAGAACCTGTTATCCACTTGTGAGACTGTGGCTTTGCACTCCCCAGGATGCAGCAGTGGGCAAACCACCAACTGGAAAGACTTGTGAGAGTGTGACTTTGCACTCCCCAGGATGCAGCAGTAGGCAAACCACCCACTGGAGAGACTTGTGAGACTGTGGCTTTGCACTCCCCAGGATACATCAATGGGCATGGAGCCCCTTCGTGCATCTGGCGTCGTGCACTCATCCGGCTGAGGTGCCCCCCCTTCCCTTCCCTTCCCCCCGAGGTGCCTGTTTTATTTCGATCTGATGCCCCTGCAGTGTTCTCTCCGTTTTGATCGGGTATCTTGTGTGGGCCTCACCCATGCATTTTGGGCCCAGTGGTCCACGGACTATGTATGTGCAGTACATAGACTTGAATTCTTGGTGTATATATTTGTTAATAGTGTATATATATTTTTGAGTAATGGATTTTTATTGATTACAATCGTTCAACTCATTTCCTTTTGTCCTTGCATTCTTCCATGTGGGGGTGGGGGGTGTAAATGTAATGTATCAACATGTACTTTTTGTGTGTGTTGTAGTGGGTGAGGGTGGGGGTGGGGGTGGGGGTTTTGCGTGTTGCGTGTGTGTGTCACTCTCTTTTCCCTCCCCTGTGTCGTAGGTGCAGTACTCACCGTGGTCTTCGCCGCCAGCGTTCCTGCTGCTGTTAGAGGAGCAGGAAGACAATGGCAGGTAGAATATGGAGTTCTGGAACCATGGCGTCCTGGTTCCTAGTGGGTTGTGTAGAGGTGAGCGTTTCCCCTTCCAAGTCCTGTTTCCGCCGTGTTTTTGTTTGCGGTGAATCCGCCCCGGAAAAGGTGGCGGATTGGCCTCTCATGATACTGTGGGCGGTACATTGTCTCCCGCCTGTCTGTTGGCGGTGACCGCCATGCTGTTTGTTTGTACCGCCGTGGCGGTCGGAGTGTTAAAGTGGCTATGTTAGCGGTTTCCGCCACGGTCGTGATTCCATTTTTTTTACCGCCGGCCTGTTGGCGGTTTTTCCGCCACTTTAACACCGACCGCCAGGGTTATAATGAGGGCCATTATCTGTTGGGAGCAAAACACACCATAACTGTATATTCTGATCATAGAGATTTACAATTTATGAGTTTTGCCAGGCTACTAACTCCAAGACAACTAAGATGGATGCTCTTCTTCGCAGAATTTGATTTCATAGTGACTTTCAGACCAGGAATAGATAATCGTAAGGCTGATGCATTATCTAGACAAGATTCCTCAATCACACCTACTGAAAAAAAAAAACATGCCTATTATAACACCCTCAAAAGTGTTGTGTTTAATAGCTGCAGAGAAATGTTTCGATCTCTTTCGTAATCATTTTCACATCACCAAGTGGCAAGAGTGGGTAAAACAAGACACCAAGAGGTCTAGTCAACAAGGCTTACCTCTCCACAAATCTTGTGTATTTTTGCCTACTGAAGAGTTATTCTTTCATTGGTTGCACAAGCATCCTCTGGCAGGTCATCCAGGTCCTCAAAAAACAATAGAAAAGGTATTTTTGGTGGCCTCCATTCATTCACAACCTTAAGCAAATGCTACAATCATGTGAAGTATCTGCAAGATGCAAAAGCGAACATAGTAAGCCCAAAGGTCTATTGATACCTCTACCTGTTCCCAATCATCCATGATAACATATCTCTATGGATTTTAGCACTGATCTTCCACAGATAAAACAATTTACAACTATTCTAGTGGTAATAGACAGTCTTACCAAATATGCACATTTCATTGCCTGTAAAGAACTCCCAACTTCCGATGTCTTAGCGACTATCATCTTAAAAAATATAGTTCGACTTCACGGACTTCCAAGATTTATCCTCTCAGATAGAGGAACACAATTTTCTGCACGTTTTTGGCAACAATGGTGCAAGGCCTTACAAATTGATTGAACTTTATCTACTAGTTATCATCCACAAACGGTTGGTCAAACAGAGACACTAGACCAAACTCTGAAACAATATTTACGATGTTATGTAGCAAAGTCTCCGACAACCTGGCTGGATCTCTTATGGCTTGCAGAACTGGCTTACAATAACTCTCACCACTTGTTAATAAATTTAACTCTTTTCTATGGTTTATATGGACGTCATCCGCATATTTTGCCAGTTACGTTACCTACATCTACTCAAACCACTCCAGCAGTCAAGGACATGCTAACACACATGCAAAAGATACATGCGCAACTACAAAAAAATCTTTGTCAAGCAAAGAAAAAATATAAAATGCAATATGACAAAAAACACCAGCCTGGTCCTCAGTATACAACCAAAGATAGAGTTTGGTTGTCCACAAAAAACTTTGTATTCAAAAACAAAAATATGTTTCATCCAAAATTCATAGGGCCCTATGAAGTAATATGACAAGTGAACCCAGTAACTTATAAGCTAAAATTACCGTAGTCAAGCGTCACACAACCTGCTCCTTTATTAGTTCAGGGTCATTGGGAGTATGAGGTACGAGCTATTCTAGACTCTAAATTTAGAGGTTCTTCCCTTTGGTACTTGGTGTCCTGGAAAGGGTAAGAACCAGAAAATGACTCTTGGGAACCTGCAAGACATGTCCATGCACCACGTTTGGTGCGACGATCTCACCTCCTCCATCCTACTAAACCAGGCCCTGGACCGTGCTTGGGAGAGGGGTGTAATGTCGGGAATAAGGCCAGGGGCGGTCCAGGTCTCGCCCAAAATTCCACTGCGCAACTCTGCAGCACTTTATGCGCACCACTGGTCATCCCCGCTTGTTCCAAGAATGGCCATCAGCGTCGTCTGCCTTGTGGTAAAGCTCACGTAGCTGCAGGTTCAGGGCATTGGTGGCCAAGATGCACTTATCAGTGTTATCCTATGAAAGGACTACATTTCCCATGTTTTTAGAGGCAGCGGCCATCTTGGGGTGTGGCAGGCCTATAAAGCCCAGCCACACCCAAGCACATTGCTCACTATTTTGAAGACTTCGATGCAGCCAGACCTCGTGGAGGTTTCTCTGGAAAAGTCCAGAGTATCGTCTAACCAGAGTCCCTGGTGGATCCAAAAACGAGTAGGTCGTACTCATTGCGGTAAGGCCTTGCTGAATCCAAGTTTGGAGGAAGTTCATACTTCCAAGAGGTAGTGTACATGTAATTCATGGTGTTTCCGTTCACAGATGTAAAGCACTCTTTTGGCTCAGTGATTCAAAGCGATTCAATTCACAGAGATAACGCGCTTAGTACATATGTAATTTATGGTGTTTCCGTTCACAGATGTAAAGCGCTCTTTTGGGTCAGTGATTCAAAGCGATTCAGTTCACAGAGATAACGCGCTTAGTGCACATGTAATTCATGGTGTATCTGTTCATAGATGTAGAGCGCTCTTTTGGCTCAGTGATTCAAAGCGATTCAGTTCACAGAGATAAAACGCTTAGTGCACATGTAATTCATGGTGTTTCAGTTCCCAGATAAAAAGCGACTCCTGGTGTTACTAAGTAAGGCGCTTTAGGTTTTGATTAGTAAATCCTTTTTGTCAGTTATTATTCTGAATGTGAATGTATTTTGGAGATAAACCTAATCAAAGTTTTTATTGATCTTTGAGTAAGTTAAGATATGAAAAAACATTTAAGTCTTTGAGATTTTCTAAGTCATGATCAAAGGTTTATGATGTGAATATATAAATGTTACAGGATTGATATTCTGTGTAAAATCATAGTTCAATGTTCTTGCCATCTCTTTAATCTGAGGTCGTGTTTTCACAAGGGGCTTCACCCCCATTTTAGAAGAGGTCTCCACCTGATATCTCGGAGACACATTTAGTCGAGTCTATAAACGATTTACGTTTTTCTATGAATGTGTAAATGCATATTGTTCTAACCTTTCCTTTTCAGATCTCTCTCCCTGCTGTTCCCTTCCCCCGAGTGGCTTCACCATAACTCTGTGCTATAATAGCTTTCTGAGTTGGTGACGCCGGGAGGTGGACCTTTTGTTCAGCAACGTGCAGATCCATAGGAAAGGACCCCGTGACAGGGTGACCAAAAGAAAGGGGTCACAAAGCCTTCCAAGGGGAAGAGTGTTGAGACATCCAAGGGTAAAAGTAAAGAGTCTTCTACAGGGCCCCAAAAACCTTCTCAGGAGGGTGGGTCCAAAGCCTCTTCACAATCCTCATTTGGGTGTAAGGGTAAAAACTTTGATCCCAAAAAGGCCTGGTGTTGCATCTGTACTCAGTATGGACACCAAACTGGAGACAAGGCCTCTTCCCAAGAAAAGTCCCACAACAACTACTTCAGTTAGCACTGGAATAGCCAGACTCCAGGTGGGATCAACAGTGTACCCAGAGCAAATCAGGGTTCACACTGAAGCTACATTAGTCACAGAGGGTGGGGTGGACCTAGCCACACTTGCTGCCTGGCCACCTAACATGCAAAAATACAGGCAGCAGCTCTTAATCAATGAGACTAGAGTAGAAGCCCTGAGGGATACAGGTGCCAGTGCCTCTATGGTGACAGTCAAACTGGTTTCTCCAGGACAATACCTGGCTGGATAGACATATCCAGTCACCAATACTGACAATCAGACTAAAGTCCATCTCAAGTCCATCCCATGGCAATGATAACTTTAGAATGGGGAGGGGTCACTGGCCTGAAACAGGTGGTAGTCTTGTCTGCAATACCAGTAGAATGTCTGCTTGGAAATGATCTGGAGTCCTCAACATCCCCGTATTCACTCCCTTTGTTTTCTTTTAATCTTGGCCTGAACCTTTCCCTGATTCATTAAAGTGACGTTTAAGGCTCAGAGCTAATTTTATTTCTTTTAGTCTCTCCCCTTGACAGTTTATCAATAGTCAGTATTCCTTTCAGACCCAATTTAAATTTGGCATACAATCTTCGGTACAGTACCATCCCTATAATAAGGGGTGGTCCGCCAGACATTTCAGCACCGGTCTGACGGGGAGATTGCCCAGTGATGAAGCTTGGCATCCTATTGGGTGTTTGAGGGCTCTCCTGATATCACTGACTCATTCCGACCCTGCAGTTTCTCATTATTATTTTTTGGAACAGTGTACTATTTCTATTTTACAAGAAAAAGGAAATGTCAGTGGAACCCACAGGGTCTATTGGGAAGATGGACTCTTTTACACTGAGGCAAGAGATCCCAAGCCTGGTGCCACTAGGAGAGTGGTAGTGCCTCAGGAGTTTAGGGAGTTCATTCTGACCTCATCCCATGACATTCCCCTTGCTCGGCATTTGGGACAAACCAAGACATGGGAGAGGTTAGTCAACCATTTCTATTGGCCCAATATGTCCCTGACGGTTAAGGGGTTTTGCATCTCCTGTGTCACCTGTTAAGCCAGTGGTAAGACAGGTGGCCATCCAAAGGCCCCCCTCATTCCACTTCCATTGGTGGGGGTCCCCTTTGAAAGAGTGGGAGTGGATATAGTGGGTCCACTTGAACCTCCCACAGCATCAGGGAACCAATACATCCTAGTAGTAGTGGATCATGATACTAGGTACACTGAGGCAATTCCCCTTAGGTCCACTACTGGCCCTGCAGTAGCAAAGGCACTCATTGGTATTTTTACCAGAGTGGGATTTCCTAAGGAGGTGGTTTCTGACAGAGGTACCAACTTCATGTCAGTTTACCTAAAACACACGTGGAACGAGTGTGGGGTGACTTATAAATGCACCACACCATACCATCCACAAACCAATGGCCTTGTTGAGAGATTCAACAAGACATTGAAGGGCATGATCATGGGGCTCCCTGAAAAACTCAAAAGGAGATGGGATGTCCTCTTGCCATGCCTGCTTTTTGCCTACAGAGAGGTGCCTCAGAAGAGAGTAGGGTTTTCCCCCTTTGAACTTCTGTTTGGCCATCCTGTTAGGGGACCACTAGCTCTTGTAAAAGAAGGCTGGGAGAGACCTCTCCATGAGCCTAAACAAGATGTGGTGAACTATGTACTAGGCCTACGTTCAAGGATGGCAGAGTACATGGAAAGGGCAAGCAAAAACCTTGAGGCCAGCCAACAGCTCCAGAAGATGTGCTATGACCAAAAGGCTGCTATGGTTGAGTTTCAGCCAGGGCTGAAAGTCTGGGTTGTGGAACCTGTGGCTCCAAGGGCACTTCAGGACAGATGGAGTGGCCCTTACCCAGTTCTTGATAAAAAGAGTCAAGTCCCCTACCTGGTTGACTTAGGCACTAGCAGGACCCCCAAGAGGGTGATCCATGTGAACCGCCTCAACTCTTTCATGATAGGGCAGATGTAAACATGTTAATGGTTACAGATGAGGACCAGGAAGCAGAGATTGAACCTCTCCCTGATCTCCTCTCCACTGACCCTTAAAGATGGCTCAGTAGATGGAGTGATCTATTCAGACACCCTCTCTGGCCAACAGCAGGCTGACTGCAGGCAAGTCCTCCAGCAGTTTGCTAAGCTCTTTTCTCTTACCCCTGGTCAGACACACCTGTGTACCCATGATGTGGACACAGGAGACAGCATGCCTGTCAAAAACAAAATATTTAGATAGTCTGACCAAATTAAAGAAAGCATCAAAGTGGAAGTCCACAAGATGCTGGAGTTGGGAGTGATTGAGCACTCTGGCAGTCCCTGAGCTAGCCCAGTGGTCTTGGCCCTCAAACCTCACACAAAAGATGGCAAGTTAGAGATGAGGTTTTGTATGGACTACAGAGGGCTTAACTATGTCACCAAGACAGATGCTCACCCCATTACAAGGGCAGATCAGCTAATAGACGAATTAGGTTCTGCCAAATACTTAAGTACATTTGACTTGACAGCAGGGTACTGGCAAATAAAAATGGCACCAGGAGCAAAAGAAAACAGCATTCTCTACACCTGATGGGCACTACCAGTTTACTGTGATGCCCTTTGGCTTAAATAATGCCCCTGCTACCTTCCAAAGGTTGGTGAATCAAGTCCTTTCTGGCTTAGAGTCCTTTAGTGCAGCTTATCTTGACGATATTGCTGTATTCAGCTCCAACTGGCAGGATCAACTGGTCCACCTGAAGAAGGTTTTGCAGGCCCTGCAACCTGCAGGCCTCTCTATCAAGGTGTCTAAATGTCAGATAGGGCAGTGAACTGTGGTTTACTTGGGCCACCTTGTAGGTGGAGGGCAAGTTCAACCACTTCAACCCAAGATCCAGACTATTCTGGACTGGGTAGCTGCAAAACCCCAGACTCAAGTCAGGGCATTTCTTGGCCGGACTGGGTACTATAGGAGGTTTGTGAAGGGATATGGATCAATAGTGACACCCCTCACAGAACTTACCTTAGAAAATGTCCAAGAAAGTGAACTGGACGGTGGACTGTCAAAAGGCCTTTGACACCCTGATGCAAGCAATGTGTACAGCACCAGTTTTGAAAGCTACAGATTACTCTAAGCAGTTCATTGTGCAGACAGATGCCTCTGAACATGGGATAGGAGCAGTCCTGTCCCAAACAAATAATGACGGCCTTGACCAGCCTGTTGCTTTTATTAGCAGGAGGTTAATCCCCAGGGAGCAGCGTTGGAGTGCGATTGAGAGGGAGGCCTTTGCTGTGGTCTGGTCCCTAAAGAAGTTGAGACCATACCTTTTTGGTACTCACTTCATAGTTCAAAGTGACCACAGACCTCTCAGATGGCTGCTGCAAATGAAAAGAGAAAAACCTAAACTGTTGAGGTAGTTCATATCCCTACAGGGAATGGACTTTGTAGTGGAACACAGACCTGGGACTACCCATGCCAATGCTGATGGCCTTTCCAGGTTCTTCTACTTAGGAAATGAAGACTCTCTTGGGAAAGGTTAGTCTGATCCTCTTTTGTTTGGGGGGGCGGTTGTGTAAGGAAATGCCTCCTTGGCATGGTTACCCCCTGACTTTTTACCTTTTGCTGATGCCAGTTATGATTGAAAGTGTGCTAGGACCCTGCTAACAAGGCTCCAGCACCAGCGTTCTTTCCCTAAACTGTACCTTCGCTTCCACAATTGGCACAGCCCTGGCACTCAGATAAGTCCCTTGTAAATGGTACCCCTGGTACCAAGGGCCCTGATGCCAGGGAAGGTCTGTAAGGGCTGCAGCATGTCTTATGCCACTCTGGGGACCCCTCACTCAGCTTGTGTGTGCTGGTGGGGAGTAAATGACTAAGTCGACATGGCACTCCCCTCAGAGTGCCATGCCAACCTCACACTGCCTGTGGCATAGGTAAGTCACCCCTCTAGCAGGTCTTACAGCCCTAAGGCAGGGTGCACTATACCACAGATGAGGGCATATGTGAATGAGCACTATGCCCCTACAGTGTCTGAGCAACACCTTAGACATTGTAAGTGCAGGGTAGCCATAAGAGTATATGATCTGGGAGTTTGTCAAACAAGAACTCCACAGTTCCATAATGGCTACACTGAAATCTGGGAAATTTGGTATCAAACGTCTCAGCACAATAAATGCACACTGATGCCAGTGTGGAATTTATTGTAAAATACACACAGAGGGCATCTTAGAGATGCCCCCTGAATACCAATCCAACTTCTAGTGTTAGGCTGATCAGTTTCTGCCAGCCTGCCACAACCAGACGAGTTGCTGGCCACATGGGGAGAGTGCCTTTGTCACTCTGTGGCCAGGAACAAAGCCTGTACTGGGTTGGAGGTGCTTCTCACCTCCCCCTGCAGGAACTGTAACACCTGGCGGTGAGCCTCAAAGGTTCACCCCCTTTGTTACAGCGCCACAGGGCATCCCAGGTAATAGAGATCCCCACCCCTCAGGCCACTGTCCCCACTTTTGGGGGCAAGGCTGGAGGAGATAATTAGAAAAACAAGGAGGAGTCACCCACCAGTCAGGACAGCCCCTAAGGTGCCCTGAGCTGGGGTGACCCCTGCCTTTAAAAATCCTCTATCTTAAGTTTGGAGGATTCCCCTAATAGGATTAGGAATGTGCCCCCCTCCGCTCAGGGAGGAGGCACAAAGAGGGTGTAGCCACCCTCCAGGACAGTAGCCATTGGCTACTGCCCTCCCAGACCTAAACACACCCCTAAATTTAGTATTTAGGGGCACCCAAGAACCCAGGAAATCATATTCCTGCAACCTGAAACAAGAAGAAGGACTGCTGACCTGCAAGCCCTGCAGAGACGACGGAAGACGGCAACTGCTTTGGCCCCAGCCCTACCAGCCTATCGCCTGACTCAAAAAACTGCAACAGCGATGCATCCAACAGAGACCAGTGACCTTTGAAGCCTCAGAGGACTGCCCTGAATCTAAGGACCAGGAAGCTCCCGTGAGCAGCGGCTCTGCTCAACAACAAGCAACAACTTTGCAACTTTCTTGCAACTTCTAAAGACTTCACTCTTCCCGCTGGAAGCGTGAGACTTCACCCTCTGCACCCGACACCCCCGGCTCGAGATCCAGAGAACCACCCACAAAGGGAGGACTCCCAGGTGACTGTGACCTTATGTGTAGCCCGAGACGACCCCCCTGGACTCCCACAGCGACGTATGCAGAGAGAATCCAGAGGCTCCCCCTGACGGTGACTGCCTGTAACAAGGGACCCGACGCCTGGACCAAGCACTGCACGCGCAGCCCCAAGGACCAGAAGGAACCAAACTTCAGTGCAGGAGTGACCCCCAGGTGACCCTCTGCCTAGCCCAGGTGGTGGCTGGCCCGAAAAGCCCCCCCTGTGCCCTACCTGCACCGCTAGAGTGACCCCCGGGCCCTCCATTGAACCCAATACAAAACCCGATGCCTGCTTTGCACACTGCACCCGGCTGCCCCTGTGCCGCTGAGTGTGTGTTTTGTGTGCCTACTTGTGTTCCCCCAGTGCTCTACAAAACCCCCCAGGTCCGCCTCCCGAGGACGCAGGTACTTACCTACTGGCAGACTGGAACCGGAGCACTCCTGCTCTCCATAGGCGTCTATGTGTTTTGGGCACCTTTTTGACCTCTGCACCTGACCGGCCCTGAGCTGCTGGTGTGGTAACTTTGGGGTTGCCTTGAACCCCCAACGGTGGGCTGCCTATGCCCAGGAGACAGAGGGTGTAAGTGCTTCTTACTTAACCAAACTTACCTCCCCCAGGAACTGTTGATTTTTGCACTGTGTCCACTTTTAAAATAGCTTATTGCCATTTTAACCTAAACTGTGTGCAATACTGTTTTAAATCAAAGTTCTCTACTTACCTGTGTGAAGTACCTTGCATTTTGTGTACTTACCTCAAATCTTGAATCTTGTAGTTCTAAAATAAATTAAGAAAATATATTTTTCTATATAAAAACTATTGGCCTGGAGTTAAGTCTTTGAGTGTGTGTTCCTCATTTATTGCCTGTGTGTGTACAACAAATGCTTAACACTACCCTCTGATAAGCCTACTGCTCGACCACAGTAACACAAAATAGAGCATTAGAATTATCTAATTTTGCCACTATCTTACCTTTAAGGGGAACCCTTGGACTCTGTGCACACTATCTCTTCCTTTGAGATAGTATATATAGAACCAACTTCCTACAGGAAATAACACTGGTGCTGGGGTCTGGTTAGCAGGGTCCCAGCACACTTTCTATCAAAGCTGGCGTCAACACTAGGCAAAAAGTGGGGGGTGGCCATGCCAACAGTGGCATTTTCCTACAGTGACAATATGGTGGGACTTTTCTTGTGTTTCACTTTTCTTGTTACAATTTTGCTATCATTAGGTTTTATCATCGTAATTATTGCAGTTTATTTTATTTTATCTAGGACGCAGCTGATTCAATAAATCTTATTGAACCATTCTCTGCTTCTGTATGTCTTTGCATGTGTGAGACGAATGTAACTACTCTCGGGCAGAGGTGAGGCGCTGCAAGTTGGCCGGAAACGGATTAGGCTGAAAGTTGTCACATGGTGTGGGATTGGACTCTGTTCCCCAAAGTTCAGGTGATGCTGCTGCCCTAATCCAGCAACCTCATTAGTATAATGAGTGGCACTGTGACAATGTGCTGTGAGGATCTCAAATCACTTCAGCTTTGATGGTGGGAGCACCAGCAGATGACGCTCTGGACCTGTTTGGAAACAGGATACCAAGGGTAGCAGCCGCCAGAGAGTTCTGCACAGAGGCTCAGGTGTTGGAGATAGAGGAGGAGTCCGATGCTGATACAGACAAGCCCCTACCTGCAAAGTTAGATTCAGTTACATTTGCTTTGAAAAAGACTGCAGTGAGTACTGACGTACCACCTCCCATCCCTTGTCACCCCCCAGAAGCAAAGCATTACCTTCAAGGGGGATCAGGCTCACAGGCCTGTCATCAGGCTTCCGGTATGCCTTGTTGTGAAGCTATGATCGGCATGACCTCCTGAGTCGGTCCTGAGGCCCGCCTGCCTCTTGATGTTGAAGCCCCCATCTCCAAATCACACCTTTCGACTTTGAGCTGTTCTTTGGCTCTAGCCTTGAAGACACGCACAAAGCCAGCTTTGCAGTCCAGACCTTTGGAGCTGAAATTGTCCTTCATGCCAGCTGGCCAACAAATATCCTTGGGTCAGAGAAAGCCTGTGTCCCCAGGGCAGCTTCCTCTGCTGCCTACAAAGATCAATATCAACCCATTCTCCAGCGCCTTCAAGAGGAGCTTAATTCCAGGCAGCAGCACATCCACATCCATCCTGAGCCTGGACAGATTCTAGCCAAGCCTACGCTCCAGGTAAAGAACTCTGCTCCTCCCAAGAGGAAACTAACTTCTGGGGAGGCTTTAAATCCACTCTTAGAGCCAGCACCTAAGAAAGTTCAGAGCTATGACAAAGGCACCATTCCACCACTTCCTTTGCCTCGCTTACCTCCTCACCCTTCTCATCTTTTGCCTTCCTCTCTACCACCTCCACACTGACTTCCCTCCTACTTCTACCAGTGGTCCCTTTGCTAGAATCACCTCAGGGTTCCCCTCCTACAGGTTTTGGGGGTGATAGTCCAAGGTCTCCTAATGACTCCCATTATACGTCATGACCCACAGCTCCATGATGTTCTATGGGATAATTATGATGTGCCCCTTGCCAATACTCACCCTGACCTCTATCAGGCTAAGCCTTCCCCGCTACACAACACCACTGTATACCTTGAGGTATCACAAAGGGAAGCTGCCTTCAACAAGGTGGAAATGCACAAACACCCTCAGGAAGATGTCATTCTCAGGGAAATGCTATCCACCACCCAAAGGGCCATGTAATACTTGCTCATGCTAATGGGGATGCTCAAACCAGCCTAGATGGTAAAGGCGTGAGTCATCACACTTATTGTAGACAAAGTGTAAGGCTGCTCCTTCTGACCCTCCCTGCATTAGGGGTCAACTGTCACCTGACACCTGACACCTTGTTGTGCACATGACCTAGAAATGTGCAAATTCGCAGGCCACTGGGGATGCTCCTTCCCAACTGGGAGAGTAAAAAGATAGGCAAGAAAGTATGTCGCTGCTCAGTCTGTTGAGCATTGGCACATTGCTAATTCTATGGGTTTACTCTCCCGATTAGGGCCAATTGGGACAAGATGAGGTAGTTAATGCAACACCTCACGGACCAGTTATAAGAGGAGGTCAAGAATTAGTAGAAGACGACAAAATAATATTGAAGAAAAACATTTGATATGACCTAGATGCAGCAGAAATGGCTGCTTGTGGGGTAAATATCAGTATCCTCTTGCACAGACAGCAATTCTTTAGTCCGCAAGTTGACCGAATGCTAGAAAAGATCAAAAGGGATACTGAGACAGCTGAAGCCATGGGTAATTTACAACTACATCAGGCCATGGCTCCTTTCATTCCACACAGTATCATACATGGGCTAAAACCACCACTCGGAGGCATCCACCTCCTTTCACATGCAGCATCAAACACCCTCTCTTGGTTACTACAAGGGAGGATATAAAATTCACTGTAGGGGTAAAAGTGCAGCCCCAAAAGGGGCTGCACCTCCCAAGCAGTGACTCCATTTCCCCTGACCTTTTAACACCTAGCTGGGGAAGACTCCAAATGGTTTCTCTCCCCTTAGACAAAGATCACCCTGGACTAGCAGGTTTTCGACATCATGGCAGATGCAAACCCAAATAAGCATTTGTTTCCTCCCCAGCAGACAACCGTTCTTCCTGGAACATCATTTTCTGCTTCAAGAGGAGATGCATGCACCACTTAGCAAAGGGGCCATAGAACCCATGCAGCCCCAACACCGAGAGGCATACTCCCAATACTTCCTCATTCCCAAGAAAGACAGGTCAATGGGGCCCCTCAGCAAGTGCATCCTGTCAGAACACTGCAATATAACACCACAGGATGTCATTTCTCTACTACAACAAGGCAACTTCATGACCACCTTCGACCTGAAGGATACCTACTTCCACATCCACCTTGCACATTGCCAGTTCCTCCAGTTTGTGGTAAGTGCTCACCATTATCAGTTCAAAGTGCTGCCATTCAAAGTGACTTCAGGTCCCAGGGTGTTTACAAAGTGTCTTGCCATGGTAGCCGCTCACTTCAGAAGGAACGGAACCCATGTCTTCCATGACCTGGATGGTTGGCTTATCAAGAATGCAATGAAACAGCAATGCTGAGTACACACCCAAGTCACCATACATCTCTTGCACAGCCTCGGCTTTACCATCAATGCCACCAAACCTCATCTCCATCTTTGTCAGCTACAGCCCTTTTCTCAGGGCCATATTCAACTCCTGAACATTGAAAGCATACCCCAGCTCTGCAAGGGTCCATATGGTGCTCCCTCTTTTTCAGCCAGATCACCAAGTAACGTTCAGAAACATCATGTGCTACCTGGGAATTATAGCCTCTTGCATTGCTATAGTACCATGTCAGGTTACACATGCGTTCGTTGCAGGAGTGACTAGCAGCAAAATGGTCACAAAGTGGAGGGTCAGCAGGAGGCTCTAGTGTTTATATGGGGTCGTACTCTTTGCTCTCTTCAGTGGTGGAAAGCCAACAACCTGTTGAAAGACAGGCCCTTCTTGGACCCAGTGTCACATGTGACCATTACAATAGATGCCTCTCTTACTGGCTGGGGGCCACATTTACAGGAGCTGAGTTCAAGGAAAGTGGTTGCTCAAACAATGGGGTCTGTACATCATTCACCTGGAATTGCTAGCCATACAGCTAGCCCTCAAAGCATTTTTCACCTGCATCCAACACAAGGTGATATCAGTTTGAACAGACAACACAACTGCCATATTTTACTTACAGAAACAGAGTGGCATGCACTCCCTGCGGTTATCCGTTCTAGACCAGGGCATTTAGTGGTGGGTAATACATCAGAGTCCATCTCCTAATAGAGTACGTACCTGGGGTGGACAGTGTTTTTGCACATATACTCAGCAGGATGCAAGAAAAAGCCCACGAGTGGGAACTTCACCTCTGGGTCTTACTCCTGTACTCTGTGCTGGGTGTTTCCCCACATAGATCTGTCCACCACCCCAGAAAGCGTAAATGCAGATTTCAGCACTCCAGGAGCAATGAACTATGGATGAACTGGTCAGGAAAATCTGCCTATGCTTTTCTGCCTCTCCCACTGCTTCTGTTTGTGGTTCGCAGGCTTCTGCAAACATTCCTAACCCTCATCCTAGTAGCCCCAGTCTGGCCCAGGCAACCATAGTTTACTGCTCTCCTCAAACTGTCTCTAGTGACTCACGAGCAACTGCCTAACTGGCTGAATCTTCTGTCACAAAATCAGGGCAAACTTAGGCATCTCAACCCCCAACAGCTCAATCTTGCGATTTGGCTCCTGAAGTCTTAGAGTCTGGGTACCTCAGTCTGCCTTCAGAGTACACGAGCAACCTTTTTTTTATTCATTTTTTTTAATAAGTCTTTATTTTTCCTGGCTCGTAGTATATAATACCATCAACATACAGTGAAAATATATGGCTGCACAAAAGCATAATATTGACTTAGAATACCGTTATCATGAGAAGTCAGTGCCAGCAATAGTGATTATGCAAGCATAAGATGTATATAGAGACCATCCTTGGCCTGTTCTATGAGGAGATAGGCTTTGTGTATCTGGCCTACATGGAATGTTAAAAATGAATGTTAGTTGCAAGCCATATTTCCCCATCTGGAGTGGCTGTCTCTGAGAACAAGGTCATTTCATCTAGTCCTGAGTATTGGAGAAAGTATGGTAGGACCTCCCATATATCTGTTTCCCATCTTCATATAGGAGCAGAGCATGCATTTTCTCAAATTTAGATGGAGTGCCATGTATTAGTGGTGTTAGTTTTTCTATTTGCATAGACTGACCATACTTTAGACCACCAAACATGATGCGGGGGTTCAGGGCCTGTTTTAAAAAATGAGCCATTGTTAAATGAGCTGCTAGTAGCAACTGAGTTATGAGTTTGCCAGAAGGGTCTACAATGGATATACAGAGTTGTCAGAGAGATTATACAGAGAGATTTTTATGCAGAGCACAATCCACCAGAAGATGGTCAAATTTTGCACTGCCTTACCTTTTTCCGCTCTAGTGAACCCACTAAAAAGCTAATTATTCACCCAGTGTTGTGTAAAAAGAGAGAGCTCTTTTGGGGTCCAAACAATGGAGTCTTTCCTTCTCTTCAGAAGGATGATTTGGAACAAAAAATGCCTGCAACGTAATGTTTTGGCCAACATGGAAGTGGAGTCACCACCTTCGGCAGGAAGGAGGCCTGGATCCAAAGAACCCGTTTGTCTTGGTAGAAGCTGGTGTAAGGGGGTTGAACCCAAAGAGCTAGAGTCTCGCCCCCTCTCTGGGATGAAGTAATTTCCACTTGAAAGGCTGTCTTAGGTGTTAGAAGCCTCAGGGGTAGAAGCGTGTGGGTTCAAAAAGTAAACACTTAAGAAAAGTTGACTAAATGATGGTCCCACTGGGGCATAATAAAAAGGTAGGGCAGGGGAAGGTGGGAACAGATGCTGTAACCTTAAAACATGCCACAACAGGTGAGTGAAACAGAGAGAGATGATTTTGCAACCACAAAAAAGTTGAAATGTCAGAAATGTAACCTTCCAGAGTGTCCAGGGCAGGGCCTTGCTGGGCAAAGGACAATAAAAGCAATACCACCTCCACACTGGAGTCACCAACTGGGTCAATATGTTGTAAGGAGCACCAAGCCACACACTTGTTCCAGAGGCAGGCATATACAGTCTTTGTAAAGGGACGCCTGGCAGCCAGAATAAGATCACAGATATAGGAAGGAACATTAAAGATACTTAGCTGTCTTCATTCATTCTCCTCCTGAATGGGGTGCCTAATGGAGGACAAAGCATGTCCAGGAGTTCTGGATACCACACTCTCCATGCCCAGTCTGGAGCCACAATAATGACTTGTTCCCAGTCAGTCCTCATCTTCATGAGAATTATGAGCAGAAGTGGTATCTGCTGAAAGACATACACAAGTCCCAAGTTCCACTCTAAACTAAACTGAACTCATAAGAGTTGCTTTAGTACCCCAGGGCGTACAACTGCTGGCATTGCACGTTCTCAGCAATGGCAAATTAATCAAGCCAAGATTCAAAGACTTTGAGCCACCTCTGGATGCAAACGCTATTTGTGGTCCACTAGGCATTGATGGCTGAGTTTGTCTGCCCTGGTATTCAGGTGATGAACAACCAGGAAGATGTCCTGGGATTCCAGTCATGGCCAGAGCTCCCTGACAGAATTCTTGATCCAACTCTCTTTCTTGCAGTATTACATGATGGTGGAATCCCTGAACATATGAACCAGCCTTCTCTTGATGGATAGAAGGAAGCTTGCTCAGTGGCAAAACATTGATATGGAGCTGAGACTTTGCTGGAGAACAGTTCTCTATCCCCTCTCCATCAGGCCGCTGCTTCTTTCATTGCACACAATATCATACATGGGCTAAAACTACCACCACAGACATCCACCTCCTTTCACATGCAGCAGTAAACACCCTTGCTGAGTTAATACAGAGGAGGATATAAAATTCACTGCAGCGGTAAAGATGCAGGCCCGAAAGGGGCTCCAAGCAGTGATGCCCTTACCCTTCCCCCTGACCATGTATCACCTAGTTGGGAAAGACTGCAAGGGTTTCTCTCCTGCTGGACAGAGATCGGTCCTATCCCAGAAGTAATTCTTCTGTCACCACTGTCAGTTCAGGGTGGGGAATGGAGAGGGTCTGCTACTGATCCGTTTGGGGTTTGTCAACCACCACTGCAGATCAATACAGTCTCCTCTGAAATCTGGAGCACGTCTGAGAGATTGTCCTTGTGCTGTGCCCACTAGGACTTCATGTCCCTCTGGCATGTTTCACCAGAAGGATGCATGAGGCCACAAAGCCCAGCAGCCTTAGAGTCACTCTACTCAGCTTCAGGGCTGAAAAATCAGGATTATAGCCCAAATGTACCAGACTGTCTGCTCTGTAGGCTAAGTGCAGAACTGCACCGGGTCCAGACGGGCTCCAAAAAAGGGGAGTGTTGGGGAAGGAGTCAGGTGTGACTTTGGCATGCTGATAGTCAATCGCAGCGAATGCAGGAGGTTCGCTGTACTCTATAGGTGGGTGATGGCTGCCTGGGTGAACTCCTCATTCAGCAGCTAGTCGTCAAGGTAGGGGAAGACTGCGACCCCTGACCTCCAAAGAAATGCTGCGTCATCACTTTGGTTAACACCCGAGAGACACTAGTGAGGCCAAAAGGGAGCACAACTAACTCAAAATCCTCCTGGCGTACCGTGAACCACAGGTAACACCTGTGGGCCTATAGGACGGGAATGTGGAAATACACATACCGGAGGGCCAACGCTACCATGCAGTCTTCAGGATACAGTCCAGAAAAGACCTGGGCCTAGGTGAGCATTTTGAATCCTTCTTTTCGTAGGAAGCCATTGAGAGTGCACAGCTCTAGGACGGGGCATAGTTCTCCGTGCCAGTGATAGCAGCTACAACCTAATTCTGATGTAGGTCCCCTCTGCAGGAAAGTACCATCTTGCCTGGCATGTTACCCCCATTTTTTACTTATATGTATGTTTGTTTTTGCCTGTGTCACTGGGATCCTGCTAGCCAGGACCCCAGTGCTCATAAAGTGTGCCCTGTATGTTTCCCCTGTGTGGTGCCTAACTGTATCACTAAGGCTCTGCTAACCAGGACCTCCGTATTTATGCTCTCTCTGCTTTTAAAATTGTTACTGCAGGCTAGTGACTAATTTTACCAATTCTGATTGGCACACTGGAACACCCTTATAATTCCCTAGTATATGGTACCTAGGTACCCAGAGTATTGGGGTTCCAGGAGACCCCTATGGGCTGCATCATTTCTTTTGCCACCCATAGGGAGCTCAGACAATTCTTACACGGGACTGCCACTGCAGCCTGAGTGAAATAACGTCCACGTTATTTCACAGCCATTTTACACTGCACTTAAGTAACTTATAAGTCACCTATGTGTCTAACCCTCACTTAGTGAAGGTTAGGTGCAAAGTTACTAAGTGTGAGGGCACCCTGGCACTAGCTAAGGTGCCCCCACATTGTTCAGGGCAATTTCCCTGGACTTTGTGAGTGTGGGGACACCATTACACGTGTGAACTACATATAGGTCAATACCTATATGTAGCGTCACAATGGTAACTCCGAACATGGCCATGTAACATGTCTAGGATCATGGAGTTGTCACCCCAATACCATTCCATGCATCCCCGGGGCTCCAGCATAGAGCCCGGGTACTGCCAAACTAACTCTCTGGGGTTTTCTCTGCAGCTACCGCTGCTGCCAACCCTCAGACAGGTTTCTGCCCCCCAGGGGCCTGGGCAGCCCAGTCCCAGGAAGACAGAACAAAGGATTTCCTCTGAGAGAGGGTGTTACACCCTCTCCCTTTGGAAATAGGTGTTAAGGGCCTGAGAGGAGTAGCCTCTCCTGGCCTCTGTAAATGCTTTAAAGGGCACAGATGGTGCCCTCCTTGCATAAGCCAGTCTACACCTGTTCAGGGATCCCCCCAGCCCTGCTCTAGCGCGAAACTGGACAAAGGAAAGGGGAGTGACCACTCCCCTGACCAGCACCTCCACAGGGGAAGTGCCCAGAGCTCCTCCAGTGTGTCCCAGACCTCTGCCATCTTGAATGCAGAGGTGTGAGGGCACAATGGAGACCTCTGAGTGGCCAGTGCCAGCAGGAGACATCAGAGACCCCTCCTGATAGGTGCCTACGTCTCTCTGTAGCCAATCCTCCTCTGAGGGCTATTTAGGGTCTCTCCTGTGGGTTTCTCATCAGATAACGAATGCAAGAGCTCACCAGAGTTCCTCTGCACTTCTCTCTTCGACTTCTGCCAAGGATCGACCACTGACTTCTCCAGGACGCCTGCAAAACCGCAACAAAGTAGCAAGAAGACTACCAGCAACATTATAGCGCCTCATGCTGCCAGCTTTCTCGACTGTTTCCTGGTGGTGCATGCTCTGAGGGCTGTCTACCTTCATCCTGCACTGGAAGCCAAGAAGAAATCTCCTGTGGGTCGACGGAATCTTCCCCCTGCTAACGCAGGCACCAAACATCTGCATCACTGGTCCTCTGGGTCCCCTCTCATCTTGATGAGCGTGGTCCCTGGAACACAGGAGCTGGATCCAAGTGTCCCCGACAATCCAGTGGCCCTTCTGTCCAAATTTGGTGGAGGTAAGTCTTTGCCTCCCCACGCCAGACAGTAATCTTGTGTACTGTGTTAACTGCAGCTGCTAGGGCTTCTGTGCACTTTTGCAAGACTTCCTTTGTGCACAGCATAGCCCAGGTCCTCAGCACTCCGTCCTACTTTGCCCAACTCGCTGAGTTGGACTCTGACTTCATGGGACCTTCTTATGTTGTGCTGAGACGTCCACCGTGCTCAGATCTTTTGAACGCCTGTTCAGGTGCTTCTGCGGGAGCTGCCTGCTTCTGCAGGGGCTCTCTCTGTTGCTGAGCACCCAACTCTGTCTCCTCCTCCAAGGGGCGACCTCCTGGTCCTTCCTGGGCCCTGGCAGCACCCAAAATCCTCAACCACGACTCTTGCAGCTAGCAAGGCTTGTTTGCGGTCTTTCTGCATGGAAACAACTCTGAATCCTCCAACACGCAGTGGGACATCTTCTGACCAAAGGAGAAGTTCCTGGCACCTTCCGTTGTTGCAGAATCTTTGGCTTCTTCTACCAGGAGGCAGCCTTTTTGCACCTTCATCCGGGGTTTAGTGGGCTCCTGTGCCCACTGGACACTTGCGTGACTCTTGGAATTGGTCCCCTTCCTTTGCAGTTCCTGAGGTCCAGGAATCCATCTTCAGTGCTTTGCAGTCAGTTGTTGTCTTTGCAGAATCCCCTATCTCAACTTTATTGTCTTTCTGGGTTAGTAGGGTAACTTTACTCCTACTTTTCAGGGTGTAGGGGTGGGGTATCTTGGACACCCTTAGTGTTTTCTTACACTCCCAGCAACCCTCTACACACTACACTAGGCCTGGGGTCCATACGTGGTTCGCATTCCACTTTTGGAGTATATGGTTTGTGTTGCCCCTAGGCCTGTTGTCTCCTATTGCATTCCATTGTGTTCTACAGTGTTTGCACTACTTTTCTAAGTGTTTTACTTACCTGATTTTGGTTTGTGTGTATATTTTGTGTATTTTACTTACCTCCTAAGGGAGTATATCATCTGAGATACATTTGGCATATTGTCACTAAAATAAAGTACCTTTATTTTTAGTAACTCTGAGTATTGTGTTTCTTATGATATAGTGCTAAGTGATATAAGTGGTACAGTAGGAGCTTTGAATGTCTCCTAGTTCAGCCTAAGCTGCTCTGCTATAGCTACCTCTATCAGCCTAAGCTGCGAGAACACTTCTAATCTACTAATAAGGGATAACTGGACCTGGCACAAGGTGTAAGTACCACAAGGTACCCACTATAAGCCAGGCCAGCCTCCTACACCCTCTATATGGCTTCTTTGGCCAAAAGAGCCTGCCAGAGCAGGAGAGATGGTTCTCTGTCAGACAATCTGAAACAGGTGTCAGGGAAGGCAGTGTGTCCAGAAATGGAAGGGAATAACCCTGCTAGGAGATTTGGAGCACCCACTTGTCCTATGTTATTGCTCGCCTGATCCTGCAACCAACAGCGTGACTGTGCTGCGTAGTCAGCATGCTAAAGGGGCTTGGAGGCCACAACTGCTGGAGGGGCGATGAATTAGGCAGTATGCTGGCTTCATAGCCACAAAACGTCTGGGAAGCCTAATGAACTGATTCTCCTTAAAGCGCTGAATCAGCCTTATCAAACAGACGGGAGCATGTCTGATTGGATCTCACTCGAAAAGCTGGTTGACCTCAGCCAGACCTGGTGATGAAGTGTCACTGAGGATAGCCCCGCCCAGTAAGTCTGTAGTGTCCATCTCACACCAAATGGTGAACTTTGCTGCATCCCTGTTGTCAAGGTTGGGATGGCTACCTATGGCTCAGTCCTCTGACTAGACCATGGGCGGCACTTGCCACATCTATGTACCACAAGGTGTGGGTCTACCAGCCCAAGAGGCATGCTGTGTTCACAGATCGCAATACTAGGCTGTTGGAAGAGAACATTCTCTTCTCAAAGGTGTCCAGCCTCTTGGATCCCCTATTCTGAGGAGTGGTAGGGACAACGTGGGATTGATTTTGGCGGTCACTGCTTGCATCACAGGCTCTCAGGTGCTGGGTGAAGAAAACTGGGTCCCCAGGAACAGAGCTGTTACAACGGGCAATCATTCTGTGCACTAGAACACCTGTGCGGGCCTTTGCCCAGGCCTCCAGGAGAGTGTCCATGAGGGCTTTGTTAAAGAGAAGCAGGGGCTCAGCAGGGGATGGCCATGATCAAAGCAGATCTGTCAGATGTCGCTCTTGTCCTGGATGAAAGGGAGCTGTAGGTCAAGGGCCTCTGCTGCCCTTCTCCCCGCCATGGTGAAGGAACCACCTGTAGCCAGTCCCAGGCCAGAATATGGAGGAGTGTCCAGTTGACTAGCATCTCCCAACACCTCATACCAGTTGTCTTCCTGGTAGGAGAGGGCCAACACATCAGAAGATTCAAGAAACTGCTAGGGGTCATCATTGCAACCCCCTAAGATTCCACTCTGCATTTGGCCTTTCAAAAATCTGGGGCAGCATGTCCAAACCCGGATGGTGGGCATGGTCTGAGCAGCACCAAAGTCTACATTGAATGGCTCCTTGCCACAGCTGGACAGGAAAGTTGTAGGAAAGTACCCTCTTTCTTGGGCTACACCCATTTTCTGCCTCTAAGGCAGACCATTCTAGCCCAGAGAGCAAGGTGCAAGTACCTTTGTGTGAGGGCACCTCTGCATTAGCAGAGATGCCCCTACGAACTCCAGTGCCATTTTCATGGACTTCGTGAGTGCGGGGATGCCATTTTACGTGTGTACCAGAGATAGGGCACTACCTATGTCCAGCTACGTAATGGTAACATTGGTATCAAACATGGTGGAATCATACTGCAATACTGTTGCTAGTATTGGGAGTATGATTCCATGCAATCTGAGGGCTCTTTAGAGGACCCCCAGTATTGCTCCTACCAGCCCTCCAGGGTTTTCCACGCCACCCAAAGTGCTGCCACCTCTCAGACAGGTTTCTACCCTCCTGCTGCTTGAACAGCTCAAGGCCAGGAAGACAGAACAAAGGATTTCCTTTGCGAGAGGGAGTAACACTCTCTCCTTTTGAAAATAGGTGTTACATGGCTTGGGAGGGGTAGCCCCCCCAAGCCACAGGTATGCTTTGAAGGGCACATTTGGCACCCTCTGTGCATAAACTAGTGTACACCGATTCAGGGTCCCCAGTCCCTGCTCTGGGGTGAAACTGGACAATGGAAAGGGGAGTGAAGACTACCCTGCCCATCACCATCCCAGGGGTGGTGCCCAGAACTCTTCCAGGGAGTCCATGGGGTCTGCCATCTTGAATCCAAGGTTGGCAGGTACCTCTGGGAGCATCTGAGTGGTCAAGCCAGGCCAGTGACATCAGAGCCCCCTCCTGATGGGTGTCCACCTGGCTAAGTGACCAATCCCCCTTTCAGGGCTATTTAGGGTCTCTCCCTTGGATGGGTCCTCAGATTCGGCTTGCAAGATTGCAGCAGGACTCCTCTGCAACCCCTACTTCGACTTCTGGCCACCAGAACCGCGACTGGACACTCCGGGAACTGACAATCTGCATCCACTAAGAAGACTCTTCTTACAACATTGTTTCCACGGCTCCTTCCAGCTTCTGCAACATTTCCCTGGCTGTGCATCCTCTGAGGGCGGCAAGTCTTCAGTCTGCACGAGAAGGAAGGAGGAATCTCCACTGGAGTGAAGGAGCCACTCCCCTGCATCCACAGGCACTTACTACAACGACCACCGGCTGCGTGGATCTCCTCTCATCCTGAGCTGCTTGGATCCTGCATCATGGGTGGTGGCCCGAAGTAGTCCCCTTGGTCCTCTCTGCGAGGTGTTCAACTTTGGTGGAGGTAAACCCTTGCCTTCCCAAGCAGGGCAGAACCCAGGTGCGCTAAGTCTCTTGTCGCTGCCAAGGTCTGTTTTCATTTCCTCCAAGGGATCTTCAGGCTAAGTATAGCTCTAGCACCCAGCACTTCTTCCTGCGAGGCACAGCCCTCTGCGAGGTTCTCCTGCGGCGTGGGACCCTTCTCCAGTTGTGCTGCGTGGCCTCTTCTGCGACTCCTGTGTCTCTGTCCATTGGGACGGCTGGCTGAATGGATCTCCTCTCATCCTGAGCTGCGTGGATCCTGCATCATCGGTGGCGGCCGAAGTAGTCCCCTTCGTCCTCTCTGCCAGGTGTCCATCTTTGGTGGAGGTAAACGCTTGCCTTCCCTTGCAGGACAGAACCCCCGTGCACTATGTCTCTTGCAGCTGCCAAGGCCTGTTTGCATCTCCTCCAAGGGATCTTCAGGCTAAGTGTAGCTCCATCCCCAGCACTCCTTCCTGCGACGCACAGCCCTCTGCGATGTTCTCCTGTGGCGTAGGACCCTTCTCCAGTTGTGCTGCGTGGACTCTTCTGCGACTCCTGTGTCCCCATCCGGTGGGACTCCTGTGGGTGCTTCCTCTGCTCCTGTGATCTCTCCTTGTCGCTGAGGGTCCCCTCTGACTCCCCCTCCTGGGCTGAGTCCTCCTGGGCCTTGTTGTTCCTCGGCAGCTCCACTTTCTGCCAAATGCAACATTTGCATTTACCAAGGCTTGTTGGTGGAATTCCTGCACCAACACCCAACTGCAATTCTTCTTCCTGCGTGAGACATTGTCTGAATCCCTCAGGAACTGTTCACCGACTCCAGGGCTGCAGTGCTGACCTTCTTCACATCACTGTCGACCAACTCCTGCACCTCAGCTGGGTGGGTAGTAGCTCCTGCTTCTCCTGGACTCTTCTGGGACTTCAGGACTTGGTCCTCTTCTTCCACAGGTCTTCCTCTTCAGGAGTCCACCGCTGGTTTCTTGCAGTCTTGTCTGAGTGTTGCATTTTCTTCATTTTCTTCCTTTTGGGTGCTTTGGGAAAATCAGTAACTAGGGGCCAGATGTAGGAAGCCTTTTGCACGTTGCAAACTGCGAAAAATGCAGTTTGCGGCGTGCAAAAGGCCCAACGCGATGCACAACCTCAAATTGCGAATCGGCACCGACTCGCAATTTGAGGCTGCGACTCGCAAATAGGAAGGGGTGTTCCCTTCCTATTTGCGACCGCATCGCCATGCTGAGTTGCTTTGTGACCGCGAATGCATTTGCAAACCAACTCGCAGTTACCACCCACTTGAAGGGGGTGGTAATTCATACGCAAAAGGGAAGGGGTCCCCATGGGACCCCTTCCCCTTTGTGAATGCGGATTTTTTTTTTTCAGAGCTACTCTGAAAAAAACGAAACCAAATGGTTTCGGATGTTTTTCTTTTTGCAACTCGTTTTCCTTTAAGGCCACCATCCCTGTGCATGGACTCGCTATGAGGTTGCAAACTGCTACCCACCTCATTAATATTCATGAGGTGGGTCTTTGCGACCCCATAGCGAGTCTCAGAAGGTGTCTGAGACACCTTTCTGCATAACATTTTGCGAGTTGCAATTTGCGAGTCGGTCAGACTTGCAAATTGCAAGTCGCAAAATTATACTTACCTACATCTGGCCCTTACTCCTTTCCTCCTGGTCGCTAGGGGGCACTGTGGTACTTACCTTTGGGTATTTCCTAGTACCCTCAGCTCCACTCTCCACATTTCACTTACCTAGATGGGGGTCCTGTGTTCGTATTCCATTTTTTAGTATATGGTTTGGGCTCCCTCTAGGGTCACTATTGTGTAACTGCATTTGCACAGTCTTTTATCACTTTCTATGCCTATTTCTGGTAACTAGTGTATATATTTAGTGTGTTATTTACTTCCTATTGGAGAGTTGCCTCTCTAGTACTTTTTGGTATTGTGTCGCTAAAATAAAGTACCTTTATTTTTTGTAACACTGAGTGTTTTGTTTCATGTGTGTGAGTGCTGTGTGAGTACAGTGGTACTGCATGAGCTTTCCTTGTCTCCTAGATAAGCCGTGGCTGCTCATTCACAGCAACCTCTAGAGAGCCTGGCTTCTAGACACTGCCTACAGTACACTAAAAGGGGATACCTGGACCTGGTATAAGGTGTAAGTACCTTAGATACCCACCACACACCAGGCCAGCGTCCTACAAGTCTTGGAGTTGTTTGAGACCACGCAACCCAGGGTTCAGAGTGTCCAGCATGTAGCAGGAAAACTCATGTTGATTAGTGTCCAGCACATGTATTAACATGGTTGCTCTGTTCACTCATTATGTCTCAGGCTTTGCAAGGACACAGTGGGAGCATATTGCTCATGCAGCTATGCCCTCAAATGTAATATGGAACACCCTGCCTTAGGGCTGTAAGGCCTTTCAGAGGGGTGTCTTACCCATAGTAAATGTAGTGTATGGTGGACAGGGCACACAGGTAATGTGCCATGTCGAGTTTGTGTTTTAGGTTTGCACCAGGACACTCAGCCTGCAATGGCAGTGCTGGGTGCATCTGGATGCAGGGATTTAGAGCGTGGCACAATCAGTGCTGCTGCCCTCAGGGGCCTACCCTTAGTACCCCATGCCCTAGGAGCATAGGTACCCATTTACTAGGGACTTATAGTGGTAATTTAGAGTATATCCAATTTTGCCAGTGCATCACAACAGTTTAAGGGAAAAAGCTCTGGCACAGGGAACCTGGTTAGCAGGGGCCCTGGGCACAAAATATCTAGGACACATCAACATCTGCCAAAGAGTGGGGGGCTAACCATGTCAAAAAGAGGCCTTTTCTCACAGCAGAGTGGAGTCGTGGATTGTTTGTCCAGAGGCTCTGTGCCTCTGGATGTGGCTGGAACATCATGCCATAATCATGGTGGTTCAACATCTGGCAGGCGCTCTGAACGCCAGAGCTGACAAAGTGAGCCGTCAATGCATAGTCAATCACAAATGGCGTCTCCATCAGGAGGTGGCACAAGGCCATTTTCAGCAGTGGGGAGAGGCTTGGTTAGATCTGTTCGCCTCCGCAGAGAACGCACAATGTCAACTGTTTTGTGCGTTAGAGTTTCCAAGGCAGCACTGGCTCGGCAATGCTTTTCGTCTCGAGTGGAACTTAGGCCTCCTTTACTCCTTCCCGTCTATACCACTTCTGACCAGAGTTCTGAAGAAGATGAAGAGAGGCTGGGCACAAGTAATCATTGTGGCTCCAGACTGGGAAAGAAGAGTATGGTATCTAGAGCTACTGGGCATGGCTATGGATCCTCCTATCAGACTGCTTCTTTGGGAGGGTCTTCTGTCTCAGCAGCAGGGGACGGTTCTGCACCTGCACCTGTCCAGTCTTCGCCTTCTTGCGTGGAGATTGAGCGGCGACAGTTGACAGCTTTCGAACTTCCGCCCGTAGTCTGTGATGTTGTTCAGGCAGCCAGGCGTCCCTCCACCAAAATGGTATACACTTGTCATTGGCATAAATTTGTGGCATGGTGTACCAGCAAGTCTGTTGATCCCCTTTCTGCTCCTCTCTCTGAGGTTATCTTGTTCATTCTTTCTTTGGCCCACCAGGGCTCTGCTTTGGGCACCATTAAAGGTTACTTATCGGCCATTTTAGGCTTTCTTAGATTGCCAGACTTAATCAAGTCTCCTATTGTTGGAAGGTTCCTTAAGGGACTCACCCATTTGTTTCCTCTGACCCCGTTCATTATGCCTCAGTGGGACCGGAACCCGGTCCTAACTTACCTTATGTGTGCCCATTCTGAGCCGTTGCACAATTGTTCCCCTGCAGCTCCTAACAATCACAACTGCTTTTCTTCTTGTCATCACCTCTGCTCTCAGAGTAAGTGAGCTTCAAACTCTTTCTTCCAAGCCACCATTTTTGTCTGTCCACCTTGACAAAGTGATGCTCCATATAAGGCCTCCTTCCTTCCTAAGGATGTTATAACTTTTCACGTAGGCCAATCCATCACTTTGTCTACTTTTTCCAAATCCCTCTCATGAAGAGGAGAGACTCCACCGTCTGGATCCAAAAAGGGCGTTGGCGTTCTACCTCAATCGTACTAAAGATTTCCTGTTGGATATGTGGGTGCTAAGAAAGAGAAGGCAGTGCAGAAGTGTACCATCTCACGATGGGTACTGCTCTTCATCAAAATGTGCTATGCTTTGGCAAAAAAGCAACTCCCTGAGTGCTTCGGTGCTCACTCCACCAGAGCAACTGCTGCCACTACAGCGTTAGGACATGGAGTTCCTGTCCTGGATATCTGTCAGGCAGCAATGTGGGCATCCCTGCACACATTCACTAAACATTACTGCCTGGACAGTGAGACCACAGAGACAGCTTCTTAGGCCATTCGGTCCTGCAGGACTTTCTAGTATGATCTTGATTCGCAGGCCTAAGCTCAGGATGGTATTGCTTGAGTATCTATTCTAAGATAAGGAATCTGCAACTAGAAGTCTCTATCAGATGAACAGGTTACTTACCTTTGGTAACAATTTATCTGATAGAGACATATTCTAGTTGCAGATTACTTACCGACCCGCCTATCCTCCCCTCACTGCAAACTGATTTCTAGGGAGGGATTCCCTTTTCAGGGCCCTAGTTTTGGCACACCATTCTCAGTGTTCTCCATGGCTCTGTGCTACTGGTGTGGAAAGTTGTGAAAAGAAACTGATGTCAGCATGCCGGGGTGGCGCCTAAATATGACTGCATCATCATCACAGTGACCATGATGCCAACGACGCATGTGGAGTCGACCAGCACCACCTGACGGCGCACAAGGGTTCTGCTTGAAGAAAAAATCTCCAGCTCTAGTCTGACGCCTGGGGGAAATTCTAAGGAAAGGAATCTGCAATTAGAATATGTCTCTACCAGATAAATTGTTACCAAAGCTAAGTAACTTGTTCGTCTGGAAGCTAGGTCCAGTGCAACTGGCATTTTGCCTATTTAGTCCTGCAGGACTTTTGGTTTGAAGTAGTTCACAGACCTGGGAGGTACTGCTCTGGTATCTAGTCTAAGGTGAGAAATATGCAGTTAGAAGTCTCTATAAAGAAGTGGCGTGACTTGCAGCCCCAGTGGGATGGCCCCACTGTTTTGAGCTCTGGCAAGCCACTGTAATTCCAGAGACCTGTGTCCTTTCCTACAGACATTTCAAAAGATCAGGACGCGTAGCAGTGAGGTGAAGTCTTCCTGTCCCATGGCTGGTGTTTTGGAGCCCTGGAAGACAGTGTTCTCTACCAGTTGTGTTTATTGAATCAGAGTCATGCAGCTCTCAAAATATCAAAAAGAACAGATGATGGACAGAATGCTGGACAATGCAAACATTCACCCCCAGTCACAAAGATCTGGGTTTAATCCATCGTTTTTTTGCTCACCGCTCCACCCGAGTTTGGACCCAGCCATATGCAAATCCGTCTTGACCTTGTTCCCCATGGGAACAGTCCAGCCCGAACTGCCAAGCCAGTTCCTCCCTGGACCAGAAACAAGTATCCTAGGACCGGTTTCAGAATATTACCCTTCGTCAGCCAGGTAGTTGTGAATCCAGTGGATGTTCCTGTGCCAGCACCATTCATCGAATCACCCACCCAGAACTAAACTTCCACCAAGATCCATTCACCAATCCACATCCTCTCCATTCAGCACCCTACTCTCAATTCATCCATCAATCCATTCACCCAACCCGTACCCATCCATTCATTCATCTATCTACCCAAATAATAATATTAACAGAAACATCAAAATTATTTAACAACATGGTCGGAATAATTAAAAACAGTGAAGTACTTGGTTAAAAAAGACCCTTAAAGACTCAAGAAAGCAACCTCTTTTGTTATAAAACCAGCGGATAAGGGGGGCAATGGAGTGCTGTGGGACGCTACTAAGTATCAACAGGAAGTTAAGAGACAATTGCTCAATCCAGGCTGTTATGAGGTATCAACAATGTCAGCTTACCGACATTCTATAAATAGGTTCCATGATTTACTCTTTGAAGGTGTCAGCAGAGGTCTGCTTTCAGATGATTAGTATAAGTTCTTACTGGTACGGAAACCAGTAGCACCTTGCTTCTATCTGTTACCTAAGATTCACAAGGATATTGTGAACCCTCCAGGTTGACCTATTGTGTCAGCAAGAGGTAGCTTATTGGAGAACGCTTCCATTTATTTAGATTACTTTTTGAGTCCGTAAGTATTTAATTTAAATTCATTTTGCAGAGATACCACGGATTTTCTGACAAAAATACAGGACATTCCTTGGCAAACCAATTATATCATGGTAACTGTAGATGTAGTATCGCTATATACTTGTATCCCACATGAGAAGGTAATTCAGGCAAGTCGACATTTCTTTAGGGACAAACCGATTCGATTTTTGGAACACTCTGAATTGCTTCTGAGTATGTTAAGGTTTTGTCTAGAAAACAATTTCTTTATATATGAGGATCAATGGTATAGACAAACAACCGGGACTGCGATGGGAAGCTGCTTTTCTCCCAGTTATGCCTGTCTGTTTATGGGGTGGTGGGAAACACAATTGGTGATGTCAGATGAAAATGTGAAATGGTTCCAACATATTATTTTTTGGACACGATATATTGATGATATATTGATGATATGGGATGGTCCTGAATCAGCATTATGTGATTTTCTGAATTTGTTTCCAGACAAGGATTTGAATTTGCATTTTTCACACAAAACACACAAACAGGTTATGGAATTTTTAGATGTAGAGGTTAGTGTAGAAAAAGGCACGCTTCACACTAAACTGTTCAGAAAAAGCACATCTGGGAACAGTATCCTACACGCCTCAAGTCACCACCCACCCAATGTTAAATGGAGTATACCCTATGGGGAATTGCTGAGAGCCAAGAGAAATTGTAGCACCCCACAAAGCTTTGAAAGAGAACAATTGATAATGATACAGAGATTTAGATCCAGGGGATATGCACATAAAATAGTGAAGAATGCATGCCGTAAGACAGAAGAAGTTCAAAGGGCTGAATTATTGGTTCCCAGAAAGAGAGAAAAAGGCATCAATACCCCAAGATTTGTGACAATATTTAATGCATATTCTTCAGAAGTTAAGAAGATCCTTATGAAATATTGGCATCTCATTAAGGCTGACAGAATAATTGGTCAGTTAGTCAGTCCTACTCCAATGATAACTTACAAAAGAAGCAGCTCTCTGAGAGATATTCTCATACATAGTTACATAAGGAAGACAAAAGGAACCTTCTTAGATAAAAATCAAGGTTTTTACAAATGTGCCAAGTGCAAAGCGTGCAGATATAGTTCAAATCGTAAGCAATATGAGCTACCTACGGGTAGGCAAGTGAATATTAAGAAATATATAAATTGCAACTCAGATTTAGCTATTTATGTAATTGAATGTCCGTGTGGATTGCAATATATTGGAAGCACAATATTTTCCTATGAAAAATGTATCCTTAAGCATTGGAGAGCAATATTGAATAAGGATGCTGCTTATCCAGTAGCGCAACACTGCAATCTGAAACACGATGGCAAAGTAGAAAAAATGAAATTCTTTGGTATTGACAGGGTTCTAGGTACTCCGAGGGGTGGGGACAGAGAAAAACAATTAAGGAGATTGGAGTCAGAATACATTATTCAGCTGACTAGCCGACATCCTTGGGGATTAAACAAGGATGAAGAACTTTTTATTCATATTGGTTAGTCAGATGGTATAGAGGTATGTGAAAATTGTAACAGTCTCAGATTAGGTTATTTTTTATTTTTTAATTTAATTTCAACCTGATGATTCTATTGGTTTATAGAGGGAAAATATTTTTGTGGCTCATCCAATTATTATAATATTGTCTATTACATGTTGGTATTGTTTAAAAGGGTTAGGTTATATGTGATGGATATCTAAAATTACAATAATATAATCATGAATTAAATTATAGTTTAAAAAAAAAAGATTTTTTCTATGTCTATAGACTAGTGGATATATAGAAAGTAGGAGGGGCCACATTTGTTGTATGTTTGCAAGAAGGGCCAAGGAAGAAGACCGTGATGGTTGAAACGCGTCGCCCTATGTTTTGTTCAATGGAATTTTTGGAATAAATAAAGGCCAGTAATCTGCATGGAGTGCTAGTGTTTGAATTTCTTATGGAGCAGATATATATATATATGTACATATTTACAAATGTACAGCAAGGGCCATTGGCCAGTCCATAGACAATAAATGGCCACAGGGCAACTTCCATGGCCCAACTTGACTCCTGACATCCCAAGTCTCTCCACTGGGCAGGGGCATCATGGTGATGTTAGGCAGGCACCTCAAGAGGCGGGGGAGGGGGTTCCATTTTGGGAGGGGGGGGCCTTGGGTTTGGGAGGGGGCGGCTCTTTACTCTTTTGTTTAGGGGGCGGAGGAGTGGGATTGGGGTGGGGGGCCGGAGTGCCACCCTTTTGCCCCTTAGTGGTTGGGAGCTGGAGGTACTGGGCTGGGGGAGGGGGATCTTTCTCTTACGGGCAAGACGGGGGAGGGAAGAGGTCAAGGCGGGAAGGAAAAGTTTCTTAAGACCAATGGGCCAGGTTGTGGGAGGAGGTTTGGGAGTGGAGGTAGAGGGAGTGGTTGTAGGAGGTGTAGGTGTGCTAGACTTGGGTGCAGGTGCATGGACAGTGTGCATGTTTGAGGGGGATGGCTGTTGAGTGTCTGAGTGGGAGTGTTTATGTGTAACTGGAGGGGGTGGCAGGCACTGTGGAAGAGGACAAACAGGACGTGTGTATGTATGTTGTGGTGGTGTCTGCAAGTGAGGTGGGTGTGCTGCATGAGGTTGTGATGGTGGTGGTGACTGCGCATGTGCTGTGTGGGGTGCTTGTCTGCGTGTCTGATGTTGCGGTGACTGTAGGCAAGGCTGTACAGGTGGCAGGATCTGGGACTGATGATGCTGTGTATGCAGGTGTGAGTGTTGATGTGACTGTGAGGTAGGAGGGGGGAGACAGTGGAGGCAATGGCTGTTGTTGTCTGTGCATCTCGGTGTTGGCTGTGTGTGTGCTTGTTGAGTGAAGTGCGGTGCCTGTGTTAATCTGTACAAGTCCTATCTATTGTTTTGGGTGCATGCCTGTCAGATTGTGTGCGTGGTATGGGTTGGTGAGAGGGTTTTAGGACTGGGAACAGGTAGTTGGAGGGGGAACAGAAGAACCAGGGACACTGGCTGCCGTCAAAGAGGAGGCCAGAGCCTGAAATGATCTCTGTAGGGCAGCCAGCCCCAGTGAATGCCCTCCAGGTAGGCATTGCATTGCATTGCTGCATCTGGGATGACAGCATATGGATTGCATTCACTATAGTAGATTGCCCTACATAGATGGAACTCAAGAGGGCAAACGCCTCCTCACTGAGGGCTGACTGGGACAGGGCCTGAGGTGCCTGGGGCGAAGGAGACGCCCACCCTCCTGGATGAGCGGGCACGGGCAACTGGCTGGGGGACTACTGGTAGGGCGGTCCTATTACAGAGGGTGGCAGAAGGTCTTGTAGCTGGGGTGGTCTCAGAGGGGTCTGCCACCATCAGGGAGCTTTCATTGGAGGAGGAACTTGAGTTAGATGTTGTTGCTCCTGTCTCCCCCGTGGTGCTCCCCTAGCCCTCCAACCCACTGGTCCCCTCAGCATTGGTGGACTCTGCCTCCCGGGTCCTGTGGGCTGCAGCTCCCCTACTCGTTGGTGCTCCTGCTCCTTCACCAGATGATGCTAATGCACACAAGAGAGAGGGTGGGGGACAAAGAAAGGGAGCACAGGATCAATTACAGCACCAACAGCACAAATGGCATACACATCACAATAACTCACTAGGACTAACACTGTGCAGTATGGACCAGAATGTCAAACCATTACCTGGTACAACAGCAGTGAAGAACCCAAACACTCCATATGCACACCTACTGGGACTCACTAAGCCATGTCTGCCATGGTATGCTAGCTACGTAACAATACCAAATATACATACCTCCCTACATTGCTAAGCAGGACCACACAGGAATAGCTAAACCGGCATATTGGGGCATACACTGACTGGAACCCTGCACACAAACCTCATGGCAAGCAACCAAAATCAAAATACCACAATCTGTACTCATCCCCTTGTGGCTGCTGTGCTGCCCTCAAGCGCCTGTCTAACTCAGGATTGGCCACTGGCAGTATGTGGGCCATTAGAGGGGTCAGGCTTCGATGGCTTACATGCTGTATATGACCCACATTAAGCACACACATGACCCGTACGTCTGCATACACATAGCACGCAGCCAAACCCCCCCAAATGACACACTGCCAGCACACACATAAATCTCCATGCAGCCATGTTGCATCCAACATACCCATGATGTACTCACCTGTTGGTCTGGAGGCCCATACAACTGCCCATAAAGGGGTAGGACCCCAACCACACGCTTCTCCAACTCTTCGGATGTGAAGGCTGGGGTCCTGTCCCCAGTAGCACGGGCCATTGCAGGTTCCAGACATGTGGTATGTGGCCATTAACAGGACCCATATTGCTTTGGTCCCTCCCAGGGCAAATGAGCAGGTCTCCAGGAACAGGAGGAGTTACCACTTTGTAAATGTCCAGTTGGTGTGCCTTGCAGATGAATACATCTCCCATGTCACTGCCAAGTTTCCTGGATCTGTGCATGATGCCTATGTATTGAGGAATAGCAGCATCCAACAGGTGATGGCACGACTACGGAGGCATGGAGTGTGGCTCATTAGTGAGCTTTAGTCTTCACACAGTGTATGTCAGTGTATGTCAGTGTATGCCAACTGGAGTTGTACTCCATGTCATTGTACATGAGTAATGTGTGTCCCTCACTACTTCCAGGTGACTCCGGATACCCAAACCTGTCCTGGCTGTTGACCCCTGTGAGGAATCTGATAACAGGGTCAGAAAATCGGTACAATGAAGGACATGGCCATACCAGGAGGGTTGTAGAACGCACATTTGGTCTACTGAAAGCCAGGTTCTGGTGCCTCTATTTAACAGGTGGATCCCTATGCTACGCCCCTAAGAAGGTCTGCCAGTGGTGGCTTGCTGCATGCTGCACAATTTGGCCCTCAGACACCATGTGCCCTACCTGCAGGAGGAGGGGGGGCACAATGCACCTGTGGCAACAGAGGACACTGAAGACAGTGATGATGATGATGAGTAGGAAGAGGACGTGGATAACAGGATGCCTATCATAGAGCAGTACTTCCAGTGATACTCAGGTAAGACTGTTATTCTGTTTATGTCTCCATTTCAGTTAAGTGCTGTGTGCCAGCTGTGTTATGCCAATTAATAGCTTTTTATTTCAATTGACTGTCACTTATGCCTTCCCTTTTTGCCGATGTTGGTGTGGTCACAACTGTGTACTGATGTGATGACTACAGACTGCTTAAGCATATTTGTTGGATGGATTCACACCTTCCAGGACATTTGCACAGGATAATACAGTCCACTACAATGCAAATTCCTGTATGATAAAGCACAAATACTCCAGTTGTGTTCAAGAGCGTTTATTGAAGTGACAAAAAGGAAGGGATAGTGCAATAGAGTGGGGTGATGGTGGATGAAAACCTGAGTGTGGTAGCCCAGTTGGTTTGTAGCACAGGTCCAGTGTCCATGGGGCCATAGGGAAAGGAGCAATGGCAGTCCAAAGTGAACAAAGTGACTCTGTGGCACACAAGGGAACATTCTTGAGGGGCTCATTTCCTGGTGGTGGTCTTGGCAACAGTCTCTGGTGTCTGTCTGGGTCGCAGGAAAGGTTTGCGGGGTGGTTCACCTTCTGCAGGGGGAGGGGTGTTGTTAGCCTGAGGGTGGTGTTGCAGGTCCTCCTGTCCACTTGTTGCAGCAGATGTTGATGGCTGGTGACTGGACTGGCTAGTGGAAGTGGGCCACTGGTGTGCTCTATTCTCCCATATGGTCCTGGCCATGTCACCCAGCACCCCTACAATGGAGGCCATGTTGGCATTTAGGCCCTGCAACTGCTGCATGACCTCCTGCTGGTTTACCCTCTGCAGCCGCTGGTTCTCCAGCATCATGGTTATAACCTGTCCCATCCTGTCCTGGGATTTTTTGGTATGCGCCCAGGACATGTGTGAATGCCTCCTGGGCAGTCGGTTCCCTGGGCCTAGCCTCCTCCTGGCGCACAGCTGACCTCCCACTGTCCCTGGCCCCTGTGCCTGTGTCCCCTGAACAGTGTGTCCACTCCCGCTTACACCAGGACCTTCACTATCTTGCCTGTGTGGTGTCGACTCGGGTCCCTGTACAGGTGGGCACACTATTGATTAACGTGTTCTGGGGACAGGGGTTTAGGGACATTGGGTGGCTGCAGTGGTGTTGGAGTCAGAGGGGGGCCATGTGGTGGACTGACTGTAGGATGTGGAAGCCGACTGACCTGTGGTCCAAGATGGGCCAGGGTGTTCATCCAGCTTGTGATATCCAGGGTTGCTGTCATCGCTGAGGGCATCTTCTGGTGGAGGACTGGGTTCCCATGGCACCTGCTTGCTGCTGACATTGGCTGGGGCACCTGTGGAGATGTAAGTGATTTGTTAGGGTCATTGTCTGCCATATATACCGCATGTCTGGCTTTTACTATGGGTTTGGTGTTGTCCTCCCACCTTTGGTAGTGTATGGTGATGGATTGTGGGATTGGTAGTTCTACATGTTGTCCATGTGTTGCTGTTGTGTGTGGATGCAGAGCTGGGAGGGGTGTATTGCAGTGGGTAGGGCATGCAGGGGTACACAACTTAGTGTGATCATTGGGGTGGTGCACTGTATAGGATGGAGTGAGGTGTAGGGGGTCAGGGTGAGCGGGTGACATGCCATGCAGGTATCGCTGGAGGTAGATTAGTAATGGTGACTTACCAGTGTCCAGCCCTCGAGTGACTCCAATGAGGCCCTCAGGATGCAGGATTGACAAGACTTGCTCCTTCCATGCTGTCAACTGTGCTCATGATTGTGACCTGGTGCCTTGACGCAATGGAACGCACCTTCCCCCGTAGGTCGTTCCACCTATTTTGAATGCTGTCCCTTGTACATGGATATTGTCCCACGGAGTTCACCCTGTTCACGATCCTCCGCCATAACTCCATCTTACTGGCAACGGAGATCTGTTTGACCTGTGCACCAAACAGCTGTAGCTCTACCCTGACAATTCCTTTCACCATCACCCGCAACTCCTCATCAGTGAAATGGGGGTCATTTTATGGGGACATACCTATTTTTTGGAATCTATCTTATATTGTGTGTAATTGTAATACAATTTTAAAATAAAAACTTACATATTGCCATTGCTTTCTGTTTTAGGCAGCCATCTCATAGCACCATAAACACACGTTAATAATCCCAAGGCCTCTGGATTTGTGCGATTTTGCAGCTGTAGCGTTTTAAACATAATTATGGAGTTGCCACATAATCCATCATCTGAAGCATAACCTGCAGATTTTAACATAATTGCTTCTTGCTCAAACAGATCAAAAGTTACTTAGGGTGTGTCAAAACATGTTGCTGCACTGTGGAAGGCCCTTTACAAAAGTTTACTCGTTCTCTTTCTGTTGCTTATTCCTATATTTGGGTCTTAGACTGATTCTTACTGGGTGAAACCTTTGCCCAGAAAATGTGATTACAAAATGTGAAACATTATGCAGCAGAATTTGCCTTTTCTTGCAGCACAATTCAGTAAACCATGCTACACAATTTGGTCCTCTCCTACTGCATAATTCAAGTGTGCCTGACTATTCCCCTACTGCACCAACTAGGATTCAATTCTGTGGCTTATACGTACAGACAGCTGCAGTGAGCGCATTAACCAACTGAAATTTCATAACTTGAAAAGATGATTTTTCATTTAAATTGTGTGTGTTAACCTTCTATATGCTGTTCCCTGAAGGTGAATGTCAAATAAAATAGCTACATAGTCACAGAATGTTTTGTTCTTTTTTTGCCCGTCACTGACTCTGTGTCAAACACTTCCAGCAAATGTTGCGGGTCATGCATTTCTAGCAATGCTGGCAGAGCTCTCTTTATTGCCAATATGAGAGAAAGAAGTGACAAACTGTGCAGTTCGAACATAGTGGACAAACCCAATCTGAATATGATTGAAAGATTGGAGTCTGTGGTTACTCTGGTTTCTCACTTGGCTGAGTTGCTTGGTGGCTGGTCAGGTTGCTGAGGTCATCATGTGGCATTTGATCCATTTGCTGCATATGAATATTTTGATTTGTTACATGTTTAGTTTCTTGTGATTAGAGATCTTCCTTTATTTAACCACTCAAAGCATTGTCCATTAAGTATGAGTCAAAGTCAGATGGGTTTTCATACTTAAATGTGATTTTTGTATATCTGCATAACAATAATAGCTGAAACTGAAGGGGGAGATAAGGTCTGGTGGAAAGCAAAGGCAAGTGCTGTATAATAGGAGAACTGTTAGGTACATTAGTTGTGAATTGAATGGAGCTGACCTAAAGGGATAAAGTGAGATGATGATCTATCAGATAAAAAAGATGCAATTTGCTTCAGTTCGCCTCCATTTGTTTAGAAGTCTTGGTTAAAGCTTGGGATGATGAATAGTATCAAAGGCAATGAAGAGGTCAAGTAATAAGCCTGTTAGTACTCCAAAGCAGATATTTGTCCTAAAGCAGATCATTTTATTTTGTTTTACTAAAACAGCCTGTGTTTGGACAGAAGTACAAAGGATCTCTTGTTTCAAGGCATGTTTGTTTTAGGAGGAGTTTATGGAAGACATTTAGGGGGTCATTACAACCCTGGTGGACGGTGTTAAAGCAGCGGTAATACCGCAAACAGGCCGGTGGAAAAAAAAAGGGAATTATGACTGTGACGGAAACTGGCAACAAAGACAGCCACTTTAACACTCCGACCGCCACGGCGGTACAGACAAGCAGCGCGCCAACAGACAGGCAGAGGACAAAGTACCGCCCACAGTATTACAACAGGCCAATCCGCCACCTTTTCCGGGGCGGATTCACTGTGGATAAAAACACGGCGGAAACAGCCATTTCAATGGGAAAACGCTCACCTTAACACACTCCATGAGGAAGGAGGGCACCATGCAGCCGGAACTCCAAATACTCCCTGCGATATTCTTCCTGCTCCTCCATGATCATCAGCAACGCCGGCGCCGAAGACAACGGTGAGTACTGCACCTACGACATAGGGGAGGGGGGAGGCAAAAGTCAGGGACACACACATGCAACACCCCCACCCCCACCCTGACCCTCGCACACTACAACACACACCAATGCATTTCCAAACATCACAGTAACAACCCCCAACCCTCCTGGAAGAATGCAAAGACAAAATGAAATGAGTTCAACCATTGTAATGTATCAAAATACAGTAAGCTAATATATACAGATATATATACACATTCAAAAAATTATACATCACGATTAGTAGTGCAGGTATGCACCATTCAATGTCCGTGGACCACTGGGCCCAAAATGCATGGGCGAGGCCCACACACGATACCTGTCCAGAAACGGAGAGAGCACTGCTGGGGCATCAGATGGAAATACAACAGGCACCTCAGGGGGAAGGGAAGGGGGGGCACCTCAGCTGGATGACAGCACCATGCCAGATCCACGACGGGGCTCAATGCCCAGTGATGTATCCTGGGGAGTGCAAAGCCACAGTCTCACAAGTCTTTGCAGTGGGCGGTTTGCCCACTGTACCATCCTGGGGAGTGCAAAGCCACAGTCTCACAAGTCTTTGCAGTGGGTGGTTTGTCCACTGCTTTATCCTGGGGAGTGGAAAGCCACAGTCTCACAAGTCTTTGCAGTGGGTGGTTTGCCCACTGTACCATCCTGGGGAGTGCAAAGCCACAGTCTCACAAGTCTTTGCAGTGGGTGGTTTGCCCACTGCTTTATCCTGGGGAGTGCAAGACCACAGTCTCACAAGTCTTTTCAGTGGGTGGTTTGCCCACTGTACCATCCTGGGGAGTGCAAAGCCACAGTCTCTCAAGTGGATAACAGTCTCCACTGGTTCTGGAGGGGGACTGGTGCCCAGAGTGCTTCATCCTGTTAAGGACTGAGGTAGTGGATGCTGTTGTCCACTGGTTCTGGAGGGGGACTGGTGCCCAGAGTGCTTCATCCTGTTAAGGACTGAGGTAGTGGATGCTGTTCTCCACTGGTTCTGGAGGGGGACTGGTGCCCAGAGTACATCACTCTCCCCGTGACGGTCCCAGTTCCGTCACTGCCCCTGCCGCACATGGGCTAGCGGTGCTTGAGTTGGCGGTGCTTGCCCTGTTCAGCGGTGCTTGCCATGTCGGTCTTTGCCCTGTTCAGCGGTGCTTGACTTAGCAGTTTCTGACCTGTTCAGCGGTGCTTGCCATGGCGGTCTTTGCCCTGTGCAGCGGTGCTTACCCTGTTCAGCGGTGCTTGCCCTGTTCAGCGGTGCTTGCTATGACGGTCTTTGCCCTGTTCAGCGGTGCTTGACTTTGCTGTCTCTGACCTGTGCAGCGGTGTTTGCCATGGTGGTCCCTCATTGCCCAGCGGGCTGTGGCTGCCGGGGCCCTCCTGAGCACTGACTCTGGCGGTGGTCTCCTGACCAGTGACGATTGGGCTGCCCTCCTGGGCACTGACTCTGGCGGTGGTCTCCTGACCAGTGACGATGGGGCTGCCGGTGGCGTCCTGGGCAGCGGGGATGATGGCGGCCTTTTCTGCCGTGCTGCTCTTCCCGCCGTGCTGCTCTTCCCAGACTTTGGTGCTTTCTTCTGCCCCTTCCCCACCTTGGGAGGAGTCACAGCTGACTCGACACTCCCCCCCGGGATCCTTGTGAGTGGCTTTGCCGGCAGGAGTCTTCCCCCTCTCCCGTCGGGCACTGTCCAACTTCTGGTGCTTCACAGGGGGGGAGGACTGGCTGTGCTTTGGCTCCGTGTCACACTGGCTGCCCTGGTGCCCGGTGCACTCCACATACCTCTAACAGGCACCACTGGTACCGGAGTTTTTTTGGCTGAGGTGCTAGTACGGGACCTATGAATTGGAGGGGGGGGTGGTGGGAAAGAGGTCATCGTTGCTCAGGAAAAGTTTCTGACGAACACTGGGACGGGTAGCTGGAGGGGGTCTGGGAGTGGAGGAAGAGGAGGTGGTTGTAGGAGTTGTAACTTTTGATGATTTGGGGGCAGATGCATGTTCTGGAGGCTGTCGTGAGGTGGATGGATGTTGGGTATGTGTGTGCCCGCGTTTGTGTACTTTGGGAGGGGGCGTCACAGACACACTGGGAGAGGACACAGGGGACGTGTAAATGGGGGTGGTGAGTGCAGGTGAGCGGGGTGTGGTGGTGGGTGTTCTGGTGCGAGTCCTAGTGGCTGTAGTGGTAGTGCATGCAGGTGAGAGTGTAGACGAGACTGAGAGGGAGGAGGGAGACGACGAGGAGGGGACACAGTGGAGGCAGTGGATGTTGCTGTGTCTGTATGTGGGTGATGCTTGTGTGAGTGCCTGTGGGATGTGTGGTGCCTATGTTTGCCTGAGCTGCCCTTGTGTGTTGAGGTGTGTGCAGGCTGGTCTGATGGTGTGCTTGGGATAGGCAGAGGACTGGGGACTGGGTCTGGGTGGAGGAAGTTGGAGGGGGGAGGCTAGACACAGGGACAATGGCTGCCATCACTGCTGAGGCCAGAGATTGCAGGGTTCGATGGTGGGCAGCCTGACCAGAATGAATGCCCTCCAGGAATGTATTAGTGTGTTGCAAATCCCTTTCTACACCCTGGATGGCATTCACAATGGTAGACTGCCCAACAGTGAGTGACCTGAGGAAGTCAATGGCCTCCTCACTGAGGGCAGCAGAGGTGACTGGGGCAGGGTCTGAGGTGCCTAGGGCGAAGGTGATGCCCACCCTCCTGGGTTAGCGGGCACGGGGCGAAGGCTGAGGGGCTGCTGGGAGGGCGGTGCTGGTAGGGGGGGTGGCGGCTGTACCTGTAGAAATGGGGGGCACAGATGTTGCCGCCACCACAATGGAGCTCCCATCGGAGGACGAGTCCGTGTCGCTGGTTGCTGATCCGGTGACCGCCGTGAAGCTCCCCTCGCCCTCCGTCCCACTGGTGTATTCAGAGTCCGTGGTGTGGCCCTCCATGGCCATGTGGGATGCAGCCCCCTCGTGCTCCGGTGCCACTGTACCTCCGCCTGATGATGCTGATGCACAAAAGAACAGGGAGAGCACAAAAAGGGGTGGGGAAACAGAAGAAAGACAGATTGAGTGCATGGCTTATGCTACCGTTGGCGGACAATACAGACACAGCAGTCCCCTGCACTACGCTGCGCTGTTGGGCTCTACAGATGCAGTCCCTGGGATATGGCCTACATGGCTATGGTGGACATCTGCACACATAGATGACATAGGGGCATGTATACCTGTACTTGGCACTCTACAGAGGTGAAGTGGAGTGCCACATGGCCTGCATTACGGAGGGGCCTAGCCTACAGAACTCGCCCTGGCCTAGGGAAACCCATAGCCCCCTCCCCCACCCAGACCCCTACACTGCGCGCAAAGTCAGCAGAATGAGAGTGTACTCACCCCATTGTGTCTGCTGTGATGCCCTCATGCGCCCATCCAACTCAGGGTAGGCCACCGCCAGGATCCGGAACATCAGGGGGGTCATGGTGCGACGGGCACCCCTCCCATGTTGGGAGGCCATCCCCAGCTGAGCCTCCGCCGTCTTCTTGCTCCAGCGGCGAATGTCCTCCCATCTTTTACAGCAGTGGGTGCTCCGTCTCTGGTGGACCCCCAGGGTCTGGACGTCCTTGGCGATGGCACGCCAAATATCCTTCTTCTGGTGGGCGCTGACCTACATGAAATGTACAGGGGAAGAAGAGAAGTCATTACCAACTGCACCGTCGAAGTGAGTGGCCCACATCCCTACCCTTGCCATGTGGCACATGCATTCACAGTCCTTCATGCTCGCAAAACTCTGCCCCCTTCCTTCTTACATCCAGCCCTCTCCACCCAGCCATAGCCCATACAACTTGCTCCCTGTGTACTCACCTGTTGGTCTGGACCGTAGAGTAGCGTGTACTGGAGGAGGACCCCGTCCACGAGCTTCTCCAACTTCTGTGCAGTGAAGGCAGGGGCCCTTTCCCCAGACGCATGTGCCATTGTCTCTTCCAGACCGAGGTCACAGCAGCACTTGCAATGTAGGTCCTCTCCTGTCGAAGATCAGGTATCGAGTGATTGAACAGATAGAAAATGGCGGTCACGTCCGCGGCAGTGCGTATCATCACCGCCGGCGCACTTCGTCATTGGCTCCTGGGACCCATAGGGTCCAATGTTAACCAATGCAGCATTGCGCCGCGGTCTTTGACCGCCTACCGCAACGGTGTACAACGCCAGCGCAGTTACCTCACATCCCATTGTCCCAGTTTAGAGGTCAGGCAGCCGCCATTTCAGGGGCCCACATGGCTTCATTTTCAACTGCGTCACACATACCTAGGCCTGGACTCAACACACATACAGACAACTTTTTACATTTTGTTTCATGTTCTGTGTAGCTGTGGGTACATACCTCTGAGTTGCTTGACTCTGTGGTCGCTCTTGTCCTTCCTAGGCACCGTCAGCTGGGACATGTGAGGAGATGGTGGAATCCTCCGGTGTACCGACCGCTGGTGGACCTGTTGACAATGGAGGAGCGACATTTAATCATCACCTACAGGTTTGACCGTGCCACAATCCAGGAACTGTGTACCCAGTTGGAGCCAGACCTTATGTCACCAATCCGCCATCCCAAAGGAATCCCCCCTCAAGTGCAGGTGCTATCAGTGCTCCATTTCCTAGCAAGTGGGTCATTTCAAACAACAGTGGCCATGGCATCATGGATGTCCCAGCCTATGTTTTCCAACGTGTTGTCCAGAGTGTTGTCTGCCCTGCTGAAACACATGAGGAGCTACATCATTTTCCCTCAGGTGGAGGATTTGGCTACTGTTAAAGGTGACTTCTATGCCCTGGGACATATCCCTAACATCATAGGTGCCATTGAGGGGACCCATGTAGCTCTGGTCCCCCCCCACAGGAGTGAACAGGTGTACAGGAACCGGAAGAGTTATCATTCAATGAATGTACAGATGGTATGTTTGGCAGACCAGTACATCTCGCAGGTAAATGCTATGTTCCCTGGCTCAGTGCACGACACCTACATCCTGCGGAATAGCAGCATCCCTTATGTGATCAACTACAGAGGCACCGGGTGTGGCTATTAGGGGACTCTGGTTACCCCAACCTGTCATGGCTATTGACCCCAGTGAGGAATCCCAGGACCAGGGCAGAGGAACGCTATAATGAGGCCCATGGGCGGACTAGGAGGGTGATCGAACGCACCTTTGGCCTCCTGAAGGTCAGGTTCAGGTGCCTCCATATGACAGGTGGTTCCCTATTCTACTCACCAAGGAAGGTGTGCCAGATCATCATCGCCTGCTCTATGCTTCACAATCTTGCTTTGCGACGCCAGGTGCCTTTTCTGCAGGAGGATGGTCCAGATGACGGTGTTGTGGCAGCTGTGGAGCCTGTGGACAGTGATGAGGAGGAAGCAGAGGAAGAAGACATTGACAACAGGGACTCAGTCATACAGCAATATTTACAGTGACACACAGGTGAGAACACTTTCTTTACTAATACATTTACTTTCACACTTCTCCCTCTATCCTGTCTGTCAATTTCAAGCAGTATTTGGTAACTGAGTTGTACATTTCCATTACGGTTTCACAGGTGTGGTTACCAACGTGTGTCATCCGCTTGCATCCTTCATGGACTTGTGATGTGTGACATAGGTATGTTGACGTTACATTTTCGAACGGATTTTGTCATTGTCATAGCTAATACACATTTTCAAAATCACAGACTGACTCCAGATTGTTTTGTGCTTCAAGGGTGTTTATTGAAGGGCTAATTATTGGAGGGGGTGGTAAAATGGTGATGGGTGATGGTGGAGGAATGTCCATGGCAGAGTCCAGTCTATTAGTCTCACAGGTGCACTGCCCATATGGGCATAGGAAGTGGAGCTGGGTAGTTCCAATATGGACAGGGTTACAAAGTGGGACAGTGGGATGACAATCAGGGTGGTCTCATTTCTTGGCGGGGGTCTTGCCATCGTGCTCTATCCTGTTCCTGGATCTCAGGGACCGCTTGAGGGGTGGTTCTCCGTCTGCAGGGGGTGGGGTGCTGGTGTGGTGGTCCTGTGGCGGGGCGTCCTGTCCACGGCGGAGGTGGTGGGCAGTTCATCGTCCAGGCTAGTGTCAGGGGCCCCTTGGAGTGCCACAGTGTCCCTCGTAGTGTTCTGTATGTCCTTCAGCACCCCTACGATGGTGCCCAGGGCGGAGCTGATGGTTCTGAGTTACTCCCTGAAGCCCAAATACTGTTCCTCCTGCAGGCGCTGGGTCTCCTGAAACTTGGCCAGGACCGTAGCCATCGTCTCCTGGGAGTGGTGGTATGCTCCCGTGATGGAGGAGAGGGCCTCGTGGAGAGTGGGTTCCCTTGGCCTGTCCGCCCCCTGTCGCACAACAGCCCTCCCAGTTCCCCTGTGTTCCTGGGCCTCCGTCCCCTGGACCGTGTGCCCACTACCACTGCCCCCAGGTCCCTGTTGTTGTTGGGGTGGTGGGTTATTCTGGGTTCCCTGTTGTGGTGGACACACAGCTGATTGACGGGTCCTGGGGATGGAGGTATGGGCCCGCTGGGTGGGTGCTGTACTGGTGTTTCCAGAGGGTGGAAGGTCAGTGTTGGGCTGTACCTGTGCGAGGGGAACCGACAGTCTAGAGGCCCACGATGGTCCGGGCTGGTCACCTGGATCCAGTTGGCCAGAGCTGCTGTCATCACTGTGGGCCTCTTCTGTGGGTAGGGTAGAGATGTCTGGACCCTCCTGTCTGGTGACATTAGGTAGTGGTCCTGCAGGAGTGTAAAAGCATGATAATTGCATCTGTGTGTGTCATGGTGTGCAATGGGTGGGTGAGCGTTTACCCCAGTGCTAGCATTCCTGTGTGGGGGCTTGTGTGATGATGGTTGGGGGGGTGTTATGGGTATGTGCAGTGGGCATGCTTTATTGAGGGATGTCCATGCTTTGTTGTGTCATGCAGGGCTTAGTGTTGGGATGGGTGGTTTGTGTTATTAGTACATTAGTGAGGAGTTGGAGTGATAGGGGAGGGGGTGATGGTGGGGGTGTGTGATAGCATGCAGTTAGGGTGGGGGATATCATAGTTAAGATTATACTTACCAGTGTCCATTCCTCCACCGACTCCTCCGAGGCCCTCTGGATGTATAATGGTCAAGACCTGCTCCTCCCATGTTGTTAGTTGTGGGGGACGAGGTGGGGGTCCGCCGGCAGTCCGCTGAATCGCGATGTTGTGCCTGGAGACCACTGAACGCACCTTCCCCCTTAGGTCTTTCCACCTCTTCCTGATGTCCTCCCGATTTCTTGGGTGCTGTCCCAATGCATTGACCCTGTCCACGATTCTTTGGCAAAGCTCCATCTTCCTAGCTATGGAGGTGTGCTGCACCTGTGATCCAAATAGCTGTGGCTCTACCCGTACGATTTCCTCCACGTTGACCCTGAGCTCCTCCTCCGAAAACCTGGGGTGTCTTTGGCGTGCCATGGGGTGGTGTAGGTGATGTGTGGGGTGGTGTATGTGGTGATGAGTGTGGTGATGTGTAGTGGTGTGAGGTGTTTTGTGGGTGGATGTTGTGTGGGTGATGGTGTTGTGTGCCTCTGTGTGGTGGGGTTGTCTATTGCTGTGCTCTCTCTCGCCTTCGTCTATAATTTTTGGTCGTAGGGGTTTGTGGGTGATGTGGGTGTGTGTTTTATATTGTGTTGGGTGTGTGGGAGTGGTGTTTGTATGTGCATCAGGTGTGTGTATTTTGAATTGTCCAATGTGGCGGTGTTTTGGAGATGTGTGTGTATTTTGAGCGCAGCGGTGTGTACCGCCAATGGAATACCACGGTAGAAAGACCGCCGCGTGGATTTGTGGGTCGTAATAGCATGAGTGTGTTTCTGTTGGCGTGACGGTGGAGGATTTGTTTTCGCCAGTTTATCACTGACCTTTGGTGTGATGGACTTGTGTGGGTGTCTGAATTTCGGCAGATTCCGAGATGTGGGTCATAATAGCTGTGACGGGATTCCGCGGCCGCGGCGGTGTATTGGTGGTCTTCTGCACAGCGATAAGCGGCTTTTACCGCCAATGTTGTAATGACCCCCTTAGAGTTCTGTTGGGAAGATATCTGTAATCAAGGAGTTGTTGCCAGTTTTTGGTGGATTGGCTACAGAGGTATTTAAGAGGACATTGGTCTGCAGGGTCGTAGCTTAGTTGTTGATGCTCGTCGGATGTGAATCTCGCATTTCCCAACAAAGCAAGTAGGAAAAACCAATGGAGGCATAGCAGACCTGATTCTAGGCCCCCAGAACCAACTGCCAAGCCAAGAATGCATTTATTTAGGGGCAGTGTCACACCCTCCCTAAAGCTATGTTTCTGTTGGTCTGCTGGTGATTCTGCCACCCTACAAGTGTTTGCAGCATTGATTAGGTCTTCTGTGGTTAGGAGGTTAGCAGGGTTAACTGTGTTTTCATGTTTGGTTCTCTGGTGAACTGAGCCGAGTTGCTGGAATTGTGGTTGAGCAGTGGGAAGGCAAGGAGGGAGACTGACTCTGGTGGGCAGTGCTTAATTTGTAAATAAAACGTGCAGGTGCCCAAAGCTCTCCTCTGAAACATGCAGCTGCTGCAATTAAATGTGTGAGCACGGAATACTGAAGCCATCTTGGGCCACTTTAATCCATTTAAAGGCACTCCCTGCACCTACAGCTCACTCTTGCAGCCTTCTGCTTTCTCCCTTTGTGCTGCTTTTTTGTTTTTCTCTTCCTCGTCTGTCTCTTGTGTCTTTTGCTCTCAGTAAATGCTTGAGGCAGAAAAATAAGTGCTGGCCCTGTCGGAGGCTGGCCCTATATGTAGTGTGCAAAGCTAGGCACACTGTGCAGTGGGTCCAGGCAACCACACTTTGGTTTATAGAGGTAAAACCTAAACAACCCTCTGCTCTAATTTTTATGGTAGCTTGGTGGAGCAGTTAGGCTAATCTTGGAGAAGTGCAAAGCATTTGTTGTACTCACAATATCAATAAATGAGACCACACACTCAAAAGAATAACTCAAGACTAACTTACAAAAATACTTCAGATTTTTATAAAATACTTTAAGACCGAGATCATCAAAATCGGGTAAGTTTATAAAAAATTTAAGACCAAGATCATCAAAAGTACTTTTTAAGTTTTGATTTTTTGAATTTTTAATAAAAATAGTCTTTTTGTGTGTAATTATGCACCATATGAATCAATGGAGAAAATACTTTGAAAATGCATATAAAATCAGGCAATGCGATTACTAATGTCTCCTTTTGCAGGTATGTGGAGGTTGTGGGTGGACACTATGGGCCAGCTGGAGCAGTTCTGGAGGCTCCTGGTTTCAGCGGGAGTAGCTGCAGAAATTTGTTGGAGCTGTTGCCAGGCCGGTGCAGGGGGATCACTTGGAAAAGCACTGCACAGGTAGACTTAAAGGTAAGTCCTGTGGGTCCCCTTGGAGTGTTGCGGTCAAAAGGGGTGGGGGACGCTTAGGGCACAGCTGGATCTTTGGTGCAGGGCACAGGACGGCCGGGTGCAGAGCCAATCACTGAGCCAGGAGCTGTGTGCATAGGTGCCTTTGGAAGCAGAAGGTAGGTTGCTTTGAGGGTTGCTTGCAGATCAGCAGGGGCAGTCTGGTGGGAGGTCTTGGTGGTTTCTGAAGTGGGGCTTCCTCCTCGTCCTTTTACATCCAGAATGGACTGTCCTTCTTGGTGTCTGACGTGAGGTGACCAGTACCTAGAGCTGTTGAACGATTTGGCCACTGGAGGGTACAGTGCCACCAAACTTGGCACACTTGCAGGGTTTGTCCTCATGGTCTGTCAGACGGAGTTTGGTCTGGCTGTGGCATCCAATTCCTTGGTCAGCAGCTAGTCATTAAAGTGGCCCTCACTGGGTCTTTGGTCTTTGGTTCCAGGAGAGTTCACTCTTACTTCACTCTGGAGGGAGATCTTTGGTGATTTTCAAAGAATGGAGGTCCTCTGGGGGTTTGTAGAGTCTGTTTAGTGTCCGAGCATCCCCTCAGCAGTAATTGTCAAGTCCAGGGTGCAGCAGGCAGGGTTTGGCATGTTTTCTTTGTGCATCAGGGCTTCAGTTTTCAAGCCTTGAGTCTTCTTTGTTTCTGGTCTTCTTTTGCCATTAGAATCTGATTTCTTGGTCTAGGGATACCAACTAAATACTGTATTCAGTGGGTTTTTAGGAGAGTACCTAGTAGTGACTAATCGGCCATCTACCTTAGGGAAGCTACACCCACTAAGGGCCTTAGTATGAGTCTGGCGGTATTCAGACCGCCAGACCCATGGTGGCAGTCAGACCACCACATTATGACTGTGGCGGAGCAGCCAAGGTCTGACCGCCGACACCGCCGGACTGCCGCCAGCCTGCAGCCTGGCGGTCCCGGCAGTTGTAATCTGCCAGGGCAGCGCTGCCCTGGAAATTATGAGTCCCCATACCGCCAGCCTTCCCATGGCGGTTACACGACCATGGAAAGGCTGGCAGAATGGGGGCATCAGCCCAGTGGGAAACTCAAAATAGGGCCTGCTGGATTTAGCCCGCAATGGCGGTCTAGTAGCAGTATTACGCCATAAATGACCACTTCCTGTGGGCTGAGGTCACATCCTTACACCTGATTGACTATTTTCCCTCAATGCAAGATGGAGGAAAATGAAATGGATGGGTCACCTAGCATGCAACACTTTGGGGGTGGTACAAGCTGGGGATGGCCACTCCTCTCCTTTGTGTTGTTTCCTGCTGTTGCTCCCGGCAAAAGGGGGAGGGTTGCAACAGGGGTGGCCATCTGCTGCTAGCAGCAGGCTTGGGGGTTGAGTTTCAAGGGCGGTAAGCCCTTTGAAGCTCGCTAGCCGGGCAGTGCAGATTCCTGAGGGAGGGGGGCGAATGCACATCTACCCAGGAAGGGCTTTGTTCTGGGGCCTAGAGAGCAGAATCTCTCACCCCAAGAGTTCCGGAATCTTGTCTGGTGGTGGCAGGCTGGTTGTGACCAGCCAGCAACCATGCCAGGGTAGTTAGCTTTTGCAGGGGGCACCTCTAAGCTGACCCCTGGTTACATTTGGTAATAAATCCAATACTGGTTCCAGTTTGGATTTATCATTCTGAGTTGTTTGATACCAAACAATCCATGGTTCAGAGTAGCCATCATGTAGCTGTGAAACTAATACTGGTCAGTGTCCAGCACATGTATTAAAATGGCTGCTCTGTTCACTTACTGTGTACCTGGTTTGGCAAGGACACGGAAGGGGCATATTGCTCACGCATCTATGCCCTCCCAAACAATATAGTATACACTGTCTTATGGCTGGAAGGCCTGCCAGAGGGGTGGCTTACCTATAGTGAATGCAGTATATAGTAGACCGGGCGCACAGGCTGTGTGCCATGTAGAGTTTGTGTTTTAGAATTGTATCTGAACACTCAGCCTGCAATGGCAGTGCTGTTTGCTTTTTGGTGCATGGCCCTAAAGGGTGGCACAATCTGTGCTGCTGCACTCAGGGACCTACCCTTAGTATGTCATGGGCTACTCGTGGTTTATGTCTTTGGCCCAATGGAACTGCAGAGAGGTCTTGATTCTTGTAGGTTCTGCCTTGACCCAGGTAAGGGCGGCCCTTTATGGTAGCCAAGGTGCTTCCGACGGTGGAATGCCAAAAGCAGCCCATGCCCTCCAGAAGGAGTCCCAGAGGAAAAAACCCAAAAGGGAAAAAACCTCTAAGCAGGAACTCCATGGAACAAAAAAGAAGCAAAAAAGTAAGTCTTCCAACAGGAAAAATAATACTGAAAGAAGATGGAACAGGCAAGGAAAAATATAACTGGTGAAAAAAGTAGCAGGAGCCAAGATCACCACCAAAGGAAGTGTTGCAGCGCAAGGAGAACAAGAATCACCCACCTTACATAGCCAAGAACAGGAAATGACCAACAGGATTAGAAAATCAACATATTGGATTGGGAGAGAAACATATAGAGAAAAGACACCATGTTAAAAAAGGTTCCTGAAGCATGCAGGGAAAAAGAAGGCATGCTGGGAAGAAGAAAGAACATGGCAACTGAAGAAGCACATAAATACAGGAGGAAAGGAAGAAAAAAAAAGAAGGAAAGAAAAAAGGATAGGCTCACCAAGTAAGTGAAGGTTGTGGGGGAAGGTCCCCAAGGAAATATTGAGGGCGCGCCGCACCCAAAACTTGCCGAGGCCTCATACCAAATTTGGAGCCTCGAGCAAGAAAATAGAGTACAGCAGGGACGCTTACACCCAGCCGCCACGGATCATGGCCGCACCTGAGCCGAATGCTCGGCTTGCGCTGCGGTCCGCCCCGGCGCAACATAGTACCCCATGCACTGGGTATCTAAGTACCATTTACTAGGGACCTTGAGTGGCAGCTGAGGTGTTGCCAATTGTGCCAATGCATCACAACAGTTTTAGGGAAAGAGAACTGGCACAGTGAACCTGGTTAGCAGGGGCCCAGGGGAACAACTTTGGCGCTACATCAAATACCAGCCACAAAGTGAGGGCTAACCATGACAAAAGAGGCCTATTCTCACAGGCCCTCAAAAATATGTGCTGTGCCCCGCACCAGAAACCACAGGCTCCAATTAAGCACTGCTGGTGGGTAGGAAGCAATTCAGATGTGACGTGCAATCAGAAAGGGTCAGTGATGAGGAGGCCTTTTGCTGCGTTGCCAAGGAACCAAGATCCCTTAGGTACTACTACTCCAGGAATTGTGGTTGAATAACCCTTTTTCCTCTGAACTCTTCTAGAGGGGTTGTTGTTTGTGAAGTTTAGGCTCCTCATCAGATATACAGGTCACTCAACAGCTCTCACTATTCAGATCTCCTTTCCTGTAGAATGTGTTTTTGGCCACTGTCAGCTCACCAGGTCTCCCTGAAACAAGGCAGACATCAGGTATTGTGATTTGTTAACTTTACTTGCTTCAGTCAGCTTTCCTCACTACCTTCTCCAGAAGGAAAAAATGAAACGTCCACCTAGCTCACCGTATAAACCCTGTGGAGTGAATACTACTGCATGTGTGCATGGAAATAATGTATATTTAGACCAAAGACTATACACTGAGATGCGCATATGTACTTGTTTAGTATCCACAAAACATCAGATTTACAGGAGTCAACTAAACATGTACAGAGTGAAAAGATATTAAGAGAATCCATATTAATTAGGAAAACATGATATTGCCAGATCATGGTGTTGTGATGGGAATGTCCCCTGCGGGGTATACAGTCAAGTTTCCCTATCCTGAATGCAAAACTGTAAGTATCTAGTTTTCCACATTATGGCCCTCAAAATGAGACCGCCAGACTCACGGTGGCGGGCGGTCAGCCCGCCATATTATGACTGTGGCGGAGGGAGGCACCACTGTCGAAACGCTGCCACCACCAGGCTGCCACCACCAGGCTGCCTGGCGGTCTTGGGTAGCACTGCAAGCACCACCATGGAAAGGCTGGTGGAATGGGAGACTAGGCCAAGATAGTAAAGATTAGGGAGGAGAGCCTACCATAGGATTGATCTGGCAACAAATGTGGATAGATCTATTGAATGCTGGAGTAGAGAAGGAATAAATGGAAGGGGAAGCCAACTAGTTATTTACTCAGCAAGTATAAGGAATTACAGTGTAGACAGAAGGAGAATACTCCCCATAAAGAAGAGCCCTCTGCACTTCTTGCAGAGGAGGGGGAGGAAAAGAAAACTGTACCAAACAAAGGGACGAAAGTACCAATCTCAACCTCATATCCAGACTTGCCCAGTAATGGCTGGGTAGTCCCAGAGCCCCTATGAAGGTTGGGCCAGGCCCCAGGGATCAGAATAATGCAAGAGGTAAGCACTGAGGACAGGAGGCTATACATACTTCTGACTATTTATCACCATAAAGGAATACAACATGTAATGATATGCTTGATAAATGTGCAGAAGTAACCTTAATAAGCTGAAACCCCCAAATGTTACCAGAAGAAAGTATGATTATCAACAGTTATGGGGGTGCTGAGGCAGAGGCCAAACCTTCTAAGATAACATTGTTAATAGGCAAAGGAACACCATTTACAGCTCAGATCTTGGTGGCTGAGGTACAAGTACATTATTGGTAAGGACTCGCTACTGGGCTAAACTATTGAGACAGAATGGGGGAAGTTTACCTCCAAGACATGAGGAACAGCCACATAAAGTTCCCGGTTGAGCATGATAGATGGAGCCCCTTGCATGTGCCCCTCCCACTGAGCCCGTCTACATTAAACAATACTGTATACCCTATATGCCTTAAGGGCACAAAGAAATTTCAGAGACTATTCAGAAGTTGTGGCAGGTGGGTGTCCTCAGACCAGCCATGAGTCCTTTTAACTCCCCTATAGGGCCCTTAACTCCATATGTGTGTGTTAGCCACATGCACACCCCCTCAGGTGCGTCTGTGAGCCATTGGCCGACACTGGAGTGCATTTAAAGGAATCCTCCAGTGTTAGCTACTGGGCTGGCTTTAGGGCAGGCACCTGGTGCGAACACACTGGGCGCTGACCTCGGGAGGTGGTTGCTGACCTTGGGTGGGGGGGGCCTGTGTTTGGCAATAACTTATAAATTAAAAACACCTGCTGCAGAGTTTCTTGCACACTCAGCTTTCAGGCAGCAATAAAAACATCAAGATAACTCTTGTCATTATGGGCCAGATGTAGGTAAGTTTTCTTTTGCGACTTGCAATTTGCGAGTCACAGCGACTCGCAAATTGCAACTCGCAAACGTGCATGCAGAAAGGTGTCTCAGACACCTTCTGCGACTCGCTACGGGGTCACAAAGACCCACCTCATGAATATTAATGAAGTGGGTCGCAGTTTGCGACCCCATAGCGAGTCCATGCACTCACAGGGATGGAGGCCTGCTGGAGACAGCAGACCACCATGTCCGTGACTGCTTTTTGAATAAAGCAGATTTTTTTTCTTTTTGCAGCCCGTTTTCCTTAAAGGAAAACGAGCTGCAAAAAGAAAAAATTCCGAAACCATTTGGTTTCGTTTTTTTCAGAGTAGGCAGTAGTCCATAGGACCACTGCCTGCTCTGAAAAAATATTTTTATTGACATTCACAAAGGGGAAGGGGTCCCATGGGGACCCCTTCCCTTTTGCGAATGAGTCACCATCCACTTCAAGTGGATGGTAACTGCGAGTTGGTTTGCGATCGCATTCGCGGTCCCAAAGCAACTCAGCATGGCGATGTGGTTGCAAATAGGAAGGGAACACCCCTTCCTATTTGCGAGTCGCAGCCTCAAATTGCAAGTCGGTACCGACTCGCAATTTGCGGTTGTGCATCGTGTTTGGCCTTTTGCACCTCGCAAACTGCGTTTTTCGCCGTTTGCGAGGCGCAAAAGGCTTCCTACATCTGGCCCCTTGTTCCTATTAGTGCAAAAGAGATGGCGTTTTATGTAGTCCCAGTTTTGACTCGCCATAAGGAGCGCAGAGGGTTAATATGCCTGCTGCAAAGAACAGATTTGTATTTTATATGGAAAGCTGAGTGGATTAGTAAAGCCACCCTTTACCCGTGCTTTATAACAAATCAAATGTATGTGAGAGAGAGTCTATGGAGAGACGAGGGGCACTTTTGTCAGGTGGTAGTGAGGGAATCTGAGGAGGAGGTAAAAAATGATTATCGCACTGGGCGCCACCAGCGCTGAAGGCTGTAATGATGAGTATGTGGCAAGGTGATGTAATACTGTGTGTTTTTTTTTCTCTTTTTTTTTACTGTCTTTGGAGAACCTGCAGATTTAGGAAAGAAGACAAGGTAAGGTGACTTTGTCTTTATTTACTGTTGCCTACATCACTCACACACACACCCACCGACTGTTTTAGAAAAACAAATCTGCCTTCTAAGTAGAATAGTGTTTTAGCTAGTAATAGAGATGTCATCTTGGTGGATGACTGCTCATCAAGCCCTAACTCAGGTTATGGAGGACAGCTCTGAGGCAGGATGAGAGACTGAGACAGCAGTTACTGAGACAGCATCTGAGGGAGAGGAAAATTGAGCAGAATCTGGAAGGGATTTTTCAGTCGACGGAGTTCTATCCGATGAGTCATCTTCCAGTGATTGTGAGGGGCACAATGATGACAATTGTGCTGTCCCTTCTCAAGCACAGTCTGCGCAGCGGGACAACAGTAGCAGGTTAGACCAGCCCAGAGAGCAGGCATGTGCAGGGGCTAGAACAGATGGAGTGCTCTCTTGGCAGCCACCCAATGTAGTTCAGCCCCAAATTGCACTTTTCACTGGCGATGATGAATGTGGAGTTGATACAGCCAGCTTTTTGGCAATTGACTACATCCATCTCTTTTTGAATGTTGACTGCCTTGAGCGAATTTTGCAGCAAAAAAATATGCGTGTCGAACAATTTCTAAGGGGCATGGATGCACTTTAGTTCTTTGTTCTAGGGCTCGCCATTGGACTCCCATTTCGCTTGAGGAGTTGGAGATATTTTTGGACCATACGCTCAAAATGATTTTAATGCAGAAATCAACCTGGCAGTCCTACCGATCTACTTGCAGGGTTTGGGTAACCCCCATCTTAGCACCGTACATGAGCAGAGATAGTTTTTTGCTATTGCAGCACAGGCTGCATTTTAATGACAATTCTTCTGGTCCAACAGACCATGAAAGGTGGCCAGTTGTGGAACATTTGTCCATCAGGTTTTCAGAGATCTATACTCCTAGATTGGATATAGCCATTGATGAGTCTTTGATGTTCAGCCACTTCTTCTCAACGGTTATAACCTGTATGTGGACAATTTCTATACAGGGGTAGAGCTGTTTAGTGAGCTGTACAAAGCTGGCACTGTGGCCTGAGGTACAGATCATTGTCACCGCAACAGATTCTCACAGGAGCTTGTTTGTAAGAAGTTCCAGAAATCCCAGAACACTGCATTGCGTTCCAACGAACTGCTCGCAGTCAAGTTCTCAGATAGGTGTGATGTGTATGTGCTCACTACAATTCATGATGAGAGCACTTCCCCTGTCACAGTTTGGGGTTAGATGGCCAAAGTTCAGAAGCCCATCTGTATACTTGATTACAACATGTACATGGGAGTAGTGGATAAGAATGGCCAGGTTCTTCAGCTATACCTTTCTTCATAGTTTATGATGGTCTCTTTAGGGGAAATCGGCTGTATTCTCCAGCATGTTTGCCGTAGTTTCAAAGGTAGATATGCACACTTAATTTAAAGAATGACACCTTGGAGGCATACTCGGACACCGCAAACTTGCATCCACAAACTGTAAGGAGTAGGATTTACCACAGTGAGTGCGTTAAAGACGCATGTAAGACATGTCTTCCTGAGCACCATGTGTCTGTCTTGGTAGCCATTAGTAAAGGTTCACCGGGGATGATTCAGTAATGTTCAGAAAGAAAGAAGCTGTTACTTGACAGGTGGTAAAATGTAATCACTGATTCTGTCTTTTGGCATATGAATGTGATGGGCTCCTGGATGGTGGCGGTATGTTGATCTGAGTTCACTGGTCAATTGGATTGGGCCGGCGGCCGGTGAAATGAAAGTCTTGTGTGTGAAGCATGATTAGCATGTGAATGGACAATAAAGCGTTTTGTGCCTTGATGTGGCCTTATGGCTCACCTTCAGAAGTCTTGTTTTCAGTATTCAGATACTTTGTTAAGCGTTTGTGCCTTGAAGCCATCATTTCTGGAGGTGCTAAAACCAACCAGTGTAAGTGGTGGATTAACTTTAAAAACTTTAAAAAATGTGCACCAGATTATATCAGTAGCGGTAAGATGGTCCTTACTAAGAACTCCCTTTTTTCTCATTGTGGGTAGCTGTGAATTTTGGGCCCTAGCTCAGCTGGCACCTAGGCAAACCTGCACATTTTTGTAAAACTAGACAACCAGGGAAGTACAGGGGTGCATGACTTGTGTGACTCTGACTAAGTAATATTATCCAGAACCACTTGCAAACGCCATTCCTACATGCCATGCGGGCGCCTTATTTAAGGAATTATGTTAGCCCGTGCTGCAGACTGGTCTGAGTAAAAAAGAAATGACTCAAATCAGGCAGCGCCGGCATAGGGGAAAATGGGGGTTGTGCATCAAAAAATGGTACAAGTCAGGTTTGAGGCAAATATCATGCCTCAAACCGGACTTGCGCCATTTGTTTACGCACAACCCCCATTGAAATAACTCCTATCTTAGCAAAGACAGGAGTCATTCCCCCTTGCCCAATGGCCATGCCCCAGGGACATCTGTCCCCTGGGCATGGTCATTGGGCACAGTGGAATGTAGGGGGGCCAAAATTAGGCACCCCCTATGCCACTTTAAAAAAATAAAAAAAATAAAAATAAAAAAACTAATTAACTCAACTTACCTGTACTTACCTGGGATGGGTCCCCCATCCATGGGTGTCCTCCAGGGGTGGGCGAGGGCGCCAGGGAGTGTCCCTGGGGGCAGGGAAGGGCACCTCTGGACTTTTTCCATGGTCAGAGACCATGGAAGTGAGCCCCACAGGTCTCTGAACGCCTGCCCCGACCCAGGCGTTAAAAAACGGCGCACAGCAGGCTGTGCACCGTTTTTTAAGGCCTGCCCCCTCCTGTGCGTCAAAATGAAACTGGAGTATAAATAAGGCGCACAGGCCTTAAAGTAATTTTTTGGGCGGGAACGCCAACGTTGCATGTCATTAACCCAAGGCAATTTCCCGCATCCAAAAAATAATGCACATGGAGGAATTTTGATGTCCGCGGGCTCGGGCGTCAACGTTTAAATATGGTGCACGGTTTGCGCTGAACGTGCGTCAAAATTTTTGACGCACATTCGGTGTGCGTCAACCTTTTTGACGCACATTTGGCGCAAACAGAGTGTAAATATGCCCCTAAGAATAGTGGAACATTTGTTATTCCGAATTGGATGTCGCTGCATTTGTGACTTTCAAATGTAAGCCAGTGTATAAAAAAGATGATATTTAGAAAAATACCCTCTAAATCATACAGTAGCACTGGTACCCAATTTAGAAATACATAGGTTTCTTTGACACCCATTTATCACTCTGTCTTTTTCGATAAATGAATTGGTCTATACGAGGTACTCAATGAAAAAACATTGTACGGTGCAGCTCAGTTGTTGGCTCTGGGTACCTTGGGTTCTTGAAGAGCCTACAAACCCTATATAACTCTGCAACCGGAAGGGTCAGATGTACTGCTATATTGCTTTTTTTAAATCAGGCCTCGTGACAAAAAGTTGCAGATGAAAATGTTGTAACAAATGCTTGAGTGTTCTACTCATTTTCAATATTTCTTTATTTCAAAATTTATTTTCCTTGGGTGACCTTGAGGGATCTACACATATGACCCTTGATGAATTCAGAATTGTGTCTTCTTTTCAGAAATCTATAGCTTTTCTGGATCGCTCATGGGTTTCACCTTGGTTTCTACCACAAACTGAAAGTAGGTTGAGAGCACAAAAAATAGGGAAAATGGGCTACTTCTTAAAAAAATGACAAAACTGTTGTATAACTAGGCTTTTTGATTGAGCTCTGCATGTTCCTGAAGGCTGGGAAGATGGTGACTTTAGTACAGCAAACCATTCATGGATGTCATTTCTAGGGGGAAAAAACAGACACTTTTATCTGGAGCACTTTTTCGTTATTTTTCTAAAAAAAAATTCAACATTTTGATATATTTTGCTTACTTTCTCGGTCCCCTCCAGGGGAATTCACAAACCCTGGATAGCTTTGGAATCCCCAGGAAGTTGGTAAAAAAAGGACACAAACTTGGAATGGATACCTTAAGTGGAAAAAAGTTATGGAGCACTAAGCATGAACTGCCCCAAATAGCCAAATAAGTGCTCAGGACTAGTGGGGTGGGGGATAGGCTCAGCAGCTAAGGTGTTAAAGAAACCAGATGGGACATACAGAGTGATTGTTTATTACTGACAATTGAACAAGTAGCCCCCATCTTTGGCATCTGCTGTTCCTGACAGCATCATCCTGGTTGAGAATTTGAGCAAAGAGGTGGGGAAGTGGCATGAAGTAATTGCCTAAGCTAATGCATTTTTCTCCACCTACATCGATGAAGCCAATCAGGATCAATTTGCCATAAGCTTGCAGAATAGACAGTACACTTCTAGATGCCTACCTATGGGGTATGTGCACAGTCCCATGTTGTGTCATGGATTGATAGCCAGGGACCTGGCCAACTTCTCAGAGGGGGACTCACAACTTGCACACTACATTGATGATGTCATGATTATAGGAGATACAAAAGAACAGGTCACCGAGACTTTAAAGAGGTTGATTGCCTGCTTACATTAGAGAGAGTGGGCTGACAACCCCAAGAAGGTGCAGGGTCCCACACAGGAGGTCACATTTTTGTCCACTATCTGGTCAGGACAGATGAAAAGAAAACCATAAAAAGTGATTGATATAGTTCAGCAGCTAATGGTTTCTACAACAAAGGCAGAGGCACAAATGTGCATTTGGTTGATGGGGTTTTGGAGACAGCACAACCCTCATGTAGGAGTAATACTGAGACTATTGTGCCAGGTGACTAAGAAAAAGCATGCAACAAGAAGCCTTTGAGGAAGAAAAGGATACATTGCACAATTACTTTGTCTTAGGTCCTATCACAGAGAGGGATCCATTTGAGTTAAACATGGTGATACAGGTTGATGTGGCAGTGTAGAGTCAGTAGCAAAGGCAAGGAATAGGGTCCTGCAGGGGTTCTGGTCCATAAAACTGACCCTTTCAATGAGTAATTACACCCCTCTAGAGAAGGAGTTGGCAGGAGGATACTGGGCACTAGCAGAGAAAGAGTTTATCAATGGGGACCGACCAGTCTCCCGAAGAACACAAGTCCCACTGTTCGGTTGGGTGAGATAAGGAGGAGCAGGTGCCTGAGTAGGCAGAGCACACATGTCTACCACTGTAATGAGGGAATGGTATCTGCAGCAGAGAACAAAGCCCGGGCCTGCAGAAGTGTCTAAGCTGCAAGAGGATATGTTCGGGCTGTCGACTTGCAGACAATAGCCCCTCTGCAAGAAAGGACTGAAATGGAGCCCTTTTCATTCAAAACTGACCCATTCTTTGAGCAACTCAGCAAGCAAGAGCAGCGGAATGCATGGTTTCCTGATGAAACAGCTCAATAACAGCAGGTCAAAAGACAATGGCAAGCACTTGCATTCCAACCTGCTACAGAGACAGTGCTGCTGAAAGGAGGAGTCAATAGTTCGAGCCAGTGTGCTGAATTGCAAGGGTTGGCAGCAGTGATTGAGAAAGCCCCTGTGGCGAAATAACTATTGTGTATACTGACAGTTGGGCCAGTTATTCAGGACTGGTAAGCTGGGCACTGACATGGCACAATGATGGATGGAAAATCAAAGGCACCCCTGCCTGGGGTAGTGAGCAGTTGTGGGAAGAGATGTGGAAGAAAGGGCAGGAGTGTCAAACCTATGTGGATTATGTGGATGTCCACTGCTCATCAGATACCTCTCTGTTCATCAATGAGGCGGATCAAATGGCCAAAGCAAGATCAGTGGTCATTAATTTAGAAGCAGAAGTGGCCTTAGCAAACTGGGCTCACACAATGTCAGGCCATCTGGGAGAGAACAACACTTATGTATGGGCGAGTGCAACAAGCAGTAAAGGAGTGCCCTACGTGTTACCAAATCAGACAGATGCCTTTGCACAAGAAATCAAGCAGGCATATCAAAAGAGGAACTGCAACTGCCACAATGTGGCAATGGACTATATTGGACCACTGCTGAAGGAAGGGAGCAAGAGATATGTATTGATTATGGTGGACACTTATTCTGGCATCATGCTGGGTTTTCCTTGTAAGTCTACAGACCAAACATCCACTTTGTAGGGCTAAATTACCTGATTGGACACTATGGGATTCTGGAAACAATCCAGACAGACAGAGGCACAGGTGTACAGGACTGGGTTCAGTAACAAGGAGTGAGATGGGTGTTACATCTTAGCTATTACCCACAAGCAGTCGGAATGATTGAGAGATACAATGATCTGCTAAAAGAACAGATAAGGAAATTATCAGCACATCAGAATTTGCAAGGGGGGAGTAAAAAGCTAAAAAAGGCATTGTTTGAGTTAAACAATAGGACAGTAGGATAACAGAATCTATTAATATGAATTACATGACAAGACAAGAAACTGAAACTACACCCATTATGATTATCTGGAAAACAGACCCCTGAGCCAGACTTCCATTACAGGCCACTCCTGGTAGTATAGTATTAGACTTAGTTGCAATAGAAAAGGGTGAAATTCAGACAATAAAGACAAAACTAATACGTTTGGGAGTAGGAGTGAAAGTGCCAGCAGGAGCATATGGTAGGATTGCCAACCAGTCTAGCCTAGCTATTAAAGGAATATGCGTGTTAGGAGGAGTTACTAATCCAGATTACATGGGCAAATCAAAGTGGTGCAACTGAATCAGGGAGATTCTGTTGTAGCATATCAAACACATGACAGAATTGCACAGTTAATCTGTGAGAAAGTGCAAATCCCACATGTAGAGGAAAGACATGGACCCCCAGATACTACCCAAAGAAGGAAGGGGGATTTGCAAGTACTGGAAGGAAGGTATTGGTGCACCATCCAGGTAAAAGACCAGTAGCTGGAGAGATATTAAGTCAGGGATTAGGACGAACATATGCTGTGCTTTTGAAAAATATTAATGTGCATGTATTTATACCTGTAGTGAGACTTACTCTGCTGCTGTAAATGATGAAAACCATGCTAAAGATGTGGTTCCTGTTCGCTCCGATGATTGTAACTCTGGGAGCCATACGCATACAACTGAACGTGTACGAGAATATCACCTGTGACCTCCATGTTGTTTGTGCACCCCGAGCAACCAACCCTAATGCCAACTAAGGCATGGTCCCACCCTTTAACGAGCCTGGAAGCGGATGGATGAGTGCCAAGGTAATGACTTAAAAGATAACAGGATTATTAATCTGACACATTGATTGATTAAATAAATTGCAAGGGTGCAGGTGCTGAACTTTATCCTGAGCATGATGAGCACATATTTTAATGTAATTGTGCCTTTTGTGCCAGCATCAGGGTATCCATGCGATCAATACGAGTGCCCTAAGGAGCAAATCATTTTACCAGGGCACATGGTGATAGCCACTATGCACAATGGTACAAAGGAGGCCAAAGTTCCAAACCTCCAGCATTTATGTATTGCATAGGTGAGAGGCACATGGTTAGCAATTTAGGCAATTACTTTGTGGTTAGATATAAAATAGTATGTAAACAAGCCTTGCATGCAAATATCATTAATCAAGTCATATTACAGATCATTGTCACTAAGGGAAATGTTACAAGCTATGATCTGCTATGTGCTGAGTGGACACCACAGTTGTGGCCCTTGCCAAAATTGCGAATTAAATGAGATTTGGGATCTCTAATAGCCGGAGTGACTGGAACAGGAGTAGGATCTCTTAACTCCTTTGAAAGTGAAGCCATTAAAAAAATTTCATCAACAGGATATAGTATAGGTGAAGCTATCAAAGTCATATCTCAGTGGGGCCCCATCCAGTCACACAAAGTATGGAAAGTCCTGTGGGGACTATATCGAGATTGGCAATGGCACAATTTCACATATGAGCAGTTTAGAAGGTTTTTCAGGAACAAATGTACATTGAACAAAGGCATCCAATGTTTATTTTGGCAGGATGTTATGAATCAGCAGCTTATAGAGTTCAAAGCCAAGTGGGGACAGTGAGGGGGGGAATACTGGAGACAACAGTTATGATTACCCCTCCTGTGCATTAATAGGAAGAGAAGGCTTGGTGACCTAGGCTGCGGCTGAAGTGGGGACCCTGGAAGACCTGTTCCATGATGGAGTACTTATTTCCTTTGACCAACTGCAGGAAGAATGCGAGTTGCCAGTAGAGCACTTGGCTTATGGCAATTTAACAGAGGTATACATCATTGTCCAAGTAGAGACCACAATCCTTTTGAGAGTAAGTCACACAGTCCAAATGATCCACTGCCCACACTCTGGTAGGTTGGCACTGAGCAGTCAGGTGTAAGTTAGTAGGCAATGTGTAAAGCACTTGTGCAATAAATCATACAGTAACACAGTGAAAACACCACAAAAATACACCACACAGGCTTTAGGAAAATAGATAATATTTATCTAAATAAAATAAGATAAATAAGATAAAAATGACAAAGATCCAATAAGCACAAGTTGAAATATCACTTTTAAAAGGTTTAAAAGAGTCTCAATCCTTAGAAATCAATAGTTGTTTCTTTGTAACACACAGTAGCTGGGATGTGTCAAAAATAGCGATGCACGGAGATGGCAGAGGAGGAGTTGCGTCGGATTTTCTGGCTTGGCACAGATGATGCGTTCTTTCTTTCCATGGTGGAAAGGGTTGCGTCGTTTTTCAGGCATGCAGTCTTGGTTCCTCACTGAGATGTGGGGATATTTTGACGCCCAGGGACGATGCATTGAAAATCTTTGACATGCTGATAAAAAGGAGCAGGCACTGAGTCGAACCGGTAGGCGATAAGTCGAATTTTCCATTGGGAAGTTGGTGCTGCATCATATCGGTCGGCGGTGCGGCGATTTTCCATCCGCGATGCAGGCTGGGTGTCAATTTCTGCAGGCTTTGCATCGATTTTCGACACACAAGGATTTTCTTGAAGAGGTGAAGTCTTTGTTGGCCCTAAAACTTCAGAAACAGGATGCAAGCACAATCCAAGCACTTGGAGAGCACTTCAGGAAGAAGGCAGAGTCCTTGTAGTAGAGTCAAAGGCCAGCAGGGCAACAAGCAGGACAGCAGTCCTTCTCAGCAAAGCAATCCAGATGAGTCCTTTGGGTGGTCAGGCTGTTCCTCTGACAGAGTGCAGGTGTAGGTCCAGAAGTGTCTGATTTGGTGGGGTCAGAGAGTTTATATACCCAAAAATCCCTTTGAAATGGGGGAAACTTCAAAGAGTGATTTTGAAGTTCACAAGTTCCCCTTTCAGCCCAAACCTGTCTGCCAGGATACCTGTGGGGGTTTATCAGTCCTTTGTGTGAGGGCAGGCCAACTGGCCTTTGAAATCTAGGTGTGAGTCCCTCCACCCTTTCTGCAGAGGAAGACCCATTAAGTATGCAGATGAGTGCATTTGTGACAGAGTGTCCTGTGCTTGTTGTTGTCTGGGTGGAATGCATAAGGAGAGCTGTATACCAGCTCTCCAACCAGACGTGGCTTGGAGACAGGCTGTAAGGTACAGATGGCAGTAAGTGCAGAGAAATGCTTACTTTCTAAAAGTGGCATTTCTAAAATAGCAATGTGAAATCCAACTTCACCAGTAAGTAGGATGTTATATTGCCATTCTAGCAATGCCAAACATGACAGTGATACTCCTTCCAGATCAGAATCTACTACTTGAAAATACATGAGGGCAGTTCTAATGCTAGTCTATGAGAGGAGCAGGCCTCACAGTAGTGGAAAATAGATGTATCAGTTTTCCACTACAAGGACATGTAAAACACATAGGTACATGTCCTGCCTTTTACTTACATAGCACTCTGCCTTATGGGTTACCTAGGGCCTACCTTAGGGGTGACCTATATGTAGAAAAGGGGAATTTAGGGCTTGGCAAGTAATTTTAAATGCCAAGTCGAAGTGGCAGTAAAACTGCACACACAGGCCTTGCAATGGCAGGCCTGGACATGTCTAAAGGGCTATTTATGTGGGTGGCACAATCAGTGCTGCAGGCTGACTAGTAGCAGTTAATTTACAGGCCCTGGCACATGTAGTGCACTTTACTATGCACTTACAGGTAAATTAAATATGCCAATTGGGTAGAAACCAATGCTACCATGTGTAGGGGAGAGAACATATGCACTTTAGCACTGGGCAGCAGTGCTAAAGTGTGCAGAGTCCTAAACCCTGCAAAAACAGGGTCAGAAAAATGGAGGGAGGCAGGCAAAAAGTTGAGGGATGACCACCCTAAGACTGTCGGGTCTAACAGAAGGGTTTTCAGAAACATATTTATATTGACCAAAGGCGACCTATGTATGTTGTGGCAGGATGCTGTGACTCAGCAGCTTACAGAGTTCAAAGCCAAGTGGGGACAGTTACTGTAGGAATACTGGAGACAAAGTTACGGTTACTCTTGTGTGCATTAATAGGAAGAGAAGACTTGGTGACCTCGGCTGCAGCAGGAGGGGCCCCAGGAGACCTGTTCTGTGATGAGTACTTATTTCCTTTGACCAACTGCAGAAAGAATGTGAGTTGCCGGTAGAGCACTTGGCTCATGGCAGGTTAACAGGAGAACTGGGCAGGCTGTGGCGCATCACCAACACAGAGCTGACACAGCATCCACTAGTGCTTGCGGTTCATGTCAGGGGGACTGGCCGTAGACTCATTACATCATTCACAAGGGCACTGGTGTACACTACCGGGGACCCATTACTGCAGTTGCACAGGTGTTGGGAGCGAAACATAGGCTGACACCTGACACCCAAAGCCTGGGACAATGCATTACAGTACTGACAGAAACTGCCCTGTAATGCTAAATGTCAATATATCCAGCATAATATTCTCCATAGGACCTACCTAATACTGATGAGCCTCCATGGAATGTGTGGGCTCTCCTCCCTTTACCCAGGTGCAGTGCATCCAACGCTGACATGGCACACATGTTCTGGGACTACCTGATAGTTGCTATACTGTGGAGGGAAGTTACGGAGGCGCTATCGGAGGTGACGGGCCACAATGGTCTCTCATCCATGGAAGGGGTGTTACCAGGCCTGTTTCGGTGGAAGAAAACAGAAAGGGCAACTAATCATGTTTTGGATTTAGCATTATTGATAGCTCACAGCTGCATAACAATGCACTGGAAAGCTGCCACACTTCTGAGCCTACAGCACTGGTGCACTGTAACACTAAAGTGGGGCAAGCGGAGGTGGTGGTGCTGAGGTGAGAGGGTTGTGCAGGGTTCCCATTGCAACCTCGTAGGATGACATGCATGTACAGGTATTCAAGGATGCGCTGGATGATTAATCAGAGGGTTTATTAGGCAATCTTGAACAGTACTGTTGATATGACCCTGTTTGTGGCCTCACTCCCCTTCATGATCACCCTTGCCTGCCCTCTGCTCATGGTGCACACCATATGCTAGGGCAGCTGGGTGCTCTTACAATGACAATGTTTGCTGGGGTGTACCTTTAAGGGAGGGGGAACAACACCATGGTGGAACAGTTCATGGATGTGGCCATATGGATAAACAAAAGGGGCCCTGCGCTATAGTGTTCCATAGTTTACAAATGTTTGATATGCATGTAATGAACCAGACACTTCAGCCATTATGTTGTTTGCAATGTACGTATGCAGATTTTGTCACAGATACTGTATGTTCAGATGCATATTATTGTGCTTATATAGCAACATTTAATAAAAATGTTTAAAAAACAGTTATGATTACCCAAAGACATATGGGCCAATACAATACAATTTCAGCGCGAGGAAGAGATGTGTTATGCCCACTTTGATGTATCAAGACGTAACCATCCTCCAGAGATATGGGGTCCCTTTATATTACTTCCAATAGCAATAGGGAAGGAATGGTGGGTACCACATACAGACAAGGCATGGATTGATCAGACTAATCACACAGTAGACACTACAAAATGTGAAGACTGGTCAAAGGTATGGGTATGTACCCACACAGGGAGAGCCTTAGATCCATGTCCACATACTATACCAGGAGAATGAGTGGTTACCCTATCCCATGAACGGCACAGACCTATATCAAGTGGGGACAGAAACCATTTGTTACGTTATCAGTCACCCATTACTCATTAATGGATTCATACAAACTGCAGGAGAGCACATGATGTGTATTCATAGTGTGGCCAATGTAATTGATATAAGCACCCACATACTGTACCAGCCTACTAAATTTGCCATGACTAAGCTGGGTGTGCATATTCAAGAGTTACTTGAATCGTAAGTCCTACTCACTAATAAATTACCTAGACTAGAGACTACTAGACAGTATGCAGAGGTCGCTTTTGCTAAATGTGACAAGGCAGCTAAGTCCACCAAAGACACAGCTATGACTACTGATGCCAAGCAACTTATGCACACCGCCTCCCATATTCAACAGTCAACTGAGCAACATTGGTATGACATAGTTTTTGGCTGGGCTTATCATTGCCTTTACTATATTAGCTTTTATAATGTGGCGATTGTACGCACTAAGCAGATTTATTTCAGAATGCAGACACTCAATACGTATACCAGGGTCCATAGCAACCTAGCTGTGAGCACAATCAAATAATTGGTTTTCGCACACATTGGCACTCATCAAAAGGGGTGGTCTGCAGTATACTCCTAGTGTGTGGAAGACATTGTGACGCGAAAGGTTAACTAGCTTAGACGGTGTTTGTTGATGAATGAAAATGCATGCAGAAAACCTGTGGACTGCGCTGAGCTTGTGACGCTTGTTTTTTTGCCTTTACATGGACACAACTATCTGCCAAGGGGGTTTTGTTTACGGTCCCAGACCGAGGCATGTGAATCATGGGAGACATACTGTTGAGGTTGTACTGACCCTGAAAGGTCCTGGAAGGATGATCGATGGGCACCAGTAAGAGCAAGTCATAAACACTGATAACAGTACGAGAATCTACGAGAAGGGAACATAATGTTGCGTAAGCCAACTTTTAGTATATAAAAGGTTGGGGACAGCTGCCTTGGGGAAGTTCACAAAAGGAGTTGTGCAGATCTGCCATCGCCCAACACTGCCCCCCCCCCCACTACACCGTTTTCGAGAGAGAGGGCATTCAGAGCTGGCTTCCCAGTGTTCACAACTAAGTTAGGTACCAGGGTTTGATGGACCAGATTCATCTGTTTTTCCTTGTGATTTGATTTACTGCATTGTGAATGATTCAAAGATTGTTTCTTTCTTGTGCTATTATTGAGATAGCATTGTACTATCAATATACACGAAACCATTCTGCTACTGTATAACCATCATTGCTGGTATTTCATTAAAGGAAATTGAATTTGCTACCTGTGTGGTGATCCTTACTGAGTGTCCATATTTATTTGTAACTGATTTACATTGTTTGGGTTGGTTGCCAGCAGCCAGTCCCATACATCTGGTCAGAGACTTATATACTGACTCTAGGCCACTGTCATTTTCAGAACACCAATCGAAATTTGGGCTAAATAATATTAACTTTTACAACTTCCTGAAAATTAAAGTCAAGATTACAAAAATTGGTCCTCTTTATGATCCAGACATAAACACACACTTTAAGTTGGGGTACTCCACATGTAGCATCCAAGGCCTTTGAATTTATAAACAATAGCACATCTGGGGGCTCGCCTCAGATTCAAACCAAATGGGCTATTACGATTTAAGCCCCTCTTCTGTGGAAACCTGGAACCTAATCTGTGACAGGGCATTGAGAAATAAGATTGTACTGGCCTTAACTCAATCTAGATTTTTCACTGTGCAGCTCTCACACTGAACTCTGGTTAAACTGTATATATTGCAATTCTCTGAAACTGATGAGTACTGGAATTGTAAGGCTGGGAAAGAAATGTTGAACACTTGTTATTCAGTTGCAAGTATAGTAAAGCTTTCTGGGACTTTATTGGTGTGCAACTTAACATCATCTTCAGTGCCAATGTTAAGCTTGATTATCCAATGGTGATATAAGGTCCTTGGGTTTCCATTGCAGCTTTCAACATGGAAGAAAAGGTTTACCTACTCAATCTCTGTTGGACTTGGCTCTCTCATCAGGGTCATTCACAAATACATTTTTGCCATAAGCCTTCAGTTTTTCAAAACTATTTTTGTTGGTTTTTAGGACTGTGCACACTTTACCACTGCAAAACAGTGCTAAAGTGTTTGTACTCTCTCCTTTAAACATGATACAGTTGGCTTTACACCTAATGGGCACATTTATTTTACATGTGAGACCCTAGTAAAGTGGTACTACATGTAGTAAATTAAATGCTATTAGCGGTTCAGTAACACTTATTGTGCCATCCACTTATGTAGCCTTTTAAACATCTCAGGTCTGCAATTGCAGCCTGTGCTTACAGTTCTACAGTGCCATTTGAACCTGGCAAAATAAACCCTGAACCTCGCAAAATAAACCTTATGCCAGGCCCAAACTTTCCTTTTTAATACACATACGACACCCATAGTGTAGGTCCTAAACAGCCCATATGCAGTGTATTTAAAGAATTGGACATGTACTTTAAAGACTTACATGTCCTGGTAGTGAAAAATTTGTAAATTAATTTTTCACTACTGCAAGGTATACCTCTCTCCTAGGATAGCATTGGACTACCTTATTACATTTAACAAGAGAAACTTTCAAATGGGAGCAGGTAGGACTGCCAAGTTTGAAATCTAAAGAATTGTAATTTAAAACCCTCTTAAATGGTTAAGTCAGATTTTAAGTCACAATTCTGAAAATGCCACTTTTAGGACATTGTTATTTTCTTGTCCCAACCATTTGGTGCATACAGTCTGTATCCCGGGGCATGTGACTTGGTGTAGCTGGTAGTTGATCTTTGTGTATTGCTCCCAGACAGTGAGATAAAGGGGGAATAGGTGTTGGGAGGATGGGCCATGTAGGAAGCTGGCCTGGTCTGCGGTGTGTACCTAAGGTACTTACACCTTATACCAGGTATCTCCTATTAGTGTAGTGTAGACAGTGTCTAGAAGCCAGGCTCTCTAGAGTTAGCTGTGGATGAGCAGCCAAGGCTCATCTAAGAGACATGCGTAGCTCATGCAATAACACTGTGGTCACACAGTATTCACACACATGAAGAAAAACACTCAGTGTTATAAAAATAAAGGTGCCTTATTTTAGTGTCACAATCTCAAAAAGTGCTAGAGAGACAACCTCCAATAGGAGGTAAGTTACACACCAAATATAAACACTAGTTATCAGCAATAAGCATAGAAAGTGCTAGAAAACAGTGCAAATGCAGTTAGAAAATAGTGACCCTAGGGGGAGCCCAAACCATATACTAAAAAAGTAGAATGCGAACACAGGACCCCCACCTAGGTAAGTGGAATGAGTAGAGGTGTACTGGGGGTATTAGGAAACCCAAAAGGTAAGTACCACAGTGCCCCCCAGGGACCAGGAGGAAAGAGTAAATTACTAGATATTCCCCATGCCACCCAAAAGGAAGAAAAAGAAGACACCCAGACAACACTGCAAGAAACCAGCGGTGGATTCCTGAAGAGGAAGACCTGTGGAGCTACTACTCACCCAGCTGTGGATGCAGAAGTTGGTCCACAGTGAGAAAAAGATGGTCAAGAATGCTGTCCTGGAGCAGGTAAAGAGTTCTTGGAGGATGCAGTCGATGTCCCATGCCGGATGAAAGATTGCAGTTGGTCAGTGGCGTGGTAAAGCCGCCAACAAGCCTTGGCAAAGGAAGAAGTCACGGTGAAGCAAAAGTGGAGCTGCCGGGGACCAGCAAGGTCCAGGAGGACTCAACCCACATGGGGAATCCAAGGGGGACCCTCAGCAAGGCAGAGAGTCCACAGAAGAAGAGGCAGCCCCTACAGGCGACCCACTGGATGAGGAACCAGGAGTCACAGAGGTGCCCATGCAGAACAATTGGAGAAGGGTCCCACGCCGCAGGAGAAGCACGCAGAGGGCTGTGCGTTGCAGGAAGGAGTGCTGGGGGCTCATGCTACATGGAGCCTGAAGATCCCTTGGAGAAGATGCAAACAAGCATTGGCAGCTGCAGGAGATGCGGTGCACAGGGGTACTGTCCTGCATGGGAAGACAAGGGCTTACCTCCACTAAAGTTGGACAGCTGGCTAGGAGGACCAAGAGGACTACTCCGGACCACCACCCGTGATGCAGGATCCACGCAGCTCAGGGTGAGGAGACATCCACAAAGCAGGTCGTTGTTGCAGTTGGTGCCTGCGGATGCAGCGGAGTGAGTTCTTCACTCCTAGGGAGATTCCTTCTTCCGTCTCATGCAGACTGAACAGTTGCTGCCCTCAGAGGATGCACGGCCAGGGAAATGTTGCACAAGCTGGAAGGAGCCGTGGAACAATGTTGCAAGCAGAGTCTTCGCCGTGGATTCAGATTGTCAGTTCCTGGAGAGTCCAGATGCGGTTCCAGTGGCTAGAAGTCGAAGTAAAGTTGCAGAGGAAACCTACTGGAATCTTGCAAGCCGAATCTGAGGACCCACCCAAGAGAGGGACCCTAAATAGCCCTGAAAGGGGGATTGGTCACCTTGCCAAGTGACCACATATCAGGAGGAGCTTCTGACGTCACCTGCCTGGCCTGACCACGCCACTCAGATGCTCCCAGAGGTCCCTGTCAACCTTGGATTTAAGATGGAAGAAACCAGAGACCCTCTAGAGGAGCTCTGGGTACCACCCCTGGGGTGGTAATGGACTGGGGAGTGGTCACTACCCTTTCCATTGTCCAGTTTCATGCCAGAGAAAGAACTGGAGATCCCCACACTGGTGTAGACTGGTTTATGCATGAAGGCCACCAAATGTGCCCTTCAAAGCATACCAGTGGCTTGGGGAGGCTACCCCTCCCAAGCCATGTAACACCTATTTCCAAAGTGAGAGGATGTTACCCCCCTCTCCCAAAGGAAATCCTTTGTGCTGCCTTCCTGGGCTTGAGCTGTTCAATAGCAAGAGGGGAAAAACCTGTTTGAGGAGTGGCAGCAGCATGGGCTGTCTGGAAAACCCTAGAAGGCTGGTAGGAGCAATGCTGGGGGTCCTCTAAGGAGCCCCCAGAGTGCATGGATCATTCTTCCAATACTGGCAACAGTATTGGGGTATGACTCCAACATGTTTGACACCAAACTTGCCTATGTTCGGAGTTACCATTATGTAGCTGGACATAGGTAGTGACCTATGTCCAGTACACGCATAAAATGGTGTCCTTGCACTCACGGAGTCCATGAAAATGTGCATTGGAGTTTGTGGGGGCACCTCTGCTAGTTCAGGGGTGCCCTCACACACAGATACTTGCACCCTGCCTTCTGGGCTAGGAGGGCCTTCCGAAGGGGTGACTTATAGTGACCTGGTGCAGTGACCTATGGTGAGAAAGCGTGCCTGCACCCTTTCACGCAGGCGGCACTGGTGGGCCTGCAGATACACTTTGCATGGGCTCCCCATGGGTGTCATAATACATGCTGCAGCCCATGGGATCTCCTGGTACCCCAATGCCCTGGGTACCTGGGTCCCATATACTAGGGACTTACATGGGGGAACTAGTGTGCCAAATGTGGGGTGAAAATGGTACAAGTTACAAAGTTAGAAGGGATAGAGCATAATCACTGGGGTCCTGGTTCGCAGGATCCCAGTGAACACAGTCAAACACACTGACAACAGGCAGAAAATGGGGGTAACCATGCCATCAAAGAGGGTACTTATCTACAGGCCATCCCTGACTTGATAAGGGGATGGAGCTTTCACCTACCACACTTGTAAATCACAAAGACTTTCCCTCAGCACATTCACAAAGGGTTTGACACTAGTGTTTCATGGCCCTAGATAAGATGAAGACAGGAGTAGAGAGGCATGAGATCCCAAGCACCTCTAGGGGTGGAACCCTCTAGAAACACCTCCTAGTTCAAAGCTGGCACCAAGGATAAATAGTGGACCCTCAGACCCAACTTTTCCTTACACTCCTTGACTTGTGGATACTACAGAAGAAGGACATCCTGCTACACTGCTGGTTAGGCCTACCCTGCTTGCTGAGAAGGAAGACTGGACTTGCAACCTTTATGTCCGGCCTAAGTGACTCTAAGGGTCAGCTGATCAACCTCCTGTTCCGAGCTACAGGGACATAACAAGCTCCAGAGTTTTCCCCTGCATGTGCCCAGCTGACCTGCTGCTTGGAGTTGCAACTGGACCTGCAACTAGAACTGCTTGAGCTCTGCTGACCCCCTGCTGGTTTCTGCTGGAGTGAGTTCCTGATCCTCCAAGAGGTTCCCCTCAGGTCCTGGACTCTTGGTGTGGCATCAGTTGAACTCCACCTCCAACAAAAGGAGAAATCCTGAAGTTTTGGGCTCATTGCAACTGTGAATGGGTCAGTGTATGCCAAGATCTTGCTGCCCAGGCCAACTACAAATGCGAAGCTCCAGTGAACCGGACTCTTTGGTCTAAAGTGACTGCCAGCAAGGACCAGCAATGCAAAATGTGATCTGCACTTTGCCCCACAGCATCAGCAGTCTGCAGTGTCCCCTAAAGTGAATCTCCAGCAACGACCGTCTGCGACACTCAATGCTGACCTGTGCTACGCGCTACAGCAACAACCATCTGCAATGTTCCCCTGACTTCTTGCAGCCACCTCCACCATGAATGGAACTCTGCACACTAGACTTTAGAAGGTAACTGTTTCAGCTGGACTAACCTGGTCCTGGTATTCAGCTTGTGCTCTATCGTGATTGACCTGAACCTGTGGCTTTCACTCGGTGTTGCATGACCAGATAACGGCGAGTGGCACTTTGTGTTTTTAGATGCTACACGTATCTTAAACTTTAAAATTGCAGTTCTACGGACTGAATTTTTGTCTATTTGGACTCAGATAATGCATTCATTTTGTTTCCATTTTTCTAAATTGGTGTGGGTTTTTTGTGTGGTGTTTTCGTTATTATAACTGTTTGAAGTGCTGCATAAATACTTTACACATTGCCTGTAAGTTAAGCCTGAAATCTTTTGTGCCAAGCTACCATAGTGTTAAGCGTAGGTTAATTTGGGGTTGCTTGTGACTTCACCCTGACAGGAAGTGTGGTTGCTGCTTGAATAGGGTACCACCCCCTTCAAACAGTAACCCAATTTCTTACAATCTCCTTTTAACTGTTTCAATGAAAATCATTCTTACAGAATGGAAATCCTATAAACAAATATTTTACCACACATGGTGGGCTTGGGTTACTTATATCTGGAGCGCACGCACGTAAGTCACAAGACTTCCTTCCAGGAAATCCTAGAATGTCTCAGAACCGATGGGATTCATTAGACAATTTCATTCAAAAATGTCCTCTTGTATAGAAAGGCATGATGGTGACTCAATATATTGTTGATCACTCTGTGATGATCAGTGGTCTTGACCCCATGCCACCTTTTCTTTCCTGCTTTTTCGCTCCTTTCCCTTCTCAATGTAATTTTAAAAACCCATCAGATACTCATTTTAGGTACTCATTTTAGGTTTTCATTTATAAGCTCTGTATCAAGGGGTCTCATACATCTCATCATACATTACTTGATGTTTCATGGTTTATCTATGGTCATCTAAGATGTTGATTCCCTGCATTATGCAAATAGGAGTTACAATTGAGGTACTATTTCTAACAGAAAACGTACCTAATGTATGTTGTACTCATAGATATAAACAGTATTTTCTCTACTATACTTTCTTTATTGTTATAGAAAAGTCAATACAAATGTATTGAAATCCAAACAATAGTCACTATCAGTAGAAAAATGCACTTACTTTTGGTAATGCTTTTTCTGATAGAGGGACTATCTAACCACAGTTTTCTCACCGACCTTCCCATCCTCCCCGATCTATGAACTGGACTCTTACACCCTAAAAGATCCCAATCTAGGAATCTGCACACATGACTAATTTGATTTTACCTGTAGATGTGGAAGAGTCACAAAACAACTGACGTCAGGGGCTTGAGTGTTGCCTATATAAACATGTGCACGCCACATCTGCTGAGGATGACACAGACTCAAAGTTTTTCAGATCCAGTCTGATGCCTAAGGAATGTTCTAAGGTCTAGAATCTGCTGTTAGACAGAGTTTCTACAAGACAAGGTTTTACTAAAGGCAAGTAATGTGTTCTTCCTGATATAGGACTGATATTTCAGGCTCTATCTTGGGTGAGGTAGGCTCTCAGGTTTCTTAGACTATTGGCCTTGGAGTATCAACATTGTTTGCACCATTCAGGAGTTAGCACAGCTGAGGGGTCATTGTGTACCCCTTCACTTGCCAAAGGGGCGACCAAGTTCTCCCACAGTAAAAGAGACAGCTTAGTGTTTTTGATGTCAGAATATGTCAAATATATGCTCTGCCCATGAAATATGCTGCACCTCGCCTTTGGACTTGGTAGGCCTGCCATAGGGGTGATTATCACATACTGCAGGGGGAGGCTTGGCTTTGCCATTGCTTTAAATGACAAAGTCAGGCTAGCAGTTCGGAACTGCTCTTCCAGTCTGCAATGGCAGACTGTGAGTCTTGTTCTACTTGAGTCATAGCCACAACTCTTCTCTGATTTGGTGTGCTGTAGTTTAGAGTCTTCCAAACAGATTCTGAAGTGTGACCTGGATTCCGCTGGCATGATAGCTTGAACTGTTGACACAATGTTCTCTTTACACAGACACACCTGGATCATTTGAACGGGCTTCTCGGTAGATGTCAAGGCAGCACTAATGGACATGCCCTTTATAGTGCAAGGCCCTGGGAGAGAAAACTGACTCCTCCCTTGAATGCTTCACACAGAGCCATGCCACGGCACGTTCACTGGGGCTTGCTTCAGATGTGAAACTGTTTCACCTATTATACCATAACTTCTGTGGTTTCTCAACAGGGCATCCCTCATCCCAACTTTAATTTTTCCAACCAGTCCAGACCACATAGCAGTTCTACCAATGCTTTCAAGGCAGGGGTGGATCTAAAGGACCACAGCAACAGTTTGTCTCCTATATTTTCTGCTGGATCTGCTTCCTCAAAAACACTGGCGGCTCAACTCCATCAGCAGCTTCTGGGATAGGCAAAGGACTCCCATTTTACCACCTCTTGGGAAACTGTTAAAATGGATTGCTGTATGCTTTAGCTGATCTGAAAAAGATATTCCCTCTCTTTTCTCTTCCCCGACTGGACTATCCTTCTGAAAGAAGTGCTCTCCAAGGTACTCCTCTAACTTGGATGTAGAGGTTGTTCCCCTGATGAACAATGGGGCTGTTGAAGTGGTGCTAATGGTTCCCTGATCTATTTTGGACTGATTCCTCTTTATTCCCTTGGTCAAATTCAAAAGAATGTCTCTTGGCTAGGAGCTGCAATGGATTGGATAGTGTCTCTGTATCTCCATGTTGACTGTTACCATCTGCTAATCATCCCAAATCACAGGCCCTACCTCCAGTTGAGTGATGTGACAGTCCTACCAATTCTGTGGTACTGCCCTGTGGTCCTATCATTGTCGTAGGGGTTTTTACCAAGGTGTTGTCAGATTGGTGGCGGCCTCACTCTAGAGTAGACTCAATGCATTTCTGTTCTTGGGTGAATCGCTGAAGACAGGGGTCCCCTGTGCTGATCATGGACCATCTTCAGCATGCCATGACCATTCGCCTGGGCTTCTGCAAGGACATCTAGATGTCCCACCTCATCCCATCTGTGAGGCTGAGCATCATCAGTGCAGTTTTAGACACGACCTGCATTAGAGCTTTTACCTTTGGAATGTTGCAATTATGTGGGATATGATCTGGTGTTATTGAATTGGGTTCTGTTGCACTGCTGCACATCATCCACTTACTGTGCTTGATCGGCTTGTGCATTCTATTTGTGCTGCATGCCAAATGGTGATTAAAGGCACTTCAGCAGTGCCCGAGACAATAATGGCTCCAGAATTAGGTGAGTCTTTCTACTCATGTAGAGGTGTTACATTCTGCCTTCCCGGTGAATGTGCCCTCCATTCTGACAGAGAGTTGTTGCTTCAGTCCTCTGCTGGAGCTGGCCACTGCTGTTATGGGGACCGCATCTTTGGACTGGAGCACTCACCTGGGGAAGTTGACAGTGCTATGCTGTTAGTCCACATCATAAAAGCTGCGCATACTTTGCTGGAGTTGCAGGAAGTCCACCTTGCTCTGGAGGTCTTTCTCCTTTCCATCTCTCGGATGACCATTTTAATCTTTTTGTACAACACAACCACTGTCCGTTATATCAGCAGACATGATAATGTAAGTTTTTGTACCCTATGGTGGGAGGCCCTACATGTATGGAGGTTGAGGATGGCTCTACTGTGGGGTACTTTTTCCAGTTGGTGGCACACTTAGAGGGCACCCTTGATGTGAGGGTGGATGCCTTGAGCACCCACCAGGGGACCAAGATTGCAAGCCTGCAAACTTTATCCTGAAGTTGCAGACATTGGGGGTCATTCCAAGTTTGGCGGGCGCCGGTTGCCGCCCGCCAGACTTACGCCGCCAATTGGCGCTCCGCGGTCAAAAGACCGCTGGGGCCATTCAGACTTTCCCACTGGGCCGGCGGGCGCCCACCAAGGGAGCGCCCGCCGGCCCAGCGGGAAAGGGCCTGCAACACAGAAGCCGGCTCCGAATGGAGCCGGCGGTGTTGCAGGTGTGCGACGGGTGCAGTAGCACCCGTCGCGCTTTTCACTGTCTGCTAGGCAGACAATGAAAAGCTTAATGGGGCCCTGTTAGGGGGCCCCTGCACTGCCCATGCCAGTGGCATGGGCAGTGCAGGGGCCCCCAGGGGCCCCAGGACACCCGTTCCCGCCATCCTTCACCGCCAGAAATAGGCTGGCGGGAAGGGGGTCGGAATCCCCATGGCGGCGCTGCTTGCAGCGCCGCCATGGAGGATTTTCCTAGCCGGGGCTAATCTGGCGGGAAACCGCCGGACCCGGTTTTCCGACTGCGGCTTTACAGCCGCGGTCGGAATGGGCACTGAAGCACCGCCAGCCTGTTGGCGGTGCTTCCGTTGCCCGCGGCCCTGGCGGTCTTTGACCGCCAGGGTCGGAATGAGGGCCATTATCTTTTCTATATTGCAATGTCCCTGTGAAATCTCTTCACCACAGCCCAGAACATGAAGTGTATACTCTTCTGTGTTCTACACTTCCCTCTGAGTGGTTCCCTAAGGCCACAACTTCATGCTCAGCTGGTCACAGACTCTCTTCTACATGTTTTCTCCTATCCCTCTGCTTTCAAGGGTTCTACATAAGATGTGAGCAGATACAGCACAGCTGATCCCGATACCCCTGTATTAGAGAAGGAAGAATTTGGCATGCTGACCTATTGAAATTCAGTATTTGGCTACCTCTTGCCCTCAGAATTGATCCACTATTAAAACATGATGGCCTGGTCCTCTCTACCAGTCCTTAATTGCCTTGTCTGTACTGGTCAAGATTCGAAAATCTGCTCCCAAGTCAGTCTATGCGTGCTGCTCAAAGGCTGCTTGATGTAATTCCGCAGGCTTAAACCCCTTCCTGTACGGTCACTCGATGTTCTGCATTTTGCGCTCTCCTTTGGGATATTTTAGCTGCTCTCTATGCCTTCCTGTGTCTTCTCAATCAACCCTCAGTGTTCGGGGTCCTTCGAGAGCCTGACAGCAAGATGGCCGCCACTCTGTGAGGCTCTGCTGGCTGAACCAGTTTCTCCGGCATTTATCCCCACTTCGTGGAGGTATTGGGGGGGGGGATACAATTTCACCCTGTGAGTCCCGCGATGGTGCCATTTGTGCTGACTGAGAAATGACAGTGAAGCAGTGCGGCTCACTGTGAAGCCCTGAGTGGCAAAAGTGCAAAAAAGTCCTAATTTTTGTGCATCGGAGGACCCTTGGCTGTGAGGAGTGACTACTGGTGGCAAGTGTGGTGACCCGCTGCACCAGCTGAGAGTTTTTCAACATATTGTCACCTTTTAGTAGTGGGGCTGAGGAGATGGAGGAAGTGATCTGACTGATCCTGTGGCGGTGAGTGCTTGCGAGAGCAGCTGGGTGCTGTCCTGGAGGCCTGGGGAGGATTTACTATGCACGGTGACAGGTGGAGAATTGAAAGGTGAGAGACTCCCTTTAGTGCTTATGTCGTGGCTCCCTGGTTGGGGTGCATGCTGAAGAGGGAGAGCTCGCTGGCTTCGGCTGGCCTGGTTAGTGCCTATGCCTTTGCCCCCCTTCCTAGGGCTCCTCAGTGATGGTGCTGGTGGCAGTGGGAAGCGACCACTGAGACGGTCTGCCTAGCATCACTTTGTTATTCTGGCCCCTGGGTGCCAGGACTGACCTGCTTGGGCTGTCAGGCCCTGATAGACGCTCTGCATTGAATCTTGCTGTGACACTGTGGCCATTGGGCTGGTGTGTTGGCATTTGATGTGTCTGGTGCCCTGCCTGCTACCTCTGGTCATTTCGGCCCCTCGGATCTGGGAGTCTCAGTGCCACACCCACTCACAAAGGACTGATGCCTTGGCCCTACTGCACTTGCCTTTGGCACCTACTGCCAACAAACCATTGAAAGCTTTCATCCTTCCCTGTTTGCATCTACCAAGTGACAGGGGGACAAAGAAATGCTGGAACTCTTCTTTTGCTTTTGGAGCCGCATGTGAGCGCTCATCACCTGCACTTCCCATTAACACACCTGTTTTAATCTAGGCCTGCTCATGACCCCTGTGAGGTGGTTGGTGGGGTGTAGCAGACCCATGTCTGGATGTGATCTCTTCCCCTGTGAGTCCAGCGTCCTCCTCGGTGGGCCTCTGTGAGATCCTCATTACCACCTGCTGCCTCATTGTGAACTAAGGCCCATATTTATATTTTTTTAGTGCTGCATTTGCGCCGCTTTTTGACATAAAAGCGGTGCAAACTTACAAAATACAATTGTATTTTGTAAGTTTGCGCCGCTTTTGCATCAAAAATGACTCAAATGCAGCCCTAAAAAAGTATAAATATGGGCCTAAGTGACTGAAGTTCCATGAGACAGTTGGTCTGCTCGTGCCCCCTTTGGTGTCCTGCCATCCATTCCATCTGACTTCTCACCAAAGGTGCATTCTTACTTTCCTGAATATGGACAAGTTGATGCGGCTCCAGAATGGGGAAAGCAGACACCAGCTTTCCTTTGAGAACTGCAAGTGGACCTGGGGGGAGATGCGAAGCAGGCATCTGAGGACATTGGCCAGACTCACTGGATGAAGAGGCCTCTTCCCAGACGTTTACTATTCGCTCCATGTACCTGGACCTTAAACACAGCCTTTCTACCATTGATTCTAAAATGTAGCTACCTGCGGGCAGAATGGATCACCTCAAAGAAAAAGGCCGTCTTGACCAGCTGGCACGCTGGACTTCGGATGTAGACGATGGACAGCATACCACGGGTGAAAAATTGTTCCTGATGAAGAGGGTCTTAGATGTCATCTGCAGTAAAAATGAAAATTTGGAACTGAGATCCAGAAAGAACAATTTGCGTATTCTTGAAGTTCTGGAGTCCACCTCCATGGGCTGTATGAAGGATTATGTGTAGACCATGCTCCGCTTCCTTTTTGCAGACGTTATGTCTGCTTTACTGGTTGTTAAGTGAGTGCATAGATCCCTTGGTGAACAATCCCCCAGTTTGGTGGACCTGCCTGCCCCAAATTTGCTAGACTGCTAAATTATAGGGACTGGGACACAGTTTTGAGACTGGCTCGCAACAAAAAACCCTCCAATATCAGAACAACATAACCATTTTCCCAGGCTACACTCCCGCCGTCCAGGCAGTGAGGAATGACTTCATGCCTAGCAAACACTCCCTGCTAAAAACAGACCTTCTTACTTGCTGATCTACCCTGCTAAGCTGTGGATTTGACATGGGAAAAGACCCATTACTTCAGAGATTCTAAGCAGGATGCTAAATTTGTAAAAACTATCCCACGTGCTGATGACAGAGCCCTGCCTGACGACCATGGTGTCACGCAAGTCCAGCTGAGTAATAATGATTGAAACCAGCTAGTGACCCTAATGAGAGCTGCCAGGGCCCCAGGAGTCCTTCCTTTTCACCCTCTTCTTATTTGCCCCCTGATGCTAGAAATATTGTGCTGAAATTACTACTATGCACGCCTTGGTTGCCTTTCACCATTCCTGCTCGATGGCTGCTTGCCCTCCGTCCGGGCAACTGCTCCTTCTGACTGACCTTTCTTTGGCTTCTTGGCTACTACTTAGCCGGAGCAGTTGGGACTCTGGTTCACCCTATGGATGTTTCCCATGTTACTTGTTCTGTTAATCTCTCTTGGGATGCTTTTGGGGTGGGATAGTGTAGCCTGGTCCTATTGGCGGGCTGGCGTGGGTGGTAGGAGAATATCTAAGAATTGAGTTGTTATTAAGTGCCTTGGTTGTATTACTGTTTTTGTGTCCTACCCTTCCCATTGCAGTCAGCCACTAGGATTTCTGCACCCAAGAACCTTTGTCTGTATACTCAGTGCAGTTATTGCTGTGCTGCACTCCGTCATGCACATGATCAAATGCCTGACTTGAAATGTTAGGGGTCTGAATGATGCACGCAAAACCAGACAGGTCTTCACTTACTTGCAGCATCACATCTTAGATATATGCATGTTGCAATAGCTACACATCACAAAGGACACCAGGGTGTGCATGCACGTGGATTGGATTGTGGAGAGTCACACAGGATTCCTTTCTAACTATGCCTGTGCGGTAGCTATCATTATTTGTAAGGGGTTGCCTTGGCGAACTTGCGAGTGCTGTGCAATCACCAGGACAGATACGTGCTATTAGCGGGCACGCTGTCTGGACATCCACACTGTCTTCTCTTGATATATACGGCTCTAATTCAGATAGACCTGATTTATTTACTGACATCTGGTGCCTGGCTGGCACACTCAGCCCAGGCACGCTTCTCTGGAGCAGGAACTTTATGTACTTCCTGTTCCGAACATTGACCGAACAGTGACAACAGGCTCCTGCAGCAGGGAGCTGTGGCATTGTTGCGCCTGATTATGACAGATAATCATCTGGTTGATCTTTGGTTCTCTAGGCATGGGTCTGACAGGGATGGCAATTGTATAACTACCATGCACAACACATAGTCCTCAATAGATTTTTGGCTTGCTACGCAAGATGTTGAAACATGGAATCTTGGATTAGACTACCTGCCGTACACATTTTCCAATCATAGTCCAGTTTTACTTAAGCTCTGCTTTCCTGACACATAACCCAAGCATTTACTTGGAATCTCCCATCTGGAGCCTTGTGATAGCTGTGATTTACGCACACTTGTGGCAATCAGGACTAAGCTAAGTGAATTTGAGTAGGCAGCACAGAGGAAGGTGCATTACTTGGGCCCAGAGGCTTGGAGGAATGGCGAGGAGGTCAGAGCAGGCAAGACGTTGGCCAATCTCTTGCCCAAACCCTGGGCAAGTGACTACATAAGTGGAGCTTGAAAATGTCCAAGTGCAGTCACATGTCAGTACCGAAGCAGTACAGCGTGTGATGGCTTCCTTTTTTTCCTCCCTATACACGTCTGTACAATCTACATCCTCCAAAGCATTCACTGCCTACTTTGACTTGGGGATGGTCACAGGAACTTTCTAGAGGAACCCTTCACTGGGGAGGACATTGTCCAAGTAATTCAAGAACTTCCCGGAGACAAAGCTCCAAAATTGGATGACTTTATGGCCCCCTTTTATAAAAAAATATGCATTGCTGTTGGCTCCCCATCTACTTGAAATGTATCAAGAGTCCCTGGAGGTGCGTGTCCTCCCCACCTCCTTGCACGAGGCCTTGATTGTAACTATTTTGAGACCAGACAAGTATCCCTGCAAATGTGAATCATACTGCCCCCTGTCCATGAAAAATATCTATAATAAAATACTGGCTAAGTTGATTGCCTCTCACCTGCTACCACTTCTGCCACTGATTGCTCCTCTGGATCAGTCGGGTTTTGTACCAATTTGCTCACCTTTGTTGCCACTATTAAGACAATAGATCCAACACTTAAAGCTGCAGCAGTATTCCTGGACGCCACCAGAGCATTTGACTCGCTGAAATGGCCATATCTTTTTGCCCTCCATGCTCGTCTTGGTTTGAGACCCAAGTTTCTCCGGTTAATTGCCCTCCTGTATGAGTAGTCAGCTGCCTGACTGCGCCTCAGTGGCACTGTTTTGGCCTGGTTCTCGTTATCAAGAGGCACCCGACGGGGTGCCTCCTCCCCCCAAATTATTCACCTTGGCAATGGAACCTCTTGCAGCAAGACAACACCATTCACACAGGGGACTGGCCTTTACGCCACGAGTGGTCTTGGTTTCTATGTATGCAGACTATATCACTTTATATGTAAACAACCCATAAGATTATTTGAATGCTTTGATTTGTAAATTTATCAGCTTTGGCTGCCTCTCTGGCATAAACAGTAATTGGGCTAAATCCATTTTATTCCCCCTTTTGGAGAGTACTGACAAATTTACATCTGAATTCCCGCTTGTCTGGGCAAGGGAGCCGGTTCGAAATCTGGGTATATGGTGAGCAGAAATCTTGACGAATTATGCTGCACAAACTATAGGTGTGCGATCTCATGGTTAGAAGCCTGCTTAGACATCTGGCGTAAATTACCACTGTCCCTCACTGGGCGATAGTTGATTACGAAAATAGTGGTTCTCCCCAAGTTCCTCTATTTGTTTTTAAATCTACCCCTGGCCCTACTGCTCTGCTTTCGTAAGTGGCTTCGATCTTGTCTGGTGACTCTTGCCTGAGCTGGAAAGCAACCTAGGAATTTGTGAGAGTTCCTCACATTCCCTTTCGAGCAAGAGGGACTTGGAGCCCCGGACCTGAACCTATATTATTACTGTACGCAGGCGCAATTTGCACAGTACTGGCTTCACCCCACGCAACTCTAACCGCATACAGCACAAGAACATGACCACATAACTCCATGTCCTCTAAATAGGGCACTGTGGGGGTCATTACAACCCTGGCGGTCGGTGTTAAAACAGCAGTAAGACCGCCAATAGGCTGGCGGTAAAAAGATTGCAATTACGACTGTGGCGGAAACCGCCAACAAAGACAGCCACTTTAACACTCCGACCGCCACGGCGGTACAAACAAACAGCTTGGCGGTCACCGCCAACAGACAGGCGGAGGACAATGCATCGCCCACAGTATCACAACCTACCAATCCGCCAACTTTTCCGGGGCGGATTCACCGCGGACAAAAACACGGCAGAAACAAGACTTCGAAGGGAAAACGTTCACCTCTACACACCCCACGAGGAATCCGGACACCATGGAACCCGAGCTCCAGATCCTGCCAGCCCTCATCTTCTTGCTCCTCTACCAGGAGAACGAACGCCGGCGGCGAAGACAACAGTGAGTGCTGCACCTACGACACAGGGGAGGGGGGAGGAAAAAAACAGGGACACACACACACGCAACACCCCCACCCCCAACCTCACCCACTACAACACACACACTAATACAGCATGATACATTACAATTACACCCTCCCAAACCCCCCTGGAAGAATGCAAAGACAAAAGCAAATGAGTGCAACCATTGTAATCTATTAAAATCCAGGACGCAAAAATATATATACACTATAATTCCTGCCAAGGACAGAGGTAGTGGATGTATCTCTCCACTGGTTCTGGAGGGGGCCTTGTGCCCAGAGTGCTTCTTCCTGCCAAGGACAGAGGTAGTGGATGTATCTCTCCACTGGTTCTGGAGGGGGCCTTGTGCCCAGAGTGCTTCATCCTGCTCGTGACGGACTCAGTAGCGTCAGTGCCCTTGGCACTCATGGGCCAGCGGTGCTTGTGGCGGCGGTGTCCTTGGCAGCGGTGCTTGTGGCGGCAGTGTCCTGTTCAGCGGTGCTTGTGGCGGCGGTGTCCTTGGCAGCGGTGCTTGTGGCGGCGGTGTCAGCGGTGCTTGTGGCGGCGGTGTCCTTGGCAGCGGTGCTTGTGGCGGCAGTGTCCTGTTCAGCGGTGCTTGTGGCAGCGGTGTCCTTAGCAGCGGTGCTTGTGGCGGCGGTGTCCTTGGCAGCGGTGCTTGTGGCGGCAGTTTCCTGTTCAGCGGTGCTTGTGGCGGCAGTGTCCTGTTCAGCGGTGCTTGTGGCGGCGGTGTCCTGTTCAGCGGTGCTTGTGGGGGCGGGGTCCTTGGCAGTGACTCAGCTGCTGGCGGTCCTATCTGGCCCAGCGGGGCTGGTGCTGGCGGTCCTGTCTGGCCCAGCGGGGCTGGTGCTGGCGGTCCTGTCTGGCCCAGCGGGACTGGTGCTGGCGGTCCTATCTGGCCCAGCGGGGCTGGTGCTGACGGTCCTGTCCTGGGCAGTTGGCGGTGGCCTCCTGGGCAGCAGAGCTGGTGCTGGCGGTGGCCTCCTGGGCAGCTGGGCTGGTGCTGGCGGTGGCCTCCTGGACAGCAGGGATGGTGGCGGTGGCCTCCTGGGCAGCGGGGATGATGGCAATGGCCTCCTGGGCAGCAGGGCTGGTGGCGGTGGCCTCCTGGGCAGCAGGGATGGTGGCGGTGGCCTCCTAGGCAGCGGGGATGATGGCGGTCTTCTCCACCGTGCTGCTCTTTCCAGACTTGTTGACTTTCTTATGGCACTTCCCCACCTTGGAAGGTGTCGCAGCTGACTCCACACTCCCACATTTACCCCTGGGAGAAGCTTTGGTGGCTGGAGTCTTCCCCCTCTCCCGCCGGGCACTGGCCAACTTTTGATGCTTCAGAGGTGGGGGACTGTCTGTGCTGTGGCTCCGTGCCACACTGGCTGCCCTGGTGGCTGGTGCACTCCAGATTCCGGTGACTACAGGCACCACTAGTCCCGGAGATGTTGTGGCTGAGGTGCCAGGTTGGGACCTGGAGAGTCGGGCACTAGGAGACTGACGGGGTGGGGGAGGTGAGGGAAAGAGGTCAAGGTTGGATAGGAAATGTTTCTTGGGAACACTGGGACGGGTAGCTGGAGGGGGTTTGGGAGTAGAGGAAGAGGTTGTGGTTGTAGGAGGTGTTCGTTTGGTGACTTTGGGTGAAGGTGCATGCGCTGGAGGCTGTCGTGAGGTGGATGGCTGTTGGGTGGGTGTGTGCCGGCGTTTGTGTATCTTGGGAGGTGGCGTCACAGACACACTGGGAGAGGACACAGGGGACGTGTGAATGGCAGTGGGGGTGGTGACTGCACGTGAGCGGGGTGTGGTGGTGTGTGTGTTGGTGATAGAAGTAGTGGCTGTAGATGTAGTGCATGCAGGTGAGAGTGTAGATGAGACTGGGAGGGAGGAGGGAGACGAGGAGGAGGGGGACACAGTGGAGGCAGTGGATGTTGGTGTGTCTGCATGTGTGTGATGCTTGCGTGAGTGCCTGTGGGATGTGTGGTGCTTATGTTTGCCAGAGCTTCCCTTGTGTGTTGACGTGTGTGCATGCTGGTCTGAAGGTGTGCTTGGGATAGGCTGAGGTAGAGGGGATTGGGTCTGGGTGGAGGAAGTTGGAGGGGGGAGGCTAGAGACAGGGACAATGGCTGCCATCAGTGCTGAGGCCAGAGTCTGAAAAGCTTGCTGAAGGGCCGCCTGACCAGAATGAATGCCCTCCAGGAATGCATTTGTTTGTTGCAACTGCCTTTCTACACCCTGGATGGCATTCAAAATGGTAGACTGCCCAACAATGAGGGACCTGAGGAGGTCAATGGCCTCCTCACTGAGGGCAGCAGGGGTGACTGGGGCAGGGGCTGAGGTGCCTGGGGCAAAGGTTATGCCCACCCTCCTTGGTGAGCGGGCACGGGGCAAAGGCTGAGGGGCTGCTGGGAGGGTGGTGCTGGTAGTGTAGGTGGCGGCTGTACCTGTAGATGCGGGGGCACAGATGTGACCGCCACCACAAGGGAGCTCCCATCAGAGGACGAGTCCGTATCACTGGTCTCAGCTCCTGTCCCTGCCGTGGAGCTCCCCTCGCCCTCCGTCCCACTGGTGAACTCCGAGTCCGTTGTCTCGACCTCCAGGGCCATGTGGGATGCAGCTCCCTCCTGCTCCAGTGCCACTGCTCCTCCGCCTGATGATGCTAATGCACACAAGAACAGGGAGACCACAAAAAGGAGGGGGACGACAGAAGAAAGACATGTTGAGTGCATGCATTACCGCTACCGTTGGCGGACACAACAGACACGGAAGCACCCTGCACTAAGCCGCACACTTGGGCTCCACTGTTCAATCCCTGGGATATGGACTACAATGCTATGGCCGACATCTGCACACATGGATGACACAGGAGCCTGACTAGGTGTACTTGGCACTGTACACAGGTGGGGTGGGGTTCCACAGGGTCTGCCAGAACAAGGGGACCTAACTAGCACACTTGCCCTGGCCTAGGGAAACCCACAGCCCACCTCCCTCACCCAGACACCTCCACTGCACGCAAAATCAGCAGAATGAGAGTGTACTCACCACATTGTGGCTGCTGTGATGCCCTCAAGCACCCATCCAACTCCGGGTACGCCACTGCCAGAATCCTGAACATCGGGGGTCATGGTGCGACAGGCACCCCTCCCACGTTGGGAGGCCATCCCCAGCTGGGCCTCCGCCGTCTTCTTGCTCCAGCGGCGAATTTCCTCCCTTCTCTTACGGCAGTGGGTGCTCCGTCTGTGGTAGACCCCCAGGGTCTGGACGTCCTTGGCAATGGCACGCCAAATATCCTTTTTCTGGTGGGCACTGACCTACATGAATTGTACAGGGAGAAAAGGAAAGTTATTACCAACTGCACCGTGACAGTCATTGGCCCCCATCCCTACCCTTGCCATGTGGCACATACACTCACCGTCGTTTCATGCATGCCTCAATCTCCCCCCCCCCCTATCTTTCATCCACCCCACTCCACACAGGCATAGCCCATACAGCATGCTCCCAGTGTACTTACCTGTTTGTCTGGAGGACCGTAGAGTAGCGTGTACTGGGGGAGGACACCATCCACGAGTTTCTCCAACCCCTCCGATGTGAAGGCAGGGGCCCTTTCCCCAGACGCACAAGCCATTGTCTCTTCCAGACCGAGGTCACAGCAGCACTTGCAGTGTAGGTCCTCGCCTGTCGAAGATCAGGTATTGAGTGATTGAACAGATAGAAAATGGCGTACCGTCACCACCGGCGTACATCGTCATTGGCTCCTGGGACCCATAGGGTCCAATGTTAACCAATGCAGAATTGCGCCGCTGTAGTGCTTTCCTCTTATTTTAGTTTCTAAGCACTAACATAACACAACAGAAATGCACTTCTGAGGTCAAAGAAGACTTTTATTGTTATTTTATTCTTCCCCAACCACAATGTTTATGAATGAATGACGAATTAGTAGCTTTCAAGTCCGCGTTAATCAAACAAAATATATCAGTTTGCAATATACACAGCAGGTTATATTTATAAGATATTGAATGCAAAGCAAAACAAATACTTCACCGTGTAGGAACTATTTACAGCTACATCTTTCTAAGGTCTGCAAGCTGAGACCCCTGTCAGCCGCGAGAAAGAGTGTCATCTACCCACACGGGATGCTGGCAACTGGCGCCAAGCTCCAGCACGAGGTCCGGCAGATTCGAAGCTGACTCTCTGCAGCCTGTTACATTCGTTACAAAGGTGTGCCCCCTCCTCTCAGACCTGGGAAACTGAGCAAGCCTTTTGGAGACTGGCCAGGTCTCCAAGACTACTCCTGTTCCCAAGCTCAAGGGAAGAGAAACGACGCCCATGTACTCTCTCTTATCAAGTCTAGTCTACTGTGAGAGCAAAACATCTTGGTTCTCTGGTGCAAAAACACAGCTTGGAAAAATACAGAACTCCACGTTAAAGGCAATGGGCAGCTAACCTAAATATCAAATGCAATGTCATGTTAAAGGCAATAGGCAGCTAACCTAAATATCAAATGCAATGTCTAGTGTCATGTCAAAGCCAATAGGCATCTAAGCTGAATACAAAATACAATGTCTTATATCATGTCAAAGCCCATAGGCAGCTGAGCTGAATACAAAATGCAATGTATAATATCATGTCAAAGCCAATAGGCAGCTGAGCTGAATATCATGTCAAAGCCAATAGGCAGTTAAGCTGAATACAAAATGCAATATATAATATCATGTCAAAGCCAATAGGCGGCTAGACTGGATACAGCATGTCAAAGCCAATAGGCAGAATACAGAATGTAATGGCTAATGCAATGTCAAAGCCCATAGGCGGCTCAACTGAACAAAACATACCATGTGCTACTGGTGAACATTGAGCAACTAATATGCGCAGTGGTGAAACACAAAGTCATTGGTCAAAACAAAACTTTATCAAATGGCAGGACATTCCGCCCTTTGACCAATGAATTTTTGTTTCACATATCTCATATTTCAAACAAACAAAAAAAAAACATCAGCACAAAAAAAAAAACATTATGATCAAATCAAATTTCAATGATCAAAGCAATCCCTGTAAAGCAATAGAAGTGAATTAACACATTGATCTCATAACCTTTCACATCAGATACATCTACATAGAAAAGACTGGGCAATTTTTTTTTTTCTTTTTCTGAATGAGTCTCTAATTCAACAGTGTTAGCAATTTGATGTGGCATGAGTTCTGCTCATGTAAAGGTGCACGGTCCACCTGAAAGGTTTTCTGGAAGGTAAGCAAAAGTCAGAGTTCCATACGAGAGGGGAAAAAAAAAAAACACAGCAAACAAGTTGAACTTGAACTGAAGGCGCAGTTTGCGCAAAATGGATCCATGGTGCTGGCACTTTACTCAGCCAGGTTCAGGTTGGGGATTCGGTCCCTTCCCCGACCCCACACGCACACACCGGAAGGGGGACCACACAGCGCACTCAGGGACAGTGGCGAAACGTGGTCGGATCTGCAAAAGAAACAAGTATGACTTTTCTTGCAAATAACATTTTTCATTTAAACTGCACCCTTCCTCTTTCTTTCCCTGTTTTATAATCAGCAGGACGTTTTTGGGGCCCTTTGTTATATTTTCTGCAGGTTCTGGAGGGTCACTTGGGGCTTCAGCCCACACATCAGTACTGAGGTTTTTATCTGCTGCGCCACAGCTTCCTTTTTCTTGCACTGTCAGAAGGGCTGGGGCAGACTCATTCTTTACCAAACCTCCATTCACTGCACTTTTGTCAATTTGGGCCATTCTGTCTCCAATTTGTATGAATGAATCAGATTCTTTTCTAGGTATCAGCATAATTTCGATTTTTCCTTGGTAATTTGCAGCAATCACTCTCCCTAAAACCTGATCAATTTGCCATTTCTGTTCTGGTAACTTTCCTCTCCCCAACTGCTCTGTGACTGCTTGCATGACAGATTGCTTTTGTGCGTGCTGCACAGTTTTTATCAAATCTAGGGGAATGGGCATCTCTCTCATCTCTGCCCACCTGTAAGTGGCCTTTTCACATTTCTGGGGCACCCACATAGCCATCCCCACTAAGGCAGAATTCTGGGTGAACACTTCTCTCTCTGCATTTTTCTCATTAACATCTGCAAGGTAATTGAACCAGTTAGGTGCTAAAACATTATCAAAGAACCAAAAATCAGCATAAAAATGACACATCTCACGTAGCTCTTGCTTTAAAATCTGACACACATTATACAACTCTGTTCCTTCTACGGTGCCAGAAAACAACATTTCAGTCAATGAATCATCAGTAAAACAAACATGCTTTTTATCTTCAGTAGACACGAATTCAAATGGTGCACACAATTTCATTGGTAACTCTTTTATCTGTGGTACTCTAGCCCTGTCTTGCAAGTACCAGATCCATTGTATGATTCTAGCTAGGGGCAGTATTTTCTTTCCTTGTTCATGATTTAAATGTACATCAGTTTTTCCTTCTTGCACTGCGCAGAAACCTGAAGTCTGCATTATTTCATTTGCCAAATCACAAGCGCGCAGCTGCATATAATTTTTCACAGTGACCATATACAAAAGTGTTAGGATTTCACTCAAATGAGGGCTATTCTTTTTCCAAAAATCAAACAAGCTAATGAAACTCGCGGTGTCTTGCTCTAAAATCCTTCGTTTTACTTGTGCATTTTGCAACGGTAACTCGTAAATCACATTCTGGTCTCTCTCCTCCCTGTTATCAGTTAAGGAATGCATTTTGGCTGCCAAAAACCCTGGCTCACATGGAAACTCAGTGCAGCTCGGAGCTGTCTTAACCCCCTCATTACTGGAATGGGACAAGAAAGATTCTTCATTTTTATAACTTTCAGCATTATTTTGAATTATTGTATCCTGGCTAATTTGCTCACGTAAATTCCTATTTTCATGTTCCAACTTCCTACATTTCTCCTGCATTTCTCTGTAAGCAGATAAAGGTATCCAGACCTTTCTGTCATCATTACTTCCAAAACACACTTTTTCTACATATATACAACGGGAATTATTTCTCAAAACATTATCAGGCCTTTTAGCTACACATGCATTTTCTTCTGTAATTCCCCAAACAGAAAACAATTCACAGTTTTTCTTAGCACCATCAGGCAGTTCATCAACACATGTATTCTCAGACATGGTCTGCCGTGCTACTGTGATTCTCCAAACAGAAAACAATTTCTGTAATTCTCCAAACAACAAAAAACAATTACACTTTTAAAGTGTGCACTTAGAAATCTACTAACTCGTCAAACCCCTTCTTAATCACCTCTTAATGACCGACCCCACTCCTGGTACCAATTGTAGTGCTTTCCTCTTATTTTAGTTTCTAAGCACTAACATAACACAACAGAAATGCACTTCTGAGGTCAAAGAAGACTTTTATTGTTATTTTATTCTTCCCCAACCACAATGTTTATGAATGAATGACGAATTAGTAGCTTTCAAGTCCGCGTTAATCAAACAAAATATATCAGTTTGCAATATACACAGCAGGTTATATTTATAAGATATTGAATGCAAAGCAAAACAAATACTTCACCGTGTAGGAACTATTTACAGCTACATCTTTCTAAGGTCTGCAAGCTGAGACCCCTGTCAGCCGCGAGAAAGAGTGTCATCTACCCACACGGGATGCTGGCAACTGGCGCCAAGCTCCAGCACGAGGTCCGGCAGATTCGAATCTGACTCTCTGCAGCCTGTTACATTCGTTACAAAGGTGTGCCCCCTCCTCTCAGACCTGGGAAACTGAGCAAGCCTTTTGGAGACTGGCCAGGTCTCCAAGACTACTCCTGTTCCCAAGCTCAAGGGAAGAGAAACGACGCCCATGTACTCTCTCTTATCAAGTCTAGTCTACTGTGAGAGCAAAACATCTTGGTTCTCTGGTGCAAAAACACAGCTTGGAAAAATACAGAACTCCACGTTAAAGGCAATGGGCAGCTAACCTAAATATCAAATGCAATGTCATGTTAAAGGCAATAGGCAGCTAACCTAAATATCAAATGCAATGTCTAGTGTCATGTCAAAGCCAATAGGCATCTAAGCTGAATACAAAATACAATGTCTTATATCATGTCAAAGCCCATAGGCAGCTGAGCTGAATACAAAATGCAATGTATAATATCATGTCAAAGCCAATAGGCAGCTGAGCTGAATATCATGTCAAAGCCAATAGGCAGTTAAGCTGAATACAAAATGCAATATATAATATCATGTCAAAGCCAATAGGCGGCTAGACTGGATACAGCATGTCAAAGCCAATAGGCAGAATACAGAATGTAATGGCTAATGCAATGTCAAAGCCCATAGGCGGCTCAACTGAACAAAACATACCATGTGCTACTGGTGAACATTGAGCAACTAATATGCGCAGTGGTGAAACACAAAGTCATTGGTCAAAACAAAACTTTATCAAATGGCAGGACAGCCGCGATCTTCAACCGACTGCCGTGGCGGTGTACAACGCCAGCGCAGTTACCTCACATCCCATTGTCCCACTTTACAGGTCAGGCAGCCGCTATTTCAGGGGACCACATGGCTTAATTTTTAACTGCGTCACACATACCTAGGCCTTGCCTCAACACTCATACAGGCCAAATTTCGGATTATGATTCGTGTTCTGTGTAAGCTGTGGGTACATACCTCTGAGTTTGTTGACTCTGTGCTCGCTGTTGTCCTTCATAGGCACCGTCCGCTGGGACATGTGAGGAGATGGCGGCATCCTCCGGTGTACAGACCGCTGGTGGACCTGTCCACAATGGAGGAAAGACATGTGATCATCACCTACAGGCTTGATCGTGCCACAATCCTGGAACTGTGTGCCCAGCTGGAGCCAGACCTGATGTCAGCTATCCGCCATCCCACAGGAATCCCCCCTCAAGTGCAGGTCCTGTCAGTACTCCATTTCCTTGCAAGTGGGTCATTTCAAACAACAGTGGCCATAGCATCAGGGATGTCCCAGCCTATGTTTTCCAACGTGTTGTCCAGAGTGTTGTCTGCCCTGCTGAAACACAAGTGGTGCTACATCGTTTTCCCTCAGGTGGAGGATTTGCCTACAGTGAAAGGTGACTTCTATGCCCTGGGACATATCCCCAACATCATAGGTGCCATTGATGGGACACATGTGGCTTTGGTACCCCCCCCGCAGGAGTGAACAGGTGTACTGAAACCGGCAGAGTTATCATTCCATGAATGTGCAGATGGTGTGTTTGGCCGAACAGTACATCTCCCATGTTAATGCCATATTCCCTGGCTCAGTGCATGACGCTTACATCCTGCAGAAAAGCAGCATCCCTTATGTGATGGGGCAACTCCAGAGGCACTGTGTGTGGCTATTAGGTGAGCACCTGGAAGCAAGTCAGTGGGAAAGGTTGTCTGGGTCTGGGGATCTGGGGATATCTGGGGATAGGGGCTATCCCTACAGGTTAGTGTGTGTCCCTCGCCATTTGCAGGTGACTCTGGTTACCCCAACCTGTCACGGCTACTGACCCCAGTGAGGAATCCCAGGACAAGGGCAAAGGAACGCTACAATGAGGCCCATGGGCGAACTCGGCGGATTATAGAGTGGACCTTCGGCCTCCTGAAGGCCAGGTTCAGGTGCCTCCATATGACAGGTGGATCCCTATTCTACTCACCAAAGAAGGTGTGCCAGATCATCGTGGCCTGCTGTATGCTTCACAACTTAGCTTTGCGACGACAGGTGCCTTTTCTGCAGGAGGATGGTCCAGATGGCGGTGTTGTTGCAGCTGTGGAGCCTGTGGACAGTGAAGACGAGGAAGCAGAAGAAGAGGACATCGACAACAGGATATCGGTGATCCTGCAATATTTCCAGTGAGACACAGGTAAGAATACAAACCTGCTTACTACATGTACTTTAACACTACTACCTCTCAACTGTCTGTCGTTTTCACTCAGTGTATGGTCACTGAGTGTCACTTTCCCTTACGATTTCACAGATGTGGGTCCCACTGTGTGACATCTGCTTTGTTTCCTCATGGACTAGAGCTGCTGTGACATAGGTATGTTGACATTACATTTGAAATAGCATTTTGACACTGTAATTGCTAATACACTATTTTGAAATCACAGACTGACTCCAGATTGTTTTGTGCTTCAAGGGTGTTTATTTAAGTGCTCAATATTGGAGGGGGTTGTAAAATGGTGAGGGCTGATGGTGGAGGAATGTCCATGGCAGAGTCCTGTCTATTAGTCTCACAGGTGCATTGCCCAAATGGGCATAGGAAGTGGAGCTGGGGCAGTTTGAGGATGGACAGGGTGACAAAGTGGGACAGAAGGATGTCATTCAGGGTGGTCTCATTTCTTGGCGGGGTTCTTGGCATCGTTCTCCGTCTTTGTCCTGGATCTCAGGGACCGTTTGCGGGGTGGTTCACCCTCTGCAGGGGGTGGGGTGGTGGTGTGGTGGTCCTGTGGCAGTGCCTCCTGTACACTAGCACTGGCAGAGATGGTGGGCAGTTCATCGTCCAGGCTAGTGTCAGGGGCCCCTTGTTGTGCTGCAGTGTCCCTCCTGGTGTTGAGGTCTTCCTTCAGCACCCCTACGATGGTACCCAGGGTGCAATTGATGGATCTGAGTTCCTCCCTGAAGCCCAAATACTGTTCCTCCTGCAGGCGCTGGGTCTCCTGAAACTTGGCCAGTACCGTTGCCATCGTCTCCTGGGAATGGTGGTAGGCTCCCATAATGTTGGAGAGGGCCTCGTGGAGTTTGGGTTCCCTTGGCCTGTCCTCCCCCTGTCGCACAGCAGCCCTCCCAGTTCCCCTGTGTTCCTGGGCCTCCGTCCCCTGGACTGTGTGCCCACTGCCACTGCCCCCAGGTCCCTGTTGTTGTTGGGGTGGTGGGTTAGCCTGGGTTCCCTGTAGTGGTGGACACACTGCTGATTGACGTGTCCTGGGGACAGAGGTATGGGCTCGCTGGGTGGGTGCTGTGCTGTGCTGGTGTTTCCAGAGGGGGGAAACTCTGTGGTGGCCTGTGACTGTGTCGGGGAACCGACTGTCCAGAGGTCCCAGATGGGCCGGGCTGGTCATCTAGATCCAGTTGGACAGAGCTGCTGTCATCACTGTGCGCCTCTTCTGTTGGTGGTGTGGACATGTGTGGACCCTCCTGTCCGGTGACGTTGGGTAGGGGTCCTTCAGGGGTATAAAAGGATGTTTATTACATCTGTGTGTGGCATGGTGTGCAATGGGTGGGTGACCCCGTGTACCCCAGTGCTTGCATTCCTGTGTGGGTCCTTGTGTGATGGTGGTTTAGGGGGGTGTATGGGTATGTGCAGTGGCCATGCTTTGGTGATGGGTGTCCATACTTTGTAGTTGCATGCAGGGCTTGGTGTTAGGATGTGTGGTTTGTGATGTTGGGACATTTGTGAGGAGTTGGAGTGATGGGGGTGAGGGTGAGTGTGGGGGTATGTGATAGCATGCAAGTAGGGTGGGGGATGTGATAGCTAAGATTTGACTTACCAGAGTCCATTCCTCCATCTACTCCTGCGAGGCCCTCAGGAGGCAGAATCGCCAAGACCTGCTCCTCCCATGTTGTTAGTTGTGGGGGAGGAGGTTGGGGTCCGGCACCAGTCCGCTGAACCGCAAGGTGGTGTCTTGAGATCATGGAACACACCTTCCCCCATAGGTCGTTCCACCTCTTCCTGATGTCATCCGTATTTCTTGGGTGCTGTCCCACTGCGTTGACCCTGGTCACTATTCTGCACCATAGCTCCATCTTCCTAGCTATGGAGGTGTGCTACACCTGTGATCCGAATAGCTGTGGCTCTACCCGAACGATTTCCTCCACCATGACCCTGAGCTCCTCCTCAGAGAACCTGGGGTGTCTTTGCCATGCCATGGGGTGGTGTGGGTGATGTGTTGGGTGGTGTGTGTAGTGATAAGTGGGGTGATATTTAGTGGTGTGTTGTGTGAGGTGCGTGGAAGTTATGTGGGTGATGGTATTGTGTGCCTGTGGATGCTTGGTAGTTGTTTGTAGTGTCTCTCTCTGGCCTTCTCTCTGTAATTTTGTCGTAGGGGTTGGTGGGTGATGTGGGGGGTGTTTTATATTGTAATGGGTGTGTGAGAGTGGTGTGTGTATGTGTATCAGGTGTGTGTATTTCGAATTGTCCAATGTGGTAGTGTTTTGTAAATGTGTGTGTATTTTGAGCGCGGCAGTGTGTACCGCCAATAGAATACCGCGGTTGAAAGACCGCCACGTGGATTCGTGTGTCGTGATAGTGTGGGCGTATTTCTGTTGGATTGACGGTGGAGGTTTTGTTTTCACCCGTTTCTCACTGACCTTTGGTGTGGCGGACTTCTGTGGGTGTCTGAATTTTGGCAGATTCCGAGCAGTGGGTCATAATGACCATGGCGGAATTCCGCTGCCGCGGCGGTGTGTTGGCGGTCTTCTGCACAGCGGTAAATGGCTTTTACCGCCAATGTTGTAATGACCCCCTATATGTTACACCTCGGTGGCTGAGAGCTCGAATGACACTGTAGCCTGCACTGTATCAGCTTGGGATGAGCTCAGACGCTGAGCCCGAACTGAACTTCTGTTCACCCCATCGATGCCCCTCATAGACAACCACTCCTTGCCTATTACAGCTGATGCAGGTACGCGTGCACTGCTGCATGCCCGCAGCTGACAACTATGGGGGCGATATACCCAAATGGCACATTTATAGAGCCGGAGCACGCCCTGCAGGCTCCTGATGACCCCCCTGTTGCACAATTTCACCTATAACCAAATGCAAGCAACTGTTCGCTCACAGCACAGCTCCTTTCTAAAGGCTCCTGCGACGCTTCAGGCTCTGGAGATGATACTCACTACACCCTACCCACACTGTTGGATTACCAAATTGTACCTCTCGATGCAGAGGACAGTGTCTCTTAGCGTGCCTGGGGCGAAACTGGTGCAGATATCTGACCTAAATTGCCCAATTAGAGATGACTAGTGGCGATATTGCTTTGCGCATTCACAAGCTCTTTCCCCCAACTACAGGCTGCTCCTGATCCATTTCAAATTCCTGCATCAACTCTATTAGTCTCCTGCTCGATTGCATAGACAAGTCCTGCTAGAGGATGCACACTGCCTGCGCTATGCTGTGCCATGAGCGGACTTGTTACATTTAGCATGGGACTGTCTTGGGATCCAGAGCTTTTGGCAGGAGATCTTCAACGCCATAGACGGCATTCCTGGTTATACTATTGAGCGGTCACCGCTGACTGCATTTTTGGGGTCTATGTCAAGGGTATCCCAAATGATGGGCGCAAACTAGCAGTGATGCATCTACTTTTAGGTTAAAGATGTGAGGGAATGTTGGGGAAGGAGTTGACTCTGCTTAAGACTGACTGGCTGTGTGATACAGCCCACTGCCAAGAACAATTGCAGGCTTATTAAGACTTAATCCCGGTGGCCTCCTGACCTCAGGACAAATGGACCCTGCTGATACTCTACCTGAATGCAAACGTTACTGACTTACCAATCGCTCCCAGAATCCAGGAGGATGCTGAATAAAGTCTTATTGAGTGCTTTGAAAATGTGCTATCACTAACTTTTCCACAGGGGAGCATAAAATCTGTTATACTGTTGTATTAAAATTTTGCCATATTGACTGAGTGCCTCCTCCCTATTTTCCTCCACTCTCTCCTCTCCCTCCTTGTTTCCCCTCTCTGCCACTGATGGAGTAAAGTATGTTCTACCCTTTATCCTTTGCAATGATATATTGTCCAACACTTTTATCAGGTCCTGTTATCCTACCCTGCAGTTTCGTTACTGTATGTTCTTTCTTGCGAAATTCAATAAACAGATTAAAAAACAAAACCTCTTTGTTCGGGCCGCCCCTAATTGACATAATTAGGGTTAGAGATTTACAAGCCCTACTCAAAGTCCCCAGGATATTGCCATGGGCTAACACAGGGGAAGGCAAGGGGGGTCGCTTGCCCTTCCCCAGATTTAGGTACAGCCTGGTGAGCAAGCTCACAATGCAGCGTAACACTACGGCCGCCTGTAGGAAAGTACCATCTTGCCTGGCATGTTACCCCCATTTTTACTTGTGTGTCAGTTTGTTTTTGCCTGTTTCACTGGGATCCTGCTAGCCAGGACCCCCGTGCTCATAGTTTGTGGCCTGAATGTGTTCCCTGTGTGGTGCCTAACTGTGTCACTAAAGATCTGCTAACCAGAACCTCAGTGCTTATGTTCTCTCTGTCTTTAATATTGTCACTACAGGCTATTGACCATTGTTACCAAATCTGATTGGCACACTGGAACACCCTTATAATTCCCTAGTATATGGTACCTAGGTGACCAGGGTATTGGGGTTCCAGGAGATCCCTATGGGCTGCAACATTTCTTTTGACACCCATAGGGAGCTCAGACTATTCTTACACAGGACTGCCACTGGATGTTATTTCACAGCCATTTTACACTGCACTTAAGTAACTTATAAGTCACCTATATGTCTAACCCTCACTTAGTGAAGGCTAGGTGCAAAGTTACTAAGTGTGAGGGCACCCTGGCGCTAGCCAAGTGCCCCCACATAGTTCAGGGCAATTTCCCCAGACCTTTTGAGTGCGGGGACACCATTACACGCGTGCACTACATATAGGTCAATACCTATATGTAGCTTCACAATGGTAACTCCGAATATGGCCATGTAACATGTCTAAGATCATGGAATTGTCCTCCCATGCCAAATCTGGTATTGGGGTGCCAATCCCATGCATCCCCAGGGCTCCAGCATGGACCCCGGGTACTGCCAAACTAGCTCTCTGGGATTTTCACTGCAGCTACCGCTGCTGCCAACCCACAGACAGGTTTCTGCCCTCTTGGGGTCTGGGCATCCCAGTCTCAGGAAGGCAGAACAAAGGATTTCCTCTGAGAGAGGGTGTTACACCCTCTCCCTTTGGAAATAGGAGTTAAGGGCCTGAGAGGAGTAGCCTCTCCTGGCCTCTGGGAATGCTTTGAACGGCACAGATAGTGCCCTCCTTGCATAAACCAGTCTACACCATTTCAGGGATCCCCTGGTCTGGTGTGAAATTGGACAAACGAAAGGGGAGTGACCACTCCACTGTCCATCACCACCCCAGGGGTGGTGCCCAGAGCTCCTCCAGTGTGTCCCAGACCTCTGCAATCCTGAATGCAGAGGTGTGAGGGCACAATGGAGGCCTCTGAGTGCTAGTGCCTGCAGGTGACTTCAGAGACCCTCCTGATAGATGCTTACCTGACTAGGTGGCAAATTCTACTCTGAGGGCTTTTTGGGGTCTCACCTGTGGGCTTCTCTTCAGATAACGAATGCAAGCGCTCACTAGAGTTCCTCTGCATCACCCTCTTCGACCTCTGCCAAGAATCGTCCGCTGACTGCTCCAGGACGCCTGCAAAACCGCAACAAAGTAGCAAGAAGACTACCAGCAACATTGTAGCGCCTAATCCTGCCGGCTTTCTCGACAGTTTCCTGGTGGTGCATGGTCTGAGGGATGTCTGCCTTCACCCTGGACTGGAAGCCAAGAAGAAATCTCCCGTGGGTCGACGGAATCTTCCCCCTGCTAACGCAGGCACTACATTTCTGCATTACCAGTCCTCTGGGTCCCTTCTCATTTCAACGAGCGGGGTTCCTGGAACACAGGAGCTGGATCTAAGTGACCCTGACAGTCCAGTGGTCTATCTGTCCAAATTTGGTGGAGGTAAGTCCTTGCCTCCCCACGCCAGACAGTAATCCTGTGTACTGCATGAACTGCAGCTGCCAGGGCTTCTGTGCACTTTTGCAAGGAATCCTTCGTGCACAGCACAGCCCAGGTACCCAGCACTCCGTCCTGCATTGCTCAACTCGCTGAGTTGACCACCGGCTTCGTGGGACCCTCCTTTGTAGTATTGAGACAACTGCCATGCTCAGTTTTCTTGAACCCCTGTTCAAGTGCTTCTGTGGGTGCTGCCTGTTTCTGCATGGGCTCTCTGTGTTGCTGAGTGCCCCCTCTGTCTCCTCCTCAAAGGGGCGACCTCCTGGTCCGTCCTGAGCCCGGGCAGCACCCATTTCTTCAATCGTGACCTTTGCAGCTAGCAAGGCTTGTTTGCAGTCTTTCTGCGTGGAAGCAACTCTGTCTCCTCCTCAAAGGGGCGACCTCCTGGTCCTTCCTGAGCCCGGGCAGCACCCATTTTCTTCAACCGTGGCCTTTGCAGCTAGCAAGGCTTGTTTGCAGTCTTTCTGCGTGGAAGCAACTCTGTATCCTCCAGCACACCGTGGGACATCTTCTGTGCAAAGGAGAAGTTCCTGGCATCTTCTGTTGTTGCAGAATCTTTAGCTTCTTCCACCCAGAGGCAGCCATTTTGCACCTTCATCCGGGGTTTAGTGTGCTCCTGTCCCCCCTGGACACTTTCGTGACTCTTGGACTTTGTCCTCTTCCTTTGCAGGTAGGTCCTCAGGTCCAGGAATCCGTCTTCAGTGCTTTGCAGTCTGTTGTGGTCTTTGCAGAATCTCCTATCACAACTTTAGTGTGTTTCTGGGGAAGTAGGGTAACTTTACTCCTACTTTTCAGGGTGTTGGGGTGGGGTATCTTGGACACTCTTAATGTTTTCTTACACTCCTAATGACCCTCTACACATTACACTAGGCCTGGGGTCCCTAAGTGGTTCGAATTCCACTTTCTTAGTATATGGTTTGTGTTGCCCCTAGGCCTATTGAATCCTATTGTATTCTACAGTGTTTGCACTACTTTTCTAACTGTTTATGGGATGACTCACAATACCCAACATGTGTTGCCTAGGGGACTGATCAAGGTGCAACCCAACGCCCCCCGAACTGTTCAACCACCACTTGCCAATATGTTGAAACCTTGTCCCATTGCCATGCCGAGTGTAGGAATGTAGCATTTCCCTGTCCACAATGAGGACATGCTGTAGAGTGCCCCACATTAAACCTGTGTAGGTTGAGCTATGTGCAATGCGAAGTGTATTAATTTAAATCTGGCCTTCCTGGAAACCCCATTGACCAAAGTGCAGGCTATTTTGCAGTCATTATCTGTGAGATGTACCCCCAGATTGTCACCCCAAGTAGCCTGAGACGCCTGTCTATCGTTTTGAGGGCCTTGTACATCCGAGACACCAAGTGCCTCCCTCCCCTACTTTTAGGAGTGCCTGGAGGCCCTCCTATTGGGGAGATGTCTGGGAACTACCTCCATATTTACCTGGTGGTTTGAGCTATCTTGGCATTGTAACTTCGGACCCTGACATACCGAGAATGCCTCCTGATAGGAGACAAAACGCTTCTCTATATAGAGATTCCCCAGTACTTGACATCCTCCCTCCTGCCAACATGTGATGGGCATAGTTAAACTGATGTCCTTAAAGGGCTCAAGTCCTTCATCAATAATTTCAGCAAAGATGTGACCCCATACATCCCTTTTAGCCAAGGCCGGCTTTAGGACGGTGCAACCAGTGCGGCCGCACTGCGCTCTGACCTGGAGAGGAGGCATTGACTCTGGGCAGGGGTGGTTTAGGGGCAGCTGTGTTTAGCAATAACTTACAATTTAAAAGCACCAGCTCCAGCCCTCCTTGAGCTTCCAGTTTTAATGCAGCGATAAAAATGTCCTGCTGGAGAGCGAGATCAGAGTTTAGTCTAGTGGCAGTTTTGACTCACCCTAAAGAAGTGGAGAGGGCTAATATGCCTGCTGCAAAATACAGATCTGTATTTTATGTGAATAGCCCTGTAGAATAGTAAAGCTAGCCTTTACCAGCACCTTAAAATAAGTTACATTCATGTGAGAGAGGGGCTATGAAGAAATGAGGGGAACTTTTGCTGGGTGACAGTGAGGGAATCTGAGGGGGAGTTCATAGAGGGGACAAAAAGATTGTTGCACCGAGCACCACCAGCTCTAAAGCCGGCCCTGCTCGTAGCAACCACTTCCTGCTACTGTCTGATTTAGTTACACATTTTGCTGCATATTCGATATGAGCTGCATAGTAATACAACTCCATATCTGGAAGCCCCAGTCCCCCCCTCCTAACGTAGCTTAAGATTATCCAGGGCCATCCGCCTTCTCTTTCCTGCTCAGACCAGGGACACCAATAGACTACTTAATCGCTTGACTGTAATGTGAGTTATGGGGCATAGTAAGTTTGTATCACATATAAACAACTAGGTAGAAACACAGAAAGTAGTCATCCCTGTCTAGGCTGCACCTCAAATTCCTTGGATGCAACCCTGCCGTTTCTCACTCCGGCCCTGGAGTTTGTATATATCAATTTGACCCAGGTGCAAAAATTTGTTCCACATCTTATCTTTTTTAAAACCTCCCTAGGTACATCCACTCCTGTGTGTCAAAAGCCTTAGCAGTGTCCACTGATGCCAAGACCACCTTATTGTCCCAGTCCTGCACCGCATGTAATTTATGAGTCTGGCATCTCAGATTGAGGGCTGTGCTCCAACCTGGTATGAATCCACACTGGTCCTCATGGACCAATAATCCTACCACCCGTCTCAACTGCACCACCAGTACCTTACACATTGGTTGGTGTTAACCATAGTTAATGGTCTACAGGATGTGACATCTAGTGGGTCTCTCTCTGGTTTGGGCATCATGCATATAAGGCCCTCAGACATTTTGGGGGGGGCGCTCCCACTGTGCCCGGGGCTTCTCAAAGACCTATAGTAGTTTCTCACTTAGTATGGACTTAAACGATTGGTAAAAGTACTTCGGGAAGCCATTCCTGCCCAGAGCCTTTTTGACAGACAAGGCCCCCATTGACTCCCACAATTCTGAGTGATGTACACTTCCAACTCTTCCCAGCAAGCTTCTCATACTTGTATGATGTCTACTTTGGTCAGAAAGGAGGCTATGGCCCCTGGGGTAGTTGGATCCTCGCTTTGGTATACCTCACTCAAGTGTTCCCTGAAGGTTTGGTTAATGGTTGACCTCTGAAGTGGCTTGTGGTCCAATAGCCTACTGCAGAATCATTACAGGTAATACAGCGGATTCCCTATTTAGAACCCAGGCAAGTAGCCTGTTTGGTCTGATTCTCTCCCTGTGAAGCCGCTTCCTTTAGACCTGCCTGGTCATCCTGTCTAGTCTGTCCAATATCTCTCCCAGGGGCCTACATGCCTCTGTCAGTTCCGGACCTTTCACTTTACCTCCTGCATCTCTCCACTGCAGGTCTGCTACTAGGGCTTCCTGTGCGTTAAAGTCTTTCTAAAGGTATCACTTACCTCTGCACACTTTCCCCAGGCACAGCACCCGGGCCAGTGCTTTCTTCACCTCCCATTCATTCCCCCTTGTGGTGGTGGATCCCCAGTTAGTCGTCAAGTAGGCAGCTAATTTTTCACTGAGGTCCTCCCAACACTCAAGGTCCAGCAGAACCCCTGGCAACTCCCCACTTTTGCTACCCCATTTAAGGCCAACCATCTGTGGTGCGTGGTCTGATAAATACCTCGCTAGGCTTTGTGCACTCCATACTCAGGTGAGTAAGCCTCCCACCACAAGCACCTGGTCCAACCTACTATGGGCATGGTGTGTGTCCGAGTGGCATGAGTATTCCTTGACGAGTGGGTGGACTTTTCTACACACATCTTCCTGTGTTGGCCATTAGCTGGTGCAGTGCCTCAACCATGTAAGGTGTTATGTTAAGTTTTTGAGCGTGTCTATCAGGTTCCCTCATCTAGAATGCTGTTGAAATCTCCCACCCATATAACCAGGATTTCGAGGCAGATTAACAGAAGATCTTGCATTTTAAAGAAATAGTCCCTGTCTGTGGTGGGTGCATGCAGTTTGAAGATACTGATCTCTTTCCCATCTAGTGTTCTCTGCATGAGGATATACTTGAGCGCCAAGTCTGCTTCTGAGCATGTAAATCTGAAAGGCACCCAGGTGTCCACCAACACGGACACCCCCATGGCATATCCCATATAAGTGGACGAGTAAAGCGGATCCCTACATTTCTTTTTAAGTTTCTCAGCTTCTGTGTCAATCAAGTGTGTCTCCTGGAGACAAGCAATGTGTATTTTCTGTCAACATAGGAAGGTCAGGACCCTATGTCTTTTCACATATGTACCCAATCATTGACATTCCAGGTAAGAAAGTTATACTTATCTGGTGTCATGAGTCCAGTGAGTCGAATAGAAAGGCTGGGTCCCCACCATAGCCCACCCACCCTAACCTCACCTCTACTTCAATCTTCAAGGGACACCTGAAAAATAAGCAGGCCATCTGTATGTCACAGCTATCATAAACGTTTAGCAACCAACCCCACCCTTGTAACCTTCCTTCCTTCCCCGGTTAAGTATTTATAAACATCATAACAGTATGTTTGCCCAACTCCCCCTCCTTCAACTCAGTGATCAATCTTAACTCGAACTGGAATATTGGAACACATTTATTGTTAAATACTGTGCTCGGAGCAAGGCACCATCCTGTGCGCCTCAAAACTGGAAACGGCCAAGGCACTCCAGAGCAGGCTCCCTCAGCTGCTCTATAGAGTCCCTTATCAATTCCTGCATCACTGGATTTTGTCATATAACTGTCAAGTGCCATGTGATGCACAGCTTAAAATCACATTTGTGACTGTTAATTCTTGTCCCACGTCTATGATATTCTCTGGGCTCCAGGTGCCAGAGGGTCGAAAGCTTTCATCCATGTTATCTCAGGCATGTCTGCCAAATGTAATCCCCTCTCTCAGCAGGGCACTGTTCTCTCAGTGGGGGGCACTGGAGTTCCCTCAGAGCCCTCTATTTGTTCCGGGGACTCATCCCAGATTGAACTCCCACAGTCACAGCCCAGGCCCCTCTCTGCCAGCCCTCCTTTGTCTCCTGGCTGTGGTGTGTCTGGATAGCTTCACGTTTGAACCAACGACGGTGTCCCAGAGTTAAAGCCAGGACCACACCTCCTCGGGGCACTCAAATAAGTGTATTTTGCCTTGCGTGACTACCCACAGTTTGGTAAGGCATGCTTCACATCAAAGAATGCCTTTCCTTCAGCTTGAACTTTGCTGGTGTTTTGGGGGGTAAATGGCTATTTCATAATTATCATGGTATACGGTTCGAGACACTCTTGGATATTAGGGACATGGGAGGGGCTCGCTGTGGCAGTCTTAAATTGTTATGGCACGAGAGCCCCTCGACATCCTCCACTCTGTCTATTACCGTCTTCATCACCGCCATCATCCTGGACATCTGGTCCTTGAGGGGTTTTTACATCCAGTTTCTTGTTGATTGCTCTGCTGCTTTTACCATATTGACCACCTTATACAAGTCTGTGCATAAAAAATTGACCTTGATGGAAACTAATTCAATCTTGCCCTCCAATGCTGTCCTGGAACCTTGTGTGGTTGCCATCAGTTCTGCCCTCATGAGTTCTCCCAGGGGAAGAGAGGTTCCCCAAGCTGGCAGGTACTCCAGCACCCTCCTGGTGCATAATTCACTGAATGGCACCCTGTGTATATTGTGTGATCGTGTTGCTCTAGAAGTCTTGCCCTTCCTCATGGATTGGGGCCTGCAATGATCACTTATCCCTCACTCCAAGGCCCGTTTGTATGGGCTATGCCAGTCTTAACCAGGGGCCACCTTTATCCCCAGGTCTTTGCCTCAGCCAGTCCCATTCTCCCAAGCGGGCAACTCATCTCCTCAATATTTTTGAGCACCACAGAGACTCTTATTGTCAGGGGAGCTCCCCAAGATGGCACATAGCCTGTATGCTCCCTGTTGGTACCATCAGGTGGTGACTCTGGTGCTGTTTCCACATTCCAGCCAACCAGGTCTATCATTGGGGGTCACTCACTCCATCTACGTGACTTTTTTGTGGCGTCTGTCACCCTTCGAGCAACTTTGGAGGGCCTAACCCCGCACCTTCCTTGTCACAGTCCAATTTGGTGGCTCTCCTCCCAGTACGTCAGGTCAACTGAGTCCTTTGCAGCCCTCAGGACCACAAGCTTGCCATTTCCTTCAGTTCCCTGGGCCCCCACTATAAGCGCCGCCGGCCCATTACTGGTCCGCAGAGCTCTGTGAGGAGAGCAGTCTCGGGCCTTCCGCGAGCGTGTTGTGGGGAGTCTCCCTCATCCCAAGACTACATTGTGTCATGCCACCCCTCTTGTTGCCTCCAAAGGCCCCTCTGGATCTCAGGTCTCATCTCGAAGGCCCCCTTCCGCAGGAGCCCAATCCAATATGGTTGCTACTCTACTGTAGCACCCGGTAAGCGTTCGGAGCTCGTGTGGGTGGGGGGCCTTGTCTCCTGGTATCTGGCTAATGTAATGGCTCTGGAGTGTCCCCTGAACTATTCAGCTCCGCCCCTCGGGCAAGCCCAATCCAAAATGTCCACTGCTGCTTCTCACCAGGGCCCGATGCTCTGACGCAGTCCTGTCAGTCTTCACAGGGAGCAATCAACAGCAATCTGCCTCACTCACTGGCCGCAGTTTGGATCCCCAGCACTTAAGCCCTTATCCTGTTGTGCCATCACCCCAGGGAGAAACTGCTCAAGCTGCCAGCGAAGCAGGCCATAGTGCACCGATGGCACCCCTGCAATGCTCCCCAGCAAAGCCAATCGTTATTTGCATCTTTCCTGTTCCGCAGAAAGCAGGGGCAGAGTTATCTTTGATATGAGTGGTGCCTGGAATAATTACGAGCAGGATTCTGTAGGATATTGATTTGGGGTAAAGGAGCTTACTAGTTTTGCATCCGTTCTGCTTGGCCACACCCTGTAGTGGCTTTATAGTTGCAGGGCGTAGGACTTTGTTTCTATACCTGTGGGTAGAGGATGCTCACTGACATTCCCTAATAAGGTCCATCAAGTCCCCCTAAGTTGGTTTGTTTTCCTTCATCGTGTGTGGAAGTTGTGTTTTGACATATATGCTTTTCACACATGGAAAATATAAATTTAGGCTAATTTTTGACCCTGTGTGCATAAGATGGTGACTCCTTAGTGAAGGCTAGCTTTTTTGCGGACTGGCTATTTTCCTTCCACGGCCACCATTTCCGAAACCTGCTCTACCTGCTGAATTGTGGTTGTTCCCTTGCCCTTTGCCTTTCTCTAAGTAGTATGTCAGAATATTGTTATCAAAAATATCACAAGACAGAAATATAATGTGTCTTAAATACCTTTAACAAAAATATTGTAGCATTGGGTGTAGATGTTCTATTATTAACTCCAGTGGGATTATATTTTAGTAAACAATGCGTAAAAGGTAATATTTCTGTCTGACAATGTATTGGTTATTTTAATCTGGAGGCGATGGGTACAAAAATGGGCCGAAGCTGGAAGTGTGACACTGCCTAGGGAACAAGCTTGAGTACTCAGTGCAGGATTGCTTGTTGGCACAAGCAGATGTTTCGCACACTGGGAAACCTGCAGATGGTGTACAAGTTATAATGTTACTGGAGTGTTTCCCTACTATGAATGTACACAAACTATAGGAAGATAGTGGGATTTACTTTTTAGCTTAAACATGTTTTGTATTGGAAAGTAGCCCAAAGGCAGCATAAAGTAGCACTTTGCACTACTTGGAACTAATTTGCATGAAGGGGGCATCCAAAGGGTGGTACATAGCCAGAGCCATGCAACTACGCTATATGGGAAGGTTTGGCTTAGCCAGCCATCATGACGGTCTCTAAAAGCTAGAGCTCTGTGTTTTTGGCCCAAGCATCTACAGGGTGCAGAAGCATGGCATCAACAACTGCAAACCCCCTAGTGAGGTGGCTGGGGGCCTGCCATCTTGCTTCTTGACCCCTTACTGGGGGCCTGGATCAACATAGCCGTGGACCACCACAGCCCACCCGCAAGGTCCAGGCTTAGCAAGCACGGAGGTAGAGACGCCAGCACTGTGGACCTGTAGTATTCCTTGGGCAGTGGGAGGTGAATGATGGTGCCACGAAGGCTTTGCTTTCGGCAGCCGAGCACCATGCCGATCTCTGCTCCTTGAGGGCGGCTTGCCCTCAGCAGCAACAAACCAGCGGGACTCCTGAATGGGTGAAGCTGCCTGTGTACCATCTTGAGACGCCACCTGTCTCCCGGTCCTGGCCCTGGAACTGGCGGCCACATCATTAGGGGCAACATGAGGCCGGCGACCCTGCCCCCCAAACCCACCTGTAGCACAGACGTGTGGAGCCTGGGGGCGGGGGGAATCATGGACTGTCGGCCCAGGCGGGGGAGGTGACTGGGCTGGAGACCCCCCTCCCCAGATGACACTATGAGGGACTCTCAGCATCCAGCCCACCCCTGATCCCTGAGTTGGGGTGCCCTGCTCCTGACCACCTACAGCTCTCCTGGGGAGGTGTAATGGGCTCACGCCTGCAAGTCAGGGCTATAGCAAATCATCTGTTGGGGTGCCATGATGGGCATTCATTACTCAGCCCCGGGACATCAGGAGCTTCCCATTTGCCAGCCTTCCTGAACTTGCACAGACTGGAGGGGTCAGGCAATCTCTACTACTACTCTCACCTGATCTCTGGTGCCTATGGAACCCATGAAGCAGACCCTGCCTATCCTCCCACACTATGCTGACTCAATGTCTCAACAGCTGTGTGACGCTCCCTCCTTCCAGCTTTTGGGGCAGCAGCTTGCTAAGCAAGTTGGACAATGACAGATCCACTCTCCTCCCAACCGTATTCTAGCCGCCACTGATGTCCCTCCTGAGGTAGGTCGCTCGTGGCCAGCTGTGCCCTCCCAGGTGCCTGTCACAGTAGATCCACCAACAGTCATGCTGGAGATTCCAATGCCTGATGCAAGGCAACGCTCCTTGGCACCCACGGAAGACAAGTTGGACAAGATCCTCACATTATTCACTATTGAACAATCCCTGATCTCTACATAAAACAATATAGGCTCATAATGGCGGAGCGGGATTTCCTTTGCGATGATCATCATAAGGTGACAGACAGGGTTAAAAAGGAAAGAAGGCACTAGCTGAGCTACAACCGCAATCTCCTGTCAAACACCTGGCCGTTTGAGATCTCCAACACAGAGTGAGGATACTTGAAGAGAGAGGATGCAGAAGGGTGCTCCCACAGAAGTAAACTTCAGAACCTGGGACTACCGAAGGGTTTGGAGGGCCGTGACCCATTGGCCTTATTAGAAACTTGGTTCAAAACTTTTGTCCCCTCCTCCAGCCTCATGCCATTCTTCTCACTGGAGAAAGCCCACTGGGTGCCAGCACAAAGACCTGTCCCGGTGCCGTGCACGATGCTGGCCAAACCCGTCCACTTCCAGGACCACAACGCCATTTTGATGGCAGGTAGACAGGCCAGGCCAGGCCACTAAGGCTTGAGAAGGCCCCAGTGATGTTGCTTCCAGACTACACCCAGGTGGAGCAGCACCAGCATGCCTCTTTCTTGGAGGTGAAGAGAAGACTCCGTCAACTAAGTGTCCAGTACTCTTTATTAATTCCAGCCCTGCTCCAAATCCTGTTATCCGGCAATTCCCTCTTCTTTACCAACTCACAGGCCACCTGGTACTTGGTTGCTGACCATCATGGTGAGGCGCCCGCGTTGACCGAAATGGGCTGCCTCTCCCTGAAAACGACATTGGAGGTATAACAGAGCCACATGTGCCTCCCACCCCCTGGGGTCCCCTGTGACGCATCCACCAGCCATAGAACTGATCATTGAGGACCGGTGCGGGCTCTGAAGGTGGTGGCATCCTTGGGGGACAGTGTTAGCACCTCAGAAGGGGAGAAAGGTCCTCATACCTTTTCCTCAGACGACAACTCCGCCATGACAGAAGGCTCACAAAAAGGCTCTCAGACCCCGCACCAGTGACACCACAGACAGTGGCCGGCTTACTACAGCCCGAAACATGAAGAAATACCTCCAAGGCGATGTCTCCCTTATCTCTGCACCACGATTGCTGAATCCCCCCATAGCGGCTGCCACCCTACACCGGGGACACAGCCGCAACACATTGAGACATATGAGGGTGGGGGAGTGACCCTACCGTCCCTTTGCACCAATGCCAGGTGCCACATAACTACTCCAATACATTATGCTACTGCACTCCTTTCTACTGCTTCACCATTACCCCACTTTTCCCAGTGGTTAGACGCTTCAGTCAGTTTAGGTGTGCTGCAGTTTGCAGCAGGCTCCACTTTTTGTTGCCGTTTTTAAATTCCCCAATTTCATTTTTCATACCCCAGCGACCCAACCAAGTGAGCGCACAACATTTGACTTAAAAGGGGCGGACAACCACACCTTCACTTTTGAAAGAACACACAAGGGCACACCTGTGGCACTAACCGCACACAATACACCTCCCATACAATGGCCCCCTCCGCTAGAACACAATTCCTTACCCTGAAAGAGCATGGTATGCACACAGCCAGGATGCGGTATTCTCTCAATTCCTACCTCAAGAGGCAAACATCATATTTCTTCATAAAACTCGCACCATCGCCACAGAACTACAGCGCCTGCATAGGAAGCGGCTGGGGACCCTTTTGGCCACTACCTACTTCGCATACCCCCGGAGCCCTTATTTGGATTTAGCTAGTTATCCCCTTTCACAATTATAGATAAGGAGGGTTGATATGGACTAGTAGACGGCCGACTTGACTGCTCCCACATACTCAAAGGCAGTATTTATGCCCCTAATACTGATTGGGGGGGCGGGGGAGGGGGTTCTGGTCTGTGCTTTCGAGGATATTGGCACTTAAGACCCACACACCATGGGCATTAGGCAGGGCCTACAACTGCATACTAGACACACAGCTGGGCGGCTCCAACCCCGCGATCCCCTGCTCTCCCCATCACACACTAATTCTGAAGGTTTTACAAGCTGGGCTCACCAATGGGCTCCTGCAGATGCCTGGAGGATTTTACCCCCCCCCCCCACATCTGCATTTATTTATTCAATTTTGCTCTTCATGATCTGTACGTTCATCTCGATCGGGATTTACACTCCACCTCTGTCCTAGACCCGGTCGGGCCTGGGGAATACATAGGGCGCATAGTTGCGATCCATGCCTTACATGTATTAGATGTGGCATGGAATGCTCCGATCCCACCCGGTGCTCATTTGGCATTTCCCTCTGGAGCACTTGGAGAATACAGCATTTTGAGATTCTCAGAAAGAGCATATTAGACAGAATTTTACAGAGAACTGGGCCACAGTGTTCACTAGGGCACTGGTATGGGACGCCTTTAAGGTGGTCACCAGTCTTCCTGCAGGAGACGGCAGGGATACGTAGGCTAGTGGAGGGAGAGATCTGAGAGGCTGAAAAACGCATTACCACTTTGGAGAAGGCTGTGACTCGCGACCCTTTTAGAGGCCCGGAGCTGACTGCGGTCATAACCCATCTTGCTCCCCTACTGGAGCAGCTGCACTGCTTCAAAATAAACGCCTATGTGACGAGGACATACAGAGAGGGTGACAAATCCAGCCGACTTTTGGAGTGGCTGGTTCGGCAGGATACCTGTGTAGGCTTGATCCTAGAAATAGTTTCTCCCACTGGGAGGACTCTGCATGCTCAGTGGGATATTCTAAATGCATTTCACGCCTACTACTCTTCTATATACAAGGCGTCCCCACCTCCAGACACGAATGCCACCAGCACTTTTCTGGCAAGGCTTACTCTCCCTCGTGATCCCACCGCCGTCAAAACCAGCATGGATGCCTATATCAGAATTTACACCGAAGCCAAAACGTCTTTGTCTCGGGTACGGTATGTCCCAGAACATCTGCCATCTCTCCCATGTCATAAATCAGGCCCCTAGAAGGTAACCACAAGCAGCAAGTCTGACACTGGACCTAGGGAAGACCTTTGACACACTCACCAGGGATTATCTTTTCCAGGTGCTGGCCGAGATGGGGGTGGAGAAGTGCCTTTTGGCGTAAACTAAACTATTATATGTGAACCCTGCCTCCAGAATCAGCCTGGGCCCTTCTCAGTGAGTAGGGGAGCTCAGCAGGGCTGCACATTCTCTCCCATGCTGTTTGCCATTGCTATGGGACCTATGTCTTTCTCATATCAGTTGGGAGGGGGAGCCTGGGGAATCCCCCTTGATGAGACAACCCACGCAGTGTCTGTGTACGCAGACGACTTGCTCCAATATTTTCAGGACATCCACTCAGACTCCCCCCCCATACATGATACACTTCACACCTTTGCCCAGGCAGCAGGCCTTCAAGTCAACTTGACCAAATCCTGTGAGTACCTGCTCAGCCCTACTACACCATTCTACAAAGTGCACCTCAGCGGTAACCTTCTGACCTGAAGGAAGTCACTGTCCAATATCTTGGGGTTCACCTTTACCACCCTGCAACAGACCTCTATGAGTAACCTCCAAAAAAGCCCTTTCTGCCTTAAAAACCCAAGTACAGTTTTGGAAGCACCTGCCTCTAGCCACTTCCGGGAAGATAGTATCCAGAATGATAATTTTACAGAGGCTCCATTAATTTTTTGTGACTGTCCCCATCACCCACCTGATGCTTTTTTCCAAGACCCGGACACTCTATTAGGTGAACTTATATGGTGAGATATGTACCACCGGGTTGCACTGAAGTTGCAGCTAACGGTTGGAGCCCCATCATTTGAGGCCTACTATATGGCGGCACAGATACAGTGGCTTTCTAGATGGTTAGTGGGCCAACACCTGAGGGAAACATGCAAAGGCTCTGGCCACCTTCTCCTGTCCACGGTTCCAGCTACCCAAAGCCATGTCTCAAGCTTCATGGTTACTACAGGTCACAATTGCCCATAAGTGCCTGGATAGAGTCTCTCACCTTACGCATCACATACCGCCGTATGCTCCAGCGCTTCCCCTGCACGGGATCCCACGCTTCTCTGGCACTGACATGTGGACGTGGCAGAAGCAATATCTGACCACAGTCGGCGACCTTTTTGCTGTGGGCCACCTTTGCACCTTTGACCAACTTCTCTTACACCACGCTATTCCACAAAGGCAATTTCTTACTTACAAACAACTGCTTCATACCTGCAATAACCTTTGGTCCACACGTGATGAGGAACCTCAAACACACCCTGTCATACAGTCACTCCTACACATGGGGGCTGGGCGTCACCTGATAACATGGATCTACATGGCCATAGGGGAACACACCGGGCCTGTTGTCTTATGGGGCAAGTGGGAGGATGATTTTGGCCATGTGCTGCATGATTCAGAATGGGAATAAGCACTAGAATTCCTCCAGTGGGTGTCTAGAAATGCCAGATTAAAAAACATTCAGTTCTCCATTCTACACCAAGCCTATTTGACACATGAGCAGTTCATTTACTACTTTCCCGCTGCACTATTGTGCTTGCCACACTGCCACTCTGCGTCAGCTGATCTACAGCATATGCCGTGGTCGTTTCCACCCTCTCCCCTTATTGGTGTTAAGTCTACGATGTGTTGGAGGAGATCACCAAGCTCATTGATCTCGAATCATGGGAGGCCTGTGCCTTCAACGTCTTCAAGTGCACGACACAACATAAGGTGCGGACATGCATCACTAGTTTGGCCCTCCTGCTGGCAAGAGAACCCTAGCTCTGCAGTGGAGGGCTACACAGGTGTCCCTGAACTCTGCCTTGCATTCAGCACTGAGGAAATTGGGAAGTGCTGAGGGTGAGGCCCTGTGCTATGAAGAGGTTTGACACCTTCACAAACAGCCGATCTCTGCGCGACCTGGGACACCCTCTTCGCAAACACTTCCAGCAGCTTACCTGCAATGATGACTTATCCAATGAACCTCCTAGGACAGTTCACTATGTTCATATATTTCTTCCTGCCAATTCCCCCCATCTCTCCACTTTCAGACCCACCTCATCCACCACCTGACCACCCCACCCCATCAGGAGGCTTGGCCAAACAAATTTATCTGCACAGAATCAATGGCAAACTGGGAGTCCATATAGCTCACACACTATTCAGCCAACCCGGCCAATGCCCACAAATGGTTATAATAATAATAATAACGGTTTATAAAGAGCATGGCTTCTCTGATCGGAGTGTCCCAGTGCTAGGTGAGAATGAGCCAGTAACCAGAGAAGAGCCTATAGCCAAGAGCCACCTGCTTATTGAGCTGACTTAAACAGCCAGGTTTTTAACTTTTTCTGGAACAATGGTTCCGAAGGTTCCTGTCTAATTGACATGGGAAGGGAATTCCATTGTTTTGCCTCTAGGAAGCTGAACGAACAGCCTCCAATCTGTGTCCTTTTGGCTCTGGGCACTGCTGCTAAAAAAATAACTTGCGGATCTTAAGTTACGCACAGGAACGTAAGATGCAAGTAGCGAGGACCTTTATTTCTTAGGATCCTGTGACAGAAACACAGCTTTAAAAGTAAGCCATTTTTCAAGTGGCAGCCAATGCAGTTTTAACAAAGCCAAACACAGAGACTACTGCCCAGGGATGTTAATGGGCAGCCGGGCTGCAGCGTTTTGCACCCGCTGAAGTCTCAGCAACTGGGTTTGCATCACTCTCAAATAGAGGACGTTACAATAGTCCAGCCTTGAGATGACCAAGGCCTGGACCACTGTCTTCCTAGCAGCCTCAGGAACAAAGCTAATAATTTTACTAAGAACTTTTAGAATACCAAAGCACTTGCCAGCTAGAGCTGTGATCTGGTTATCAAAAGACAGTTTAGCATTGCACCAGATACCAAGGGTCTTGACTGTTGGTTTCGGGGGAGGCAAAGGACCAAGTACTTCAAGCCACCAAGCAGAAGACCAGACAGAAGTCTGGTTCCCAGCAATGTACACCGCCATTTTTCTAGGGTTTAATTTGAGACAATTCATGTCCGACCATTGGCAACCTCCACAAGGCAAGCCCATAAACGTGCAGCGGTGTCAGTAACTTCCTGAGACAGGGTGAAAACCAATTGATTATCATTGGCGTACAAGATAATATGAAAACTGTGACGCTCCATAATATTGGCCAGGGGGCACATGTAAAGATTTAATAATGTGGGGCTCGGAGAGGAGCCCTGAGGCACCCCCTGCTGCAAAGGAAAAATTTGAGATTGAAAAGATTTTGTGAACACCTGAAAGGATCGATCCTGCAGGAGTGAAGCTAACCACTGCAAAGCCTTGTTACCAATCCCACACTTCCAGAGTTGATCAAGCAAAAGGTTGTGGGACACGGTGCCAAAAGCCCATCCTCCAGCTCAATCCAAGTCCCTGCTCATGCAAGGAAGAAGGCCCTGCTCTGGCCCTACCTCAGTACTCTTGGTAATCACAACTCAATCTTCCTCCAGGTTTGAGTCGCTACCACTTACCCCAGTTTTATCTTCTTGGGATACTATCCCTGATTGCCAGACAGCCTAATGGGTAGGCAATACTGCAACGCCCCTTCACCGGTTACCCGCAACTGGGACGCTTTGGCAGTTGCCTCCCGTATTCCCCCATTCAGTACCTATGCTTCCATTTAGCATATTTTTGTGCTTAGGTTATGTGATGTTTTGTTATGCTTTGCTGCTCTTTCAATACTGTCTTTGTTCTTAACTGAAAAACCCAACAAAACAGTTAAAAAAAATACAGCTATATTATGTAACTTATCTTATGTGTATTTGTATGGGGCACAACTCACCAGACTCACCAGGGAGGGTATCCTGGCACTGAAGCAAGAGCTGTATGGGTCAAGCCCAGGTCGGGGGCTAGGTGAAGAGCCAGGTCTTCAGTTTCTTGCAGAATTCAGCAGCTGAGGAGAAGGCTCTGATGTGCAGGGGCAGGTTGGTCCAAGCTTTAGTAGTGAGGTAGGAGAAGGCATGACTGCCAGATCTGGTTTTGCATATGGAGGGTGTGTGTGCAAGTAGTAGTCGGGCTGAGCAAAAGTGAGAAGTAGGTTTTTGGAAGTTTATGCAGTACCTGGGGCCAATATTGTGTAAGGCTTTGTATGTGTGTGTGAGGAGTTTTAAGAGTGCTTGTTTGGATTGTGAGCCAGAAGAGCTCTTTGAGGTACAAGGTGATGTAAGCGAGGGGGTAAGGTTGAGGTTGAGCCTCGCGGCAGAGCTTTATATGGTCTGGAGTCATCTGTTCAGTTGAGTGTTTATTCCAGCTTAGAATGCATTGCTGCAGTCTAACTGGCTGGTGATGAGGAGTTAGGTGACAGTTCTGAGAGTGTTGGTGGCGGGCCATTTGAAGATCATCTTGAGCATCTTGAGTTTGTGGAAGCAGGAGACGGAGAATGCATTCACTTGGCAGTTCATGGGGAGTTTGGTATTGATTACTATTCTGAGGTTCTTGCATAGGTTATCCGGAGGCGTGTGGGTCCATGTTCAACAGACCACCAGGTGGAGTCCCAGAGGAAGGTGCCTTTGCTGAAGATTATTACTTCTGTCTTGTCTGTGTTGAGCTAGATGCAGATGATTTTCATCCGTTTAGTGAGTTCCGTCAGAGAGGAAGAGTATGAGTTCAGTGTTGTCAGCATACGATATGATGTTGATTCCGTGGGTAGGGGATATGTTGGCAATTGGGGTGTTGTTATTGAACAGAGTGGGACTGAGTGATTATCCTTGTGGAACTCTGCAGATGAGGTTGATGGTGTCCAAGGTGAAGGGAGCCAGGCTAACTGACTGGGTACGGCCATGAGTTTTGACGCACACTCCTATCTACTAACCTTAGTAGACAGGAATTTGTGCCAAAAATACATGCTTTCTCGATGCAAATGTAAAGTTAGAGAAAACTTTTAAAAGAAGCTCGGGCAAAGTTTTCTTTTCTGAAAACATTTCTTCATTTGCACGCATGCAGTGCTGGACAGCACACCCACAAAGTTTTGACATTGTTAACTATGTTAAAGCATAATATTTTGTACTGGAAGGATCCCATTTCAATACAAAACCTATGCTTGACATCACACACACTCTTGTATTATGGTGTAAGGGTGTGTTCATTGGTGCAAGGTAGCCTACAGTGCGTCAGCATAGGGGAGAGAAAAACAGTGCTATATCTTTGTAGATTTGGCGCTTTTCTGCTCTCTCCTTTTACACAATGCAGTAGAGCAATTCTTTTTTGCAGCACTGAGTTGAGGGAATTCTGAAAGTAGAGAACATAGAAACTACACAGCAAGTATGTGAAAGTTATTTTACCGAATATGAGTTTATTATAAAGAGTAATGGGTGAAGTTGGCTTTATTAAAAAAAACTGCAAAAAAATTAAAATAATATGCTAAACACTTTTTTGTACGGCATAAATATGACTTGAAATGTGTAGTAAGGCACTATATTTTGTCAATAGGGTGAAGTTTAAAAAAGATATCTACCTTTTTTTGGAACATTTTATGTTTGTTAACCTTTACAGTGTGGGTGTTGGCCACTGGCCGACGCCCACACTACCTCCCTGGTGCGGGTCACCACCAGTGCAGCCGGTTCCTGCTCCAGTGGGGAAAACAGCCCCAAACGGCCTTTCCGACACTCTCCCCTTTCAAACGAGGCCTTCCTGAACTAGTTTCCTGGCCCTCGATCACAGCGCCGCTGTGATCGAGGGCCAGGAAACCCCACTAGACACCAGGGATTTCACTTGGGGAGGCTGTCCCCCTCAGAAACGGGCCGCCCCCGGGCATATACTCTTTTTTTTAAAGGTAGATTTATCCCTGGGGGGGTGCGATCGCGCCCCATCGCGTCCCCCCAGGGGTGTAAAAAATGTTCCAAAAAAATTTAAGAAAAAAAAAAATGAAAAATATAGATCTATCTATCTATCTATATATATATATATATATATATATATATATATATATATATATATATATATATATATATATATATATATATATTACGGAGCAGAAGGTGACAATGATCTAAATATTTATAGATATGTGTATATATATAGATATGTATATATATATATATATATTAACACTCCGGTCAGCGTTACTCTCTGCACCTAATCGTCAATGGTGCTGGAGTGGGACGCACGCCACCTCGTCTTTCAAATATACATAACTCCTTAACCGATCATTAAGGCTCCAGCACTCCACGAAGGTTTCAAGGATTTATTATAAACAAAACAGGAACGCGTTTCGGCGTAACCGCCTTCTTCAACCTGCGGGCCGCCATTTTGGCACCCTTTATATATCCCTTGTGTTACCATGCATTTAAAGTAATACACTGCCTTTTCAAACATACTGACTTCTGTAATGTCATACATGTGAAAAAATATATATGATACATATAGCAAAATAAATTAATGTAACGAAATAAGCCAGTGTATAGTGCTAAAACACAAAATGTTATTTACCAATCTAACTAAATCTTTATAAATCTGAGTAAATTAGAATTGATGACAAGGAAACTAATTACGTATAAATCTTAAAATAAATCTCCTTGGAGAGGCCAACCAGGTCCAATCAATAAGCATAGATGTTACCTTAGACATTATTACTATGAACAATCATGAATAAGTTAAATATCATATATACTAGCAAAATCGTACAATGACTGTATCTATGTAATGTGTATGTTTTAGTTGCTGTATTACTATACATTAATCAACCACATCAGCCTAAATGAATATATAACTCTTCACTGGAGTTCAATCCTCCTGGCTCTCTAGTATCTAATGCCAATATATATCTGGACTCTAATTTCCTCAGATGTTTTTCCCTATCTCCTCCACGGATGTCCTTTCTGATGCCATCTATTACACTATACTTGACATCTTCTACACGACCTCCATGAAACTCATGCATATGTCTGGCAACCGGATAAGTCTCATCTCTATTAACTATAGCCCTTAGGTGTTGTAAAATTCGTTTATGTACCTGAAGTTTTGTACTACCTACATATAGCTTAGGGCATGTGCATTTGAGAATATAGATTACGTAATCACTTTTGCAGTCATATCTGCCTTTGATGGTATGTATTCTTTTATATGGGTATTCAATCGTTTTAATATTTTCCCCATTCTTACATGCTTTGCATTTAGTACATTTATAGAATCCATCCTGTGTCTTTAGCCAACTCATTTTTAAAGATTTCTCTAGTCTCACATCATTTTTGACCAAAATATCCCTCATCGATGTTGCTTTTCTATAGGTTATCATGGGTCTGTTACTTATTAGTGTGCCTATGACTGGATCACTCTTGAGCATATGCCAATGCTGTTGTAGTAACTTTCTTACAGAGTCGTGGGCACTGTTAAATGTAGTAATAAATCTCACAATCCCTGTGTCTTTTCGTTTGTTCTTTTTCTTAGACTCTGACAAATTCATGGTCTTTGCGGTGGTGAACAATAACTGTTCCCTCATACGGGATTTCACTCTTGTACTAGTGTTCTCTAAGATCTCATTGGTATAACCCCTCTGTTGCAATCTTTCTATCATTTCACTCTCTACATTTGCATAATGCAGTTCTGTACTACATATCCGTTTTGCTCTCAATAACTCTCCATATGGGATGTTATTTTTCAATGATTGTGGATGATGACTTTTAGCATGCAATATGCTGTTTCCAGCTGTGGCTTTCCTATATAGTGTTGTCTCTATTCTGTTATCTGTGATGATCACTTTTATGTCTAAAAATTCAATTGTTTCTGCATCAACTTTGCCTGTGAATCTCAAATTACACATATTATTATTGATTTCTTTGATAAATTTGTCAGCGGCGGTTGAATCACCCTTCCAAATTACAAAAATATCGTCGATGTATCTAAGCCACATGACAATATTATCATTCCATTTCTCTAGGGGGGAGTTATTCAAAATCTGTTCTTCCCACCAACCCATATAGAGATTAGCGTAACTGGGAGCAAAGCATGTTCCCATCGCTGTACCGCATGCCTGCTCAAATATCTCATTGTTAAAATAAAACATATTATGTTGCAAACACCCTGAGATCATTTTAAGTAGCATTTTACTATGTTGGTAAAAGTTGATCGATCTCTGTTTCAAAAAATACTCAACTGCCTGTATTCCCAAATTATGCGGGATACTGGTGTATAGTGCTGTCACATCCAGAGTCATCAGAAGGAAATCTTTTTCCCAACTAATATCAAAGATCCGTCTTAAAAAGTCACTACTATCCTGTAAGTAAGACGATAAATTTCTGACTAAAGGCTGTAAATATGCATCTAAATACTGAGATACAAATTCAAACAGGCTCCCTTTAATAGAGACTATGGGCCTTCCAGGTGGATTGTGTGCGTTTTTGTGAATCTTTGGTATTAAGTAAAATACAGGCAATTTTGGGAAATCTACTTTGAGCAGTTTATACTCTTGTTCACTTATGAGACCCCTGTCTTTCCATTGTATCAGTTCTAAATCAAATCTTATTTTCACATTATCCACATATTCTAAATCAATCCTTTTATAGCATTTAAGATCATTCAACTGAGTATATGCCTCCTCCATGTATTGTTGTCTAGGCCAAATTACAATATTTCCTCCTTTGTCAGAACTTCACACTACAATTTCTGGATTCTTAGATAGTTTAGTCAATGTTTTATAGTATCCACTAGTCTGTGTATTGTTTTGCTTAACTGTCTTAGCCCTCAAGATCTTAAAACCTTTGATTAAAGTATTAGAAAATTGATCAATCCAGTGAAGAGTTATATATTCATTTAGGCTGATGTGGTTGATTAATGTATAGTAATACAGCAACTAAAACATACACATTACATAGATACAGTCATTGTACGATTTTGCTAGTATATATGAGATTTAACTTATTCATGATTGTTCATAGTAATAATGTCTAAGGTAACATCTATGCTTATTGATTGGACCTGGTTGGCCTCTCCAAGGAGATTTATTTTAAGATTTATACGTAATTAGTTTCCTTGTCATCAATTCTAATTTACTCAGATTTATAAAGATTTAGTTAGATTGGTAAATAACATTTTGTGTTTTAGCACTATACACTGGCTTATTTCGTTACATTAATTTATTTTGCTATATGTATCATATATATTTTTTCACATGTATGACATTACAGAAGTCAGTATGTTTGAAAAGGCAGTGTATTACTTTAAATGCATGGTAACACAAGGGATATATAAAGGGTGCCAAAATGGCGGCCCGCAGGTTGAAGAAGGCGGTTACGCCGAAACGCGTTCCTGTTTTGTTTATAATAAATCCTTGAAACCTTCGTGGAGTGCTGGAGCCTTAATGATCGGTTAAGGAGTTATGTATATTTGAAAGACGAGGTGGCGTGCGTCCCACTCCAGCACCATTGACGATTAGGTGCAGAGAGTAACGCTGACCGGAGTGTTAATAATTTGATCTCTCTGCCCCCGCACTGGAATAGTGATCGTCGAGAAAACAGCTGACTGTTCACCAAGGGGAAGTCAGCGCGGAGTCGGAGGACGCCGAAGCAGACTGACGCCGTGAACGGTAAGCGGCTGAATGAAATGGATTGATATCCTACCAGAAGCGGAGCCAAGCGCCTAACACGAACTGTAGCGATTCTGCTTTAATAAGTATGGCGCACGATCGTGGAAAGGAAGATTGAGTTTACGAAGGGTTACGGTGAAATTGCAACAGTGTATCTCAGGATATATCTCTTCAATTATCTCAAAAGCAATCTGACACGAGACTTGTACATTGTTCTCAGAGTTTTTATTAACGGAAGTCGAGCGGCGCTCCAAGAACTATCAACCGGTATATTTATTCACATATTTCGGAACACGGGCTACAATGTTTTAAATTGAAAGGGCATACCAGATACTGTCTGTTAAGTACAAGCAGCCAGGTGTAAATACGTACGGAATTCAGTGACTCTAATTATACTAATTGGCCTTTTTGCTGACACAGATTCAAAAACAACTGGGTAGTCATTTTGACTCATTAACAGTGTTGCCGAGACGAGACCATTGAAATGGCGAATAAAGTTGCCAATATTTATGAAAATCGAAAAATGAGAGCGGAACTTGCATTTGCCAAAGTTATCACGAAAGATACGAGTCAAACATCCACGGGAGAGCTCGTAGGCAACAATCCTGATATTTACGGTACATTTAAGGAATTAGAGAGATTAAAAAAGCAAGAGTTAAATAAATGGTGGGAATGTGAATCGTTGAATAAATACTTAGAAGTAGATCGAGTACATAGGGGTTTGAGGATTTTTATCATGCCCACATATGATGATCCGAATCCTGAACTGTTGAAAGAGTGGGCAGCGCATAATGCAGCCAGCTCTGCAGGGATGATGAAGATATTGATTAAATATGCCCAAATAGAAAGGGAGAAAATTATAGAGAAAATTGATAATATTACCAAACTAATTGAGACTTTTTCTGATCAAAAGTTGGTTGAATCATTATACAAAGCTATGGATGAACGATTAAGCAAAATTGAGGAAGAAATAATTTCAAAGAAGTCACGTAAATTCAACAGGGATACTTTTGATTATGAAACAGGTCAAATATACACTTTTGCAAAGAAATTTGATTATTGGAGACAGCAAAAAAGCAAAGAATCAAGTAAGAAACATTTTGATACAGAATTCAAATCTTCCAATGTGGGAACCAGCGAGAGTTCAGACACAGACTTTGAAGAATCGGTACGTGTCAAGTCTCATACTTCATTGCGAGATGAATTTGATTTTTTAAGGAGAGACCGAAGAACAAATCACAGACCCTGGAGAGGTGGAATCAGAACAAGAGGAAGAGGCAGAGGCAGAAAAGACGAGGGGGCAAAAGAAATTTCAATCGAAGATGGAGGAAAGATGACTCGAAGCAACAAACGATATTGAGAGATGACAAGACGATTGTTAATTTATCGAACATTGAATTAGATGAAGTGGACAAAGAAAATTTGACATTAGGCCTCTCGTACTGCCAGCCTCAGGAGTTTGACTATGTACAAAGTCGCATAGATCTGTTTCTATTTATAAGGAAATTAAAATTCATGCCAACAAAAACAAGATGACATCACCACAGGGAGCGGATATGGAAGAGTCAGGTTCCCAGAGTGATAGCCACTGTAGTCAGAACTTACTTATTGAAGATGTGACGTTAATGAAGGATCTGTGGGAACTGGAAGATAGTACTGTAGGTGAACTTAATGAAGAACAATTAATTGCAAGGCTGGAAGCAGAGGGCATATGTTTAGATCGAGAAGGAGCATCGGGGCTGAAGCCCAAATCTAGAACTATTCCAGCATACAGTGGATACATAATTGATCAATTTTCTGATACTTTAATCAAAGGTTTTAAGATCTTGAGGGCTAAGACAGTTAAGCAAAACAATACACAGACTAGTGGATACTATAAAACATTGACTAAACTATCTAAGAATCCAGAAATTGTAGTGCGAAGTTCTGACAAAGGAGGAAATATTGTAATTTGGCCTAGACAACAATACATGGAGGAGGCTTATACTCAGTTGAATGATCTTAAATGCTACAAAAGGATTGATTTAGAATATGTGAATAATGTGAAAATAAGATTTGATTTAGAACTGATACAATGGAAAGACAGGGGTCTCATAAGTGAACAAGAGTATAAACTGCTCAAAGTAGATTTCCCAAAATTGCCTGTATTTTACTTAATACCAAAGATTCACAAAAACGCACACAATCCACCTGGAAGGCCCATAGTCTCTATTAAAGGGAGCCTGTTTGAATTTGTATCTCAGTATTTAGATGCATATTTACAGCCTTTAGTCAGAAATTTATCGTCTTACTTACAGGATAGTAGTGACTTTTTAAGACGGATCTTTGATATTAGTTGGGAAAAAGATTTCCTTCTGATGACTCTGGATGTGACAGCACTATACACCAGTATCCCGCATAATTTGGGAATACAGGCAGTTGAGTATTTTTTTAAACAGAGATCGATCAACTTTTACCAACATAGTAAAATGCTACTTAAAATGATCTCATGGTGTTTGCAACATAATATGTTTTATTTTAACAATGAGATATTTGAGCAGGCATGCGGTACAGCGATGGGAACATGCTTTGCTCCCAGTTACGCTAATCTCTATATGGGTTGGTGGGAAGAACAGATTTTGAATAACTCCCCCCTAGAGAAATGGAAAGATAATATTGTCATGTGGCTTAGATACATCGACGATATTTTTGTAATTTGGAAGGGTGATTCAACCGCCGCTGACAAATTTATCAAAGAAATCAATAATAATATGTGTAATTTGAGATTCACAGGCAAAGTTGATGCAGAAACAATTGAATTTTTAGACATAAAAGTGATCATCACAGATAACAGAATAGAGACAACACTATATAGGAAAGCCACAGCTGGAAACAGCATATTGCATGCTAAAAGTCATCATCCACAATCATTGAAAAATAACATCCCATATGGAGAGTTATTGAGAGCAAAACGGATATGCAGTACAGAACTGCATTATGCAAATGTAGAGAGTGAAATGATAGAAAGATTGCAACAGAGGGGTTATACCAATGAGATCTTAGAGAACACTAGTACAAGAGTGAAATCCCGTATGAGGGAACAGTTATTGTTCACCACCGCAAAGACCATGAATTTGTCAGAGTCTAAGAAAAAGAACAAACGAAAAGACACAGGGATTGTGAGATTTATTACTACATTTAACAGTGCCCACGACTCTGTAAGAAAGTTACTACAACAGCATTGGCATATGCTCAAGAGTGATCCAGTCATAGGCACACTAATAAGTAACAGACCCATGATAACCTATAGAAAAGCAACATCGATGAGGGATATTTTGGTCAAAAATGATGTGAGACTAGAGAAATCTTTGAAAATGAGTTGGCTAAAGACACAGGATGGATTCTATAAATGTACTAAATGCAAAGCATGTAAGAATGGGGAAAATATTAAAACGATTGAATACCCATATAAAAGAATACATACCATCAAAGGCAGATATGACTGCAAAAGTGATTACGTAATCTATATTCTCAAATGCACATGCCCTAAGCTATATGTAGGTAGTACAAAACTTCAGGTACATAAACGAATTTTACAACACCTAAGGGCTATAGTTAATAGAGATGAGACTTATCCGGTTGCCAGACATATGCATGAGTTTCATGGAGGTCGTGTAGAAGATGTCAAGTATAGTGTAATAGATGGCATGAGAAAGGACATCCGTGGAGGAGATAGGGAAAAACATCTGAGGAAATTAGAGTCCAGATATATATTGGCATTAGATACTAGAGAGCCAGGAGGATTGAACTCCAGTGAAGAGTTATATATTCATTTAGGCTGATGTGGTTGATTAATGTATAGTAATACAGCAACTAAAACATACACATTACATAGATACAGTCATTGTAGGATTTTGCTAGTATATATGATATTTAACTTATTCATGATTGTTCATAGTAATAATGTCTAAGGTAACATCTATGCTTATTGATTGGACCTGGTTGGCCTCTCCAAGGAGATTTATTTTAAGATTTATACGTAATTAGTTTCCTTGTCATCAATTCTAATTTACTCAGATTTATAAAGATTTAGTTAGATTGGTAAATAACATTTTGTGTTTTAGCACTATACACTGGCTTATTTTGTTACATTAATTTATTTTGCTATATGTATCATATATATTTTTTTACATGTATGACATTACAGAAGTCAGTATGTTTGAAAAGGCAGTGTATTACTTTAAATGCATGGTAACACAAGGGATATATAAAGGGTGCCAAAATGGCGACCCGCAGGTTGAAGAAGGCGGTTACGCCGAAACGCGTTCCTGTTTTGTTTATAATAAATCCTTGAAACCTTCGTGGAGTGCTGGAGCCTTAATGATCGGTTAAGGAATTATGTATATATATATATATATATATATAGATATGTCTATTTATATATATATATATATGCCTATATATATATATATATATATATATATATATATATATATATATATATATATATCTAGACTTGAGACAAAATTCGGAATGCAGAAGCAATGGCACAGCGGTCCCAGCCGGGCTCCGGAACTCCCATAAATATATAAAATTTTCGTCTTTGTTTAAGGAAAGCCGGGACATCTCCAAAGTGGTGTCAATATAAATAAAGATTTATTTGGAAGAAAAGGCTCTCCTCCAAGGCGTTTCGGCCGTAGCTTTGATCACAGATATATATATATATATATATATATATATACATATATATATAGCGATCACTTTTGTCAATGTGTGGTTTCCCTGGGGGCTGCGACCGCCCCCCAGGAAAACCACGCCTAAATACATATATATATATATATATATATATATATATATATATATATATATATATATATATATAGAGAGAGAGAGAGGGAGAGAGAGAGAGATTCACCACCAGTTCTCTTGCAGTTGCAGCTTGCGTCTTCAAAGAAATGCACATACTTTAACTGACGCATTTCAACTGTAGCTTTTAGGCGCAATAAAAAAGTCAAGTAACTCTTGTGATTATGTTGCTGCTAGAAAAGGATATGACTTTTGTCTAGTGGCAGTTTTGATGCCATAAGGTAGCACAGAAGGTTTATATGCCTACTGAAAGGATCAAAACTGTATTATATGTGAATAGCTGAGTGGATTAATAAAGCCAGCATTTACCTGCGCTATAATACAAATTAAATGTATGTGCGAGGGGGCTGTGGAGAGATGAAGCGCACTTTTGTAGGGTGGTAGTGAGGGAATCGGAAGAGGAGATAATGGGAGCACCAATAATGATTGTTGAACTGTGCACTAGAGGGGCTAAAGACTGTGATGCTTGGTGTGTGACAAGGTGATGTAATAGTGTGTCTTTTTGGTTTTTTTTTTAGTGTCTTGAGAGAACATGCGGATTGAGGGAAGAAGCGAAGGTAAGGTGACCTCTACTGTTGCAGGTATTACACACACACCCACCAGCAATGTTTTGACTACCTACATAGGCTAGTGTTTTAGAGCGACAGTTTAGCCAGCAGTAGATATGACATCTTGTTGGATGACTGCTGCTCAAGCCCTAACTTGGGTTATAGAGGACAGCTCTGACGTAGGATCAGAGACTGAGACAGCAGATACTGAGACAGTATCTGAGGGATAGGGCAATGGCGCATTTTTCAGTTGGAGGAGTCCCATTTGATAATTCCTCTTCCAGTGATTATGAGGGAGGTGATGAGGACAGTCCTGCTGTCCACTTGCAAGCACAATCTCTGCAGCGGGACAATAGCGGGTTAGCCCAACCCAGAGAGCTGGTGCATGCGGAGGGCAAGCACAGAAAGAGTGCTCTCTTGGGAGCTCCCCAATTTAGTTCAGCCCCAAATTAAACCGCCCAAATCGTACTGTGGAGACATCTAAATCATCTATCACAAAACAACCTGGTTTTGTAAGGCAGGCACCTGCATTTTTGGTCCTGGGCTCAGCAGCCATGCAGGGAAACTTACCAAACCCAGACATTTCTGGAAACTAGACATCCGGGGGAGTCCACAGAGGTGTGACTTGTGTGGATTCCCCAAAGTTTTCTTACCCAGAATACCCTGCAAAGCTGAAATGTTGAATAAAAACTCTTTTTTTCTTGCATTTCTGTCACACAAACTATACTGGGATCCACAAAATTCCTACCACACAGTGTTTCCCCACCTGTCCTGATAAAAACGCTACCCCACTTGAGTGCCTGTACTTAGTGCCTGCGTCAGGAATGGATCACCCCAGTGTCAACAGTTGCCCTCATGTAAGGACCAACATTGACCGTTTTGTGATCTATTCCTGAAACAGGCGCTAGGCCTACCCACACAAGTGAGGTACTATTTTTATCGGGAGACTTGGGGGAATACTGGGTGGAAGGAAATTTGTGGCTCCTCTCAGATTCCAGAACTTTCTGTCACCGAAATTTGAGAAGAAAGTGTTTTTTGTGCTAAATTTTATGTTTTGCAAAGGATTCTGAGTAACAGAACCTGGTGAGAGCTCCAGAAGTCACCCCATCTTTGATTCCCCTAGGTGTCTAGTTTTAAAAAATGCACAGGTTTGGTAGGTTTTCCTAGGTGCCAGCTGAGCTAGAGCTCGAAATCCACAGCTAGGCACTTTCCAAAAAACAGTTTTCAATGTACAAATGTGATGTGTTCATGTTGCATTTCCTGTCGCGGGCATTAGGCTTACCCCCGCAAGTGAGGTACTATTTATATCGGGAGACTTAAGGGAACACAGAATAGCAGAGCAAGTGTTATTGACCCTTGTCTTTCTCTACATTTTTTCCTTCCAAATGTAAGACATTGTCTAAAAAAGATGTCTATTTGAGAAATGCCCTGTAATTCACATGCTAGTATGGGCACCCCGGAATTCAGAGATGTGCAAATAACCACTGCTTCTCAACACCTTATCTTGTGCCCATTTTGGAAATGCAAAGGTTTTCTTGATACCTATTTTTCACTCTTTATATTTCAGCAAATGAATTGCTGTATACCTGGTATAGAATGAAAACCCATCGCAAGGTGCAGCTCATTTATTGGCTCTGAGTACCGAGGGTTCTTGATGAACCTACAAGCCCTATATATCCCCGCAACCAGAAGAGTCCAGCAGACATAACGGTATATTGCTTTGAAAAATATGACATCGTAGGAAAAAGTTACAGAGTAAAACATGGAGAAAAATTGGTGTTTTGTCACCTCAATTTCAATATTTTTTTATTTCAGCTGTTATTTTCTGTAGGAAAACCTTGTAGGATCTACACAAATGACCCCTTGCTGAATTCAGAATTATGTCTACTTTTTAGAAATGTTTAGCTGTCCAGGATCCAGCATTGGTTTCACACCCATTTCTGTCACTAACTGGAACGAGGCTGAAAGCACAAAAAATAGTAAAAATGGGGAATGTCCCAGTAACATGCCAAAATTATGTTGAAAAATGTGGTCTTCCGATGCAAGTCTTCCTGTTCCTGAAAGCTGGGATGATGGTGATTTTAGCACCGCAGACCTTTGTTGATGTCATTTTCAGGGAAAAAAACACAAGCCTCCTTCTTCAGCCCTGTTTTCCCATTTATTTTTTAAAAACGAAATTGTTTCTGGATTTCGGTCACTTTCTTGGTCTCCTCCAGGGGAACCCACAAATTGTGGGTACCTCTGGAATCCCTAGGATGTTGGAAAAAAAGGACGAACATTTGGCATAGCTTATGTGGACAAAAAGTTATGAAGGCCGAAGCGCAAACCACCCCATAGAGGCCAAAAAATGGCTCAGCACTGGGGGGAGTGGGGGAAGGCCCAGCAGCAAAGGGGTTAAATATAGGATAGAACATCATACATTAAACATTCTTACAGAAAGATACACGTAATTGACAAAACATACTGAACACTGCAGATGGTATTAGTTAAAGAAACACGTGGAGTTTCATGCCTCTGTCACGTAGCAAGACTTTTGAAGAAAACTAATCATAAGATTATGCATTACAGAGAATGTGCAGTACAGCATCCATTTTAGAACATCCTCAATCCTCACTCTTCATCCCTACTTCTCATCCCTGCTTCTCATCCATCATCCCTACTTCTCATCCATCATGTATCATCTCTACTTCTCATCCATCATCCCTGCTTCTCTTCCATCATCCTTGCTTCTCATCCATCATACATCATCCTCATCCATCATACATTATCCCTACTTCTCTTCCATCATCCCTGCGTCTCATCCATCATCTTTACTTCTCATCCATCATACATCATCCATACTTCTCATCCATCATCCCTGCTTCTCATCCATCATACATCATTCCTACTTCTTATCCATCATCCCAGCTTCTCTTCATCACTACTTCTCATCCATCATCCCTGCTTCTCATCCATCATCCCTGCTTCTCTTCCATCATCCCTACTTCTCATCCGTCATCACTGCTTCTCATCCATCATCCCTGCTTCTCTTTCATCATCCCTGCTTCTCTTCCATTATTTCTGCTTCTCATCCCTGCTTCTTATCCATACTTCTCATCCATCTTTCATCATTCCTACTTCTCATACCTCATTCATCGTCCCCACTCCTCATCCATCATCCCTCAGTCATACCAACACATTTTCAGTTTTGTGTAACACACCTTCACACTGATTGGCTGGCAACATCCAATCAGAGTTATGAGAGAGGTCTGCATTCTATTTCACTGAAAAACAGCCTTCTCGTTGCGTGTGCTGGGTGATTAGGAGAGGAAAGGCAACTGTGTGTTTGTTTCCAATGAATTAAAGGCTGTACAGCACTTCATTTTATTTGACTAAGCGCTGTATTTGCGCTGCTTTTTGACACAAAATTGGCGCAAACGTACAAAATACATATTTTGTAAGTTTGCGCCGATTTGGCATCAAAAAGCGGCGCAAATGCAGCGCTGAAATAGTATAAATATGGGCTTAAGTGTTTTTCTGTTTATCCAGACCTCTGCAGAAAGCTCTGTTGGTTTGGGAAATACAAGGAGCCCACAGCTTGGGCCATAAATAAGCATTTGGAGAAAGGGTTATACAGTTCATCCGCTGTTCAATGAAAACCTTTCTGGTTTCAGAAAAGAAAACAAACAGCTCTCAGAGATAAAAGTAGCCGCAGATTTAAACATTTTATTTGTTACAAATAACAATGAAACCAGAAAAACGTTTAGATGAATTGGATTGCACTGTCACCAATGCTGATTTTAAACATTTTCTTTCTACATATGACACTGAAAACAGAAAGGTTTTCGGTTGAACTGTAGATGAACTGTATAAGGACTTGTTAAACAAACAGTTTGGTGCCTTTTTGCAGCAACTTGAATGGTGCCAGCCAGACAAGAAATGACATTCCAGTGCCCAGAGCCACATATTGGTGTGACACAGATAAAGTAAGATCCTTCTGTGTGCTGCGACATAGCCACACAGTGAGAGACGACAGCCCCTTTTTGTGCATTGACACACAAAGGTGTATAGCAGCGAGGTGGTAGAGCTTCTTTGTGTGCAATGAAACACAGATGGGCATGCTAGAAGAGGACAGAGATGTACGGGACACACTCATTCAGGGCAAGACAGAGCAGGTCCCACATAAATGCAGGACAAAGCGCATACATGTGCAGGGACACATAGACACATCATTAGGAGAGTTTGCAGAGCCTGTGTGTGGGCCTGGACACACAGGCACATGATGAGAGAGCACTTAAAATCAATGGGTCTCATTTACAGCGAAGTGGCACAGGGATGCGCCACATTTGGCAATGGTGTGCTGAGTCATTTCAGAAAAAGAAAGATGCACCACATTTACTACAACACGGCGCACCCCTGTGTTTTCCCTAGCACTGGCGCTAAAATTAGCTGCCTTGCGCCAACACAGGCACCCTTGCACCCTAGTGTGTTGCAGGGATTGATTGTTTATGTGGAGGAAGGGACACCTTTCTGCACATAAACAATCATTAATGGCATTTTGTTCCTTCTATGTCTGCAGAATGAGGCACACATAGAAAAAGCAAAAACAAGGAGAAATAAAAGTATTTCTCCTTGTTGTGTCACTGTAGGAGGCTGGCCTGGCTTGTAGTGGGTACCAAGGGATACTTACACTCTGTACCAGGTCCATTTATCCCTTATTAGTGTAGAAGAGGTGTTTCTAGCAGCTTAGGCTGATAGAAGGTAGCTATAGCAGAGCAGCTTAGGCTGAACTAGGAGACATGCAAAGCTCCTACTATACCACTGGTGTCATATGCACAATATCATAAGAAAACACAATACACAGATATACTAAAAATAAAGGTACTTTATTTTTATGACAATATGCCAAAAGTATCTCAGTGAGTACCCTCAGTATGAGGATGCCAAATATACACAAGATATATGTACACAATACCAAAAATATGCACTAATAGCAAAAGAAAGTAATGCAAGCAGTGTAAAGTTAAAATAGATTGAAATAGGAGCACATAGGTATAGGGGCAACACAAACCATATACTCCAAAAGTGGAATGCGAAACACGAATGGACCCCAAACCTATGTGAGCTTGTAGAGGGTCGCTGGGACTGTAAGAAAACAGTGAGGGTTAGAAAAATAGCCCACCCCAAGACCCTGTAAGGTAGGTGTAAAGTGCACCTACAACCCCCAGAGAGCACAGAAGTCGTGATAGGGGGATTCTGCAGGGAAGACCAACACCAGCAATGCAACAACAGTGGATTTCCGGACCTGAGTACCTGTAAGACAAGGGGACTAAGTCCAAGAGTCGCGACAGTGTCGAGAGTGGGCAGATGCCCAGGAAATGCCAGCTGAGGGTGCAAGGAAGCTGCCACCGGATGGAAGAAACTTTGTGTTCTGCAAGAACGAAGAGTACTAGGAACTTCCCCTTTGGAGGATAGATGTCCCACGTCGTGAAGAAGCTTGCAGAGGTATTCCCACGCAGAAAGACCGCAAACAAGCCTTGCTAGCTGCAAGGGTCGCGGTTAGGGTTTTTGGATGCTGCTGTGGCCCAGGAGGGACCAGGATGTCGCCACTTGGATGAGGAGACAGAGGGGGCGACCAGCAAGTCAGGGAGACCTCACAGAAGCAGGCAGCACCCGCAGAAGTACCGGAACAGGCACTTGGAAGAGTAGTGAACCGGAGTCCACCCGAAGTCAGAAAAGGGAGTCCCACGACGCCGGAGGACAACTCAGAAGGATGTGAACTGCAGGTTAGAGTGTCGGGGACCCAGGCTTGGCTGTGCACGAATGAAATCCTGGAAGAGTGCACAGGAGCTGGAGCAGCTGCAAATCACGCGATACCCAGCAATGCAGTCGAGCGTGGGGAGGCAAGGACTTACCTCCACCAAACTTGGACTGAAGAGTCACTGGACTATGGGAGTCACTTGGACAGAGTTGCTGAGTTCCAGGGACCATGCTCGTCGTGCTGAGAGGAGACCCAGAGGACTGGTGATGCAGTCTTTTGTTGCCTGCGGTTGCAGGGGGAAGATTCCGTCGACCCACGGGAGATTTCTTCAGAGCTCCAGGTGCAAGAAGGAGGCAGGCTACCCCCAGGGCATGCACCACCAGGAAACAGTCGAGAAAGCCGGCAGGATGAAGCGATACAAGGTTGCAGTAGTCGTCTTTGCTACTTTGTTGCGGTTTTGCAGGCGTCCTGAGCAGTCAGCGGTCGATCCTTTGGCAGAAGGTGAAGAGGGAGATGCAGAGGAACTCTGGTGAGCTCTTGCATTCGGTATCTGAAGAATTCCCCAAAGCAGAGACCCTAAATAGCCAGAAAAGGAGGTTTGGCTACCTAGGAAGGAGGATAGGCTAGTAACACAGGTAAGAGCCTATCAGAAGGAGTCTCTGATGTCACCTGCTGGCCCTGGCCACTCAGAGCAGTCCAGTGTGCCAGCACACCTCTGAATCCAAGATGGCAGAGGTCTGGGGCACGCTGGAGGAGCTCTGGGCACCTCCCCTGGGAGGTGCAGGTCAGGGGAGTGGTCACTCCCCTTTCCTTTGTCCAGTTTTGCGCCAGAGCAGGGCTGGGGGATCCCTGAACCGGTGTAGACTGGCTTATGCAGAGATGGGCACCATCTGTGCCCATCAAAGCATTTCCAGAGGCTGGGGGAGGCTACTCCTCCCCAGCCCTGACACCTTTTTCCAAAGGGAGAGGGTGTAACACCCTCTCTCTGAGGAAGTCATTTGTTCTGCCTTATTGGGCCAGGCCTGTCTGGACCCCAGGAGGGCAGAAACCTTTCTGAGGGGTTGGCAGCAGCAGCTGCAGTGAAACCCCGGGAAAGGCAGTTTGGCAGTACCCGGGTCTGTGCTAGAGACTCGGGGGATCATGGAATTGTCTCCCCAATGCCAGAATGGCATTGGGGTGACAATTCCATGATCTTAGACATGTTACATGACCATGTTCGGAGTTACCATTGTGACGCTATACATAGGTAGTGACCTATGTATAGTTCACGTGTGAAATGGTGTCCGCGCACTCACAAAGTCCGGGGAATTTGCCCTGAACGATGTGGGGGCACGTTGGCTAGTGCCAGGGTGCCCACACACTAAGTAACTTTGCACCCAACCTTCACCAGGTGAAGGTTAGACATATAGGTAACTTACAAGTTACTTAAGTGCAGTGGTAAATGGCTGTGAAATAACGTGGACGTTATTTCACTCAGGCTGCAGTGGCAGGCCTGTGTAAGAATTGTCAGAGCTCCCTATGGGTGGCAAAAGAAATGCTGCAGCCCATAGGGATCTCCTGGAACCCCAATACCCTGGGTACCCCAGTACCATATACTAGGGAATTATAAGGGTGTTCCAGTATGCCAATGTGAATTGGTGAAATTGGTCACTAGCCTGTTAGTGACAATTTGGAAAGCAGAGAGAGCATAACCACTGAGGTTCTGGTTAGCAGAGCCTCAGTGAGACAGTTAGTCATCACACAGGGAACACATACAGGGCACACTTATGAGCACTGGGGCCCTGGCTGGCAGGGTCCCAGTGACACATACACTAAAACAACATATATACAGTGAAATATGGGGGTAACATGCCAGGCAAGATGGTACTTTCCTACACAACCCCCCCCAAACGAAGGACAATAAGAGTAGCCATGACCTGATGAGTCTTCATTGTCTAAGTGGAAATATCTGGAGAGTCCATCTGCATTAGAGTGGGTACTCCCAGGTCTATGTTCCACTGTATAGACCATTCCCTGTAGAGATATGGACCACCTCAACAGTTTAGGGTTTTCACCTTTCATTTGTTTTAGCCAAAGTAGAGGTTTGTGGTCTGTCTGAACAATGAAGTGAGTGCCAAACAGGTATGGCCTCAACTTCTTCAGTGCCCAGACCACAGCAAAGGCCTCCCTCTCTATGGCAGACCAACGCTTTTCTCTAGGGGTCAACCTCCTGCTGATAAAAGCAACAGGTTGATCCTGGCCCTCAGAAGTGAGTTGTGATAAGACTGCCCCTACCCCTAATTCAGATGCATCAGTTTGAACAATGAATTTCTTGGAGTAACATGGGCTTTTTAGGACAGGTGCAGTACACATGGCCTGTTTGAGCTCCTCAAAAGCTTTCTGACAGCTAGCTGTCCACAATACCTTTTTAGGCATCTTCTTGGAAGTGAGATCATTAGTGGGGCTGCTATGGAGCCATAATTTTTTATGAATCTCCTGTAATACCCAGTGAGGCCTAGGAAGGCTCTCACCTGGGTCTGTGTTGTAGGGGGAATCCAATCTATGATTGTCTGGATTTTCCCCTGAAGTGGTGCAATCTGTTCTCCACCTACCAGGTGTCCCAGATAAACCACTTTCCCCTGCCCTATCTGGCACTTTGAAGCCTTGATAGTGAGGCCTGCCTTTTTGCAGGGCCTCTAAAACTTTCCACAGGTGGACCAGGTGATCATCCCAGGTGGAGCTAAAGACAGCTATATCGTCCAGATATGCTGCACTAAAAGCCTCCAACCCTTGCAGGACTGTATTCACCAACCTCTGAAAAGTGGCAGGTGCATTTTTCAAACCAAAGGGCATTACTGTGAATTGGTAGTGCCCTCCAATAGTCGAAAATGCAGTTTTTGCTTTAGCATCCTCTGATAACTTGATCTGCCAATACCCTGCAGTCAAATCAAAGGTGCTTAGATACTTGGAAGATGCCAGTGTATCTGTGAGCTCATCTGCCCTGGGTATAGGGTGAGCATCAGTTTTTGTTACCTGGTTGATACCTCTGTAATCTACACAAAACCTCATCTCTCTTTTCCCATCTTTTGAGTGAGGCTTTGGTACAAGCACCACAGGAGAGGACTATGGGCTTTCAGAATGTTCAACCACTCCTAGTTCAAGCATTTTTTGAACTTCTTGTTTTATGCAGTCCCTGACATGGTCAGGCTGCCTATAGATCTTACTTTTGACAGGCATGCTGTCTCCAGTATCTATAGTGTGCTCACACCAAGATGTAGTGCCTGGCACAGTAGAAGAGAGTTCAGAAAACTGACCTAGGAGATTTATGCAGTTGTCTTTCTGCTCAGCAGTAAGACAGTCTGCCAACACTACACCTTCCACTAGAGCATCTTGTTCTGTGGAAGAGAAGAGATCAGGGAGAGGGTCACTCTCTTCTTCCTGTCCTTCATCTGTTGCCATGAGCAGGGTGAAATCAGCCCTGTCATAGTAGGGTTTTAGTCAATTGACATGGAACACCCTAAGGGGACTCCTGGCAGTTCCCAGGTCAACCAAATAGGTGACCTCTCCCTTCTTTTCAACAATGAGATGGGGTCCACTCCATTTGTCTTGGAGTGCTCTTGGGGCCACAGGCTCCAATACCCACACCTTCTGTCCTGGTTGGTCCTGAATCAGAACAGCCTTCTGGTCATGCCATTGCTTTTAGAGCTCTGGGCTGGCCTGAAGGTTTTTACTGGCCTTTTTCATGTACTCAGCCATTCTGGATCTTAGGCCAAGTACATAGTCCACTATGTCTTGCTTGGGAGCTTTTAAAGGTTGTTCCCAACCCTCCTTCACAAGTGTTAGTGGACCTCTTACAGGGTGTCCAAATAGGAGTTCAAAGGGGCTAAAGCCCACTCCTTTCTGGGGTACCTCCCTCTAAGCAAAAAGGAGGCAAGGTAACAGGACATCCCATCTCCTCCTGAGTTTTTCAGGGAGTCCCATTATCATTCCTTTGAGAGTTTTGTTAAACCTCTCTACTAGTCCATTTGTTTGTGGATTATAAGGTGTGGTGAATTTGTATGTTACACCACATTCCTTCCACATGGCATTCAAGTATGCAGACATAAAGTTGCTACCCCTGTCTGATACAACCTCTTTTGGGAAACCCACCCTGGAAAAGATTCCCAGGAGGGCTTTTGCCACTGCAGGAGCTGTAGTGGTCCTTAGAGGAATAGCTTCAGGATATCTTGTGGCATGGTCCACTACCACCAAGATAAACCTATTGCCTGAAGCAGTAGGAGGGTCAAGGGGGCCAACTATGTCAACCCCTACCCTTTCAAAGGGAACCCCAACCACAGGCAGTGGAATAAGGGGAGCCTTTGGAGTGCCACCAGTCTTGCCACTGGCTTGGCAGGTCACGCAGGACTTACAAAAGTCTTTTGTGTCCTCTGACATCCTAGGCCAGTGAAACAGGGGGACAAGCCTTTCCCATGTTTTAATCTGACCCAAAATGTCCAGCCAAAGGAATGTCATGTGCCAGAGTTAGGAGGAACTCTCTGTACTGCAGGGGAATGACCAATCTCCTGGCTGCTCCAGGTTTTGGGTCCCTTGCCTCTGTGTACAAGAGGTTGTCCTCCCAGTAAACTCTATGTGAGTCACTGACATCCCCATTTTGCTGTTTGACAGCTTGCTGTCTAAGACCCTCTAATGTGGGACAGGATTGCTGTGCCACACTCAGCTCCTCCCTGGCAGGCCCCCCTCCACCCAAAAGCTCAGCAGTGTCTGCTGCCAGCTCCTCTGGTGAAGGGTTTGCACAGTGGGAAAATTCTTCTTCCTCTGAAGTTGAATCAGCTGTAGAGGGAGGGATAGTGGGTAGGGATTTACCCTTGCTACCCCTAGCTTTAGGGAGCACTTGGTCCATTGTTCCAGGATCCAAGTCACCCTGTCCTTTTTGCTTTTGGCCTGAGCCCTTGTCAAAGCAAAAATATGCCCAGGAATGCCCAGCATTGCTGCATGAGCCTCCAACTCCACTTCTGCCCAAGCTGATGTCTCTAAATTGTTCCCTAGTAGACAGTCTACAGGTAAATCTGAGGCAACCACAACTTTCTTTGGACCAGTAACCCCCCCAGTTGAGATTCACAACAGCCATGGGGTGGCTAAGAGTGTTGTTATGAGCGTCTGTCACTTGGTACTGGTGACCAAGTAGGTGTTGTTCAGGGTGTACCAGTTTCTCTATTACCATGGTAACACTGGCACCTGTGTCCCCGTAGGCCTGAACCTCAACACCATTGATTAGGGGCAGTTGCTTGTACTTATCCATATTAAGGGGACAAGCAACCAAGGTGGCCAAATCAATGGCACCTTCAGAGACTAGCACAGCCTCTGTGGTCTCCCTAACAAGACCAACCCCAACTAAATTACCAAAAGTGAGCCCAGCTACTCCCTTGGATTGGCTATTAGTAGGTTTGCTCCCACCACCACTGCTATTACTATGGGCACTAGAGGTTGCAGTAGGGTTTGTGGTAGTGGGAGGCTTGGTGCTTTTCTTTGGACAACTGGCATCAGTTGTCCAATGGCCTTTTACTTTACATAAATAGCACCATGGTTTTTTTACTTGATTAGAAGAGGATTTGGACCCACCACCCCCCACCAGAGTGTTTTTGTGGGCCTGATGAAGACTCATTTTTAGATTTGTCCCCTCCCTTGTCTGAAGACTTACCATCCTTCTTCTTGCCATCCTTGTCACCCCCTGTATGAACCTTTCTGTTCACTCTTGTTCTGACCCATTTGTCTGCCTTCTTTCTCAATTCTTGGGGAGAGGTCAGATCTGAGTCCACTAGATATTGGTGTAACAAATCAGACACACAGTTATTCAGAATATGATCTCTCAGGATTAGATTGTACAGGCTTTCATAGTCAGAAACTTTACTGCCATGTAATCACCCCTCCAAGGCCTTCACTGAATAGTCAACAAAGTCTACCCAGTCTTGTGAGGACTCTTTTCTGGTTTCTCTGAACTTAATCCTGTATTGTTCAGTGGTTAAGCCAAATCCATCCAAGAGTGCATTCTTCAAAACTGTAAAATTATTGGCATCACTTTCTCTAATAGTAAGGAGCCTATCCCTACCCTTTCCACTGAAAGATAGCCATAGGATAGCAGCCCACTGCCTTTGAGGGACCCCCTGTACCATACAGGCCCTCTCAAGTGCAGCAAACCACTTGTTAATGTCATCCCCCTCCTTGTAGGGGGGAACTATCTTGTGCAGATTCCTGGAATCATGCTCTCTAACAGGATTACTATCAGGAATACTGCTGCTGCCACCATGGGGTCCAAACCCCAACCTCTGTATCTCCTTCTCTAAGTCTAGGGATTCCCTGTCTAGAGCCAGCTGTTGCTGTTTAAGCTTCAGCCTGGTCTCTTCCACTCTCAACTTATTGAGTTCCCTTTCTAACATTTTGTCATCAGGGTGGGTGGGTTGGGAATGTTTTGACACAGAAGAAATATTGGAATGAGCAGAGGGAGACCTGTCCCTAACAGTTGGCACTCTAACAACCTGGCCTTCAGGAACAAAAACCTCCCTACTATGATGGGAGCTTTTATTACTACCAGTAATGATAGGTGGTCTGCTAAGGGGCAGATTAGGAAGTGAACCCTGTACCACTCTCTCAAGGGGTTCCCCTGAGTCAGAGTGTGAGCTATCTATCAACTTTTCAGATGAGGTGCCACCCTGGGCCTTATCATTCTCAATAAGCATATTAGACAGAAATTCTCTAGTAGGGTTCTTTCCTACCACTAAACCTCTATCAATGCAGAGACTCCTTAGGCTCTTAAAGTTAAGGTGGTCATAAGTTGTATTGACCAAATTAAGAGGAGTTCCTACACCAGACATGATAGAAGAAGGTTTAGAGACAGATAAAAGAGAGAAAAAGTTTCAGTACTTTTTAAAGAACAGAAAAAAAACTTTTTCAACTTTTTGAAACTTTTAGAAAGTTTTGAAGTACTTTTCAGCACTTAGCAGATAGTGTAAGAGAAGAAAAGCAAAACTTTTTGGTTAGGTGTACATACACTGAACTTGTTTTGTATATTATTCTCTTATGAAAAGTACTCAATGACAAAGTGGTAAGTAGTTGCAAGTACTTATCCCACCGCTGCACAACCAATGTAGAAGGCTGGCCTGGCTTGTAGTGGGTACCAGGGGATACTTACACTCTGTACCAGGTCCAGTTATCCCTTATTAGTGTAGAAGAGGTGTTTCTAGCAGCTTAGGCTGATAGAAGGTAGCTATAGCAGAGCAGCTTAGGCTGAACTAGGAGACATGCAAAGCCACTATACCACTGGTGTCATATGCACAATAACATAAGAAAACACAATACACAGATATACTAAAAATAAAGGTACTTTATTTTTATGACAATATGCCAAAAGTATCTCAGTGAGTACCCTCAGTATGAGGATGCCAAATATACACAAGATATATGTACACAATACCAAAAATATGCAGTAATAGCAAAAGAAAGTAATGCAAGCAGTGTAAAGTTAAATAGATTGCAATAGGAGCACATAGGTATAGGGGCAACACAAACCATATACTCCAAAAGTGGAATGCGAACCACGAATGGACCCCAAACCTATGTGAGCTTGTAGAGGGTCGCTGGTACTGTAAGAAAACAGTGAGGGTTAGAAAAATAGCCCACCCCAAGACCCTGTAAGGTAGGTGTAAAGTGCACCTACAACCCCCAGAGAGCACAGAAGTCGTGATAGGGGGATTCTGCACGGAAGACCAACACCAGCAATGCAACAACAGTGGATTTCTGGACCTGAGTACCTGTAAGACAATGGGACCAAGTCCAAGAGTCGCGACAGTGTCGAAAGTGGGCAGATGCCCAGGAAATGCCAGCTGAGGGTGCAAGGAAGCTGCCACTGGATGGAAGAAGCTTTGTGTTCTGCAAGAACAAAGAGGACTAGGAACTTCCCCTTTGGAGGATGGATGTCCCAGGTCGTGAAGAAGCTTGCAGAGGTGTTCCCATGCAGAAAGACCGCAAACAAGCCTTGCTAGCTGCAAGGGTTGCAGTTAGGGTTTTTGGATGCTGCTGTGGTCCAGGAGGGACCATGATGTCGGCACTTGGATGAGGAGACAGAGGGGGCGCCCAGCAAGTCAGGGAGCCCTCACAGAAGCAGGCAGCACCCGCAGAAGTACTAGAACAGGCACTTGGAAGAGGAGTGAACCGGAGTCCACCCGAAGTCAGAAAAGGGAGTCCCACGACACCGGAGGACAACTCAGAAGGTTGTGCACTGCAGGTTAGAGTGTCGGGGACCCAGGCTTGGCTGTGCACAAAGGAAATCCTGGAAGAGTGCACAGGAGCCGGAGCAGCTGCAAATCACGTGGTATCCAGCAATGTAGTCTAGCGTGGGGAGGCAAGGACTTACCTCCACCAAACTTGGACTGAAGAGTCACTGGACTGTGGGAGTCACTTGGACAGAGTTGCTGAGTTCCAGGGACCACGCTCGTTGTGCTGAGAGGGGACCCAGAGGACCGGTGATGCAGTCTTTTGTTGCCTGCGGTTGCAGGGGGAAGATTCCGTCGACCCACGGGAGATTTCTTCAGAGCTCCTGGTGCAAGAAGGAGGCAGGCTACCCCCAGAGCATGCACCACCAGGAAACAGTTGAGAAAGCCGGCAGGATGAAGTGATACAAGGTTGCAGTAGTCGTCTTTGCTACTTTGTTGCGGTTTTGCAGGTGTCCTGAGCAGTCAGCGGTCGATCCTTTGGCAGAAGGTGAAGAGGGAGATGCAGAGGAACTCTGGTGAGCTCTTGCATTCGGTATCTGAAGAATTCCCCAAAGCAGAGACCCTAAATAGCCAGAAAAGGAGGTTTGGCTACCTAGGAAGGAGGATAGGCTAGTAACACAGGTAAGAGCCTATCAGAAGGAGTCTCTGACGTCACCTGCTGGCCCTGGCCACTCAGAGCAGTCCAGTGTGCCAGCACACCTCTGAATCCAAGATGGCAGAGGTCTGGGGCACGCTGGAGGAGCTCTGGACACCTCCCCTGGGAGGTGCAGGTCAGGGGAGTGCTCACTCCCCTTTCCTTTGTCCAGTTTCGCGCCAGAGCAGGGCTGGGGGATCCCTGAACCGCTGTAGACTGGCTTATGCAGAGATGGGCACCATCTGTGCCCATCAAAGCATTTCCAGAGGTTGGGGGAGGCTACTCCTCCCCAGCCCTGACACCTTTTTCCAAAGGGAGAGGGTGTAACACCCTCTCTCTGAGGAAGTCCTTTGTTCTGCCTTCCTGGGCCAGGCCTGGCTGGACCCCAGGAGGGCAGAAACCTGTCTGAGGGGTTGGCAGCAGAAGCAGCTGCAGTGAAACCCCGGGAAAGGCAGTTTGGCAGTACCCGGGTCTGTGCTAGAGACTCGGGGGATCATGGAATTGTCTCCCCAATGCCAGAATGGCATTGGGGTGACAATTACATGATCTTAGACGTGTTACATGGCCATGTTCAGCGTTACCATTGTGACGCTATACATAGGTAGTGACCTATGTATAGTGCACGCGTGAAATGGTGTCCCCGCACTCACAAAGTCCGGGGAATTTGCCCTGAATGATGTGGGGGCACCTTGGCTAGTGCCAGGGTTCCCACACACTAAGTAACTTTGCACCCAACCTTCACCAGGTGAAGGTTAGACATATAGGTGACTTATAAGTTACTTAAGTGCAGTGGTAAATGGCTGTGAAATAACGTGGACGTTATTTCACTTAGGCTGCAGTGGCAGGCCTGTGTAAGAATTGTCAAAGCTCCCAATGGGTGGCAAAAGAAATGCTGCAGCCCATAGGGATCTCCTGGAACCCCAATACCCTGGGTACCTCAGTACCATATACTAGGGAATTATAAGGGTCTTCCAGTATGCCAATGTGAATTGGTGAAATTGGTCACTAGCCTGTTAGTGACAATTTGGAAAGCAGAGAGAGCATAACCACTGAGGTTCTGGTTAGCAGAGCCTCAGTGAGACAGTTAGTCATCACACAGGGAACACATACAGGGCGCACTTTTGAGCACTGGGGCCCTGGCTGGCAGGGTCCCAGTGACACATACACTAAAACAACATATATACAGTGAAATATGGGGGTAACATGCCAGGCAAGATGTTACTTTCCTACAGTCACTCTAACCCCACCCTTCTGATTTACGATTTCTCATAAATGTGGGACAGTGACAGATACAATGGGTGTTGTTGTGGAATGCCCACAGCAACACCCTTTGCACGCCCCTTTCACGCAAAGTGATGGGTGTAAAGGGGCCATATTTACAAGGCGGCGTTAAGCCACAAAATGTGGCTTAATGCCACTTTGTAAATATGGTGCAGAGCATTGTGCCACCGGAACATCGGAAAAAGTGACGTTCTGGTGGCGCATTGCCCTTGTAAATTAGGCCCAATATGTGCAGAGACACAAATGCACAAGAAAAGAGAGGTGACAATACCTATGTATGAAGGAACCCACACATGGACATGAGGAAAGGACTGAACCCATGTGTGCAGAAACACGTGGGTATAAGGTGGAAAGCGGAATATGTGCAGTGACGAACACACATAGCCAATGATGAAACAAGGGACCCTCTATGTTCAGGGACACACGTGGGCACTGGTGAGAGGGTGTGGCAACCTGCTATGGAACAACACAGAACTGTGCCTCCACTAGATCATTGTTCATTCACAGCCACAAATCCACCACCTCCGGAAGTTGGTTGTGGAATGGTGCTACTGAGGCCCTGATTCCAAGTTTGTCAATATCCATTTAGTTTCTATTGCACCAGATAAATAACAATAAATTGGCATATGTTATTCATCAGTTACGATTAATAGCACCTATTATACATTTCTGGGGAATAGCATAGGGTTTCTGGTTCTTACGCACCAAAATCGGCAAGGCACGTAAGTACCACACACTATTCTCCTGTGAAATTCTGACAGGTTTCACCTGCTATTTTTTTTCTTTATTGGCATTTGTCAAAGCAAACAGCGAAACAGAACAGCGCAACAACAGCAATATATGGGGATGGGGTAGGAAAGCGGGGAGGAGATATGGGAGTAGGGAAAGAGCAAACAGGAGCAATGCCACAGTATATACGGTCCTTATTGAGACATCAATCATTTTTCATCGCTCCAAATGTCTGGCATTTAAATTGGAAATAACACAGGAACAAAATGACAATTGTGAGGGTAAAACAGGCACAATGTGAAGAACACAGAGATGAGGTGTGTGGGGGTGTTAAGAGCGCCAAAGGGACGCTCAGATGAACCTTGAGGGAGCTGGGCAAAGTCTCAAATCGGCATGACATACGGTACTTTGAAGCAGGGGGCTGTTCCTCTTCCCTCTCCGGATGGTTAACACCAATAGCAGCATCTTCCGAGAGGGAGTCAGAGTCCCTGTTGTGGAGGAAGTAGGTTAACGGCTCCCATGTGTCTTAGGGTTGGAAGCGTAAAGGCATCAGTTCCCAAATGTAGTTAGTTGTTCCTGACAATATGGCACATCACACAGCCATGATTTAGTGGAAGTAGCAGGTTTACTACCCCAGTATATGGCCACCCTTCGTTTGGCCAGTAGGAGTAGCATGGCCATATATTTTACATAACCCAGCAGGCCTACCAAAAGGGGGGGGAGAGTGTCCAGTGATCATGTGGATGGTTGTGAAGACATCTAGCCAATAGGAGTTCACCTTTGGGCAGTGCCAGGCAAGGTGAATAAAGGAGGCTGGTGTGTATTTACAGCGCACCTGCCAAAATTTAACATAGGATGAGATAACCTACTCACAGGGAAATTACTGGATGCAGTAAATACCACCCAACTCGTAATTCCGACCTTTGCAGAAACGGGGATTTACAGAGGGGTTGGAAAACACTGATCATCTTGTAATCAGGACCATAATATAAGACCACTTGCTAGCTCAACACAGAGATTTACAAATGGAAGTCAACCCAGATTTTTCTTACGTAACAAACTGCTCCCCAGAGAGATCTAGAAAAGCATTTCAGCCATGTCCGACACCTTACTCCATACTAATGCACCAGTGATACCCAGTGCCATCGTCATAGTGGAGCATTTGAGGGCCGGCCAGCACATAATAATGTGTGCTCCTTCCCCCCCCAAAAGATCAAGGCAGCTGGCACAGTATTTAGAGGTGCGGGTGTTCAGAGGTTGAAGGAGCAATAAAAGTCCCTTTAAATTTTGTTTTTATCTTCTTAAATTTGCTGTGTGTTCCAAGAAAGGTTAAATGTCAGGCTGTGTCTTCTGACAACTTGCTGCTTATTCTTTTAAGATGGATATGTTGTTTGCTTTTCTTACTTCTTTGACTGCAAAGTGAGAGGATTTTGTAAGGTGCACTATGTGATAGTCTTGCCGGGGTACAGACAGGGCCACTGGAAATATGTGGCAGGGGAGGCCTAAATTATGAGGCAACGTTAGATAAATTATGTGGCAAGAAAACATAACTTATGCGGCTTACTGCCACACATTTTGTAATAGCATCACTTCATTATGTTGTCATTTTTACATGTTAGCAATGTCTGGGCAAATGTTTCACTTCATAAGTAGCAGTTCCACATCTATATATCAGTCAACCTTTACGAAGGACCTTCCACTGCACTTCTTGCACTAGTTTTAGTAACTTTTGAGCTGTTTGAGCAAGGAACAATTTTATTGTTACAATCTGCAGATTGTGCAGCAGATTATGTATTATGTTGCAAATGAGGCAAATTAATAATTATGTGGAAAAAGCACCAACCGCAGAAGTGTATAATTCTAGTGGACTTGTATACAGGGAGTGCAAAAGAAATACTTTAGAATGTCAATTTGTTTGTAATTCACAAAGAAATAAAATCCCTGTAAATGAACTGGACAAACATTTCAACATACACCAGCAGTAATGAAAGCACAAATGAAGCACATTTCATTTTATAATTCTGAAGTGTGATGGAAACAAATATTTTAATGAACTCAAAACAAAAATTAGGGATGCACAAATGATAAATATTGTTTTGTATTGCATTACATATTTGTATAGCACTTACTACTCCTATGTGTGACACTGGGCGGCAAGATATGTCATATAGGGTGGTGTGTAGTTGGAAGGGTGTTCCCTTTCTTTTGTTATCCTATGTGGGAAATGTTTCCATGTTGTGCATGATGACTACCAAAGTGCGGTTATTGTTTTATGTGACACAGTGTGTAGCAGTGTGATTGATGATGACGTGTGAGAGATACAAAGGCACAGTTTATAGTTTTTCAGTACACTGGCAGCTTTGAACAGTTCTATCTGTCTCTTTACGGTACTTCTTATGATTATTTTCTGATTAGCTGGATACTGCACTGAATAGTACAATCAGGAATATTGTGTATAGTTATGGTCCTGAGCTGGCATGTTTGAAGAGAGAGAGAAGTGGAGACATCTGCTGGGATGAGCACTGTTACTATCATCCCATATTGGAGTGTCATTGTGAAATGCAAAGAAGCCAGAGTGTATAGATATTTGGGACCTTCAGTCATGGACTATTTAAAGTCCTCCAATTGAGACACAGTATGTGACAGATCTCTTTAGTTATCCCATGCTCGTTCATTTAGTGACAGCTGGCTTACTGGCTGCACAGTTCTGGTGATGATCAACCACTGTAGAAGATAGTCTGATGTGAATATAAGAGGTGTAAGTTACAGTTAGCTGACAACCGCTGAGTGTTATTGTATTAGTATTAGTATGGGCCAGAAATGTTATGTATGAATTTAAGTATATATATAGGTCACCCTCCTCAGCTTACCTGCTTATCAAAAATAGTTTGCTGGTTGGGTTGTTACCAATCTATGGATTGTAAGCTAAAGATTGAGATTGAGGTTGCAACTGTCTTTCCAGGTTCTGTTGCCGGGATGTGTGGTGCTGTAGGTATCTTGGAAATAGCCATGTTTTCAACTAGATGCTTCTAATGCTGGCTGGTAGTGAGTTCCAGAGCTTGGTGGCATGCACTGAGAAAGCAGTGCCTCCTACCGATTTCTTATTGTAAGGTGGTATGATAATAAGTAGTGCAAGCCTGGAGCACAGTGTCCAGATTTATTTCTATTACTTAAATTTAGCTTGTCGGTATAGCAGTTGTTTTCCTTGGAGGCTCTGTGAACAATTCAAAGTGCCTTGAACATTGCCCTTCATGCTGGAGGTGTGAATGCAAGACTGGAGTCATGTGTTTTCTTGGATAAAGGCAGAGAAGAAATCTTTCCGCAGCATTTTGGATGGGTTGTATTTTGTGTATGATGAAGGTGGGTGCACCAAGGCATAGGCTGTTGGCATAGTCAAGCATGGAGATTATGAGTATGATGGTTTGCAGTTTCTGATGGCATGCAAGGTATGGGAGGATGCAACACATTGTGCAGAAGGTACTCTGTTTCATGTTTTTTTGTAAACAAAGTTTATTGCAATTTCGATCAACCAGTGAGCAGGTAAACATAGTATAAGAGAACATACAGTAATCTACATATACTCTGAGGGCTATAGCTTTTTCAATCTATACATCTCTGCACTAACAGCAATCTAATGTTGCAACATCTACCCTACCCCCCATCCCACAACCTCCCCAACAGTGCCCCTCCCCCCAGTGATGATGCTGGTAGCATATCTGGACAGTTGTATTGTATGTAGGTGTGTTATGAAGGAGTCAACCCTCCGCTCACTATGTGAGTGTTTCTCCCGTCTAATCCAACCATAGGATCCTGCCCCGGGGTCATCTGTAATGGCACCAATGGATTGGGTCTATAGGTAACTTCACAAAACATCCAATCATCATTCAATCAGGGGTCTGGCCCCAATCGACATTCCTCCTTAAAGGAGTCTAATATCGCATCCCAACCTTGCGCCGCCTCCAGGGGCCGCCAACCCCTTCTGGCCTCACCATGCAGAACCGCGCTCTCACACCCAGCCCACCTAGTTAATTCTCTGGTCCATTGGGACAGTCTCGGCCCAACTGGATTCTTCCAGGACATCGCTATTTCCCTCTTGGCCAGCACGTAGGCCAAGTCCCGGAACCTGTTGGTTATTTTGTACTTAGCCGTGCGTGGAAACCAGCCAAGCAGACATTGACCTATTGTGCAGGGGACCTCCCTTCCTATCGCTCCAGCCACCAGACGGCTCACCTCCGTCCAATACACCTCAGCCGTAGGGCAGCTCCAGAACATATGCCTAAATTCCGCTTTCTCTAGCCCGCACCTCGGGCAATGTACTCCTTCCACTCCAATGTACCTGCTGATTCGTTCAGGGGTGAGGTATGCCCTATGTAGTACATAAAAATTAATCAGCTTAAATCTGGCATTGAGAGTCATTTTGGGGAAGCCCCCCAGAATACGCTCCCAGTCCACTTCGGATATACATAGTTGTGCCTAGGTCTACTTCCCAGGACGATTTGAGCTGAGTCAAAGGTATGATCCTATCGGCCTGAACCCTGCTGTAGAGATTAGAAACTGCCTTAAAGGTGCCAGACGAAGTCGCCAAATATGTACAGGTTGTTTGTGCAGTGAGCTCTCCTGTCCGTCTCAGCCAATGTTTCCTGATACTAGCCACTACTGAGCCATATAATAAGAAGTGCCCTCTCTGTAGACCGAATTGTGTCCGAAGGACTTCAAACGGCATCAGCGTTCCCTCCTTAAATAGTGCTCCTACCGTCTGTATCCCGGCCTCCACCCAGGACTGGAGTCCACCCCAGTCACCTCGATGGGGCAAAGCTCTTAGGGACAAGAGGGGTAGGTCAGGGGAGTAAGGAGCCTTTACTTTAAGTTTACGCAAAAAGCTCCTCCAACAGCGCGCAAGGACTTTAAATTCAAGGGAATCATGTTTCCCAGTACTCGGACACCCCAACAACAGTTCGTATAATCTAGTCTCTGGGGGAGTAAATGCCTTTACCTCCAACCCTGTCGCTGCTCTGTTGGCTATCCATTGCGCCAACCACTGGAGGTGCGCTGCCAAGTAGTAAGCCTCAAAGTCTGGAACTACTAGGCCTCCGTCTGGGTATCGCCTCTGAAGTTTGTCCAGAGCCACTCGCTTCCGTCCACCCCCCCAGATAAAGGCTATGACCATGGACTCCAGTTCTGCAAATATGGCCTTAGGAATCCATACTGGCAGGACCGTGAAGTGATACAGGAGGCGAGGCAACACCACCATTTTAAGGATGGCTACCCTCCCCGCTACAGATAGAGGTAAGGTTTGCCAGAAAGCCATGTTGGAACGGAGGGAACGCATTGAACCTCCAATATTACTGTCTATTATATCCTGTGGGTCATGGAAAATCCTGACCCCCCAAGTATGAGAGGCATCTTGGAACCCACTGGACATTACCCAACTCCAATGGTGGGGTTACATTAGCATTCAAAGGAAACAGGCCGGTCTTGCCCCAATTCACCCGAAGTCCAGAAAGCTCGCCAAATTGCGAAAGCATCTGTTGGGTTCGGGGAAGGTCTCTGTGTACATCGTCCAAGAAGATCAACAGGTCATCCGCATATAACGCTATCTGATGTCTCTTGCCCCCGCCACTATGCCGGGACCCCCGGGACCCCCACCACCACCGCGGGCTGCGGCTGCCAGTGGCTTCAGAGCCAGTGCAAACAGTAGCGGTGATAGAGGACACCCCTGTCTGGTACCCCGCTCAATGGCATAAGGTCTGGATTTAGTCCGTCCTGTCCGTACCCTAGCAGTGGGCTCGGTATACAACAATCTGACCCAGGCAATGTATTCAGGTCCGAAACAAAGGTGGGACATCACTGTGTAAAGGAAAGCCCACTCCAAGCTATCAAAGGCCTTTTCTATATCGACTGCAAGCACTCCTGGGGCTGGGCTAGTCGAATTCATGACCGCTATAAATTTGCGTATGTTATCCGCTGTGTTGCGCCCCGGGATGAACCCTGCCTGGTCAGTATGTATTAGTGTTGTCATGTGGGGAGCAGCCTAGAGGCCAGTACCTTGCTGAGGATCTTGTAATCCAGGTTCAGCATGGATAAAGGTCTGTATGCCCCGGCTTCCGCAGGATTTTTCCCAGGTTTAAGCAAGGGCACTATTACCGCCTCCCTCGCTGTTGCTGGCAAAATTCCTCGGTCTCTGGCGGATTGAAATAGAATCTCGAGCCTAGGAGCTAACAAATCTATATACATGGCATAGAATTCAATAGGGAGACCATCTGTCCCCGGAGTCTTTCCCCTTGATAGTTCACTAATGGCCCTCCGAATCTCTGGTTGCGTAATGGCGCCCTCAAGTTGTGACGCAGCGTCCGGTGTTAGTGCCTGTAACTGCAGTCTTGATACATAACTATCGATGGAGTTACCGTCAGGACGAAGAGTGCTTTTATATAATCGTTTATAAAAGGTCATGAGGTGAGAGTTAATTTGCTCCTGCCCGTGAAGGGGATTCCCCCCCTCCCATAACATTTCCAGGATAGGTGATGTCTTATGCGCTTGCGATACTACCCATGCTAACATCCGACCCGCTTTGTCTCTCTCCCCGTGTGCTCGTGTGATATAGTTTTGGTAGTCGAAGCAACGAAGGCGCTCTACACAGTCAGCGACCGTTGCTCTAAGCTCTAGGATAGTAGGTTGAAGGAGGGGATTTTCAGGTCTTTTTTTCTCCACCTCTCGCAGCTCACTCTCCGCTTGTTCAGTGTCCCTGAGTAGAGTCCTTCGGACCCCCACTGCTCCCGCAATACAGCGCCCACGCATTACCACTTTAAAAGCGTCCCATTCAATCAAGGGGTTATTGGTTGAAGCCTCGTTATCTACAAAGTAGTGGGTAATATGTTGTCTCAGCTTCTCCCGAAAGGGTGCGTCATCTAGGGACTCAGTCTTCAGCCGCCAGGTGGGGATGCGGGAAGGGGGTGAACCCCAGTGTAACTCTAATAATAGAGGGTTATGATCAGAGATTGTGCGGGTCAGGTATTCAACATTACGCACCTGAGGGAAAATGTCTTGGGAGCAGAAAAACACATCTAAGCGGACATGGAGCTCGTGCCAGGGAGAGAAGTAGGAATAGTCTCTGGTCTCAGGGTGTAGCCATCTCCAGACATCCATCAGCCCCCAGCTCGCCTGCCAGGAGGAGAATAGCCTTGCTACTCTCATCAGAGGGGAATCATGTAACGGAGGGTGGGAGCGATCCCTGGAGGGATCGGCCACACAATTAAAGTCGCCCCCCATCACTAGAGGGAACTGCAAATAGGTGGCCAGGAGGCCCGATAAACGTGTAAAGAACTCACCCTGGTCCCAGTTCGGGGCATAGACATTGATCAACGCTAGATCCCTTCCCTCCAGTCGAACCCGGATTGCTACAAAACGTCCCTCAGGGTCTATGAGCTTGTCCAATAACTGGAATGGAACCCCGGCTTTGATCCATATCAAGGCACCTCTGGCGAATGCGGAATAAGAGGTATAGTATGCCTGGCCCCTCCACCGTTTCTGCAGTGCTTGCCCTTCAGCCTGGGTTAAATGTGTTTCTTGGAGCAACGCAATCTGAATCCCTCTCCGCTGTAAATGTGAAAATACCTTATATCTCTTGGACATTGTGTGCATGCCCCGTACATTCCAAGAGAGAAATTTATAAGTGCCTAATGTCGCCATAACTGTATTTCAGTCCCCATCTGTGACATGCCCCAAGCAGGGCTAGCAGATACCACGAAGATCCCTACTCTCACATTATACAACACCAGCAGCCCAATGTTAAACATCCACCACTCATCACTCCTCCTAAACAAGCCCCAACAATTAACATCCCAACTCCCCTTCCCCAGGACAAAAGTTTGAACGTCTCTCATCCAAACTTCGTGAAATGTCAACTAGTTTATCGAAAGTGGGGGAACTCCTAGATCACAAAAGGAGTGGGCCATCGCCCGATCCCCACTACCGGATTGCAAGATATAGTAGTACTTGTGGACCCATATCTCATCCATCTGGTGGGTACGACTGCCATAGTGACAGCTAGTGCGCCCCCCTCATCAGCTACTACGGTGTCTGCCAGAGGAGGCTCTCATTACCAGGGCAACTGGCGCAAGTGTAGATCGATGGGAGGACTCTCATATGATACAGTCTGAGGTGCCCGGTGTTATGGCCAGGCCCGATCCGTCGGACACACGGGAGGTCTCGGATTCATGGTCCGAATCAGATGGTTCATCGTCCGCAGCGGTCTGTACTTGGGATCCCCGATCAGAGCCGCTCAATGAAGCTGCTGCCTCCATGGCTTTTCGTCTCTCAGTTTGCATCTCCACAGGGGAAGGACTATTTACTATACGGGTCGTGTTGCTTTTAGCCCCTCTCCTCCGTTCATGTTCAGGGTTCTGTGTCGGAGGACCATTCCCCTCATGTGACAGAAGATCAAGCCATTGCCATACCTCCTCCGCCGTAGTGAAAAACTGTGTACTGTCTTTGGCCACTACCCTAAGCTTCGCCGGGAACAGCATGCCATATTGTAGACCTAATTGGCGCAGTTTCTGTTTTGCATCCCTGAAGGAGGCTCGTTGTTTCTGTACTTCCCGGGAGAAGTCTGGGAAGATACGTACTGTGTGATTGTCCATTGTGCGATCTCCTTTGGACCTGCTCTGATGCAACAGGTAATCCCTATCTCGGTAATGAAGAAGTCTGGCTATTATAGGTCGCGGGGGGCTCCCGGGGGAGGAGGACACGTCGGAACTCTATGTGCCCTCTCAATCGCAAAAAAGGGAGAAAGTCCATCGCTCACTAAGTCCTCTTGGAGCCACCGCTCGAGGAACTCCGCCAGGCCAGTTTGTGGAACACTTTCAGGCATACCGATCACTCGTATGTTATTGCGTCGCGATCTATTTTCCGCATCTTTGGCCCTTAATTCCAGGGTCCTGATCCGGTTCTCCAGCTGCTTTGTAGACTTAGTGGCATCCTTGACCTCCGGAAGAAGCTCTTTAAGTTGCTTGTCGGTGGTGGACACTTTTTCGGCCAGGCGACGGTGATCATCTCACAGTACTGTGAGATCCGTTGCCAAAGCGTTGATTTTCCCCTCCAGCGCTACACGGGAAGCCGTTATAGCTTGTAGGACATCTTGAAGTGTGGGGTCTTCGCGTCCCTCTCTTAAAGCGTCATTCCTGGGGCAAGCGGGTCTGCTTGTGTCTCGGCTGAGGACCCACTTTTTTGTTCCATGTCCCTCCGGCGACCGACTTTACCCATCTTCTGGGGCATGGTTCCAACTCCGTCTGGTCGGTGGCCTCTGGACATCAACTTTCCCACCTCAGCGCTGTATACTTCACTGCCAGAGAGAACGCCGAACTGTTATTAGAGAACTGCTGTTTCCGGTGCTCGGTACTCGTGTAAGAGGCTTATCGCCTTCCAGTGCCAGCCGCACTCCGCACTCTGGGCCGCCAAGAACCCCTGGGGATACCACACGTCAGGTAGCCAGGACTCCCTCTCTCCTCTCAGTCAGGGTGTGGACCTGTCGAGCCAAGTAGTCTCGCCGTTTGTGGAGGGCGCCCTCAAGCATTCATGTCTCTCATCCAGTGTCTGGGGGCCCCCTGCACTCTCCTGTAGGTAGCACTGTGCATCTAGAGGGACCCCTGTAAAGGGGGGCCGTATGCACCGCGCCTCAGTGCAGGTCAGGTTCGCCCTATCAAGCCACCGACTTCGTCCCCCTCGTTCCAGCTCACCTCAGGAAGTCCATGGAGTCAAACCTCCCCAGGAGTACCCCCCGGCGTTGCTGTGCAGACTGCGATCAGTCGTCCTCAGAGGGGAGCTGCCAACGGAGTTCCGGGGGAACCCCGGAATTATCGCCACTAACCGTGAACCATTGGATCCTTCCCTCGGGTGCCGGCCGCCATGTTGTGTGTTCTCCACAGACCTCAGCCGAGCGCTGTCGCCGTGCTGGGCCCCACTGTTCACCGGCGTGGGTCCCCAGAGGGAACTGCCAGGTCCCCTTGTAATTCTTGTCTCACAAAGGGGTGAGCTGGATAGGATCAGGGAGTTGCTGTAGTGGGTCGTCTGCCGCCGGGAGCGTCGGACAGATCGCGGCCGCCATCTTTTTTTCTTTTTCGCGGCACTCCGTCGGCCGCAAATTCGGCCCCGAAACTCTCTTCCCTTCGGGATCGGGCCCCTCAAAATGAACCTCGGGACCCCTTCGCACTTTCAACCAGTCAATGGGGCGGGTTGGGGGTCCACTGCATTTCAGGCTGGACCGGAGTGGGGATCGCTAGCAGGAGCCTCACGGAGAGGCTTCCTCTGCCATCGGCGTCAGGCCACGCCCCCCTACTCTGTTTCATGTTGTTAACATGTGGTGTCACATTTAGGTCTGAATCCATGGTTACCTCTAGGTTTCTGACTTCTCTTGATATTGTTGGAGGAGCCTCATGTTCCTTAGGCCATTTAGCAGTAGACTGGTATTTGTGTCACTGTCATAAACGCTATCTTTCTGCTATTTAGCAGTAGAGGGTTACTCATCATAGGATTAGGAAATGCTATGAAAGTTGCTGGCTTAAGAACAACATGACTCAATGTTTTGTACAGTTGTACAATCTGTTCACACAGCAAATTCTTGATAGACATACCATTTGTGAAAAGTCTGAAAGGAGTTCAGCTAATAACCATTGAATTCTTGGCTTCTCAGCTGTGACTCTGAACTATTGTTGGTACCACCTTTCCTATCAGTTCATCCCACACAGCACGGTGGCACCCCACACGGGTCCATCATATCCCGTCTGTTATTCAAAATGTATCTAAGTTCTTTCAACTTCACCAGTTACAACTATGCAGATGACACGCAATCATTTTCAAACATTGATGGTCTGGTAGACCTCTACAACTCAAACCTTGAAACTGCCTTCGGGATATAACCATTGCTCCAGCTTACACTGACCTGTTGTGAAATATAGCCTGATGAGATAATGTATCTGCTCTAGTGATCATTATTTTGTCTGCAAGAACCAGATAGTTTGTTTGGTTACTGTGCCTGCGGAGCGGGTGCAAATACCATAACTAGCAGTAGTGTGAATATAACCTACCATGTCACAAAGGGCTGCTATAGCAAACTATCTATCTTTCATAAATGGTTTCCTATCTAGTGAGCCCTGCAATGTTCAACATGCTGAGGATTCATTTCCTTGAACCAAATATTGTACAACCCACAATCAGGGCACCTGACGCTGAAACCTTTTGTGTTATTATTGATCTCCTTGCAGAACATCAACTAACGTTTTATAATTTTTGTATATTGTAAGCTAAGATCTGTGCCGTATGAATTGACTCATTTGAAAGTCTGCTTTATCTGTATCTAATTTCTGGTCATAGAAATAAATTGCTGTTATGAAGTCCTATGTAACTAATGTACTAGATGCATAACATTTAATGAACATTTGGGGTAGCGTTTATCTTGGGAGAAGAGTGGGAGTGCTGTGTGGTAGATATGTAATGGATCCTCACAGATTCCAGAATTCTCCTTTTCAGAAATATGAGGAAAATCTGTGATTTAGCCAATGTTTGGTGTTTGCAAGACATTCTGGGAAACAGAAGGACATTGCATGCAAGCTACACAAACCCCAGACTAACCTAGGTACCTTTCTCAGAAATGTCTGGGCCTGGCAGTTTTCCCTGGCTGCTAAACGCCACAGCTATCCACTGTAGGATGCTGACTTTTTATGTAGTGTACCAATGTAGGAGTATGCCATGCAAAAAGTCCAGACAACCCTTATTGGTTTACCAGGGCTTGCTTTAATAATCCCAAGTGATAGCCAGGGCGCTAGAGAGCCTGTCGCAAAATGGCCGCACTGTAGTGCAGCTCTGCAGACCAGAACAAAGTATCCGTTAATTATACTGCAGCTGAGAACCTAACCAACCGGCAGATGTTGCACCCTGTGATGAAGATGGCATGGAGTATGTAAGACGATCGCACACTCATTTTGACAAGACCACGCAGCTTAGAGAACTCCAACTTAACAGCTGTGCGGAGTGCCACAATGGCGGTGGCACCTTGCCACAAAAATAACTGGCCGGTGGCAGGGCAGGTGTAATGAGAATCCTTGCACCTGGCCCAGCAAGAAAGGCGCTCTACTCCATACCCCCTCATGGACCACATGTGAGTCAGGGGTGGAGGAGAGACCTGATCGCCGTGCGGCCAGGGAACCCAGGTGTGAGACCCGATAGCTGCTAGAGGTGGACAGCGCAGCCATCAGCATCCTCCACCATCCTCTACCTGGGCTACGAGAAGGCATTGAGGAGACAAGTTTACCAAGGCTCCTGGTCAGATGGAAGCCTCCTCTGCCCAGGCAGCCGCTTACCTGCTCTACATGCCCACCTGAGCGAGCTGGGAGAAAACCCCTTTAGAAGTGGCTGCACAGCGATGGCCTGTGAGCCGCTCTGCATCCTACAGCAGGGAGGAAGGCCTGTTTGGTGTAAGGGACCCTCTGCACGCGCAAGTGGCTCGCTGCTATCATTAACTCTAATGCAGATCTGACCTGTGGTATAGCCCTGGAGAGGGGTCCTTGCGGACCACTTGTGGAGCGCTGAGTGGTTGGGGCCCTGGGGAACGTGACTTTGCTGTGGAGGACACTTGAGAGGCCAGTTTTCCAATTCGTAGTTACTGGCTGTGGTTCATAAAGAGCAGTGCCATGCTGCAATTAAAGATGCATTGGAGAGCAGGTGGCTGCTCTTTCCTATTGTTTTGTGGGCTTTGCTGACTGAAGTGCATTCACTTAGTCCATTTGCTGGGACAATAAAGTGAGCTGCCGACTGCCCAAATAGTCTACTGTGGTGTTGGGCGATCCACTGGGCCATACCAGTCTGCTGGTAGGCACCCTCCTTGGCTACGCGTACAAAAGAGTAGACCGCTCGTGGCTGGGAGTGGGGATAAGAGATCTGTGTTGGACATCGGTTGATGCGTTCAAGAGACCATTTGTTGTGACATTTGTTGATTTCAAACTTAGGGAGTGCGTGCCACTGCTGCCCAGTCTGGCCCGGGACCTTACTGTCACTGGTGCTATATAAGTTAAGCACTCCCTGGGTTGCGCAGTCATTCTCCCAACATGGGGAAAACAGAGAAGCAGCAATCCCGCCTCTCCTTTGAATCAAAATCTGTTAGCAGACCTCCACAAGATACTTCGTCAGTCTCTGATCATGAAGTCCGTTGCAGGGAATCACGCTATTGTCTAGGCAGCAAAACATACAATCGATTGATAGTAAAATAGATACATTAAATCTGCGACTGGACCACATGACTACCAACTAGATGAGCAGGCGGCACAAATAACAGAGGAGGAGTTGTGTATTTCCACAGCTGAAGATACCTTACAGACTACGAGGGAGGCCTCCCTCAACATGGAGGAGATGATGAAAATGATTCAGGCCAAAAATGAAGACCTCGAGGCATGGTCCTGACAAAATAACTTACGAATTCTTGGCATCCTGGAGGCCACTAACACTGGGAAGATGCAGCTCTATGTTGAACAGCTATTACGAGACATTTTCGGCTCTGATCAGTTCTCCAATGTGTTTATACTGGAATGCACCCATAGATCCTTGGCAGCATGACCTCATCCTGGGGCCCCACTGCACTCTTAAATAGCTCACTTATTAAACTATTGTGACCGTGATGTGTTGCTCCATCTATCCAGGGAGAAAAAATATCAATCCACCACCAGGGTAATGAGATCACCTTCTTTACGGACTTCACCACCGTGGGCAAATCGCATGGCGCAAATTTATTTCAGTAAAGAAGAAATTACAACAAGCTGGAGTGGGGTTTGCCATGCTGTACCATCCCCGGTTACACATCGATCTACCTGACGGACTGATGATATTCTTCACCCTGCAAGGGGCTTAAGACTTTGTAAAAAAAGCGGGCCTGGGCCACAAAACCACACCTGACAAGACTTCATGACTGGTGATGGAGTATAATGTTGCATAGTGGGTAGAGAAGGAAAGACTACAAAAGTTGCCTCCCATTGTGTTCTTTAGCGCCATACCTGCTAATTTTGTAACCCTTCTGCACAGTTTCGTGATACACCCTCGGTGCTTACTAGCTGGTTCTGATTCCTGGTCACCTCCAATCACCTTGAGGCTTACCAGATCTCTATTTGCCCCCTCGAGGGAACACTCCCTGTGCCCATGATGGCACCTTGTTTAATTTCTACTATGTGGGGAAATGTTTGGTTGTTACTGACACTAGTGGAATTGGGTTTTTATGAATGTGCCTTTTGCAAGTTGGGGATGCTGAAGTGGGAGGGTATGCTGCCATTATAGTATTTGCCCAAACAATGTGCTTATTAGATACACTGCAGAGAAATGCCCCACACAATTTCCGCTCATGAGAATTGACACACACAAAGAATGAGAACCAGAACTAGCCCCAACACGGGCCGATTAACTTTCTTATCATGGAATGTCAGGGGTTTAAACAATCCAAAAAAAACAACCTGTAATCGCTTACTTAGACTGCCACCGTGTGCATATTGCCCTCCTCCAGGAAACAAATTTGTCGAAGCATGCAGCTAGCGTGGTGGGATAAAAATTGGTGGGATTTTGAATGGCCTCCTCTTTGCTAGAGCCGTACTTATTTTAATCAGGAAGGGGGAGTCATTTGAGCCTGTACACTGGGAGGCAGATGATCAAGGACGATACGGTATTGTTCAGGGTAAATTGTGCAGTACCATGATTACTTTGGTCAATACATATGGCCCCCAACATTGATGACCCAGAGTATTACACACTGATTGGGCGACTGTTGCATATATCACCTCTGTTATGGGTGGGAGGGATTTCAATTTGTATTTGGACCCACTAATGGACAGATCAGCCACTGCATGCTGGCAGGGTAAACGTGCGGCCCAAACCCTGAGAGACGACATGGAGGAGTATGGGGTTATCGATGTATGGTGTTTTTGACACCATTGGGTGAAGGAGGGTACATTCACTTAATCAGTACATGGTTACTTGTCCCGTCTACAGGTTAGTTACGAGGGAAGTCCAAATCTGAGTAGGAGACATTCATCATCCCCTCAGAATGCTATCGGACCACGATCCACTACATATGACATTAAATAACCCTACACATATGCCTACACAGCTCCGCTGGTGACTATGCCCTACAGCTCTGCTGGACCCGGTATTCTGAGGGGATGTTCAGAAAGCTATTGTGGAATACTTTCTTATTAACAATGATACTGTTGAGAGTGTGGGTATCTTGTGGGAGGCCCTCAAGGCTACCATCAGAGGGGTATGTATCAGGGCATAGACAGGTATCCTGAAAAATATATGGGCTCAATTATGGAAAATCGAGACCACTTTGCATGACCTGGAACGGTACTATGAGTTGCACCTCAAGAATAGCACTTTGGTGGCAGAGAACAGATTACACCTATAAAGATACAGCGGAGCAGGAGGTTCGTCACACCTCACGCAGAAACCCTATATTTGCATTAGCTCTTGAACCACTGACCTATGTGAAAAGACAACATCATGCAGTAGCAGTCTTAAAATTCAGACTCCACCCGTTAGCCATATCATTATACACAGATGACATGGTGCTGTATGTATGTGACCCACAAACGCATCTCGCTTCCCTCATTCATGAGTACTTGCGGTTTGAGCGGCAGTGTGGGTTGAGCATTAACTGGGGCAAATCTTACTTACTGCCCGTTACAACAGGCCCCACACAATTTCCTACACAGTTCCCCTTGCAATGGTGCTCAGTCCCTGTTAAGTACATGGGCATGTGGGTGCGTAGGAGCCGGAAACTTGTGATCAGATACAACTATGGAGAGCTAATCTAAAAACGTGAGGATCAGGTGCAGCGGTGGTTGCGTCTGCCTTTGTCCCAGGGTGATCAAGTAGCGGTGATGAAAATGGCAGCCCTACCCCAACTCCTTTATCTGTTTATTAATTTACCAGTGCCCCTTACACAGGCTTTCTTCAAATCACTACAATCCATTCTGATATCGTTGGTCTGGGTGGGTAAGCAACCAAGGATAACCTGGAATCAGCTCACACTTCATTATGACCAGAGACGCTTTAATGCTCCAGACATCTACCTCTATTATCTATGTGTACAAGCACAACACGCACATTAATGGGTACACCCATCATGATACACTCTTCATCTGGCTATTGAACATGACGATGCACATCCCATGCCATTGCATACGCTGCTCTCACATACAAGAAGAGACCTGGCTCGGGCAGCATTAGTACCATTCACAGCACCCTAAAAGCCTGGCAAGAACTTGACAAATGCGCAGGCAAACAACAATTGTATACCCCAGCACTCCCTCTGGCTCATCATCCAGCCCTGTCAGTTACACAGGAACTAAGGGGCATATTTATACTTGATTTGCTCTCAATTGGTGTCATTTTTATGACGCTAATTCAACACAAACCTAAGTCCATATTTATACTAAGTTATGGAGTTAACGTCATTTTCTGGACGTGCAAACCTTCCTTGTGTCAATGGGATGCAAGGTAGGCATTTCTGTGCAGAAAATGATGATATGGCCTTAACGCCATATTTATCCCCGTGCTAAATTCAAGCATGGGGGCCTTAAATAATGGCTCTAAGGTTGCTTAGCACCATTACTTAACGCCTGGGTATGGGCAGGCATTAGGGGACCTGTGGGCATGTTTCCATGGTCAGAGACCATAGAAAGAGCCCACAGGTGCCCTTTCCTGGCCCAGGGACACCCCACCCACCAGAGGGACACCACAGGATGGGGGACCCATCCCAGGTAAGTCCCGATAAGTATTATTTTTTTTTCTTCCCTCTCGGGGGCCCTAACTAGGGGCCCCCTGCATTGCACTGGACCCAGTGGCTGTGCCCAGGGGACATGGGGTGGTCATGGCGATTGGGGTGGTGAGCATGACTCCTGTCTTTACTGAGACAGGAGCCATGTCCATGGGGGTTGTGCGCCAGGAAATGGCGTTACTCTGCTTAGAGGCATTTTTTTGCCTCTAAACAGTGTAGCACCATGATTCGGCGCACAACCTCCGGTTCCCCCTTCGCCTCCCCCACCTGGCTAGCGTATTTTTCAATGACGCTAACAGGGCATTACTGCCGGCTAGCACCATTCCATAAATATGGCGCCCGGCCGGCATCCAGAAATGGTGCTAGCCGGCGGTATACTTTTACAGGCAAAACTGCGCTATCACAGTTTTGCGTGTAAAAGTATAAATATGGACCTAAGAACTCTGGCTCTTTTATCCAAGGTAAGTCTTAGGACAATGAGACGCCTTTCCTAATAATTGCTTTGTACAGCTCTCGGGCCTGTCACAATGCAATTGTGGTTCACCCCTCTTACACTTCACTTACATGAGATTAAGGGTCATATGTGTCATGCATTTTTGCGGTCGCAAACTGCCCGATCGGGCCATTTGTGACTGCAAATATGCATCTTGGTATGTATGGATTTCAAATTGCGATTTGGTAACGTTACAGAATCACAATATGGAATTATGCATACATACTAATTCTGTATTAGGAAGGGGCCTGTCAAGTGTGTCTCTTCCTAATACCGGATTGTAGTGGTATGTAGGAATGTTTTGTGACTGATATGCGGGTGCAAAACATTCACATTTTACCACCTACTTCAAGTAGGTGGTAACCCATTCGCTACCATTGTGAATGGTAGCAAAAACATTTTTTTAAGAACAGGCAGTGGCCCATGGACCACTGCCTACTCTTAAAAAATTTAAAGAAACTTAATTTTTCTTTTTTAAATGCATCCAATTTTCCTTTAAGGAAAACAGGCTGCATGAAAAAAAAATGCTTTATTTAAAAGCAATCACAGACATGGTGGTCTGCTTAGCCCAGCAGGCCACCATCCATGTGATTTTTATATTAATGAGGTAGTTCGTCTTGTGATCCATTAGGAAATGCTAAATTAAACTCATGGGGTTTCATACATTTGAAAAGCGATTACCTAATTGGGATTCACAGAGAATAGCAATAAAGTAATCACAATTTGTAATAACGATACATATGGCCCTAAGAACAGTCCTACGTGAGCACTATCCGCAATTCCCATGGGCTCCGCCCAACCTGCAATTGCTTCAGACCCTACTTACTCTCTCTCATCGCACATGGTCTTATCGCTAATCTCTACACCACAGTGCAATTCGACGTACTAAAGAACACTAGTGCATTGTTAGATAAGTGGAATGCCCTCTAAGACCCTCCACTCCATAGGTCAGAATGGACCTTTTGCTGTACATTAACAGGCCAGCTCACTGCTAATGGTAATTTAAGGATTATCCATTTCAAATGTTTACAGCAGATGTGTTATACACCTACCAGACTGTTCAGATATGGGCTTAGACTGGATGATAATTGTGTGAGGTGTGGCATGCCAGGAGCAGATTTTCTGCATCTATCATGGGGATGTGTGAAGATTTATAAGTATTCGCAACAAGTCACGTTGACGCTAGCTACTGTAACATTAGAGCTTATACCCTGCGATCCACGTACATGTCTCATAGGGTAACTATTGCAGTCTGCCAATCAGAAACTTGCCTTGCCTCTCTACTACTGGTCAAGAGGAGGGTGGCTATTCACTGGGGGAAGAAGACATGCCCAACACTGAGCCAGTGGTTTCGGGACATTGCATATTGTAGAGACCAGCTGGAGACCTATGCAGAGGAGCTACTGAGGGCTTCACATCCCAAAGGCTTCTGGGCTCCCATGACTGTGTACCTTTTGTCCTTGCCTGATGAGACTCTGATGGGGCATGTTTTGTGATGGGATGATATGTTACCTTTTCTCAAACAGGACTCTCTGTATGTGTCTCTTGATATAGTACTTGTGGTAATGTGGTGGAGCTGCTTAGGCTCATCACAGGGGAGTGTTTAGCATGTGTTGTACATACACAGTCAATAAATAAGACACACACTCAATAAAGGAATCCAAGACAAATGTATAAAAATAACACAGATTTTTATATATATTTAGACACCAAGATCATCGATATTGGGTAAGTACTTTAGACGCTATAGGTTTTGAAAGTAAAACAGTAAAAATAGCACAGCTGTCAGACTTGAGGCATGAGCCTCAAATGTGATAATGTTATCCCTTGGGAAAATAATACACTGCATAGGTGTACTTGCAATCGCTTTTGGAGGGTGGTGGGGTCTTCCAGGACTTAAGGTACTTAGGGGCAAAGGTCCAAGAAACCAACAGCAGTTCGGTTTTACCTGTCCTGGGATGTCCAGGTGCAGTGGTCCTGGTTGCGTTGGTAGCCTCGATCACTACGCATTGACGTCTGTGGAAGGGGGACCTGCAAGGAGGGACTGGGGACAAGTCCGGCAGAACCCAAATGGAGGCTCAGCTCTTGAGGGTCTCTGGCACACAGGAACACAGTCAGTTTCGGTGAACCCAGGCTGGGGGGCTCGGTGCAGAGGTGTTTGGTCCAGTGGGTCACTGCAGTTAGAGGCTCTCACTTGGTTTTAGTGACCTGGAAGGGGAGAGCAGAACTACTCTTGATGATAATCTTGTGGATCCTGATGTCCCTCAAAGGCAGGTCGATGTCCGCCTCGGTGGTGTCCGTACTGCACACACAACAAGTCTTGGTAGTTGCAAGGGCTTCGGTATCCTGGGTATTGGTGCAGAGCGACTTCTGGAGGGGTCAGCATTTTGAGACTTCGTGAAGCAATGGGCTGACCTCCTGGACTATTGACATCCTCCTCCTGGTGAGTTGCTCTCTCAGTGGACCCGATGGCCAACAAGACGAAGTACCAGGTCAATACAGTTAGTGCCTCCAGATGCATGGGCAAGGCTCCTCCACCACAAGGGAGATGCTGCTTGGTTGTTAAAGGGTGGAACTGGCCTCCAAGGATTTGGGGAGGCTCTTCAGCTTCTAGATGAGACAGTCTTCATACTTTTCGTGGGACAAGCTGCCAGGCAGGGTTTGGTGGCAATTTTGGTGCAGGACCTCTGTTCTCAAGACTTCTTCTCTTCTGTGTCCTTCCTTAAGTTCCCAGAATCTGAATTCCTAGTGTCAAGGGGACCACCCAATATTGAATTTAGGGGTGTTAAGGAGAAGGTAGGGTAGTAGCCAATGAGTGATTTACCCCTGAGGTGACTACAACCCCTATATGACTACTTACTGTGGAAAATGGACATATTCCTGTCCTAGGATTCCTAGTTTCACAAAAAGTAAGATGGTGGAACCCTTTCTTGGATGTGCACTTCAGATAGCTCACCTTAAGGGTCTGACTATTCCAGAAGTGTAACGCGCCTCATGAATATCTTATTTCCAGCCTGCTCTGGTACCAAATGGGCCTCAGGGCAGGGAGTGGCATTCCTCAGGTCTAGGGGGAAGCCAGAGTTGCATATCAAGGGTGCCATGGGCTTTAAAGCACATGGCTCTGATATGCTATATCGCAAGCCATATTGCTGGAGGAGGTGTGATCACATTCCTCGGGAGTAGGCATTGTGTCTGGCCTCTGAGAGCATGGGCTCTCACCTGCAGGGGGTCAGAAACTCATCTGTGGTAGCAGGCTGGTTGATACCAGTCAGCCAACACACTAACCGACTAGTAGGTTTTCAGGGGGCACCTCTAAGGTGCCCTCTGGGTGTATGTCATAATAAATCTGATACTGGCATCAGTACAGATTTATTAAGACGAGGTGTTTGATACCACAGACTAGTATTTGCAGTGAAGCCCTCAGGAAGCTGGGTAACTCGTAATGAGCAGTGCCCTGTACATGTCCTCAAATTGACTTCCTGAACACTTGCAATGTCTAGCAAAGGAACTAAGCACCACAGGGGTACATCTGCTAATGCAGATGTGCCTTCACATGCAATATAATGCACTCTGTCTTAGGGCTCTAAGGCCTACTGTATGGGTGACATATATATTACATGTAGTGGGTATGGGCAATGAACATAGGGTGTGTGCAAGGTCATGTTTTTAAAATGGTTTGTACCATTTCACAAATTCTGCAATAGAAGTCTGCATGTGCCTGAGTGTGGGTCCTTCAGGGTGGCATAATACTTGCTGCAGCCCTTAGGCACCCTCTTTAGTACCTATGCCCTGGGCACCTGGGGTACCCTTTACAAGGGGCTTACAAGGGTGCTAAAGTCCTTGACAATTGGGTTACACTTATGCATTTACCCTGTTTTAAGAGAAAGAGCACTGGCACTGCGGGCAAAGATTGGGGGTGACTGTAGGAAGCTGGCTCCGTATGTACTATACCAAAGTAAGGTATAATGTCCTCAGAGTCCAGTGTATCCCCAGAGGCATTTCAGAGGCTAATGTAGATAATACTAATGCTCTCTTTTGTGGTAGTGTGGTTGAGCAGGTATTATCAGAGGGTAGTGCTAAGCATTTGTTGTACACACACAGTCAAGAAATGAGACACACACTCAATGACTAACTCCAGGCCAATGTTTATGTATAAAAAATATATACTTTATTAGTTTATTTCTAGAACCAAAAGGATCTTTGTTGCAGGTAAGTAAAGTTTCAAATATCAAATGTACTTTGTTTGAAATTCACAAATAAAACAGTTTTCAGGTAAGTAATACTTTCCAATATCAAAAGCCGACACAGTGCAATTTTCATTGAAGGCAATGTAGTCCTGGGGGAAAAAAGAACATACACAGTTTACAGGTAAGTACTCGACTTACGGTCCCAGCCTTCAGGTGTTCGGGTGTCCACGGGGCAAGGTTCAAGGGGACACCAAGGGTGCACCACCAGCAACCCTGGGCCAACTGGGTGCAGAGGTCAAAGTTGGTGTCGGGCGCACAATGGAATACTATGGAGACTGGGGGCACTTAGAAAGGAACAGCTTGCAGGTTAGTACCCGCAACTTCAGGGCACAGAGCTGGGGAGTTTAGATCAGCACTGGGGTGGGGAGGGAGGCACAGGTCAGCACCAAACACACATCCTCAGTGGCACAGGAGCAACTGGGTGCAGAGCGCAAACACAGTGTCGGGCACCCAATGTTTTTCAATGGGGGAACCCCAGGGCTCACAAAGAGGCTGCAGGCATGGTCCAGGGAGTCAGCTGAAGAAGATCAACGGCTGGACAAGTAAGTAGAGAGCTCACTGGACATTGCTGGACGATTGGTAGGGTTCTCTAAGGCCAGGGAGCTATGGGTGCAGGGGTAACTTTAGGCATCGGGCCATGAGCGTCGGGTGCAGAGTGGGCAGGACTCACGGATCCGTGTGGGTCGGGAGTCCTTCATGGAGGTTTCTTTGTGGACAGGGCCGCTGTCTTTGGGAGATTTTGGTCCTTGGGTAGGCAGATAGTCATCTGGGGGTTTATATAGGTCACAGGTCCTGCAAGATGTGTCGCCTTCTTGTAGCAGGAGTTTTGAAGCTGCAGACAGGCCGGTAGGGCTGGGGCCAAGTCAGTTGTCATCAGGAGTCTTCACTGCTGGTGCGGCTCTTCAGTCCTTTTTCTTCTTTCAGGTTACCAGGAATCTGAAAAGCAGGCTTCAGGGGTGCCGCTAAACACTAGATTTGGGGCGTTATAGACTGACCCTGAGGGTGGGAACACCCTTCCTGTGCCCATTCCCTTTCCGTAGGAGGGCACATTCCTAACCCTATTGGCTATCACCCTCCAAAGCAACATGGAGGATTCTGCCAGGAGGGGTTCACTTCAGCTCTGGGCACTCTAGCGGTTGTCCCAGCTGGGGTGGACACTCCTCCTGGTGTTTAAAAAATTTTCCACCAAACCTGCAGCCAAAAGTGGGGCTTGGTCTGGGAGTTGGACATCTCCACTAGCAAGAGTGCCCTGAGGCAGCAAAACAAAAGGCAGGAGCCTTTGAGGCTCACCGTCAAGTGTTGCTGTTCCTGCAGGGGGTAGGTTTGAAGCACCTCCACCCAGAGCAGGCTTTGTCCCTGACTCCTGAGAGCACAAAGGCTGTCACCCCATGGGGTCAGAAACTCGTCTGGTAGTGGCAGGCTGGTATGGACAGGTCAGCCACACACTGAGAGTTGGGTGAATTTCAGGGGGCATCTCTAAGATGCCCTTTGTGTGCATTTTACAATAACTTCAACACTGACATTTCCTAGCATTCAGTGAATCCATCTTGGAGCTGTGGAGTTTGTAATGACAAACTCCCAGCCCATGTACTCAATATGGCACTGCACTCACAGGGTCTAAGAATGGACTTAGATGCTGTAGGGACACATCGCTCATGCAGCTATGCCCTCACCTGTGGTATAGCACACCCTGCCTTAGGGCTGTAAGGCTTGCTAGGGTGGTGACTTACCTATTCCACAGGCAGTGGTTTGTGGGCATAGCACCCAGAGAGGGATGCCATGTCGACTTTACCTTTTCTCCCCGCCAGCACACAGAATCTGTAATGGCAGTGTGCATATATTTGGTGAAGGGTCCCCTAGGGTAGCATAATACATGCTACAGCCCTTAGGGACCCTCTCTGACCCCAGGACCCTTGGTACCACTAGTACATTTTACAAGGGACTTAGCTGTGTGCCACAGGTGTGCCAATTGTGGAAGCAATGGTACAGTTTAGGGAAAGAACACAGGTGCTGGGGCCTGGTTAGCAGGATCCCAGCACACATTCTGTCAAGTTACCATCAGATATCAGACAAAAAGTGGAGGGGGTTACTGCAACAAGAGGCCAATTTCCTACAGTCATCATCTCAAAAAGGGCAATTTCCTGAACCCATACCACCAAAACTGGTCAATTTGCAAAGCAAAATCTTGATGTTTCCTCATGCTTTAGGGGACTTAAGGATCCTTTCTTTTCACGGGCTATAGCTCCGTCAATCATGTGGGGTACTATTGTTATCAGGAGATGTGTAGGAGCGCTGTGTGGTAGAACGTGTGGATCCCCGCATATTCCATTAGCGCATTTTGCTTTCACTTTTGTTTTGCTGTATAACGTCAGTGGGCACACATGCCATGCAATTTAGCAAAACAAAAACTCAAGTGAAGCATTTTCTTTGCATGGCAACTTTGATTTTGGATGTTTTTACCAGAAACATTTTCTTTTCCTGTTGATGACCCGTTTAAGTCCACTGACTGTGAAGGTAGAGTGGTGGACATCAACGGGTTATCATCTGCCCTACACCAGTTAAAATCCACCAAGTCAATGTAGCTTGATGTCCTGTCCAACATAAATTGAAAACAAGCTGCAGGGATATAATGGCCACATTGCACTAACTTTTTGTTCCATTATAAGAGAGGACTTCTTCAGTTGCAGAAGGACTCCAGGTTGGTAGGCTTCTGGGTCTAGGGTACAGCAAAAAGCACAGTCAAAGAAAGGTGGGAGGTGCTGCTAATGGCCATGCACAGCCAATAGAGAGTTTCAGTTGTCTGATACGGACTATGGAGATGAGAGCTAGAGAGAGAATAAAAAATATTGATAAGTACTACGAAGATAAATTAGAAGCTAGAGGTAAGATGTTCTAGGGGAAAAGAGAAGATTGAGAGGAAGAAAGGAGTGTAACTAGAAAAGGCAAAATACAGAGCAGGAGGGACAGGAAAGGTGAAATGGTTGTAGCAGAAAACAGAAAGGGATAGTGGGGAAAAAGAGCAGCATCCTAGAGGCACACTGTGAAAACACCACTCAGAGGAAGTACTGCTGCCACTCAGAGTAAGTGCTGCTGCGTATCCATTTACAGCTCCTCTAACTGGAGATGAAACTAGTGTCCTCAGCGGACCACAGACCTCAAATGGACTCATTCTGGGCTCACACAGTCATCTCTCCTTTATCATGCTTGCCTGCCTTGCTGGTCGATGTCTAACAAAGGTCTCATTTTGTATAACAACTTTCGCACAACCCGCCTATAATTATGAGGTGAGTATGCCAATGTTGGAGCGTGCTTCAATTCCATGCAGTTTTGACTTGTGCTTTTGATCAAATTAAACTATCCATCTTTTCTCACAACCTTATTGTGGAATTTCTTGTGGGATCTTGTCAACATCCCGTGTAAAAATTACATATAAATTCGACTTAGTTTTCATCATTGTTGCAGCCCTAAATTGTTTAAAACACACTGCTAGCCATTATTTTGCCAAACTGTTCTTGATGAATATGCTCCAAGTACTCTGTAAAGCTCTTTTAATTTAGTGGTGAGTTAAATTAAAACTTCCCTTACAAAGTTGGTTGGAATTAGGAAACTCCATACTTTACAAAACAGATCAAGTTTACTAAATTTACATGAGTTAAGGTTTATCCTTTCGGACCTTCCAAGTGTGATGAACTTCCTATCGCAGAATTTCCCAGGTAGGGCATCTTCTAGCAAACAGTTTTGAGTGTAGACATCCATCACCTGTGGTAAGAGGGGTGGGTGGGAGGGCTGAGAACTGAAGGCAGCTTTTTTTAAAGAGCTTGATAAGCTTTGCATTGCACAAATCTTGAACAATTCAGAAAATTAACAAAGGTGCAAGTCAGTCTTTACACCCTTTAACTTTAAATCCCATTTAATTGATACAATTACAAGTTGGATTTTGAAAAGTTGATAGAGTGTGCTTTAATATGTACCTTAAAAAACAAACCTATTCCTTCACACAGAATCACACTGTGAGCACCTAAATCTGTAAAACCGGAATATCGATGGCACAGCATTTGGAGGACAGAATATGGAATCCAAAGTATTGTCAGGTACGTACATATTTTTTACACCTTACTCCACATATTTGTAACTATGCGATATATATAAATCTTCAAGGTATGTGGAGTTAGGAAATGTAAATCTATACCTCCCTTTTTCTCACTTAACTTACAATATTCTATCTTCAATATTTTTGTACCACAATATTCTGGTGGGGTCTAAAATTAGTAATTTGGGAAAGAATGCACTTTTGGAGCACAGCTTTATTGTTTGGTCATAGTTGAGGACCATGCCCCTGAAAAATACAAATATATGTCTGCCATCACTTTTCATTGCTTGCTATCTTCTTCCTATTGCCCTTGCCTCCCTCCCACACTTCTCAGAAGAGGAAACCTGCCTTCTGTATTTTTGTGAAGATGATTTGAGGTGTTTGTTGTACCCATATTGTAGGTGTCAGTTAGACATAAAGGATGTACCTTAAGTTAGACGTTCAGCACATTGTACAGTGTGGAACTGGACTGCTGTTGGGATGTGAAGAACCTCTGGCTGATTTTACAAGTATGCTCCCCTGAGTTACCTTCTTGCATGTATCCGTGGTACTGATTTGTATTGCTCACTGTACACAACAATCACGTGTGCACATTGAGGACTTGTATACTTAAAGGTGCTGAAGACCTTGATCAGGTCTTTGATATGGAGGGGCATACAAAGTATGCTTTTTAATATGTGACTATTGTCAATATTCCAGTTCATAGATGCTTAGCGGTGGTGGCAGAATGCCGTTTTAGAATCTTTAGTATCAGACAGGCCTGTTTACTTTGGAAGCTAGTGAGAATCCTACCAGGAGAATCCTGCCAGCTTTGCTCTCCAAAGTTCTACTGAAGTGTCATAACTGGACCCTTTGCTAGCACCCTGAGTGTGTGACGTGTGCAAGGAGTACAAGGTGGGTGGTATCGCGGATCTGTGACATGGGAGCCAGTGGGTTTCGATCTGGGCTGTATGGTATGTCCTTTGGTTTTGGTGTGTAAATATTTTTTTAGCATGCAAAGTTCCTGGATTTTGATCTTTAATCTTCCAACTCTGCGTATTACCACTCGCTCCCCTCTCACTTACTGCAACGCATTACTAACCTTTTGAGTTGGGTATACTTTCTTGCTTGTTGGGAAGTTTCTGACTTAAACTCCAATAATATTACTTACTAAGATACCTCCCTACTTCTACCCCCTACCACTCGCCCTCTCTGTTTCTTCTCACCCCTCCACCCGCCCTCCCGACCCTGGTTCTTCTCCCCCATTTCCCTGTTTCTTCTCCCTCTTGTCCCTGTTTCTTCTACCCCTTCCAAACGCCCTCCTCTCCCTGTTTTTTCTTCCCCTTCCAACCGCCCTCATCTCCCTGTTTCTTCTCCCCCCCAACTCCATCTCTGTTCATTCCCCCACCTTCTAACTGAAAACGGTGGCCGCTTCATAGCGCTTTGTTTCTTTTGCTGACAGATTGAACTTAGCTGTGACATTCTCCTTAGTCTTTCTCCCCCCTGGCTTCAGACTGACGGTTTGAGGGGGAGGATAGGGTTGTCTGTGAATGATGGGACTGTTCTGCCAGGCCCAGCTAAATATGGATTCGGCTGTGTAGAGCTAGAGGATGGACTGCTTAGACAGCATGGCCACTTTATGATTGCAGACCCAGCTCCTAGCACATACATCCTTTAAATGAGAAGTGGGCTGTCAGTGCCAGACCTTCTAATAGTGATTGTGGAAGATATTGGACCTAATGATTCTCTCACTGGGGCTGGTGTGATGTTCATAGAGCTTACTAAAGAGTATGTGGCCACCAGTGGGACTTCAAAATATGCGTAGTGATGTTCCCGCTGTGGAAAGACAGAGGACCTAAATATTAGTTTTGATGATTTTAGGGTTCCAATGTCAAGAGCTGTTAAGTCCATGCATAAGGTCCCCATCCTCCCTCTAAGTCTCTAGTGGGCCGTTTTCTTGTATTAGAGACTGGAAAAACCTCCGATATGTTGCAGTGGCCAGCATCAGAGGGATTTGGCAGCCAAACTGCTTGGCTGTTTTCAGAAGTTTGTGGCAGCTGCATGGTCAGAAAGGCAACTGAATCCTGTTGAGCAACTCTCTCCTCGAAGCTGCTGGAGCCGGAGGCTACTTCTGCAAATCATGCCAGGCTGTCAGCTAGCCTGTCCTATGCCAGGTGACTCGCTCCTGGATTATGTTGACAAACCAACATAGTTTGGGAGTATCGAGCCCCGTGATACAGTTTTCAGATTCTCATTAGGCAAGTCTAGCAGGTGTGGGGAGCAGCAGAGTGGTGCACTAAACAAGTATCCTAGTACGGATTCCTCTGGGTGACCTGATGCCAACACAATCACTGTAGGTCTCCCCCTAACACCATTTCGCCTGCAGCTAATGGACTTTTAATAAAGTACTATTGTATAACGGACATCTCTTTTTCTGCTGGGAAGTTTCTGAATTTATGACACTTGTCTACAATTTGTTCCAGGACCTATGGCACGGCGTGCCCGTGTCACATATTCAGCAGTAGTATGGCGGGCCGAAGTCTCCACCGAGCCTGCTATTCACTCTTGACTTAGAGGGTTTGAAAGTAAGCATGTACACTTACTTCCAGGGAAGGACCCTGCTCACTTCAAAGCTACAACGGAAATGGCCTTCTTCCGAACAGAAATTGTCAATTGATACTGCCCAAGCAGTTGTATAGGCTACTGTTGTCAGATTTAAGGCTCTTGACTTTAAAGAAAAGATTATCTCAACGCCCGAAGTAATTGCCAGAGAAAATGTCTCTTGGCAGTATATAACAGCAATAAAGAACAGTGGTTGGAGCCTACATCATAATACTGCAAAGATTCTAATGCAATTTTTTTTTTTTTTTTTTTAGACTTGACAAGTGACCACAATACATTCAAAATCCTGTCTAGGATCAAATGGCACAGCAGAGACAATAGTACTAAAACCACATTTTTCATAGTCCCATCAAGTCATTACCAGTGTATTTACTACTGTGTAAAGTGATCAAGAGGTGGGATCTCGGAGGGGGGCTGTGCATAGTCCGCCTCTATATTAATTCCATTTCATCCATATTTTCCCCCATTTCTGTGGGCACCCCGACTCTCATATGTTACCCTTTCCACCAGCATGCAGCATTCCATGTCTCTTTCAGCTGTGGTGCCTGACGTGACCCCCATAGTCTGGCGACATTTTTCTTCACGATCACCATGCTGAGAATTATCAATAGTATCTCCGATCTCCTGAGATCCAAGGCGTCCCATATGTTTAACAAATACCATTTAATCGAGGCTTACATTTCATTACCACAGGGTTTGTTTAAGCATGTAATCACTAAGGACCAGTAGTTCCTTATTTCTGGACATTCCCAGATAATGTGTATAAAGGACCGCTCCAATCCACACCCCATGAGGTATAGATTGTCGGACGCTCTGCTCATCTTGGCTCTAACTCTGCACAACTGGTATGCTCTATGAAAGACTGTTAACTGCACCAAACAAACACTTGATCGCATCCCCACTTTCCCCCATTCCTCGCCATCTAGACTTCCCACAACTTGTTCCCATTGTAATTTTAAGTGCTTTAGTGGATCTGGGGAGTTGTTTATTAATGTCTTATATGTGAGGGAGATGGCCTTTTTATCTAAGTGCTCTTCTAGTAATCTACTCTCCAGAGGAGGACACCGGTAACTCCATCCCCCTTGGGAGGACTGATCACACTGCATGTCACACCTGGAGATATCGTTATTGCTTGGAGGGAAATAATTTGTACTCCTCTTGCAGGTCATGAAATGTGCATACATTGTTGCGTGCCCAAAAGTCACCAACCCTAATATACCAATAAGGTGCCACTTTGCAAATCCGGGGAGGTTGATAATGTACCCAGTGCCTTTGAGTCCCAAAGGGGAGGTTACTTGCGTTAACTTCCTCTCCCATCCCAAGGCATGGAGTTCATTGTGCCAATAATCAATTGTCACAGAAGTAGGTCCCAGGTTGTGTGTCGCCTTGGGGAGGGGAGGGGTGGGGCATAGATGGCTCTAAGGTACCCTCCCAGTGGTATCAGACATCTATCCATACAGTATGCTGGTTTGTTTTGAGGTGTGTGTATCCAGCAGTTATGGTAGTCAGCTGTGCCACCCAGTGGTATTCTTCCACCAGCCTGGCATTGCAGTCTGTGAACACTGCTTGCCTTTTGGGCTGCTATTCACATGCTTTGTGGGACATGGTTGCACAAGTGCTGCCAAAGGTCCCAGTGGAGGCCTGGGCCGTGCTCTCCTAAGCTGTAACAGATGGGAGAGATGCAGTAATTGTAGGAGGCTGGCCCTCTATGTAGTGTCCAAACTAAGCACACTGTGTAGGGGGTCCAGACAACCACATGTTGGTTTCCAGAGGCAAGAACTAGATCACCTAATGCTCCAATTTGTTAGGTAGCTTGGTCGAGCAGTTAGGCTAATCTTGGAAAAGTGCAAAGCATTGACTGTACAAACAGTATCAATCATGTGACTCACATACTCAAAGGAATAACTCAAGACCAATATATAAAAATACTTTAGATTTTTATATAATTTTTGGGCCAAGATTATCAAAATTGGTTAAGTACGTTTTAAGTTATGAATTTTTGAAATGTTATTAAATTCAGTCTTCCAGTGCCATTATTATGCACCATAGGAATCAATAGGCAGTCACTTTTAAAAATGCATATAAAATCGCACAGTTTTGTTACCAGGTTCTGCTTTTGCAGGTTGGTCGAGGCCATCGGTGGGCACACTGTGCCAGCTGGAGAGGCTTGGCCAACTCCCAGTTCTGGCAGGAGCAGCGTTGGAAAGTCTCTTGGAGCAGGTACAGGGCCACTTAGGGGGACCACTTGAAAAAGGGTGGTTCTTGCAGATTTAAAGGTGGTGTCTTGGGGTCCGCTTGGGGTGTAGAGGTCACAAGGGATGTGGGACCCTGTGGGCACAGCTGGTTCCTCGTTGCAGGGTGCTGGGCAGCCGGGTGCGTGGCGAGTTGTTGATTTAGGAGCTGTGCGCAATGGAGTCCCTTAGAGGCTGTAGGTTAGTCTCTTGGAGGGGGGCTTACAGGACAACAGGGACACTCTGGTGGGAGGTCCAGGGTGTTCCTGAAGTCCCTTGATTGGGGCATCCTTCTGGTCCTTTTTCAGCTCTGGGTTTTCTTAGTGTCTGATGTCCACTGACCAGTACCTGGGGTATTGGCATGACTCGGCCCACTGGAGGGCGCAGTGCCACCAAACTTGGCACACTTGCGGGGTTTGTCATGGTGGTCGTTGATGTATCATCGGATCTGGCTGCATCTTCCGGTTCGGAAAATATCGACCGGTCAGTGAAATGACCCTCACTGGCTTGTTGGTCTTTGTTGGTTTGCAGAGTAGTACCTCCACTCAGAAGGGAGATCTTAGGCGATTTGTGAAGCCCGGAGGTCCTCTGGGTTTTTGAGGTCAGTCCAGTGTCCAGCTCCTCCGCAGCGGAGATTGTCGGGTCCTGGGTGCAGCAGGCAGGGTTTGGCACCTTTTCTTGATGCAGCAGGTCCACAGTTTTCTTGCTTTGGATCTTCTTTGTGCTGGTCTTCTTTGTCCTTTCGAATCTGATTATACTGAATTTAGTGGGCATTTTAGAGGGAATCTGGTAGAATCTAATAGGACACTTACCTTAGGGTGGCTACACCCACTATAGTGACCACTTCCTGTGGGAAGAGTCACTCCCCTAAACCTAATTGGCTATTATAGGAAAGTAGCCTGTTTCTAGCTTGGTTACCCCCACATTTGGGCTGTTTGTCAGTGTGTTTGACTGTATTTATGCTCTCTCCCTTAAATTATGGTTGTTGCATACTGGTAACCCAGTATTTCACCCACAATTGGCATACTGGTGCCCCCTTATAAGCCCCTAGTATATGGTACTTAGGTACCCAGAGCATTAGGGTTCCAGAGGATATCTATGGGCTGCAGCATATCTTTTGCCACCAATATGGAGCACATGCAAAGGCTTCTGCAGGACTGCCATTGCAGCCTGCGTGAAAGGGTACATGCACCCTTTCACTGCCATTTACACTGAACCCAGCCACTCTTAAGTCACCCCTATAGGAGGTCCTCCAGCCCTGAGGGCAGGGTGCAGAGTACCTATGGGTGAGGGCACTTCTGCACTAGCAGAGGTTCCCCCACGACATCCAGGACCATTTTCCCAGACTTCGTGAGTGCGGGGACGCCATTTTAAGCGTGTACTGGACATAGATCACTACCTATGTCCAGCTACATAATGGTAACCCCAAACATGGGCATGTTTGGTGTCAAACAAGTTGGAATCATACCCAAAGGCTTTTGCAAGCATTGGTTGAATGATTCCATGCACTCTTCGGGCTCCTTAGAGGACCCCCAGTATTGCCATTACAGCCTTCTGAGGTTTTCAAGGCTGCCCCAACTGCTGCCACCTCACAGACAGGTTTCTGCCCTCCTGGTGCTTGAAAAACTCGAGCCCAGGCAGGCAGAACAAAGGATTTCCTTTGGGAGAGGGAGGCAACACCCTCTCCCTTTGAAAATAGGTGTTACAGGCTTGGGAGGGGTAGCCTCCCCAAACCACTGGAAATGCTTTGAAGGGCATATTTGGTGCCCGCCTTGCATAATCCAGTCTACACCAGTTCGGGGACCCCCAGTCTGGCATGAAACTTGACAAAGGAAAGGGGAGTGACCACTCCGCTGTCCATCACCACTCCAGGGGTGCTGCTCAGAACTCCTCCAGAGGGTCCCTGGATTTTGCCATCAAGGATTCAAGGTTTGCAGGGAACTCTGGGAGCATTTGAGTGGCCAGTGCCAGCAGGTGACGTCAGAGCCCTCCCCTGATAGGTGCTTACCTGGTTAGGTGACCAATCCCCCTTTCATGGCTATTTTGGGTCTCTCTCTTGGGTGGTTCTTCAGATTCGGATTGCAAGACTCCAGCAGGAATCCTCTGCATCCTCTTCTTCACCTTCTTACCGAAGAAACTGCATCTGGACCCTCCAGGAACTCTACAAACTGCAACAAAGAAGCAAAGATGACTTCTGCAACATTGTATCTTCAGCTCCTGCAGCAACTGCAACTGTTTACCGGTTGTGCATCCTCAGAGGACAGCATGTCTTCAGCCTGCACCAGAAGAATGAATGAATCTCCCTTGGGTTGAAGGAGTCACTTCCCTGCTTCAGCAGGCACCTACTGCATCAACAACCGGCTGCGTCGATCCCCTTTCCTGACGAGCTGCATGGATCCTGCATCATAGGTGGTGGACTGGAGTGGTCCTGATGGTCCTGACATCTTACTGTCCAACTTTGGTGGAGGTAAGAGCTTGCCTTCCTAAGCAAGACAGTACCCCCAAGCACCGCGTGTTCTTCCTGAGTGGTTCTCTGGCAGCGTGGGAGCCTTTGTCATAGTGCTGCGTGGGCCTCCTTTTACACCTCCTTTGTCCCCGTGCTGTGGGACTCCTGTGTACACTGCTTGGTCTTCTGTGGGCTCTCTGAGTGGCTGAGAGCCCCCTTTGACTCCCCTTTCTGGGTAGAGTCCACCTGTTCCTTCCTGGTCCTGGGCAGCGCCATTTTCTGCTAACCGCGAGCTTTGCATGTGCCAAGGCTTCTTGGCGGACTCCAGTGACGCAAACCAGAGTAATTCTCCATCCGGCGTGGGACATCACTTGCACCAACCAGAAACCCAAATCTGTCTTCTTGGGTGCAGTACTGACTGTTCTTCTTCACCAGTGGTTCTTCTTTTGCACCTTCATCCAGGTTAGTAGGGGCTCCTGGACTCTTCTGTGCTTCTTGAACTTGGTCCCCTTCTTTCGCAGGTCTTCAGGTCCAGGAATCCACTTTGGTGTTTTCTAGTACTCCTAGCACCCCTCTACACACTACACTTACCTAGGTGGAAAACCGACATTCGCATTCCACTTTCTTAGTATATGGTTTGTGTTCCCCCAGGCCTATTTCTGAGTATTGTGATTTTCACTAATTGCACTGTTTTCTAACTGTTTTACACCTATTTTTGCATACGAGTGTATATAATTTGTGTGTTACTTACCTCCTAAGGGAGTATAGTCTCTATGGTATTTTTGGCATTTGTGTCACCAAAATAAAGTACCTTTATTTTTGTAACACTGAGTATTTTCTTTCATGTGTGTGACTACAGTGGTATTGCATGAGCTCTGCAAGTCTCCTAGATAAGCCCTGGCTGCTCAGCTACAGCTACCTCTAGAAAGCCTGGCTTCTAGTTGCTGCCTACATTTCACTTATAAGGGATAACCGGACCTGGTATAGGGTGTAAGTACCCTAGGTACCCACTGCAAACCAGGTCAGCCAGAAGATGGAGGAAACTGAAAAAGAGGGTCCACCTCACAGGCAACACCTTAGGGGTGGTGAATGCTAGGTGGGGCCACTCCTCCTATCCTTTGTTTGGTTTCCCGCCTTTGCTCCCGCCAAAAGTGGGGGTTTTGTAAAGGGGGATGCCAGCTGCTGCTAGCAGCAGGCTTGGGGGTCGAGTTTCAAGGGCGGTAAGCCCTTTGAAGCTCAACGCCAGGACAGTGCACCTTCTGAGGGAAGGGGTGTTAGCTCTTCCACCCAGGAAGGGCATTGTCTTACAAACCTGAAAGACAGGGCTCCTTCCCAAGGTATGAATATTGGCTGTCTGGAGGTGGCAGCTGAATAAGACCAGTCAGCAACCATGCCAGGATGGTTAGCTTTTGCAGGAGGGGACACCTCTAAGGTGGCCCCTGGGTACATTTTAGGAATAAATCCAATGCTGGCACAAGTTTGGATTTATCATTCTGAGTTGTTTCATACTAAACAACCCAGGGTTCAGAGTGGCTATCATGTAGCTGGAAAACTTGTGTTGACCAGTGTCCAGTATTAAAATGGCTGCTCTGTTCACTCACTATGGCCCTGGTTTGGCTGGGACACCGTGGGGGCATATTGCTCATGCAGCTATGCCCTCACACATAATATGGAGCACCCTGCCTTAGGGCTGTAAGGGCTGCATACACTGCATAATAAATGCAGTGTATGGTGGACAGGCACACAGGCAGTGTGCCATGTCAAGTTTGCATTTTAGGTTTGCACCAGAACATTCAGCCTGCAATGGCAGTGCTACGTGTACCTGGATGCATGGCCCTAGAGGGTGGCACAATTAGTGCTGCTTCCCTCAAGGGCCTACCCATAGTACCCCATGCCCTGGGCACATAGGTGCCCACTTACTAGGGACTTATAGTGGTAGCTAAAGGTGTATCTAATTGTGCCAACCTAACATCACAACAGATTTAGGGAAAGAGCTCTGGCTTAGAGAACCTGGTTAGCAGGGGCTCTGGGCACTACAATTTCTAGGACACATCAACATCAGGCAAAAAGTGGGGGTATAACCATGTCAAAAAGAGGCACTCTCTCACAGTTATGTTCACAATTTACTGTGGAATCGACATGACTGACTCGCTAGACAGAGAGGTTTTGTTGATGGTGGCCCCTAGGCGCCACGCCTGGCTATGAGCTATTGGTTTTTCGAGGGCTGTGATTTCTTATTTGATGGACATGCCCTTTGATGGCTCCAGTCTCTTTGGAGACAAAGCAGATCTAGTGCTCTAACATTTTAAAGACTTTCGAGCTAAGTCCCGGTCCTTTGGTTTATCTTCCAACCTGTGCCAACCCAGTCCACTTTTCACTCCCTTTGTGGCTACGGAAGAGGCTACTAGCTGTGCCAATATCTACCCAGCCACCGTGCCTTGCATGCCCCACAGCCTCTGTGTGGCAGAGGGCATGGTATCCACAGACCTCGTGGATTAGGCAGCCAGAGATCAGGTCAGTCCACCGCAACTCCCCCGCAGCTGCAGCCTCCAAACCCTCCTAATCCGCCCTTAAGCTATCATTGGCACTCAATTAGCAGCAGGATACGCCATCACCTGCCCCACTGGCATTCCATAACATCGAACAGGTGGGTTTTGCAGATAGTCCAAAAGGGCTACTCCCTCTGCCTCATGACTACCCTATAGGAGGCTCTATGTAGTGTGCAAAACTAGGCACACTGTGCAGGGGGTCCAGGCAACCACATGTTAGTTTCCAGAGGTAAAAATCAGATCACCTAATGCTCCCATTTTTTAGGTAGCTGGTCGAGCAGTTAGGCTAATCCAGGAGATGTGCTAAGCATTTGTTGTACTCACAGTATCAATCATGCACCACACACACTCAATGAATAACTCAAGACTAAGGTGGTCATTCCAACCCTGGCGGTCGGTGTTAAACCTGCGGCCAAACCGCAAACAGGCTGGCGGGGTAAAAAATGGAATTCCGACCCTGGCGGAAACTGCCAACAGAGACCGCCACATTACCACACTGCCCGCCACGGCGGCACAAACAAACAGCGCGGCGGTCACCGCCAACAGACAGGCGAGAGACAATGTACCGCCCACTGTATCACAACCTACCAATCCGCCACCTTTTCCGGGGCGGTAGCCCCGCCGATAAAAACACGGCGGAAACAGCCATTTCGAAGGGAAAACGCCCACCTCCATATACCCCACGAGGAATCAGGACAGCATGGAACCCGAACTCCACATACTCCCAGCGATAGTGTTCCTACTCCTCTACCAGGAGCACGAACGCCGGCGCAGAAGACAACGGTGAGTACTGCACCTACGACACAGGGGAGGGGGGAGAAGAACATATTACGGGTACACACACATACTCGACACACCCACCCTCACCCACTACAACACACACATCAATGCATAGCAACACATCAGAGTGACACCCCCCAAACCCCACGGAAGAATGCAAATACAAAAGGAAATGATTCTAAACATTGGAATATATTGTATAACTGGCTTAAAAATATATCTACACATCAAAAAATCTGATATACATAAATGTACAAGTCCGAGCATTGTAGCATGCATTGTCCGTGGACCACTGGGCCTAAATCACATGGGCAAAGCCCACACAAGATACCTAACTCCAACGGAGAGAACACTGCAGGGGCATCAGATAGCAAAACTACAGGCACCTCAGGGGGAAGGGAAGGGGGGGCACCTCAGCCAGATGAGTGAACGACGCCAGATCCACAAGGGGCCTCCATGGCCACTGTTCAATCCTGGGGAGTGCAAAGCCACAGTCTCACAAGTCTCTGCAGTGGGTGGTTTGCCCACTGGACCATCCTGGGGAGTGCAAAGCCACAGTCTCACAAGTCTCTGCAGTGGGTGGTTTGCCCACTGGACCATCCTAGGGAGTGCAAAGCCACAGTCTCACAAGTGGATAACAGTCTCCACTGGTTCTGGAGGGGGCTTTGTGCCCAGAGTGCTTCGTGCAGCCCTGCCCAACACAGATGCGGGCCAGCCCCTGCCGCTCATGGGGCAGCGGTGCTTGAGACGGCGGTGCCCAGTTCAGCGGTGCTTGAGATGAAGGGCCCAGTGCAGTGGTGCTTGAGATGAAGGGCCCAGTTCAGCGGTGCTTGAGATGAAGGGCCCAGTTCAGCGGTGCTTGAGATGAAGGGCCCAGTGCAGCGGTGCTTGAGACGGCGGTGCCCAGTTCAGCGGTGCTTGAGATGAAGGGCCCAGTTCAGCGGTGCTTGAGATGAAGGGCCCAGTGCAGCGGTGCTTGAGACGGCGGTGCCCAGTGCAGCGGTGCTTGAGACGGCAGTGCCCAGTTCAGCGGTGCTTGAGATAAAGGGCCCAGTTCAGCGGTGCTTGAGATGAAGGGCCCAGTGCAGCGATACTTGAGACGGCGGTGCCCAGTTCAGCGGTGCTTGAGATGAAGGGCTCAGTTCAGCGGTGCTTGAGATGAAGGGCCCAGTTCAGCGGTGCTTGAGATGAAGGGCCCAGTTCAGCGGTGTTTGAGATGAAGGGCCCAGTTCAGCGGTGCTTGAGACGGCGGTGCCCAGTTCAGCGGTGCTTGAGACGGCGGTGCCCAGTTCAGCGGTGCTTGAGATGAAGGGCCCAGTTCAGCGGTGCTTGAGACGGCGGTGCCCAGTTCAGCGGTGCTTGAGACGGCGGTGCCCAGTTCAGCGGTGCTTGAGATGAAGGGCCCAGTGCACCGGTGCTTGAGATGAAGGGCCCAGTGCAGCGGTACTTGAGACGGCGGTGCCCAGTTCAGCGGTGCTTGAGATGAAGGGCCCAGTTCAGCGGTGCTTGAGATGAAGGGCCCAGTGCAGCGGTGCTTGAGATGAAGGGCCCAGTGCAGCGGTGCTTGAGATGAAGGGCCCAGTTCAGCGGTGCTTGAGATGAAGGGCCCAGTTCAGCGGTGCTTGAGACGGCGGTGCCCAGTTCAGCGGTGCTTGAGATGAAGGGCCCAGTTCAGCGGTGCTTGAGATGAAGGGCCCAGTTCAGCGGTGCTTGAGACGGCGGTGCCCAGTTCAGCGGTGCTTGAGATGGCGGTGCCCAGTTCAGCAGTGCTTGAGACGGTGGTGCCCAGTTCAGTGGTGCTTGAGATGAAGGGCCCAGTTCAGCGGTGCTTGAGATGAAGGGCCCAGTGCAGCGGTACTTGAGACGGCGGTGCCCAGTTCAGCGGTGCTTGAGATGAAGGGCCCAGTTCAGCGGTGCTTGAGATGAAGGGCCCAGTTCAGCGGTGCTTGAGACGGCGGTGCCCAGTTCAGCGGTGCTTGAGACGGCGGTGCCCAGTGCAGCGGTGTTTGAGATGAAGGGCCCAGTTCAGCGGTGCTTGAGATGAAGGGCCCAGTGCAGTGGTACTTGAGACGGCGGTGCCCAGTTCAGCGGTGCTTGAGATGAAGGGCCCAGTTCAGCGGTGCTTGAGATGAAGGGCCCAGTTCAGCGGTGCTTGAGACGGCGGTGCCCAGTTCAGCGGTGCTTGAGACGGCGGTGCCCAGTGCAGCGGTACTTGAGACGTCGGTGCCCAGTTCAGCGGTGTTTGAGATGAAGGGCCCAGTCCAGCGGTGCTTGAGATGAAGGGCCCACTGCAGCGGTGCTTGAGACGGCGGTGCCCAGTTCAGTGGTGCTTGAGACAGCGGTGCCCAGTTCAGCGGTGCTTGAGACGGCGGTGCCCAGTGCAGCGGATCTGGCCATGGCGTGGAGGTCATTTGCCACCTGTCCTGTGGCTGGCGGAGCCTTCCTGCCCATCTGTCCTGTGGCTGGAGGGGCCCTCCTGGGCTGAAGTGCTGGGCCTGTTGGTGGCCTCCTGCCCACCTGGGATGGGGCTGGCGGGGCCCTCCTGGCCAGCTGGGCTGATGGCGGTGTTGTCGGGTGTGCTGCCCTTCCCAGCCTTCCCTGATCGCCTGTGTCCCTTCCCCACCTTGGGCGGGGTGCAGGCTGTCTCCACACTTCCTGCCGGAGCCATGGTAGTGGTTTTAGTCCCTGCTGTTTTCACCCTCTCGCGCCGGCCACTGCCTATCTTTGGATGTTTCTCCGGGGGTGGGCTGCCCGTGCCTTGGCTCCGTACTGAACTTGCTGCCCTGGAGGGTGGGGGACTCCACAGTCCATGGCAGACTGTCATGACAGGGCCCGGTTTTGTCGTGGCTGAGGTGCTGACTATAGTCCTATGACATGGACGGGGTGGGGGAGTTGGTGGAAAGAGGTTGAGTTTGGACAGGAAAAACTTCTTAGGAGCAGTGGGACGGGTAGGTGTAGTGGGTATGGGAGTGGAGGAAGAGGTTGTGGTTGGTGGAGTATGAAGTCTGGTGTCTTTGGGTGCAGGTGCTTTGGCTGGAGGCTGTTGTGAGGTGGATGGCTGTTGGGCGGGTGGCTGCCTGCGTTTGTGTGTCTTGGAAGAGGGGGTCACAGACACACTGGGAGAGGACACAGGGGACGTGTAAATGGTAGTGGGGGTGGTGACTGCACGTGTGCGGGGGGTTCTGGTGTGTGTGCTGGTGATGGACGTAGTGGCTGAAGATGTTGTGCATGCAGGTGTGAGTGGAGACGTGACAGGGAGGGAGGAGGGAGACGAGGAGGGGGACACAGTGGAGGCAGTGGGTGTTGGTATGTCTGTATGTGGATGTTGCTTGGGTGAATGCCTGTGTGATCTGTGGTGCTTATGTCTGCCTGAGCTTCCCTTGGGTGTTGAGGTGTGTGCAGGCTGGTCTGATGGTGTGTCAGGGATAGGCAGAGGTACAGGTGATAGGGTCTGGGTGGAGGAAGTTGGAGGGGGGAGGCTAGAGACAGGGACAATGGCTGCCATCAGTGTTGAACGATCGCTGTAGGGCAGCCTGACCAGAATGAATGCCCTCCAGGTATGCATTACTCTGGTGCAAATCTCTTTCTACACCCTGGATGGCATTCAAAATGGTAGACTGCCCAACAGTGAGCGTCCTCAGGAAGTCAATGACCTCCTCACTGAGGGCAGCAGGGGTGACTGGGGCAGGGCCTGAGGTGCCTGGGGCGAAGGAGATGCCCACCTTCCTGGGTGAGCAGGCACGGGGCAAATGCTGAGGGGCTGCTGGGAGGGCGGTGCTGGTGCGGTGGGTGGCGGCTGTACCTGTTGTTGCGGGGGGCACATATGTTGCCGCCACCACAAGGGAGCTCCCTTCAGAGGACGAGTCCGTGTCGCTGATGTCTGCCCGAGTCCCCGCTGTGGAGCTCCCCTCGCCCTCCGTCCCACTGGTGAATTCGGAGTCCGTTGCATGGCCCTCCATGGCCATGTGGGATGCAGCTCCCTCGTGCTCCGATGCCACTTCTCCTCCGCCTGATGATGCTAATGCACACATGAACAGGAAGACCACAAAAAAGGGGGGGGAGAAAATAAAGACATGTTGAGTGCATGCATTGGCGACACATTGCAGTGCATGCATTGTCTGTCCTGTCTGTTGGCGGACAGGACAGACACAGAAGCCCCCTGCACTACGCCGCGCACTTGGGGTCGACTACTCAATCCGTGGAACATGGCCTGCAAGCCTATGGACGACATCTGCACACATAGATGACACAGGGCCTTGATTAGCTGTACTTGGCACCCTACAGAGGTGGGGGGCGGGGGCAAAGGACCATGCCTTACGGAGGGGCCTAGCCTACAGAAATCGCCCTGGCCTAGGGATACCCACAGCCCTCCTCCCCCACCCAGACACCTCCACTGCGCGCAAAGTCAACAGAATGAGAGTGTACTCATCCCTTTGTGTCTGCTGTGATGTACTCACGTGCCCATCCAAATCGGGGTAGGCCACCGCCAGGATCCGGGACATCAGGGGGGTCAAAGTCCGACTGGCACCCCTCCCACGTTGGGAGGCCATCCCCAGCTGAGCCTCCGCCGTCTTCCTGCTCCAGTGTCGGATGTCCTCCCATCCCTTCCGGCAGTGGGTGCCCCGTCTCTGGTGGACCCCCAGGGTCCGGACGTCCTTGGTGATGGCACGCCAAATATCGATCTTCTGGTGGGCGCTGACCTATGTGAAATGTACAGGGGGGGAAAAATAGTCATCACCATCTGCATGCTCAATGTGAGTGGCCCCCCCATCCCTACCCTTGCCATGTGGCACATGCTCTCACCGTCATTTGATGCATGCCTCAATCGCTCCCCTCCCCACCATCATTCATCCACCCCACTCAACACAGGCATTGCCCACAAAGCATGGTCCTAGTGTTCTTACCTGTTGGTCAGGAGGACCGTAGAGTAGCGCATACTGGGGGAGGACCCCATCCACAAGTTTCTCCAATTCCTGAGCAGTGAAGGCAGGGGCCCTTTCCCCAGTCGCATGAGCCATTGTCTCTTCCAGACTGAGGTCACAGCAGCACTTGCAGTGTAGGTCCTCTCCTGTCGAAGATCAGGTATCGAGTGATTAAGCTGATAGAAAATGGCGGTCACGCCCGCGGTGGTGCGTACCGCGACTGCCGGCGCATATCTCCATTGGCTCCTGAGACCCATAGGGTTCAATGTTAACCAATGGTGCTTAGCGCCGCGGTCTTCGACCCCCTACCGCCACGGTGTGCCACGCCAGCGCATTTACCTCACATCCCATTGTCGCACTTCACAGGTCAGGCAGCCGCCATTTCAGGGGCCCACATGGCTTTCTTTCTACTGCGTCACACATACCTAGGCCTTGCATCAACACTCATACCAGCCATTCAATGCATTGGGAATCGTGTTATGTGCAAGCTGTGGTTACGTACCTGTGGGTTGATTGACTCTGTGCTCGCTGTTGTCCTTCATAGGCACCGTCCGCTGGGACATGCGAGGAGATGGAGGAATCTTCCCGTGTACAGACCGCTGGTGGACCTGTCGACAATGGAGGAAAGACATGTCATACTGACATACAGGCTTGACCGAGCCACTATCCATGAACTGTGTGCCCAGCTGGAGCCAGACCTGATGTCACCAATCCGCCAACCCACAGGGATCCCCCCTCTAGTGCAGGTGCTGTCAGTGCTCCATTTCTTTGCAAGTGGGTCATTTCAAACAACAGTGGCCATATCATCAGGGATGTTTCAGCCTATGTTTTCCAAGGTGTTGTCCAGAGTGTTGTCTGCCCTGCTGAAACACATGCGCAGCTACATCGTTTTCCCTGAGGTGGGGGATTTGCCTACAGTGAAAGGTGACTTCTATGCCCTTGGACATATCCCCAACATCATAGGTGCCATTGATGAGACACATGTGGCTTTGGTACCCCCCAGCAGAAGTGAACAGGTGTACAGAAACAGGAAGAGTTTTCATTCGATGAATGTACAGATGGTGTGTTTGGCAGACCAGTACATCTCCCATGTGAATGCCAAGTTCCCTGGCTCAGTGCATGACGCGTACATCATGCGGAATAGCAGCATCCCTTACGTGATGGGTCAACTCCAGAGGCACCGTGTGTGGATAATTGGTGACTCTGGTTACCCCAACCTGTCATGGCTACTGACCCCAGTGAGGAATCCCAGGACAAGGGCAGAGGAACGCTACAGTGAGGCACATGGGCGTATTAGGAGGGTGATCGAGCGGACCTTCGGCCTCCTGAAGGCCAGGTTTCGGTGCCTCCATATGACAGGTGGTTCTCTCTACTACTCACCAAAGAAGGTGTGCCAGATCATCGTGGCCTGCTGTATGCTTCACAACATGGCTTTGGGACACCAGGTGCCTTTTCTGCAGGAGGATGGTCCAGATGGTGGTATTGTAGCAGCTGTGGAGCCTGTGGAGAGTGAAGACGAGGAAGCCGAAGAGGACGACATAGACAAATGGAACACAGTAATACAGCAGTATTTTCAGTGACACACAGGTAAGAACCCACACCGGCATATTACATATACTTAACCACTACTACGTCTCTACTGTCTGTCCTTTTCCCCCAGTGTATGGTAACTGAGTTGTGACTTTCCCTTCCGATTTCAGAGATGTGGGCCCCACTGCGTGACATCTGCTTTGTTTCCCCATGGACTACAGCTGTGTGACAGTGGTATGTTGGCATCACAATGTAAATATGCATTTTGGCACAGTAATCTCTAATACATTTGTACTAAATCACAGCCAGACTCCAGAATGTTTTGTGCAATGACTGTGTTTATTTCTGTGCTCTATATTGGTGGGTAGGTGCAAATCGGTGAGGGGTGATGGTGGAGGATTGTCCATGGCAGAGTCCAGACTAGTATTATCACAGGTGCATTGTCCAAATGGCTGTGGGAAGTGGAGCAGGGGCAGTTTAAGGATGGACAGGGTGACAATGTGTGTCAGTGAGATGACAATCAGGGAGGTATCCTTTGTTGGCGGGGGTCTTGGCATCTTACTCTGTCTTCTTCCTGGATCTCAGGGCCCGCTTGCGGGGTGGTTCTCCTTCTGCAGGGGGTGGGGTGCTGGTGGCCTGTTGGTCCTGTGGCAGGGCCTCCTGTCCACTAGCGCCGGCAGAGGTGGTAGGCAGTTCTTGGTCCATTCTAGTGTCAGGGGCCCTTTGTGGTGCCACAGTGTCCCGCAATGTGGTGACTACCTGATTCAGAGTCCCTACAAAGGTGCCCAGGGCGGAACTGATGGTTCGTAGTTCCTCCCTGAACCCCAAATACTGTTCGTCCTGCAGGAGCTGGATCTCCTGAAACCTGGCCAGGACCGTCGCCATCGTCTCCTGGGAAGGATGGTAGGCTCCCATGATGGAGGAGAGGGCCTCATGGAGAGTGGGTTCCCTGGGCCTGTCACCCCCCTGTCGCACAGCAGCCCTCCCAGTTCCCCTGGGCCTCTGTCCCCTGGACCGTGTGGCCACTACCACTGCCCCCAGGTCCCTGTTGTTGTTGGGGTGGTGGGTTAACCTGGGTGCCCTGTAGTGGTGGACACACCGCTGATTGACGTGTCCTGGGGACAGAGGTATGGGCCCGCTGGGTGGGTGCTGTGCTGGTGTTCCCAGAGGGGGGAAGGTCTGCTGTGGCCTGTGGCTGTCTGAGGGGAACCGACTGTCCCGAGGTCCCCGATGGGCCGGGCTGGTCATCTAGATCTAGGTCGACAGAGGTGCTGTCATCACTGTGGGCCTCTTCTGGGGGTGGAGTGGACATTTGTGGACCCTCCTGCGCGGTGACGTGGCGTTCGGGTCCTGCAGGGGTATAAATGGATGGTTATTGCATCTGTGTGTGCCATAGCGTGCAATGGGTGGGTGCCCGTGTACCCCAGTGCTGGCATTCCTGTGTGGGGGCTTTTGTGACGGTGGTTTGGGGGGGGATGGGGATGTGCAGTGGGCATGCTTTGGTGATGGGTGTCCATGCTTTGTGGTCGCATGCAGGGCTTGGGGTTGGGATGGGTGGGTTGTGATGGTGAGACATTTGCAAGGAGTAGGTGTGATGGGGGTGAGGGTGGGGGTATGAATTGGCATGCTGGTGGGGTGGGGGGGATGAAGTAGTGAAGATGAGACTTACCAGAGTCCATTCCTCCAGATACTCCGCTGAGGCCCTCAGGATGCAGGATCGCCAACGCCTGCTCCTCCCATGTTGTAAATTCTGGGGGAGGAGGTGGGGGTCCGCCGCCAGTTCGCTGCACCGCGATGTTGTGCCTGGATACCATTGAACGCACCTTCCCCCGTAGGTCGTTCCACCGCTTCCTGATGTCATCCCTATTTCTTGGGTGCTGTCCCACTGCATTTACCCTGTCGACTATTCTGCTCCATAGCTCCATCTTCCTGGCAATAGAGGTGTGCTGCACCTGTGTTCCAAAGAGCTGTGGCTCTACCCGTGCGATTTCCTCCACCATGACCCTGAGTTCATCCTCAGAAAACCTGGGGTGTCTTTGCGGTGCCATGGGGTGGTGTGGGGTGGATTATGTGGTGCTAAGTGTGGTGATGTGTATTGGTGTGTTGTGTGAAGTGCGTGGTAATATTGCTGGGTGAAAGTAAAATGCGCGTCTGGGTGCTCGGATCTCTATTTCTCTGTGCGTGGTCCCGATTCTGGAGGAGTGGGGGTTTGAGGGTGATGTGGGTGTGTGTTTTATATTGTCTTGGGTGTGTGGGAGTGGTGTTTGTATGTGTATCAGGTGTGTGTATTTTGATTTGTCCAATGTGGTTGTATTTTGTAAGTGTGTGTGTATTTTGAGCGCGGCGGTGTGTACCGCCAATAGAATACCGCGGTTGAAAGACCGCCGCGTGGATTCGTGTGTCGTGATTGTGTGGGCGTATTTCTGTTGGTGTGACCGTGGAGGTTTGGTCATCGCCAGTTTCTCGCTGCCCTTTTGTGTGGCGGACTTTTGTGGATGTCTGTATTTTGGCGGTTTGCCTGTTGTGGGTGAGAATGACCGTGGCGGTTTACCGCGGCCGCGGCGGTATGTTGGCGGTCTTCTGACAGCGGTAAGCTGATATTACCGCCAAGGTTGGAATGACCACCTAAATGTATAAACATACTTCAGGTATTTATATATTTTTTAAGACCAAAATGGTTAAGATACATTAAGTACTTTTTGAGTTATGATTTTTCAAAGTTTTATAAAGTTTTTCTGTGCGTAATTACGCACCATAGGAATCAATGGAAGGCCACCTGTAAAAATGCATATAAAATCACACAGTTGAGTTACCAATTTCTTCTTTTGCAGGATGGTCGATGAGTGTGGTGAGCACACTGTGCCAGCTGGGGAGCCTTGGGTGGCTCCTGATTCTGGCGGGAGCAGAGTGGGAAAGGCTATTGTGGCACAGGGCCACTTGGAGGGGCCACTCGGAAAAGGAGGTGTTTTGCAGGTTTAAAGGTGGTGCCTTAGGGTCCTCTTGGGCTGTTGAGGTCGCAAGGGGTTAGGAACCCATGGAATACAGCTGATTCCACGATGTAGGGCTCAGGCGGCCGGATGCATGGCGAGTTGGAGGTCTTGGAGGCTGTGCGCACTGGAGCCCTTTGGAGCTGGAGGTACATCTTCTTCTGGGGGCCTTGCAGGATGATGAGGGAACTCTGGTAGGAGGTCCAGGAGTGTTCCTGACGTCCTTTAACTGGGGCTTCCTCCTGGTCCAGTTGTAGCTCTGAGGGAGCTGTTTTTGCTGTAGTCCAACGTGCACTGACCAGTACCTGGGGTATTGGCACAACTCGGCCACGGGAAGGCACAGTGCCACCAAAGTTGGCACACTTGTAGGTCTCCTCTGAGCTGTCGTTGGTGTGCCATCAGGTCCAGCTGCAACTTCTGGTTGCAAAGATATCGACCGGTCAGTGAAGTGACCCTCACCAGTTTGCTGGTTCTTGCTGGTTTGTCTTGGTTCTTGATGGAGATCTCAGGCTATTTGTGAAGCCTGGAGGTCCTCGGGTCTTTTGAGGTTGGTCCAGTGGTCCTCCACAGCGGTGATTGTCGGGACTCTGGTGCAGCAAGCATCGGTCTTGGAGCCTTTCCTGGTGCAGCAGGTCCTCGTGCTGTTGGGTTCTTTGATGCTGTCTTCTTTTCTTTGTGATGAATCTAATCTTTTGGTCTAAGGGAGCCCACTAAATACTGAATTTAGTGGGTGCTTTAGGGTGAACCTGATACCCTGGGGTGGCTACACCCACCACACTGACCACTTCCTGTGGGAAGGGTGACTGCCCTAAACTTCATTGGTTATTTTCCTGCCATCTAACATAGAGGAAAATGCCTGCAAGCCCCTAGGGGTGGAGATCCCTCCTCTTACCCTTTGTGTGGTTTCTCACCTTTTCTCCTGCCAAAAGTGGGGGTTGGAAGAGGGGGAAGTCATCTGCTGCTAGTAGCAGGCCTGGGGCCTTGAGTTTCAAGGACAGTAGCCCTTTGAAGCTCACTGCCAGGGAAATGCACATTCCTGAGGGAGGGAGGGTTAGCTCCTCCACCCAGGAAGAGCATTGTCTTACTAACCAGAGAGACAGGGGTCTTCCCCACAGTTTGTATATTGGCTGTCTGGAGGTGGCAGGCCGGATGGAACCAGTCAGCAACCTTGCCAAATGGTTAGCTTTTATGCAGAGGACACCCCTAAGGTGGCCCTGTAGGAGGCTGTCCTGGCTTATAGTGGGTACCTGATGGTACTTACACCTTGTGGCAGGTCCAGTTATCCCTTATTAGTAGATTAGTAGTGTTCTAGCAGCTTAGGCTGATAGAGGTAGCTATAGCAGAGCAGCTTAGGCTAAACTAGGAGACATGCAAAGCTCCTACTATACCACTTATATCATATATCACTATATCGTAAGAAACACAATACTCAGAGTTACTAAAATAAAGGTACTTTATTTTAGTGACAATATGTCAAAAGTATCTCAGAGGATATACTCCCTTAGGAGGTAAATAAAATACACAAAATATACACACAAACCAAAATCAGGTAAGTAAACAGTTTAAAAAGTGGTGCAAACACTGTAGAATAAAATAGGATGCAATAGGATACAATAGGCCTAGGGGCAACACAAACCATATACTCCAAAAGTGGAATGCAAACCACAAATGAACCCCAGGCCTAGTGTAGTATGTACAGGGTCTCTGGGAGTGTAAGAAAACACTAAGGGTGTCCAAGATACCCAACCCCAAGACCCTGAAAAGTAGGAGTAAAGTTACCCTACTACCTCAGGAAGACAGTAAAGTTGAGATAGGGGATTCTGCAAAGGCAACAACTGACTGCAAAGCACTGAAGACGGATTCCTGGACCTGAGGACCTGCAAAGGACGGGGACCAAGTCCAAGAGTCACGCAAGTGTCCAGGGGGCAGGAGCCCACTAAACCCCGGATGAAGGTGCAAAAGGGCTGCCTCCGGGTGGAAGAAGCCAAAGATTCTGCAACAACAGAAAGTGCCAAGAACTTCTCCTTTGGTCAGAAGATGTCCAACGGCATGCTGGAGGATGCAGAGTTCTTTCCATGCAGAAAGACCACAAACAAGTCTTGCTAGCTGCAAGAGTCGCAGCTGAAGATAATGGGTGCTGCCCGGGCCCAGGAGGGACCAGGAGGTCGCCCCTTGGAGGAGGAGACAGAGGGGGTGCTCAGGAACAGAGAGAGCCCACGCAGAAGCAAGCAGCACCCGCACAAGCACTTGAACAGGCGTTCAAGAAATCTGAGCATGGCGATCGTCTCAACATAACAAAAGAGGGTCCCATGAAGCCGGAGGTCAACTCAGCGAGTTGAGCAATGCAGGACGGAGTGCTGGGGACCTGGGCTGTGCTGTGCACGAAGGAATCCTTGCAAAAGTGCACAGAAGCCCTAGCATCTGCAGATCAGGCAGTACACAGGATTACTGTCTGGTGTGGGGAGGCAAGGACTTACCTCCACCAAATTTGGACAGAAGGACCACTGGACTGTGTTCCAGGGAGCATGCTCGTCAAGATGAGAAGGGACCCAGTGGACCGGTGATGCAGACGTTTGGTGCCTGCGTTAGCAGGGGGAAGATTCAGTCGACCCCCAGGAGATTTCTTCTTGGCTTCCAGTGCAGGGTGAAGGCAGACAGCCCTCAGAGCATGCACCACCAGGAAACAGTCGAGAATGCCGGCAGGATTAGGCGCTACAATGTTGCTGGTAGTCGTCTTGCTACTTTGTTGCAGTTTTGCAGGCGTCCTGGAGCAGTCAGCGGTCGATCCTTGGCAGAAGTTGAAGAGAGAGATGCAGAGAAACTCTGGTGAGCTCTTGCATTCGTTATCTGAAGAGAAACCAACAGGAGAGACCCTAAATAGCCCTCAGAGGAGGACTGGCTACCTAACCAGGTAAGAGCCTATCAGGAGGGGTCTCTGATGTCACCTGCTGGCACTGGCCACTCAGAGGTCTCCATTGTGCTCTCACACCTCTGCATTCAAGATGGCAGAGGTCTGGGACACATTAGAGGAGCACTGGGCACCACCCCTGGGGTGGTTATGGACAGGGGAGTGTTCACTCCACTTTCCTTGTCCAGTTTCGCACCAGAGCAGGGGCTGGGGGATCTCTGAACCAGGGTAGACTGGCTTATGCAAGGAGGGCACCATCTGTGCCCTTCAAAGCATTTCCAGAGGCTGGGGGAGGCTACTCCTCCCCAGCCCTTAACACCTATTTCCAAAGGGAGAGGGTGTAACACCCTTTGTTCTGCCTTCCTCGGACTGGGCTGCCCAGACCCCAGGAGGGCAGAAACATGTCTGAGGGTTGGCAGCAGCGGTAGCTGCAGAGAAAACCCCAGAGAGCTAGTTTGGCAGTACCCGGGGTCCATGCTGGAGCCCCAGGGATACGTGGGATTGGCACCCCAATACCAGATTTGGCACATGACCTTAGACATGTTACAAGGCCATATTCGAAGTTACCATTGTGAAGTTACATATAGGTATTGACCTATATGTAGTACACGAGTGTAATGGTGTCCCCGCACTCACAAAGTCTGGGGAAATTGCCCTGAACAATGTGGGGGCACCTCGGCTAGTGCCAGGGTGTCCTCACACTTAGTAACTTTGCACCTAACCTTCATTAAGTGAGGGTTAGACATATAGGTGACTTATAAGTTACTTAAGTGCAGTATAAAATGGCTGTGAAATAACGTGGACGTTATTTCCCTCAGGCTGCAGTGGAAGTCCTGTGTAAGATTTGTTTGAGCTCCCTATGGGTGGCAAAAGAAATGCTGCAGCCCGTAGGGATCTCCTGGAACCCCAATACCCTGGGTACCTAGGTACCATATATTAGGGAATTATAAGGGTGTTCCAGTGTGCCAATTAGAATTGGTGAAAATGATCACTAGCCTGCAGTTTAAAAAGCAGAGAGAGCATAAACACTGAGGTTCTGGTTTGCAGAGCCTCAGTGATACAGTTAGGCACCACACAGGGAACACATATAGGCCACAAACTATGAGCACTGGGGTCCTGGCTAGCAGGATCCCAGTGACACAGGCAAAAACAAACTGACCCACAAGTAAAAATGGGGGTAACATGTCAGGCAAGATGGTACTTTCCTGCAGTCCCTGGGTACATTTAGGGATAAATCCAATACTGGTACCAGTTTGGAATTATCATCCTAAGTTGTTTGATACCAAACAACTCAGGGTGGAGAGTGGCCATCATTTAGCTTGGGAGCTCGTGTTTGACCAGTGTCCAGCACATGCAGGTAAAATGGCTGCTCTGTTCACTCACTATGTCCCAGGTTTGGCAAGGACACAGTGGGGGCATGTTGCTCATGCACTATGCCCTCACATATTGTATTGTATGGGTGGAAGGCCTGCTAGAGGGGTGACTTACCCATAACATATGCAGTGCAGGTAGTGTGCCATGTTGAATTTGTCTTTTTTTTTAAATTATTTTTATTAGATTTCTGCATGTACAACAACTAGAAACAAACTTCATGAGGTACATTGGAGAAATTGTTGATATATGTTCATCGACCTATGGCACCCTGACATGCATTTGCTTGTCAATAAAACATCTTACTCAGATATCAGTGGAAATATCTTGATCCTTGTTGCATTATCACTGCAGCTAGTGTATGGAATCTGGATATCGCGCACCTATCATTCGTGCCCCTCTCGAGGTATGGTAGCATGCAAGATAGGGCTCTTGTAACATAACTTTAGATATTATATGTGAGGTATGCGGTTATCGTGTATGTATTTTTGCCTATCCCTCCATTTAAAAAGTGGCGGTGTGTGTCGTGGCAGTGGGGGATTCAGGTATATTGTGTGCGTATAAGTATGCCCGGAAGGGGCCCCAAATATCTTTGGGTCGGGAACACTTTGGCATTAAATCCCAGCATGTGTGTAGTTGCTCCTGGCAATATGCAACATCATGTATCCAGGCAGTCACTGTGGGAGCGGGGCACCGCCCCCAGTGCATGGCCACCCTTTGCTTCGCCAGCAGAAGTACCATGGCAATGAGGGCCCATATTTATACTCAGTTTGTGCTGAAATAGCGTCATTTTTTTAAGCTAATTCAGCGCAAACTTAACTCCATATTTATATTTTAACGCTAGACATGTCTAGCGCCAAAATATTGGAGTTAAAGTCATTTTTGGGATGTGTCAAACCACCTTACGTCAATGAGATGCAAGGTGGGCGTTCCCAACCCTAAAATGACTCTAAGGTCATAGCGCTTTATTTATCCTCCTGTGCAAAAATGGTACATGGGAGGGAGGCGGGCCTAAATAATGGCACTAAGCCTGCTTAGCGCCATTATTTAACCCCTGGGTCAGGGCAGGCGCTAGGGGATCTGTGGACCCATTTCCATGGTAAAACACCATGTGAAGAGCCCACAGGTGCCCACCCCAAGCTCCAGGAACACCCCCACCCACACCAGAGGGACACCACAGGATGTGGGGACCCGATCCCATGTAAGCAGAGGTAAGTATTTTTTTTTTTTTTAAGTGTCGTTGGGGGCTCATTCAGGGCCTCCCTACATGGTACCCCTGTCCCCTGTACTGGCCATTGGGGTGGTGGGCATGACTCCTGTCTTTTATAAGACAGGAGTCATGTGGTATGGATGGTTTTGTGTCATCTTTTGGTGCAAAACCCCCTTCTCCAATACCGCCACCCCCACCCCCACCCAGCTAACGTCATTTTTATTGACTCTAGCCAACCCTTTGCACTGGTTTGCGGGATTCCCTAAATTTGCTGCCCTGGAATCACACAAGCCAGCGCTATACTTTTTGATGCAAAACTGCGTTTGCGCAGTTTTGCGCCAAAAAGTATAAATATGGGCTAGGTGTCTACTCTTATCTGGTACCACTTTAACATGTCCCAATAGTGCCACCAGTGGTGTCTGGGAGGGTCTATGTTCTGTCATTTCTTGCATGACTTTATACACCTCCTCCCAAAAAGACAGAATACAAGAACATTGCCATGCTAGGTGCATAATAGAATAGCATCTGGAATTAGACCAATTTTGAAAAGGTGTAAGGGGTATCTTTAAAGACGGTGCAGAACATTGAGATGGATGAGGCAGAGTCTGTATTTGGGGGAAAGGTGTTTTAATTGGTTGCAGCAGTAGCCCCACTGTTCATCTGTGAGTGTAATAGAGAGGTCCTCGTCCCACCCCCTCCTGGCTTTTATGGTCAAGAGTGGGGCAGAGGCTTCGGTGGATGTGTAGAGGTGTGTAATCAGTTGTTTAGGTGATGTGGACCTGAGCACCATCTCCAGGGATATCATCGTTGGAGGGGCTGTCGGAAAAGTGGGGTGCAGGGTACGACATGCTGCTCAAAGTTGGTAATATGTCAGTGTGTCCAGCAGGATGTTTCTCGTTCCCTCCACCTCTGGTAATTGTGTGATGAAATGGCCGCAGGGATATACATCTGCAAATTGCGAGACATTGTGCTTGAGTGCTCGTGCTTTAACACCTGGTTCCTGAAGAGGCAAGAGCATAGGATTATTAAACAAGGATATAGACAGCAGGTACAACACGGATAGTCCGGTGTGTTTGCGCAGCCCTTCCCATGCCGAGCGGACACAGGCAGTATTATCTATCTCCACTCCGGGCTTCTTATAGGGACTGAACAGCACTGTTCCAAGAGGGCATGGGGCAGCCCTCTCCACCTCAAAGGCAGTATGTGGTTGAAACAAGGTAGGATGTACCCAAAAATGCAGGTATTGAGCTGGAGTGCAGTATGCATATAAGGCCTTGTTTAGAGCACCAATCTAGCGGTAGGGTGAGGAGTTCGCAGGTTGCCGGAGGTTGTTTGCCTGCCCAGACCAGGTTACTTAGGTTTGATTTGAAGCGTTTAAAGAAAGCAGCCATCAGAGGTACAGGGATATTAATGAAGAGATAGAGGAATTTGGGGATGACCACCATTTTTGCTATTGCAATACAGCCTGTTAGGGATCGGGGCAGGTGTATCCATAGTGGTATTCTGTCCTCCAATCAGGTCATAGCCCTTCCGTCGTTTGCCTGCCATACGGTGGCTATGTTGTGGCTTAGCCATATGCTGAGATATTGTATGGGCTCTTCGGCCCACTGAAGAGGGAACTCAGATGGAAAAGGCTGGGTCTCATCTCTGAGAGGGAGTAACGTCTATTTCCCCTAATTTATCTGGAGCCCTGAATAACAACTGAATCTGATCTCCTCCTGTACCATTGGGTCCAGATTGTCTTTTGAACACTCTTTTGTGTACAGCACCACATCATCAGCATACATGGAGACCACCAAGGCTCTTGTGGGGAGTCCTATGCCCTTGTGGGCATGGAGCTGCCAAAGAGGTGCAGCTAGTGCCTCCATCATGATGGTGAATAAAAGGGGTGACAGCGGACATCCCTGCCTTGTCCCTCAAGTTACTGGAAAGGGATCTGAAACTAATCTGTTTGTGCACAATTGGGGCGAGTGGGTTTGTGTACAATAAGCGGATCTGTTTTATGAATAGTGTGCTAAGACCAATTCTGTCCAGAAGGGGGAAGAGGTAGGACCATTCCAATGTATCAAATACCTTGGTGGCGTCCAGGAGAACTGCAGTGGCCTGTGCATAGGGAGTGAGGTGATGCATGGCAAAAATAGTGCAGAGGCTATGAGAGGTGGAGCAGCCCGGTATAAAACCGTCCTGATCTGGCCTGATTAGTTTCGGTAACAGAGGTAGTAATAGGTTGGCTAGTACCTTGGTGTAAACTTTATTGTTGACGTTAATTAGGGATAATGGTCGGTAGGAGTCATATTGTGAAGTTGGCTTCGCCTGGTTTGAGCAAGGTGACTATCATGGCTTTTCGTAGCGAGGCAGGGAGGCTACCCTTTTCTAACGATTCTTGATACATGGCCAGGAGGTGTGGGGTCAGCAGGGGAGCAACATAAGAATGAAGCAGGAAGGCCATCCCCACCCAGCGCTTTGTCACCTGGGAGGTCCGCTATTACCTGTGCAATCTCTTACAATTGTAATAGGAGCCTCAAGGTAGGCATGATGGGCACGGTCCAGCCACACCAGCTGTATAGTGTCTAGGTATTCTGTGAGATCCGAGCCATCCAACACTGGGGTCCCCTATACAGTTTAGCATAGAATGATGAAAAGACCTGTGCCACCTCCGGTGTGGTGGTTACTAAGTTGTAGTCAGAATCCAAGATCTCAGCGATGTGAGGAGAGGTTGGGGCATAATAATCTCGCTAGTGTTCTACCCTGTCGGTCGCCCTCGCCATATCTATGTGCTTGAGCATCCCTGTGCAGGTAATAAGTTTCCCGGGTTGCTTCCTCCCAGAATTCTTTTAATTTGGTGTTAATGTCTGCCAGAAGGGTTGCACTTTTAAGGTGAAAGTATTGAGTTTCTCCAGCGCGGATCTCACATTCAAGATTAGCAAGCGTTGTACGGATAGATCTCAAAACACCCGTCTGATGTGCTATGCATGTGCCTCTTGAAGGCCTCCCACAGTGTGGAGGGCGAGTCAACAGTGTTTACATTATGGGCAAAAAACTCTACGATCCCCTTACAGATCTCTTCGTGAAATACGGCGTCATGTAATGCAATCCACACCCAGGAGAAGGGCCTGGGTGTGGATTGAGGGAGCTGAAGCTCAAGTAGGACCAGTGCGTGGTCCAATAGGGTATGGGGGTAGTGGGTGACTTCAACCAACCACGATCACACCTCAGGTGACACCACCCAAAAATCTATTCGGGACCGCATTCTGTGATATGTGCAGATGCATGTTCCTTCAAGTGCGTGTGGATGTGTCAACATTCATATGTCCTGTAGTTGATTGAACATCATGATCGTATGGAGAATTTTGGAGGCACGAGGATGGAGCTCCCCGCAAGTGCCCGATCTGTCACATCGGTCCTCCAAAACGGTATTGAAGACACAACCCCAGATAAGATTCCGCGAACCTTACCCCTGCATCTTGAACCACAGTGCAGAGTAGATTTCAGGGTTGTCTGCATTTGGACCATATATGGCAGCCAGTGTGACTCAGTGCCCACCCAGTGATCCTGCAAGGAGCACATATCGACCCTCAGGATCAAGCACTTCACTACTCACTTGCCATGCCAGACCTCTACGTAGAATTATAGCGACCTCCGTGGCATAGTTCAAGTATGTGGATGAGAAAGCAGCATCCCAGCCTCTGGAAGGGGGACTGTGGGTCAGTCAAGTGTGTTTGTTGTAGAAAACAGATGTCAATTTGTGTGTCTATTGAAATAAGAGTATACAAGGCGTGTCTTTCTGCCATCATTAAGGCCGCTTACATTCCAGGTTAAGGAACTTTAGGGTTGTCATATCAGTGAGGCCTATGCTGTTTGAGGGGTCCGTGGTCCACGAGACACATGTTGTGGTGCGGTGTCACAGGTCATGGGCGGTGAAGTTCTTTTCGTGTACGTCAGTGGAAGATATGAAAAAAGGCAAATGAGTAACGTAACTTCATATCAACATCCGACCCCACCCACACCCACTCCAACCTCCCAACTTGGTTGAGATGTAGTACCTCCCCCCCACCCTGACTTCCCCATACCCTTGAAAAGGAAAGAAACATGGGAGACCTCCCTGGGGGCCAATCGACTACAGGCGTAAACCTAACTAAATGGCCAGATGGCCGGAGAAGTATTTGAGTCCATCTAGAAATAGTGTTCAGGAGCGTTAAGGGCCCAGTACACAAACAGCTACTGGGGAGTTGAGGGTCTCAGGTGTTGCTCAATCATTGTCACTGAGATGGGTGCGCTTGATTGATCCAGGCGACCCTCCCACCAAACATCGTTTTTTTATTACACTCTTGGAAAACTTCATTGTCGACTTGCCATCCATGAAAAAGTGTGGTTTACCCTCCGTGGTAACTCAGAGTTTGGCAGAGTATAGCATAGCGTATGGATTTTCAGCATTCTGCAAGAGTTTTTTCACTGGTATAAATTTGCGGCGGGCGGCCTGCACGCTCTGGGTAAAGTCAGGAAAAAGGATATGGCATTGCCATTGTGCTGTATCTGACCTCCTTCTCTGGCCAGTTTCAGGATCGTGTATCTGTCCCGATAATTCAGTAGTTTGGCGATTACAGCCAGGCCAGCGCCCAGGCAGTGGTCGAGGGCCCACCGATCGGTGGGCTCATTCGACAATAAACACTAGTGATAGGTCTGTGCCAAACAGGCTGCGCAACAGCGACTCAACAAAGTCTTCCATTTTAGATATTGTGGTGGACTCCGGGACTCCTGTAATGCGAATGTTGCTGCGTCGAGACCTAGCCTCCAAATCTTCGTTTTGACCTTAATGACGTCTAGTATCTTGCCCAATTTTAAATGGTGCTCCCTTGATTCAGATTGTTGGTCGTCAATATCAGATATATAATTCTCCAGACCATCCAACCTGTATTCATGAGTGTCCACACGTTGCTTGACCTGGTCTAGGTGAGCAGTGAGGAGGTCCAACTTGCTATCAATATTCCTACGGCTAGTTTTCATATCCATGAGTATTCCTTTAAGATCGAGCTCGTTGGGGTCTTCTTCCTTCTGAGGGTTCATGGTTGCGCTGTGGAACCTTTCACCTTATGTATTACGGTTGTGTTTTTTTCCCCTCAAAGGTGAGCTTTTCTTGCTTGGTATCTGTTTTCCCCATGATTTCAGCCAGTTAGCGCCGTCAGCCTGCACCTTGTGTCACAGTTTACATGGGCTCACAACTTTATAGGGGTCGCCGCACCCACCAGGTACACAAGTGAGTCCAAGGGCCCTGCCACACCCCGTTGTTGAAGGCGAGGGGCACAAGCAGGCCCACGCAGCTTCCTCCAACAGCGGGCAAACCCAGGGGGGGCGCGAAGTCAAGTTTGTCACTGGGCGGCTTCCCTGCCGCCTCTCTTCCTGAGGTCATGCCACGATGCAATCTGTTGGGGTGCTACACTGCCTAGAAGGCCCCAGACCCCCCCCCCCACCGTGCGTGGCAGGCCCTGCATCCCAGTTCAGAAGGGGGGGGACCTATCGAAGACCACCCTGCGTCCATCTGGCCCCGACTTCAGAGACCAGGAGCCCCCACCTTGGCAACTACCGGACCACCCTGCCTCTGCTGGGGCACCTCAATGCCACCAGGCACACACCAGTTGTAATGCCGTCGGCTCAGGTTCTGATATGACTATGTGTTAATCCGTGTCTAGCTGCTGATCTCCTTATGTTCTTACGCTTCTTCAGTGAAGAAGTGTCACCCTTCTCCCGGCAGCCGCCATGGCCCTCTCTGGTACGCTATAGTGCGCAGCACGCTAGGCCGGCGTCTGAGAACCCCACCAGGTTGCACCCAGCCGCAGCACAGTGCAGACGTCCCCGGATCGTCAGTAGGCCTCCACAGCTGTGCCCCACTCTCGGCAGGCTCAATGTCATTCGTTTATACGGATTTGTACAGGATTATTATCTCCAGCCTGCGGAGCCCCTCTAGAGAGCGGCCATCTTGCAGCCCGACGAGACCACGCCGCCTGAATTTGTCTTTTTAGGTTTGCCCCAAAACACTCAGCCTGCAATGGCAGTGCTAGGTGCATCTGGATGAGGGCCTTAAAGGGTGGCACAACCAATGCTGCTTCCCTCGGGGGCCTAGCCATAATATCCCATGCCCTTGGTACAGGTGTACCCATTTACTAGGGACTTACAGTGATATTTAAGAGTGTATCAAATTGTGCCAAGTATCAAAACAGATTTAGAGAAAGAGCTCTGGCACAAGGAACCTGTTTAGGAGCAACCCTGGGCACTACAACTTCTAGGACACATCAACATCAGGCAAAAATGTGGGGGGCTAACCATGCAAAAAGAGGCCTCCTCTCACATACCACTCCCCCATGCCACCATCTCAAGACAGGCTGATGGAGGATCATCTTTCTCTTCCTCTCAAGGAAGTTGTGGCTCTCTTGGCCAAGGGAGCAGTAGGGAGGGTCCCGATGTCAAAAGTAAGTCGTGGTTGCTATTCCCGCTACTTTCGAGTACCAAAGAATGACCAAGGCCTTCTGCAGAGATCAGGTGTGCCAGTCTTCCTCTGTCTCAACGACTGGCTGTTAAAGGCGGGTTCTACCCAGGTTGTCGCCTTCTATCTCCAGACTATGGCGGACCTCCTGCACTTGCTGGGGTTCACTATAAACATGCAGAAGTCACACCTGACTCCCTCTCACACACTCCCTTTCATCAGAGCTTTTATGGACAAAGTGCAGTTTTGGGTTAATCCATCCTTGCGAGTCCAGGATATTCAGGCTGTTAGAAATGGGGTCTTTGGTTGACAGTCAGGTTATCCCCTGTTCAAGCAAGGACCCTCACTCTAGTCAGGGTAAAAGAGAATCACCCTCAACTAACTCCTGCATACCCCCTGGTAGCTTGGCAGAGCAGTAGGCTTAACTTCAGAGTGCTAGGTGTAAAGTATTTGTACCAACACACACAGTAACTTAATGAAAACACTACAAAATTATACCACACAGGTTTAGAAACATAGGAAATATTTATCTAAACAAAACAAGACCAAAATGACAAAAATCCACAATACACAAGTCATCAATTAAAAAGCAAAAAGAGTCTTTATGTAGTTTAAAACACACACTAACACTGTTAGCATGAAAATGTACCTTGGGGTGAGTCAAAAATAACCCTGCACGGGTCAAAAAGGGCTTGCCATGCGTCGATTCCACTCACGAGCGAGACCTTGCATAATTTCTCCTTTTGTCGGGTCGGGCGCGCCGTTTCTTCTCTCCGCAGGAGAGCGATGCGTCAATCCGGTCAGCACTCTCGGGTCTGGGCAGGCCCTGCGTTGTTTTTACATACCCAGCGGTGTTTACTTCGGAAATCCAGACGCACGCTGATCCGAAAACCACACAGCACGGTTGCGATCTCCCAGCCTCCGTCAGCGATGCTGCACGTCGTTTCTCCTGCTCCGCGCGTCGATTCTTCGGTTGCGTGTCTGACGAGCGTCGATTTTCAACCACGGAGCCAGTGCCGCGTCGTTGCTTCAGCCGCAGATCGGAGTTGCGTTGATCTTCTCTCCGTACAGCGCTCTGTGCGTGGATTTCATCCTCTTAGGCTGCCAGCTTCTCCTTTCAGGGTCCCAGGAACTGGATGGGCACTACAGGGCAGAGTAGGAGTCGCTCCAGAGACTCCAGGTGCTGGAAGGGAGAAGTCTTTGCTGAGACTTGAGCTGAGACTTCAAACAACAAGAGGCAAGCTCTAAATCAAGCCCTTGGAGATTTCTTCTCAAGATGGAAGGCACACAACATCCAGTCTTTGCCCTCTTACTCTGGCAGAAGCAGCAACTGCAGGATAGCTCCACAAAGCACAGTCACAGGCAGGGCAGCTCTTCTTCCTCAGCTCTTCTCCAGGCAGAGGGTCCTCTTGGTTTCCAGAAGTGTTCTAAAGTGTGTGGTTTTGGGTGTCCTTCTTATACCCAATTTCTCCTTTGAAGTTGGTCTACTTAAAAGTAAAGTCTCTTTTGAATGTGAAATCCTGCCTTGCCCAGGCCAGGCCCCAGACACTCACCAGGGGGTTGGAGACTGCATTGTGTGAGGGCAGGCACAGCTCTTTCAGGTGTAAGTGACCACTCCTCCCCTCCGTCCTAGCACAGATGGCTCATCAGGAAATGCAGACTACACCTCAGCTCCCTTTGTGTCACTGTCTAGTGTGAGGTGCAACCAGCCCAACTGTCAAACTGACCCAGACAGGGAATCCACAAACAGGCAGAGTCACAGAAATGGTATAAGCAAGAAAATGCTCACTTTCTAAAAGTGGCATTTTCAAACACACAATCTTAAAATCAACTTTACTAAAAGATGTATTTTTAAATTGTGAGCTCAGAGACCCCAAACTCCACATGTCCATCCGCTCCCAAAGGGAATCTACACTTTAATCAGATTTAAAGGTAGCCCCCATGTTAACCTAAGAGAGGGACAGGCATTGCAACAGTGAAAAACGAATTTAGCAGTATTTCACTGTCAGGACATATAAAACACACTACTATATGTCCTACCTTAACCATACACTGCACCCTGCCCTTGGGGCTACCTAGGGCCTACCCTAGGGGTGTCCGACATGTAAGAAAAGGGAAGGTTTAGGCCTGGCAAGTGGGTCACTTGCCAATTCGAATTTACAGTTAAAACTGCACACACAGACACTGCAATGGCAGGTCAGAGACATGATTACAGAGCTACTTATGTGGGTGGCACAACCAGTGCTGCAGGCCCACTAGTAGCATTTGATTATTTACAGGCCCTGGCACCTCTAGTGCACTTTACTAGGGACTTACTAGTAAATCAAATATTCCAATCATAGATAGGCCAATTACATACACATTTTGTAAAGGAGCACTTGTGCTTTAGCACTGGTTAGCAGTGGTAAAGTGCCCAGAGTAACCAAAACAGCAAAATCAGAGCCCAGCACACATCAATAACCTGGGGAACAGAGGCAAAAAGTTAAGGGAGACCACGCCAAGGATGAAAAGTCTAACACAGGCTATGATACAGATGTTTCCACCTCTATCCTGGGTTTCGTCGAGACGGACTCTGAGGCTGCTGGGACTCATGTCCTCCTGTATCCTGCTGGTAGCAAGTGCACATTGGCAGGGACTGTAAATTAAATGCTACTAATGGGCCTACAACGCAGCTTGTGCCACCCACAAAAGTAGCCCTTCAAACCTGTCTCAGGCCTGCCACCGCAGGGCCTGCGTTTGAAGTTTACTGCCACATTGGCTTGGCATCTAAATTTACTTGCCAGGCCTGGAACTCCCCTTTTTACTATATATAGATCACCCCTAAGGTATGCCTTAGGTAGCCCTATGGGCAGGGTACTGTGTAGGTAAAAGGTAGGACATGTGCGTATTGTGTGGCCTGTCCTGGTAGTGACAAACAGCCTATTTGGTTTCTCACAGCTGTGAGTGCTGCCCTATCATAGATTTCCATTAAGAATGCTCTTGCAAATGTCTAAGTGATATTTTCTGTTCTATGAGGAGCTGTGTGGAAATGTTTGGAATGGTAGTGAGAAATCCTGCTTATTGGTGTCGGTGGATTTTTTTAATTACCATTGTGGGAATGTCACTTTTAGAAAGTGGACATTTCACTGTGCTTATGACTCTTGTGCTTTGTAGCCAGACTTCAATCCATGTCTGGGGTAGGGTGACAACTGGGCTTTGTGCTTGTTTTCCAGACGGCCATTACACAGGGAGGGTGGAGGTTTAATAGGATTACATCTGCATACTGAAAGACCTTCCTGGGTTGGGAGAGGGAGATGCAGGCGCACTTACATTTGTAGACGCTTATCTTGCCCTCACACAAAGGGCTCGTTTATCCCCTACTGATGTCTGGAGGCAGGGCTGGGATTGCAGGGGGGTGTTGTGCACTTCTAAAGGTCATCTGAAGTGCCTCCTGAGATCAAAGACAAAATGATAATAAGTACAGGAAATGTTCCCCAGGTTTTTAGACACTGTGTGGATTGGACACCAGATGCTGCTGGAAGATCATGCCAGGAACCACCACTGGGACTGCCCTGTTTATGTGCTGACCTGTACTTCATACGAAATGGCAAACAATGGGGAAAAATGCATAAAATATTATCACAACAGTGAAAACCTACATTAGTCACTGTTAAATATTGTTTTCTTTTGTCTAAGACACTTTTCACAATTAGTTTTTGTCTCATACAATCTTACCCTTCAACATAACTTTCTCAAAAGGAAGACAATAAAAAATACATCAACAGATAGATACATACATGTAGATCAACAAAAAAAAAAAAATGGTGGATTCACCACCGTACTCCAATCTTCCTGCGTTATTTAAACACAAGTGGCTGTAAAGCAGTCCTATCAAGCCCAGTCCACATAATACTGAAGTAGTCAGAACCGCAGATGGAAAGTTGTTCTTCCTCTGTAGATGTTCAATGTGGTTTATACCCTTTAAATATATATCATTCATTAATTTGAAAAAACTCCTCAATGTATATGTCGACGTGTTTCGTCCATTCAAATTATTGGCCTCATCAGGGCATAGGAAGACAGAGGTACCTACTGAACAATAATAAAACATAGGCCCATATTTATACTTTTTGACGCACAACTGCGCCAACGCAGTTGTGCGTAATTTTTTTTACCGCCGGCTAACACCATTCCAACGCGCCATGCGGGCGCCTTATTAATGGAATGACGTTAGCCGGCGCTGCAGACTGGTGTGTGTTAAAAAAAATGACTCACACCAGGCAGCGCCGGCGTATGGGAAAATGGGGGTTGTGCGTCAAAAAATGGTGCAAGTCAGGTCTGAGGCAAAAATCAGGCCTCAAACCGGATTTGCGCCATTTTTTTGGACTCCCAACCTCCATTGACATGACTCCTGTCTTAGCAAAGACAGGAGTCATGCCCCCTTGCCCAATGGCAATGCCCAGGGGACTTATGTCCCCTGGGCATGGTCATTGGGTATAGTGGCATGTAGGGGGGCCCAAATCAGGCCCCCCTATGCCACAAAAAAAATCAGAAAAAAATACTTACCCGAACTTACCTTTACTTCCCTGGGATGGGTCCCTCCATCCTTGGGTGTCCTCCTGGGGTGGGCAAGGGTGGCAGGGGTTGTCCCTGGGGGCAGGGGAGGGCACCTCTGGGCTCCTTCCGAGCCCACAGGTCCCTTAACGTCTGCCCTGACCCAGGCGTTAAAAAACGGCGCACATCAGGCTGTGCGCTGTTTTTTAAGGCCCACCCCCTCCTGTGCGTCAAAATGATGCCAGAGTATAAATAAGGGGCACAGGCCTTAAAGTCATTTTTTGGAAGGGAACGCCTACCTAGCACATAATTAACGCAAGGCTGGTTCCCCCTTCCAAAAAATGACGCACATGGTGGAAATTTGACGCCCGCGGGGTCGGGCATCAAAGTATAAATATGGGGCAGGGTTTGCGCCGATTGTGCCTCAAAATTTTTGACGCACATTCGGCGCAAAGAGAGTATAAATATGCACCATAATACTTATACACCCATCAATCTAAAATTACACACACATATATATATATATATATATATATATATATATATATATATATATATATATATATATATATATACACACATACACACATATATACCTGTATATGAGGATGTCAGAAGTGCCACCAAGGCCGGCCACATAGAGCCCTGTTCACCTTCAAAAGGTCTCAAAATTAGTACAAAAAAGAACAGAGAGAGCACAGAACTCCTTAATAAGTTAGGAAGCATTGGCACAGTGTTCTTCAAAAGTGCTCATCACACATTCCAACAAGCGTGAACTCCCATGAGTGGCAGGTGGAAGCAACCGTCTAAAAACCCCATCTCGTGCACACTGTTATCCATAGATCAGATAACTACCATGTGTATCTATCAGCGCATATGCCATCAATTATCTCCAGCGTATGCAGCACTGCTGAAACAGAACCCTTATCCAAACGTCTCTTCACTTACATGTGTACTTAAATTCTGTATTATTATTCCGTTAATTTGGGTGCCTGCACCGTAAGGGACAAAATAAACACCTCCGCGGGTTAGCGCTCGAACTTCGAAAGCAATTAAATATGTAAATTATTTTGTAGTCTTCAAATGATGCGTATCTTAATCTTCACCACGAAGGACTCTTAAATCTCCGTAATTTGCCCTGTCGGAGCAACCGTCTTCCGACTGCTGCGAGAAAACAACGTATCCACAGCAGACCAATCTGCTTGTGGAAAGTAAGCCCGCTACTGTGACTCAGGCGCCTTCCACAAGCCAAACTCGAAGGAACCAAAGGTCCTTAGGATGCCATCTTAAAACAGTGTTTGAATATAACTACCCACTAGTTGTGAAGGATTATTTAACAAGTAACCCGAGACAAACACACCTTCCATCATGACGCCATGAGGGACCAAGCGCCATCTGTCTACACTTATATACATGATCGAATCAGCCATCTGCAATCCAATCTTGATGTAACTCCAATCCAAAATGGACTAGGTACAGTATATAACTACCTTTATACACTGTGGTAGAAAGCATAGAAAGTCTGCTCCTTAGAGATGGCATTCACTAAGTAAAAGTATTGAACAACGTTTTAAGGCCACTGCTCGTAACTTGTAGAGACATCTATTCCACTTTCCACGAACCAAAATATATTCTAGTATCACAAGAAAAACTAGTTCTACCATTATTCACTTGCAGATACAGGTGGGGCGAGCATCATTAACACCATCTCAAGATTGCTGCAGTTAGTAATCGGTTGAGGCCAATTGTAACGGCCGTCTTAATACACATATTTACAGTGGCTGTTCGCTTATAGTTAAGCGGCTACCTCCTTCGAAAGGACACCCACTGAAAAAAGGTTGTATCTATAAAATCCCCATGACTCGCTGGAAAGGCATCATAGGGCCTATCACAATGATTCTTGTTACAATAACTAAGCCCTTATAAAGACACAGTGCCAATGCCCCAGTGGAATACAGCTGCCTTATAGTTATATGCTTTTAACATCAAAGGGTCTAATTTCCTAGATAGTCCTAAAAGAAAATGGGAAAAAGTGTAGCATTGATGAAGCCTGTTGACAAATCCTCTCATTTACAAAGCAAAGACCACATCTCATTAGCATCATTCAAACATATCCTGGCGGTGCCATACTTTTCAATAATTCTGGCTTCCATTTTATCTAAAGCAGATGAAATAACATTTTCTTTCAATCCTGATTTAACCACAAACAGGACTGACCACTCCATATCATCCTCCTTATGATCTTTGTTCAAATAATGCTCTACATGAGGGGCCCCTTGTACTCCACAGCGAATTCTTGACCTATATTGTAAATTATATGCTTTTCCTGGTTGTATTGTATTTGGTTGTATTGTTTGGCCAATGTACATCAGGTAACATGGGCATTTTATCCAATAGACTACATTTTTTTAATGACAGTTCGAAAATGTGAGCTGTTTATGTTCCTTCCCATTTACATTTATCGTTTTGTATTCTCAGTGAAGCGACAAGCTGCACAACTATTACATTTATAATGGCCATATACAGGTGGTATTTTCAACATTGTCCTCAGATCTTGATTCTCTTTCTCATCTGGAAGTGATGCATGAACGAGAATATCTCTCAGATTTTGTCCTCGTCTAAATGAGAACAAGGGCTTAGGTATTCCTCAGGGTGTCAAGATTTTCCAGTTCCTTTCTATAATAGACCTTACCCTATTCACTTTTGGATTATATGTAATCACACATCTTAAAATGTGTATTTCTAGTGTGATCTTTTGGAACCAATACTTCCTCTCTCGGATTAAACCATGCCCTTCTGCATGCTGCCCTCACAATTTTTTTCTGGTCACTCCTATCTACTAGTTTTGAGGTCAAATATCCAGCATTCAAAAAAAGTCTTCCTTATTCATGCAGTTCCTCCGAATATGAGAAACTGTCTGTAAGGAAGGTTTTCCTTCAAAGTCTTGGGATGGTTACTTGAAAAATGCACTAAAGTGTTTCTATCGGTCGGTTTGGTATATAAACTTACTTCAATGCTTTCTTCATTGGACTTGAGCCAGAAGTCTAAAAAATGTATACTATCCGAATCATAGGTCATGGAAAACTTCAAATCTGGAGTCCGCTGAGTAAGCCATTCATGAAAGACCTGAAGTTGTTTCCTACTGCCCCCCCCATAGAATGAACACATCATCAATAAAGCAAAGCCACTGAATAATTTGTTTCTTAAATGGATTTGAGTTGTCATAAATCTATTGCTTTTCAAAACAGTTCATAACTAAGTTGGTCAATACAACCCTGGCGGACGGTGTTAAAGCTGCGGTAATACCGCAAACAGTCCGGCGGACAAAAAAAGGGAATTATGACCGTGGCAGAAACCGCCAACATAGACAGCCACTTTAACACTCCGACCGCCACGGCGGTACAGACAAGCAGCGCGGCGGTCACCGCCAACAGACAGGCGGAAGACAATGTACCGCCCACAGTATCACAACCCGCCAATCCGCCACCTTTTCCGGGGGCGGAGTCACCGTGGATAAAAACACAGCGGAAACAGCTTTTGCAATGGGAAAACCCTCACCTTAACACACTCCACGAGGAAGGAGGCCACCATGGAGCCTGAACTACAAATACTCCCTGCGCTTGTCTTTCTGCTCCTCTACGATTACCATCTACGTAGGCGCCGAAGACAACGGTGAGTAGTGCCCCTATGACATAGGGGAGGGGGAGGGGGAGGGGGAGGCAAAAGTCAGGGACACACACACGCAACACCCCCACCCCCAACCCGACCCTCACCCACTAAAACACACACACCAATGCATGTCCAAAGAGCACAGTAACAACCCCCACCACCCACCGGAAGAATGCAAAGACAAAAGGAAATCACTTCAAACATTGTAATGTATCAAAATACAGTAAGCTAATATATACAGATATATATACACATTCCAGAATTGATACATTACGATTAGTAGTGCATGTATGCACATATCGATGTCCGTGCACCACTGGGCCCAAAATGCATGGGCGAGGCCCACACTAGATACCTGTCCACAAACGGAGATAACACTGCAGGGGCATCAGATAGAAATACAACAGGCACCTCAGAGGGAAGGGAAGTGGGGGGCACCTCAGCCGGATTACAGCACCACGCCAGATCCACGACGGGGCTCCATGCCCATTGATGTATCCTGGGGAGTGCAAAGCCACAGTCTCTCAAGTCTCTACAGTGGGTGGGTTGCCCACTGTACCATCCTGGGGAGTGCAAAGCCACAGTCTCTCAAGTCTCTACAGTGGGTGGGTTGCCCACTGTACCATCCTGGGGAGTGCAAAGCCACAGTCTTTCAAGTCTCTACAGTGGGTGGGTTGCCCACTGCATGATCCTGGGGAGTGCAAAGCCACAGTCTCTCAAGTCTCTACAGTGGGTGGGTTGCCCACTGTACCATCCTGGGGAGTGCAAAGCCACAGTCTCTCAAGTGGATAACAGTCTCCACTTATTCTGGAGGGGGACTGGTGCCCAGACTGCATCAGGCTCCCCGTGACGGTTCCTGTTCCGTCACTGTCCCAGCTTGATTTGACGGTATTTTCCCTGGTCAGCGGTGCTTTGCCATGTCGGTCTTTTCCCTGTTCAGCAGTGCTTTGCCATGGTGGTCTGTGCCCTGTTCAGCGGTGCTTGACTTTGCAGTTTCTGACCTGTTCAGCGGTGCTTTGCCCTGTTCAGCGGTCTTCACCATGGCGGTCTTTTCCCTGTTCAGCGGTGCTTTGCCATGGCGGTCTGTGCCCTCTTCAGCGGTGCTTGACTTTGCAGTTTCTGACCTGTTCAGCGGTCTTCACCATGGCGGTCTTTTCCCTGTTCAGCGGTGCTTTGCCATGGCGGTCTGTGCCCTGTTCAGCGGTGCTTGACTTTGCAGTTTCTGACCTGTTCAGCGGTGCTTTGCCCTGTTCAGCGGTCTTCACCATGGCGGTCTTTTCCCTGTTCAGCGGTGCTTTGCCCTGTTCAGCGGTCTTCACCATGGCGGTCTCTGACCTGTTCAGCGGTGCTTGCCTTTGCTGTCTGACCTGTGCATTGGTGTTTGGCATGACGGTCCCTCATTGCCCAGCGGGGCTGTGGCTGCCGGGGCCCTCCTGGGCACTGACGCTGGCGGTGCTCTCCGGACCAGTGACTACAGTGCTGCCCTCCTGGGCACTGACTCTGGCGGTGGTCTCCGGACCAGTGACGATTGTGCTGCCCTCCTGGGCACTGACTCTGGCGGTGGTCTCCGGACCAGTGGCGATTGTGCTGCCCTCCTGGGCACTGACTCTGGCGGTGGTCTCCTGACCAGTGACGACAGTGCTGGCGGTGGCGTCCCGGCCGCCGGGGAGGATGGCGCCCTTCTCCGCCGTGCTGCTCTTCCCAGACTGTGCAGACTTCTTCTGGCCCTTCACCACCTTTGGAGGAGTCACAGCTGACTCGGCACTCCCCCTGGGACCCTTGTGAGCAGTTTTGCCGCCAGGAGTCTTCACCCTGTCCCGTCGGCCACTTTCCAACTTAAGGTGCTTTACAGGGGGTGGACTGGCAGTGCTTTGGCTCCGTGTCACACTGGCTGCCCTGGCGGCCGGTGCACGCCACACACCTTTAACACGCACCACTGGTACTGGACCTTTTTTGGCTGAGGTGCTACTACAGGACCTATGAATTGGAGGGGTGGGGGTGGTGGCAAAGAGGTCAACGTTGCTGAGGAAGAGTTGCTGACGAAGACTGGGATGGGTAGCTGGAGGGGGTCTGGGAGTGGAGGAAGAGGAGGTGGTTGTAGGAGGTGTGACTTTAGGTGATTTGGGTGCAGGTGCAGGTACTGGAAGTTGTCGTGAGGTGGATGGATGTTGGGTGTGTGGGTGCCCGCGTTTGTGTACTTTGGGAGGGGGCGTCACAGACACACTGGGAGTGGACACAGGGGACGTGTAAATGGTAGTGGGGGTGGTGAGTGCAGGTGAGCGGGGTGTGGTGCTGGGTGTTCTGGTGCGAGTCCTAGTGCCTGTAGATGTAGTGCATGCAGGTGAGAGTGTAGACGACACTAGGAGGGAGGAGGGAGACGACGAGGAGGGGGACACAGTGGAGGCAGTGGATGTTGTTGTGTCTGTATGTGGGTGATGCTTGTTTGAGTGCCTGTGGGTTGTGTGATGCTTTTGTTTGCCTGAGCTACTTTTGTGTGTTGAGGTGTATGCATGCTTGTCTGATGGTGTGCTTGGGATAGGCTGGGGTACAGGGGACTGGGTCTGGGTGGAGGGAGTTGGAGGGGGGAGGCTAGACACAGCGACAATGGCTGCCATCAGTGCTGAGGCCAGAGATTGCAGGGTTCGATGAAGGGCAGCCTGACCAAAATGAATGCCCTCCAGGAATGCATTACTGTGTTGCAACTCCCTTTCTACACCCTGGATGGCATTCACAATGGTAGACTGCCCAACAGTGAGTGACCTGAGGAGGTCAATGGCCTCCTCACTGAGGGTAGCAGGGGTGACTGGGGCAGGGGCTGAGGTGCCTGGGGCGAAGGTGATGCCCACCCTCCTGGGTGAGCGGGCACGGGGCGAAGGCTGAGGGGCTACTGGGAGGGCGGTGCTGGTAGGGGAGGTGGCGGCTGTACCTGTAGAAGTGGGGGGCACAGATGGTGCCGCCACCACAAGGGAGCTCGCATCGGCGGACGAGTCTGTGTCGCTGTTTGGTGATCCAGTGACCGACGTGAAGCTCCCCTCGCCCTCCGTCCCACTGGTGTATTCAGAGTCTGTGGTGTGGCCCTCCATGGCCATGTGGGATGCAGCTCCCTCGTGCTCCGGTGCCACTGTACCTCCGCCTGATGATGCTGATGCACACAAGAACAGGGAGAGCACAAAAAGGGGGGGACGACAGAAGAAAGACAGGTTGAGTGCATGGCTTACTGCTACAGTTGGCGGACAATACAGACACAGCAGCCCCCTGCACTACGCCGTGCTCTTGGCCTCTATAGATGCAATTCCTGGGATCTGCCCTACATGGCTATGGTGGTCATCTGCACACATAGATGACACAGGGGCATGTATACCTGTACTTGGCACTCTACAGAGGTGGGGTGGAGTGTCACATGGCTTGCATTACGGAGGGGCCTAGCCTACGGAACTCGCCCTGGCCTAGGGAAACCCACAGCCCTCCTCCCCCACCCAGACCCCTCCACTGCGCACAAAGTCCGCAGAATGAGAGTGTACTCACCCCCTTGTATCTGCTGTGATGCCCTCAAGCGCCCATCCAACTCAGGGTAGGCCACCGCCAGGATCCGGAACAACAGGGGGGTCATGGTTCGACGGGCACCCCTCCCACGTTGGGAGGCCTTCCCCAGCTGAGCCTCCGCCATCTTCTTGCTCTAGCGGCGAATGTCCTCCCATCTTTTCTGGCAGTGGGTGCCCCGTCTCTGGTGGACCACCAGGGTCCGGACGTCCTTGGGGATGGCACGCCAAATGTCCTTCTTCTGGTGGGCTCTGACCTACATGACATGTACAGGGGAAGAAGAGAAGTCATTAACAACAGCACCGTCGAAGTGGGTGGCCCCCATCCCTACCCTTGCCATGTGGCACATGCATTCACAGTCCTTCATGTTCCCTGACCTCTGCCCCCTTCCTACTGACATCCAGCCCTCTCCACCCAGGCATAGCCCATACAACGTGCTCCCTGTGTACTTACCTGTTGGTCTGGAGGACCATAGAGTAGCGTGTACTGGGGGAGGACCCCTTCCACGAGCTTCTCCAACTCCTGAGCAGTGAAGGCAGGGGCCCTTTCCCCAGACGCAGCAGCCATTGTCTCTTCCAGACCGAGGTCACAGCAGCACTTGCAGTATAGGTCCTCTCCTGTCGAAGATCAGGTATTGAGTGATTGAACCGATAGAAAATGGCGGTGACGTCCGCGGCGGTGACGTCCACGGCGGTGCGTATCATCACCGCCGGAGCACTTCATCATTGGCTCCTGGGACCCATAGGGTCCAATGTTAACCAATGCAGCATTGCGCCGCGGTCTACGACCGCCTACCGCGATGGTGTACAACGCCAGCGCAGATACCTCACATCCCATTGTCCCACTTTAGAGGTCAGACAGCCACCATTTCAGGGGCCCACATGGCTTCATTTACTACTGCGTCACACATACCTAGGTCTACACTCAACACACATACAGGAAGAGTTTTGTATTTGGTGTTGTGTTCTGTGTAGCTGTGGGTACATACCTGGGAATTTGTTGACTCTGTGGCCGCTGTTGTCCTTCCTAGGCACCGTCAGCTGGGACATGTGAGGAGATGGCGGAATCCTCCGGTGTACCGACCGCTGGTGGACCTGTTGACAATGGAGGAGCGACATTTAATCATCACCTACAGGTTTGACCGTGCCGCAATCCAGGAACTGTGTACCCAGTTGGAGCCCGACCTGATCTCACCAATCCGCCATCCCACTGGAATCCCCTCAAGTGCAGGTGCTATCAGTGCTCCATTTCCTTGCAAGTGGGTCTTTTCAGACAACAGTGGCCATGGCATCAGGGATATCCCAGCCTATGTTTTCCAACGTGTTGTCCAGAGTGTTGTCTGCCCTGCTGAAACACGTAAGAAGCCACATCGTTTTCCCTCAGGTGGAGGATTTGGCTACAGTGAAAGGTGACTTCTATGCCCTTGGACATACCCCCAACATCATAGGTGCTATTGATGGGACCCATGTAGCTCTGGACTCCCCCGCAGGAGTGAACAGGTGTACAGGAACCGGAAGAGTTATCATTAATGAATGTACAGATGGTATGTTTGGCAGACCAGTACATCTCCCAGGTAAATGCTATGTTCCCTGCCTCAGTGCATGACGTCTACATCCTGCGGAATAGCAGTATTCCGTTTGTGATGGGTCAACTCCAGAGGCACCGTGTGTGGCCATTAGCGGATTCTGGTTACCCCAACCTGTCATGGCTATTGACCCCAGTGAGGAATCCCAGGACCAGGGCAGAGGAACGCTACAATGAGGCCCATGGGCGGACTAGGAGGGTGATCGAATGCACCTTCAGCCTCCTGGAAGCCAGGTTCAGGTGTCTCCATATGACAGGTGGGGCCAGATGTAGCAAAGTGTTTGTGCCTCGCAAACGTCGAAAATCGCAGTTTGCGAGGCGCAAAAGCCACTTTGCTATTCAGAAATGCATTTTGCGAGTCGGCTCCGACTCGCAAAATGCATTTCCGACTCGCAAATAGGAAGGGGTGTTCCCTTCCTATTTGCGACTCGCAGTGGGATGCAATTCCATTTGCGACCGCGTACGTGGTCGCAAATGGAGTCGCAGTTACCATCCACTTCAAGTGGATGGTAACCCACTCGCAAATTGGAAGGGGTCCCCATGGGACCCCTTCCACTTTGTGAATGGACCCAAAAATATTTTTTCAGGGCAGGGAGTGGTCCAAGGGACCACTCCCTGCCCTGAAAAAATACCGAAACTAAAGGTTTTTTTTTTTTTTTAAGTGCAGCTCGTTTTCCTTTAAGGAAAACGGGCTACACTTTAAAAAAAAAACTGCTTTATTTAAAAAGCAGTCACGAACATGGAGGTCTGCTGACGTCAGCAGGCCTCCATGTTAGCGAGTGCCTATACTCGCAATGGGGCCGCAATTTGCGACCCACCTCATGAATATTGATGAGGTGGGTCATTGCGACCCCATTTCGAGTCGCAGTCGGTGTCTGAGACACCGTACTGCATAGCAATTTGCGACTTGCAAATTGCGAGTCGCAGGGACTCGCAATTTGCAAGTGGCAAATTGCCAAGTTGCTACATCTGGCCCCTAGTTCCCTATTCTCACCAAAGAAGGTGTGCCAGATCATCATCGCCTGCTCGATGCTTCACAATCTTGCTTGGCGACGCCAGGTGCCTTTTCTGCAGGAGGATGGTCCAGATGGCGGTGTTGTGGCAGCTGTGGAGCCTGTGGACAGTGATAAGGAGGGAGCTGAGGAAGAAGACATAGACAACAGGGAGTCAGTGATACAGCAATATTTCCAGTGACACACAGATGAGAACATTTTTTTTTACTATTACATTCACTTTCACACTTCTACCTCTATCCTGTCTGTCATTTAGTAGCAGTATTTGGTAACTGAGTTGTACCTTTCCATTACGGTTTCACAGGTGTGGTTCCAACATGTGTCATCTGCTTGCATCCTTCATGGACTTGTGATGTGTGACATAGGTATGTTGGCATTACAATAGAAAACGCATTTTGACACTGTCATTGATAATACAAATTTACCAAATCACAGACTGACTCCAGATTGTTTTGTGCTTCAAGGGTGTTTATTTAAGTGCTCAAAAATGGAGGGGGCTTGTAAAATGGTGATGGGGGATGGTGGAGGAATATCCATGGCAGAGTCCAGTCTATTCGTCTCACAGGTGCTTTGCCCATATGGGCATAGGAAGTGGAGCTGGGGCAGTTCCGATCTGGACAGGGTAACAAAGTGGGACAGTAGGAGGACAATCAGGGTGGTCTCATTTCCTGGCGGGGGTCTTGCCATCTTGCTCTGTCCTGTTCCTGGATCTCAGGGACCGCTTGCCGGGTGGTTCTCCATCTGCAGGGGGTGGGGTGCTGGTGTGGTGGTCCTGTGGCGGGGCGTCCTGTCCACTAGCGCCGGCGGAGGTGGTGGGCAGTTCCTCGTCCATGCTAGTGTCAGGGGCCCCTTGGAGTGCCACGGTGTCCCTCATGGTCTTTTGTATATCCTTCAGCACCCCTACGATGGTGCCCAGGGCGGAGCTGATGGTTCTGATCTCCTCCCTGAACCCCAAATACTGCTCCTCCTGCAGGTGCTGGGTCTCCTGAAACTTGGCCAGGACTGTTGCCATCGTCTCCTGGGAGTAGTGGTATGCTCCCATGATGGAAGAGAGGGCCTCGTGGAGAGTGGGTTCCCTTGGCCTGTCCGCCCCCTGTCGCACAGCAGCCCTCCAAGTTCCCCTGTGTTCCTGGGCCTCCGTCCCCTGGACCGTGTGCCCACTACCACTGCCCCCAGGTCCCTGTTGTTGTTGGGGTGGTGGGTTATCCTGGGTTCCCTGTAGTGGTGGACACACCGCTGATTGACGTGTCCTGGGTACGGAGGTCTGGGCCCGCTGGGTGGGTGCTGTGCTGGTGTTACCAGAGGGTGGAAGGTCAGTGTTGGGCTGTGCCTGTGCGAGGGGAAGCAACTGTCCCGAGGCCCACGATGGTCCGGGCTGGTCATCTGGATCCAGTTGGACAGAGCTGCTGTCGTCACTGTGGGCCTCTTCTGTTGGTGGAGTGGAGATGTCTGGACCCTCCTGTGTGGTGACGTTCCGTAGTGGTCCTGCAGGGGAATAAGAGCATGATTATTGCATGTGTGTGTGTCATGGTGTGCAATGGGTGGGTGTGCGTGTACCCCAGTGCAAGCATTCCTGTGTGGGGGTTTGTGTGATGATGGTTAGGGGGTTGTTATGGGTATGTGCAGTGAGCATGCTTTAGTGAGGGGTGACCATGCTTAGTTGTGTCATGCAGGGCTTGGTGTTGGGATGGGTGGTTTGTGTTATTAGTACATTAGGGAGGAGTTGGAGTGATAGGGGAGGGGGTGAGGGTGGGGGTGTGTGATAGCATGCAGGTAGGGTGGGGGATATGATAGTTAAGATTTGACTTACCAGTGTCCATTCCTCCACCGACTCCTCCGAGGCCCTCTGGATGCATGATGGTCAAGACTTGCTCCTCCCATGTTGTTAGTTGTGGGGGAGGAGGTGGGGGTCCGCAGCCAGTCCGCTGTACCGCGATGTTGTGCCTGCACCAAAGAACGCACCTTCCCCCGTAGGTCGTTCCACCTCTTCCTGATGTCCTCCCGATTTCTTGGATGCTGTCCCACAGCATTGACCCTGACCACGATTCTGCGACATAGCTCCATCTTCCTGGCTAAGGAGGTGTGCTGCACCTGTGAGCCAAATAGCTGTGGCTCTACCCAGAGGATTTCCTCCACCATGACCCTGAGCTCCTCCTCGGAAAACCTGGGGTGTCTTTGGCGTGACATGGGGTGGTGTGGGTGATGTGTGGGGTGGTGTATGTGTTGATGTGTGTGGTGATGTGTAGTGGTGTGTGGTGTTTTGTGCGTGGAATGTTGTATGGGTGATGGTGTTGTGTGCCTCTGTGTGGTGGGGTTCTCAATTGCTGTGCTCTCTGTCTCTCGGCTTCCTCAAAATTTCTGGTTGTAGGGGTTTGTGGGTGATGTGGGTGTGTGTTTTATATTGTGTTGGGTGTGTGGGAGTGGTGTTTGTATGTGTCTCAGGTGTGTGTATTTTGAATTGTCCAATGTGGCGGTGTTTTGGAGATGTGTGTGTATTTTGAGCGCTGCAATGTGTACCGCCAAATGGAATGGTGATGGTGTGGTGACACAGAGGCACACAACACCATCACCCATACAACATTCCACGCACAAAACACCACACACCACTACACATCACCACACACATCAACACATACACCACCCCACACATCACCCACACCACCCCATGTCACGCCAAAGACACCCCAGGTTTTCCGAGGAGGAGCTCAGGGTCATGGTGGAGGAAATCCTCTGGGTAGAACCACAGCTATTTGGCTCACAGGTGCAGCACACCTCCTTAGCCAGGAAGATGGAGCTATGTCGCAGAATCGTGGTCAGGGTCAATGCTGTGGGACAGCATCCAAGAAATCGGGAGGACATCAGGAAGAGGTGGAACGACCTACGGGGGAAGGTGCGTTCTTTGGTGCAGGCACAACATCGCGGTACAACGGACTGGCTGCGGACCCCCACCTCCTCCCCCACAACTAACAACATGGGAGGAGTAAGTCTTGACCATCATGCATCCAGAGGGCCTCGGAGGAGTCGGTGGAGGAATGGACACTGGTAAGTCAAATCTTAACTATCATATCCCCCACCCTACCTGCATGCTATCACACACCCCCACCCTCACCCCCTCCCCTATCACTCCAACTCCTCCCTAATGTACTAATAACACAAACCACCCATCCCAACACCAAGCCCTGCATGACACAACTAAGCATGGTCACCCCTCACTAAAGCATGCTCACTGCACATACCCATAACAACCCCCTAACCATCATCACACAAACCCCCACACAGGAATGCTTGCACTGGGGTACACGCACACCCACCCATTGCACACCATGACACACACACATGCAATAATCATGCTCTTATTCCCCTGCAGGACCACTACGGAACGTCACCACACAGGAGGGTCCAGACATCTCCACTCCACCAACAGAAGAGGCCCACAGTGACGACAGCAGCTCTGTCCAACTGGATCCAGATGACCAGCCCGGACCATCGTGGGCCTCGGGACAGTTGCTTCCCCTCGCACAGGCACAGCCCAACACTGACCTTCCACCCTCTGGTAACACCAGCACAGCACCCACCCAGCGGGCCCAGACCTCCGTACCCAGGACACGTCAATCAGCGGTGTGTCCACCACTACAGGGAACCCAGGATAACCCACCACCCCAACAACAACAGGGACCTGGGGGCAGTGGTAGTGGGCACACGGTCCAGGGGACGGAGGCCCAGGAACACAGGGGAACTTGGAGGGCTGCTGTGCGACAGGGGGCGGACAGGCCAAGGGAACCCACTCTCCACGAGGCCCTCTCTTCCATCATGGGAGCATACCACTACTCCCAGGAGACGATGGCAACAGTCCTGGCCAAGTTTCAGGAGACCCAGCACCTGCAGGAGGAGCAGTATTTGGGGTTCAGGGAGGAGATCAGAACCATCAGCTCCACCCTGGGCACCATCGTAGGGGTGCTGAAGGATATACAAAAGACCATGAGGGACACCGTGGCACTCCAAGGGGCCCCTGACACTAGCATGGACGAGGAACTGCCCACCACCTCCGCCGGCGCTAGTGGACAGGATGCCCCGCCACAGGACCACCACACCAGCACCCCACCCCCTGCAGATGGAGAACCACCCGGCAAGCGGTCCCTGAGATCCAGGAACAGGACAGAGCAAGATGGCAAGACCCCCGCCAGGAAATGAGACCACCCTGATTGTCCTCCCACTGTCCCACTTTGTTACCCTGTCCAGATCGGAACTGCCCCAGCTCCACTTCCTATGCCCATATGGGCAAAGCACCTGTGAGACGAATAGACTGGACTCTGCCATGGATATTCCTCCACCATCCCCCATCACCATTTTACAAGCCCCCTCCATTTTTGAGCACTTAAATAAACACCCTTGAAGCACAAAACAATCTGGAGTCAGTCTGTGATTTGGAAAATTTGTATTATCAATGACAGTGTCAAAATGCGTTTTCTATTGTAATGCCAACATACCTATGTCACACATCACAAGTCCATGAAGGATGCAAGCAGATGACACATGTTGGAACCACACCTGTGAAACCGTAATGGAAAGGTACAACTCAGTTACCAAATACTGCTACTAAATGACAGACAGGATAGAGGTAGAAGTGTGAAAGTGAATGTAATAGTAAAAAAAAATGTTCTCATCTGTGTGTCACTGGAAATATTGCTGTATCACTGACTCCCTGTTGTCTATGTCTTCTTCCTCAGCTCCCTCCTTATCACTGTCCACAGGCTCCACAGCTGCCACAACACCGCCATCTGGACCATCCTCCTGCAGAAAAGGCACCTGGCGTCGCCAAGCAAGATTGTGAAGCATCGAGCAGGCGATGATGATCTGGCACACCTTCTTTGGTGAGAATAGGGAACTAGGGGCCAGATGTAGCAACTTGGCAATTTGGCACTTGCAAATTGCGAGTCCCTGCGACTCGCAATTTGCAAGTCGCAAATTGCTATGCAGTACGGTGTCTCAGACACCGACTGCGACTCGCAATGGGGTCGCAATGACCCACCTCATCAATATTCATGAGGTGGGTCGCAAATTGCGGCCCCATTGCGAGTATAGGCACTCGCTAACATGGAGGCCTGCTGTCGTCAGCAGACCTCCATGTTCGTGACTGCTTTTTAAATAAAGCAGTTTTTTTTTTTTTAAGTGTAGCCCGTTTTCCTTAAAGGAAAACGAGCTGCACTTAAAAAAAAACCAAAACCTTTAGTTTCGGTATTTTTTCAGGGCAGGGAGTGGTCCCTTGGACCACTCCCTGCCCTGAAAAAATATTTTTGGGTCCATTCACAAAGTGGAAGGGGTCCCATGGGGACCCCTTCCAATTTGCGAGTGGGTTACCATCCACTTGAAGTGGATGGTAACTGCGACTCCATTTGCGACCACGTACGCGGTCGCAAATGGAATTGCATCCCACTGCGAGTCGCAAATAGGAAGGGAACACCCCTTCCTATTTGCGAGTCGGAAATGCATTTTGCGAGTCGGAGCCGACTCCCAAAATGCATTTCTGAATAGCAAAGTGGCTTTTGCGCCTCGCAAACGGCGATTTTCGACGTTTGCGAGGCGCAAACACTTTGCTACATCTGGCCCCACCTGTCATATGGAGACACCTGAACCTGGCTTCCAGGAGGCCGAAGGTGCATTCGATGACCCTCCTAGTCCGCCCATGGGCCTCATTGTAGCGTTCCTCTGCCCTGGTCCTGGGATTCCTCACTGGGGTCAATAGCCATGACAGGTTGGGGTAACCAGAATCCGCTAATGGCCACACACGGTGCCTCTGGAGTTGACCCATCACAAACGGAATACTGCTATTCCGCAGGATGTAGACGTCATGCACTGAGGCAGGGAACATAGCATTTACCTGGGAGATGTACTGGTCTGCCAAACATACCATCTGTACATTCATTAATGATAACTCTTCCGGTTCCTGTACACCTGTTCACTCCTGCGGGGGAGTCCAGAGCTACATGGGTCCCATCAATAGCACCTATGATGTTGGGGGTATGTCCAAGGGCATAGAAGTCACCTTTCACTGTAGCCAAATCCTCCACCTGAGGGAAAACGATGTGGCTTCTTACGTGTTTCAGCAGGGCAGACAACACTCTGGACAACACGTTGGAAAACATAGGCTGGGACATCCCTGATGCCATGGCCACTGTTGTCTGAAAAGACCCACTTGCAAGGAAATGGAGCACTGATAGCACCTGCACTTGAGGGGATTCCAGTGGGATGGCGGATTGGTGAGATCAGGTCGGGCTCCAACTGGGTACACAGTTCCTGGATTGCGGCACGGTCAAACCTGTAGGTGATGATTAAATGTCGCTCCTCCATTGTCAACAGGTCCACCAGCGGTCGGTACACCGGAGGATTCCGCCATCTCCTCACATGTCCCAGCTGACGGTGCCTAGGAAGGACAACAGCGACCACAGAGTCAACAAATTCCCAGGTATGTACCCACAGCTACACAGAACACAACACCAAATACAAAACTCTTCCTGTATGTGGGTTGAGTGTAGACCTAGGTATGTGTGACGCAGTAGTAAATGAAGCCATGTGGGCCCCTGAAATGGTGGCTGTCTGACCTCTAAAGTGGGACAATGGGATGTGAGGTATCTGCGCTGGCGTTGTACACCATCGCGGTAGGCGGTCGTAGACCGTGGCGCAATGCTGCATTGGTTAACATTGGACCCTATGGGTCCCAGGAGCCAATGATGAAGTGTGCCGGCGGTGATGATACGCACCGCCGTGGACGTCACCGCCGCGGACGTCACCGCCATTTTCTATCTGTTCAATCACTCAATACCTGATCTTCGACAGGAGAGGACCTATACTGCAAGTGCTGCTGTGACCTCGGTCTGGAAGAGACAATGGCTGCTGCGTCTGGGGAAAGGGCCCCTGCCTTCACTGCTCAGGAGTTGGAGAAGCTCGTGGAAGGGGTCCTCCCCCAGTACACGCTACTCTACGGTCCTCCAGACCAACAGGTAAGTACACAGGGAGCACGTTGTATGGGCTATGCCTGGGTGGAGAGGGCTGGATGTCAGTAGGAAGGGGGCAGAGGTCAGGGAACATGAAGGACTGTGAATGCATGTGCCACATGGCAAGGGTAGGGATGGGGGCCACCCACTTCGACGGTGCTGTTGTTAATGACTTCTCTTCTTCCCCTGTACATGTCATGTAGGTCAGAGCCCACCAGAAGAAGGACATTTGGCGTGCCATCCCCAAGGACGTCCGGACCCTGGTGGTCCACCAGAGACGGGGCACCCACTGCCAGAAAAGATGGGAGGACATTCGCCGCTGGAGCAAGAAGATGGCGGAGGCTCAGCTGGGGAAGGCCTCCCAACGTGGGAGGGGTGCCCGTCGAACCATGACCCCCCCTGTTGTTCCGGATCCTGGCGGTGGCCTACCCTGAGTTGGATGGGCGCTTGAGGGCATCACAGCAGATACAAGGGGGTGAGTACACTCTCATTCTGCGGACTTTGTGCGCAGTGGAGGGGTCTGGGTGGGGGAGGAGGGCTGTGGGTTTCCCTAGGCCAGGGCGAGTTCCGTAGGCTAGGCCCCTCCGTAATGCAAGCCATGTGACACTCCACCCCACCTCTGTAGAGTGCCAAGTACAGGTATACATGCCCCTGTGTCATCTATGTGTGCAGATGACCACCATAGCCATGTAGGGCAGATCCCAGGAATTGCATCTATAGAGGCCAAGAGCACGGCGTAGTGCAGGGGGCTGCTGTGTCTGTATTGTCCGCCAACTGTAGCAGTAAGCCATGCACTCAACCTGTCTTTCTTCTGTCGTCCCCCCCTTTTTGTGCTCTCCCTGTTCTTGTGTGCATCAGCATCATCAGGCGGAGGTACAGTGGCACCGGAGCACGAGGGAGCTGCATCCCACATGGCCATGGAGGGCCACACCACAGACTCTGAATACACCAGTGGGACGGAGGGCGAGGGGAGCTTCATGTCGGTCACTGGATCACCAAACAGCGACACGGACTCGTCCGCCGATGCGAGCTACATTGTGGTGGCGGCACCATCTGTGCCCCCCACTTCTACAGGTACAGCCGCCACCTCCTCTACCAGCACCGCCCTCCCAGTAGCCCCTCAGCCTTCGCCCCGTGCCCGCTCACCCAGGAGGGTGGGCATCACCTTCGCCCCAGGCACCTCAGCCCCTGCCCCAGTCACCCCTGCTGCCCTCAGTGAGGAGGCCATTGACCTCCTCAGGTCACTCACTGTTGGGCAGTCTACCATTGTGAATGCCATCCAGGGTGTAGAAAGGGAGTTGCAACACAGTAATTCATTCCTGGAGGGCATTCATTTTGGTCAGGCTGCCCTTCATCGAACCCTGCAATCTCTGGCCTCAGCACTGATGGCAGCCATTGTCCCTGTGTCTAGCCTCCCCCTCCAACTCCCTCCACCCAGACCCAGTCCCCTGTACCCCAGCCTATCCCAAGCACACCATCAGACAAGCATGCATACACCTCAACACACAAAAGTAGCTCAGGCAAACATAAGCACCACACAAACCACAGGTACTCAAACAAGCATCACCCACATACAGACACAACAACATCCACTGCCTCCACTGTGTCCCCCTCGTCGTCGTCTCCCTCCTAGTGTCGTCTACACTCTCACCTGCATGCACTACATCTACAGGCACTAGGACTCGCACCAGAACACCCAGCACCACACCCCGCTCACCTGCACTCACCACCCCCACTACCATTTACACGTCCCCTGTGTCCACTCCCAGTGTGTCTGTGACACCCCCTCCCAAAGTACACAATCGCGGGCACCCACACACCCAAAATCCATCCACCTCACGGCAGCCTCCAGTACCTGCACCCAAATCACCTAAAGTTACACCTCCTACAACCACCTCCTCTTCCTCCACTCCCAGACCCCCTCCAGCTACCCATCCCAGTCTTCGTCAGCAACTCTTCCTCAGCAACGTTGACCTCTTTGCCACCACCCCCACCCCTCCAATTCATAGGTCCCGTGGTAGCACCTCAGCCAAAAAAGGTCCAGTACCAGTGGTGCGTGTTAAAGGTGTGTGGAGTGCACCGGCCACCAGGGCAGCCAGTGTGACATGGAGCCAAAGCACTGCCAGTCCACCCCCTGTAAAGCACCTTAAGTTGGAAAGTGGCCGACGGGACAGGGTGAAGACTCCTGGCGGCAAAACTGCTCAAAAGGGTCCCAGGGGGAGTGCCGAGTCAGCTGTGACTCCTCCAAAGGTGGTGAAGGGCCAGAAGAAGTCTGCACAGTCTGGGATGAGCAGCACGGCGGAGAAGGGCGACATCCTCCCCGATGGCCGGGACGCCACCGCCAGCACTGTCATCACTGGTCACGAGACCACCGCCAGAGTCAGTGCCCAGGAGGGCAGCACAATCATCACTGGTCCGGAGACCACCACCAGAGTCAGTGACCAGGAGGGCAGCACAATCGGCACTGGTCCGGAGACCACCGCCAGAGTCAGTGCCCAGGAGGGCAGCACAATCGTCACTGGTCCGGAGACCACCGCCAGAGTCATTGCCCAGGAGGGCAGCACAATCGTCACTGGTCCGGAGACCACCGCCAGAGTCAGTGCCCAGGAGGGCAGCACAATCGTCACTGGTCCGGAGACCACCGCCAGAGTCAGTGCCCAGGAGGGCAGCACTGTAGTCACTGGTCCGGAGAGCACCGCCAGCGTCAGTGCCCTGGAGGGCCCCGGCAGCCACAGCCCTGCTGGGCAATGAGGGACCGTCATGCCACACACCAATACACAGGTCAGTCAGCAAAGGCAAGCACCGCTGAACAGGTCAGAGACCGCCATGGTGAAGACCGCTGAACAGGGCAAAGCACCGCTGAACAGGGAAAAGACCGCCATGGTGAAGACCGCTGAACAGGGCAAAGCACCGCTGAACAGGTCAGAAACTGCAAAGTCAAGCACCACTGAACAGGGCACAGACCGCCATGGCAAAGCACCGCTGAACACGGAAAAGACCGCCATGGTGAAGACCGCTGAACAGGTCAGAAACTGCAAAGTCAAGCACCACTGAACAGGGCACAGACCGCCATGGCAAAGCACCGCTGAACAGGGAAAAGACCGCCATGGTGAAGACCGCTGAACAGAGAAAAGCACAGCTGAACAGGTCAGAAACTGCAAAGTCAAGCACCGCTGAACAGGGCACTGACCGCCATGGCAAAGCACCGCTGAACAGGGAAAAGACCGCCATTGTGAAGACCGCTGAACAGGGCAAAGCACAGCTGAACAGGTCAGAAACTGCAAAGTCAAGCACCGCTGAACAGGGCACAGACCGCCATGGCAAAGCACTGCTGAACAGGGAAAAGACCGACATGGCAAAGCACCGCTGAACAGGGAAAAGACCGTCAAATCAAGCATCGTTAGCCCATGTGCAGCTGGGACAGTGACGGAACAGGAACCGTCACGGGGAGCCTGATGCAGTCTGGGCACCAGTCCCCCTCCAGAACCAGTGGAGACTGTTATCCACTTGAGAGACTGTGGCTTTGCACTCCCCAGGATGGAACAGTGGGCAACCCACCCACTGTAGAGACTTGAGAGACTGTGGCTTTGCACTCCCCAGGATGGTACAGTGGGCAACCCACCCACTGTAGAGACTTGAGAGACTGTGGCTTTGCACTCCCCAGGATCATGCAGTGGGCAACCCACCCACTGTAGAGACTTGAGAGACTGTGGCTTTGCACTCCCCAGGATGGTACAGTGGGCAACCCACCCACTGTAGGGACTTGAGAGACTGTGGCTTTGCACTCCCCAGGATGGTACAGTGGGCAACCCACCCACTGTAGAGACTTGAGAGACTGTGGCTTTGCACTCCCCAGGATCATGCAGTGGGCAACCCACCCACTGTAGAGACTTGAGAGACTATGGCTTTGCACTCCCCAGGATGGTACAGTGGGCAACCCACCCACTGTAGAGACTTGAGAGACTGTGGCTTTCCACTCCCCAGGATGGTACAGTGGGCAACCCACCCACTGTAGAGACTTGAGAGACTGTGGCTTTGCACTCCCCAGGATACATCAATGGGCATGGAGCCCCGTTGTGGATCTGGCGTGGTGCTGTAATCCGGCTGAGGTGCCCCCCACTTCCCTTCCCCCTGAGGTGCCTGTTGTATTTCTATCTGATGCCCCTGCAGTGTTCTCTCCATTTGTGGACAGGTATCTAGTGTGGGCCTTGCCCATGCATTTTGGGCCCAGTGGTGCACGGACATTGATATGTGCATACCTGCACTACCAATCGTAATGTATCAATTCTGGAATGTGTATATATATCTGTATATATTAGCTTACTGTATTTTTATACATTACAATGTTTGAACTGATTTAGTTTTATCTTTGCATTCTTCTGGGGTGGGGGGGGTTTGTTACTGTGCTGTTTGGACATGCATTGGTGTGTGTGTTGTAGTGGGTGAGGGTCGGGTTGGGGGTGGGGGTGTTGCGTGTGTGTCCCCCTGACTTTTGCCTCCCCCCTCCCCTATGTCATAGGTGCACTACTCACCGTTGTCTTCGGCGCCTACGTAGATGGTGATCGTAGAGGAGCAGAAAGACAAGCGCAGGGAGTATTTGTAGTTCGTGCTCCATGGTGGCCTCCTTCCTCGTGGAGTGTGTTAAGGTGAGCGTTTTCCCATTGCAAAAGCTGTTTCTGCCATGTTTTTATCCACGGTGAATCCGCCCCCGAAAAGGTGGCGGATTGGCGGGTTGTGATACTGTGGGCGGTACATTGTCTTCCGCCTGTCTGTTGGCGGTGACCGCCGCGCTGCTTGTCTGTACTGCTGTGGCGGTCGGGGTGTTAAAGTGGCTGTCTATGTTGGCAGTTTCCGCCACGGTCATAATTCCCTTTTTCTGTCCGCCGGACTGTTTGCGTTATTACCGCAGCTTTAACACCGTCCGCCAGGGTTGTAATGACCACCTCAGTATCAAAGTTGACCAATAACTGTACTTCTTTGTCAAAACTCTGGCCTTCAAGTTTGTTAATCATGTCCATCGAATCACAGACATAGGCATGGGTGATACTTAGAAAAGGTTTCAGAAATACATCCACATATTGTGCAAAAGGTTCCAATCTCGACCCACAGGCAGACACAATAGGTCTGCCAGGAGGCTCGTCACAAATTACCACATTCCCTCTAGCGAGGGCGCACACATTGGCCATATCGGCCTTTCGGTATTTCCATGCAGGGGGGGAACCTAGCAAGATCTCCCCGATATCGCGGGTGGTGTTAGCGCCTCCCATGTTGGCACACACATTTAGAGGGCATTGCTTATGTAGATAACAGAATGGGGTGGCATCCCCCGACAGAGGTCCCTGATGCTGCTAGCATCCCCTATTTACAATACATCGTGGAAATAAAGAGCAGATGCGCTGTGGCCTTCGGGATGGAAGGTGATTACCCCATATTCTGCCAGTCTCTATCATCTTTATACCCTCATATGCTCTTATGCTGTATGCTCTGATCCCTTTGATCCCTTTCTGATGGGATTGTGTGGGACAAAGTTCCCTTTGATATATATGGGCCTACATAGGTTATTCAAATACTATGGCCCTCATTCTGACCTTGGCGGTCTTTTCGCGAGACCGCCGAGTTACCGCCGCGGTGAAGACCGCCGACCGCGGCGGTATGCCGCTGTGCGCATTCCGACCGCTGGGAGCGTTCCGCCGGGAAACCGCCAGCAGCCACACTGGCGGTCGGCGGAAAAGTGGAGACTGGTCAACCTCCACCGCCACGCCAGCAGAACACCGCCCACAGAATTCCGACCCACATATCTGTGTGGCGGTCTTCTGTTGGCGGTGTTCTGTTGGCGGTCACCTCCCCATGGCTCCCGGAGGACCAACGCACAAGGTAAGTTGACCGTCCGTGAGGGGAGGGGGAGGGGGGGTGTTGTGTGATGTGGGCGTGCATGGGGGTGTGCGTGTGAGTGTGTAGAGGGGGTGTGTGAGTGCGTGTATGCGGGCGGGGGGTGCTGCTGTGTCTATGGGTAATGTGTGCTGTTCGGCAGGTGCGCATGTCTGCATGTATGTGTGCGGCTATGTGTCCCCGTTGTGTATGTGTGTGTAGGGGGTGTGTATATGTGCATGTTGGGGGTGTGTGCATGTCGGGGTGCATGTATGTGCATGTCGGGGTGGGGGTGGGGAGGGGGTTCGTACCTCTGGGGGGTGGCAGGAGGGTGGAGGGTGTGGGGGGAGGACTCGGGTGGGTAGTGGGGGGTGGGGGAGACCCCTATCAGTGCCAGGGAAGGAATTCCCTGGCCCCGATAGTGCTTACCGCCATGGTTCGCCTGGTAGAATGCCATTTTTCTGACCGCCGGTCTATTCGCGGTCCGACCGCCGCCTCTCCGCCGACCGCCAGGGTCAGAATGAGGGCCTATATGTGTTCAAAATATCTATGACAGATGTAATTACACCTGATGTTGTATCTGATGATTGGGATGTCCAAACAGTTGCTAACTGAAATGAAGGACTATTCCATTTTTTAAAGTGATGATGTATATGAACATACAATGAATTATAGGGAAATGTTCTGTTATAACAATTGGGGACATTACTACCTACACCCTGCCACTAGACACAGACCAGTATTAAACTACACACAGTGGGAACACTGTTCCACACCACCAGTGGGGAGCCCAAAATATTATGCTGATAAATTTACATATTTTTCTGGGCATGACACGAAATTTGTATTGGGTCAACATATCAACATACAGATTGGGTAAGCTGTGCCAACAATGGGCACAGACTAACATGTTAGCCGCAGTTAAGAAACATCTGAACACTCTTTCTGAGGATGTAGACTTGCGGGATGTACTGCTAGGTTCTAGGAAACAGCGCTCGAAAAGGTTCCTAAATGCTATGTATAATGAAATCTGGAAACTCTCACAGATAGAAGCTGCTACACGTTTGAGGCTATTGGATAAGGAAAACTTAAAGAAGGCTTTAGCAGTTGTCGACAACGGCATGAACACTCTGCCCAACAGGATTTATTCACTATCAAACATAGTGTCGTCTGCTATTGATATCACTCTGACAGACTTGTCCCAGTTATATTATGGACAAACACAGCTACGTTCCATCATGCAGCTGGGTTGGACATTACAGACTCTGAAAAATGACCGCATTCCATGGAAGTATATTAACGGTAGTAAATTATTCACTGCTTTTAACCTTTCCGTGGAACAACAGACAATTGCTAAAAGGGAAGCTAGTTTCACCATGCTTCACGTAGAGAAGTTAGACAAGTTGTCCTTCACTGTAGTAGAGAGTCCTTCAACTATTTGGCTCTTGCATGGCATATTTAATTTACCCATTTTGACCTTTTGTTTCTCAAGCTGCTTGAAACATCTTGCAGTGGGAAGGTACGAGCAACTAGGCGATAGCTATATTAAGGCAGAGTGGTAGTTGCCCTTTGATTATAAATGTCTGAACGGCGAAACAGAGGTCTTTCTTAGCGGAAGCGAATGTGAGACTACTGTTAGTCATTCAATGATATGTAAGCAAGTGTCTCTTCACGGCCTTTGCAATGCAGGGGTCGCGAAGTTGGCCTGCTTTCTGAAGGGTACTCCCTTCCCTTTGATTCAACCTGTATTTCATGTACTTTCCAATGGAAGTTATATGGTACTGAATGATCAAAGTTGTTGCGGCATGCGACCAGGAATTGCCTACGCAATCTCGGTCTCGAAGGTCGTTACGTTTTGTGGACATATTTTATTCCCCCCCACACAAGAGATAAAAGTATCTGACATGTGGCCCCACATAGATACTATTAATGTGAACTATGACAGGCTGAGCAGGTTAAAGGCGCTATTGTTTCAAAAACAGGTCGCCTTGACATCTGCTAGAGAGACATTTGCTCTCCAGATAGCGAGATCAGCTGAGAAAAAATCCCTATTAATTACCAACTTCCCCAAGCACTTTGGAGAACTGGTATCCAGAATATTCAATGCTTCGAGCACTACTGGGATTGTCCATTTCTTTAAGGCTGTCGGGTCTGGTTTCGTGTCCATCTTCCAGACTGTCTTCGGAGTCATCCCATCGGCCATCCATTGGGTTCCTGTACCTTCGTCATACCTGTTACGCAACGGAGAGGGTGTAATGAATCCTAGTTTGTTTTAATCGGATAACAGGAGTTAGCTTAGCTTTTTTCTTGCAGACTCGTGCTCCCGTCATCTAGTGACTTTTAACCTACTTAGGTTGCTCTGTCTTAGCCCATTTAATTATTTAATTCATATAAGATGGCTGACTTGTTTATAGTTAGGTAACTTGTTATGCTTTGCATTATCAGTGCCACCGCGCTAAGGCGTCAAGATCAAGTGACAAAGACAAACAAACAGTAGGTGTTCACACTTAGGGACTTTCCCTCTCTATACTTTTGAGGGATTTGTTTATAATAATTGCCGCATGTAAGGAAATGCCTCCTTGGCATGGTTACCCCCTAACGTTTTGCCTTTGCTGATGCTAAGTTATGATTTGAAAGTGTGCTGGGACCCTGCTAACCTGGCCCCAGCACTGGCAGTACTGGCAAATAAGAATGGAACCAGGAGCAAAAGAGAAAACAGCATTCTCTACACCTGATGGGCACTACCAGTTTACTGTGATGTCCTTTGGCTTAAAGAATGCCCCTGCCACCTTCCAAAGGTTGGTGAATCAAGTCCTTGCTGGCTTGGAGTCCTTTAGTGCAGCTTATCTTGATGATATTGCTCTCTTTAGCTTCAGCTGGCAGGATCACCTGGTCCACCTGAAGAAGGTTTTGCAGGCCCTGCAGGCAGCAGGCCTCTCGGTCAAGGCATCTAAATGTCAGATAGGGCAGGGTACTGTGGTTTACTTGGGACACCTTGTAGGTGGAGGCCAAGTTCAGCTACTCCAACCCAAGATCCAGAATATTCTGGACTGGGTAGCTCCAAAAACCCAGACTCAAGTCAGGGCATTCCTTGGTTGACTGGTTACTATAGGAGGTTTGTGAAGGATTATGGATCAATAGTGACCCCCCTCACAGAACATACCTCCAAGAAAATGCCAAAGAAAGTTAACTGGACCTTGGACTGTCAAAGGGCCTTTGACACTCTGAAGCAAGCAATGTGCACAGCACCAGTATTGAAAGCTCCAGATTACTCTAATCAGTTCATTGTGCAGACAGATGCCTCTGAACATGGAATAGGAGCAGTCCTGTCCCAGACAAATGATGATGGCCTTGACCAGCCTGTTGCTTTTATTAGCAGGAGGTTACTCCCCAGGGAGCAGCACTGGAGTGCCATTGAGAGGGAGGCCTTTGCTGTGGTCTGGTCCATGAAGAAGTTGAGACCATACCTTTTTGGTACTCACTTCATAGTTCAAACTGATCACAGACCTCCCAGATTGCTCATGCAAATGAAAGGAGAAAACCCTAAACTGTTGAGGTGGTCCATATCCCTACAGGGAATGGGCTTTATAGTGGAACACAGACCTGGGACTGCCCATACCAATGCAGATGGCCATTCCAGGTTCTTCCACTTAGAAAATGAAGACTCTCTTGGGAAAGGTTAGTCTCATCCTCTTTCGTTTGGGAGGGGTTGTGTAAGGAAATGCCTCCTTTGCATGGTTACCCCCTACCTTTTTGCCTTTGCTGATGCTAAGTTATGATTTGAAAGTATGCTGGGACCCTGCTAACCAGGCCCCAGCACCAGTGTTCTTTCCCTAAACGGTACCTTTGTCTCCACAATTGGCACAACCCTGGCACTCAGGTAAGTCCCTTGTAACTGGTACCCCTGGTACAAAGGGCCCTGATGCCAGGGAAGGTCTCTAAGGGCTGCAGCATGTCTTATGCCACCCTAGAGACCCCTCACTCAGCACATGCACACTGCCTCACAGCTTGTGTGTGCTGGTGGGGAGAAAATGACTAAGTCGACATGGCACTCCCCTCAGAGTGCCATGCCAACCTCACACTGCTTGTGGTATAGGTAAGTCACCCCTCTAGCAGGCCTTACAGCCCTAGGGCAGGGTGCACTATACCACAGGTGAGGGCATAAGTGCATGAGCACTATGCCACTACAGTGTCTAAGCAAAACCTTAGACATTGTAAGTGCAGGGTAGCCATAAGAGTATATGGTCTGGGAGTTTGTCAAACACGAACTCCTCAGTTCCATAATGGCTACACTGAAAACTGGGAAGTTTGGTATCAATCTTCTCAGCACAATAAATGCACACTGATGCCAATGTGCAATTTATTGTAACATACGCCCAGAGGGCGTCTTAGAGATGGCCCCTGAATACCTACCCGACTTCTAGTGTAGGCTGACCAGTTTCTGCCAGCCTGCCACACACCAGACATGTTGCTGGCCACATGGGGAGAGTGCCGTTGTCACTCTGTGGCCAGGAACAAAGCCTGTACTGGGTGGAGGTGCTTCTCACCACCCCCCTGCAGGAACTGTAACACCTGGCGGTGAGCCTCAAAGGCTCACCCCTTTTGTTACAACCCCCCAGGGCATCCCAGCTAGTGGAGATGCCTGCCCCTCCGGCCACTGCCCCCACTTTTGGCGGCAAAGCTGGAGGAGATAATGAGAAAAACAAGGAGGAGTCACCCACCAGTCAGGACAGCCCCTAAGGTGTCCTGAGCTGAGGTAACCCCTGCCTTGAGAAATCCTCCATCTTAAGTTTGGAGGATTCCCCCAATAGGATTAGGGATGTGCCCGCCTCCCCACAGGGAGGAGGCACAAAGAGGGTGTAGCCACCCTCAAGGACAGTAGCCATTGGCTACTGCCCTCCCAGACCGAAACACACCCCTAAATTCATTATTTAGGGGCTCCCTAAATCCCAGGAAATCAGATTCCTGCAACCTGAAGAAAGAAGAAGGACTGCTGACCTACAAGCCTGCAGAGAAGGAGGAAGATGACAACTGATTTGGCCCCAGCTCTACCGGCCTGTCTCCAACTTCGAAAACCTGCTTCAGCGACGGATCCGACAGGGACCAGTGACCTCTGAAGTCTCAGAGGACTGCCCTGGACTACAGGACCAAGAAACTCCCATAAACAGCTACCCTGTTCAAAACCAACTGCTTCTTTGCAACAAAGAAGCAACTTCCAAAGAGATCACGTTTCCCGCCGGAAGTGTGAGACTCTACACTCTGCACCCAACGCCCCTGGCTCGACCTGGTGACTGTGAGCCTGTGAGTAACCAGAGACGACCCCCCCTGAGCCCACACAGCGACGCCTGCAGATAGAATCCAGAGGCTCCCCCTGACCGCGACTGCCTGTATCAAGGGACCCGACGCCTGGAACCAACACTGCACCCGCAGCCCCTAGGACCTGAAGGAACTTCGACGCAGGAGTGACCCCCAGGTGACCCTCTGCCCTGCCCAGTTGGTGGCTGTCCCGAGAAGCCCCCCTGTGCCTGCCTGCACCGCTAGAGTGACCCCCAGACCCCTCCATTGAAACCTATACAAAACCGACGCCTGTTTTGCACACTGCACCCGGCCGCTGCTGTGCCGCTGAGGGTGTGTTTTGTGTGCCTACTTGTGTCCCCCCCAGTGCTCTACAAAACCCCCCTGGTCTGTCCCCCGAGGACGCAGGTACTTACCTGATGGCAGACTGGAACCGGAGCACTCCTGTTCTCCATAGGCGCCTATGTGTTTTGGGCTCCTCTTTGACCTCTGCACCTGACTGGCCCTGAGCTGCTGGTGTGGTAACTTTGGGGTTGCCTTGAACCCCCAATGGTAGGCTGCCTATGCCCCAGGACTGAGACTTGTAAGTGTTTTACTTACCTCCTAATCTAACCTTTACTTACCTCCCCCAGGAACTGTTGGTTTTTGCACTGTGTCCACTTTGAAAATAGCTTATTGTCATTTTTACAAAGACTGTACATTATATTGTTTTCATTCAAAGTTCCTAAAGTATCTAAGTGAAGTACCTCACATTTAAAGTATTAACTGTAAATCTTGAACCTGTGGTTCTTAAAATAAACTAAGAAAATCTATTTTCTACGGTATAAAAACCTATTGGCCTGGAGTAAGTCTTTGAGTGTGTGTTCCTCATTTATTGCCTGTGTGTGTACAACAAATGCTTAACACTACCCTCTGATAAGCCTACTGCTCGACCACACTACCACAAAATAGAGCATTAGAATTGTCTTCTTTTGCCACTATCTTATCTCTAAGGGAAACCCTTGGACTCTCTGCACACTATTTCTTACTTTGAAATAGTATATATAGAGCCAACTTCCTACACTGCCCCAATCATGTCTGTTATCTTTTGTTTGGTGTTAGAAATGGGGTTTCTGGTTGGCTAGGGTATGCACCTCAGCCAGGCAGAACTTACCCACTCTAGTTAGGGCAAGGGAGTTACACGTCCAAGATAACCCCTGCTCACCCCCTTGGTAGCTTGGCACGGGCAGTCAGGCTTAACCCAGAGGCAATGTGTAAAGCGTTTGCACAACACACACAACACACGTGACGTAATATCCCCACCACAAAGGAAACACAACACCAGATTATATGAAAATATACTGTATTGTACACAACGTAATTATTAGACCAAACATCACATATCAGTAATATCCTGCTACCTTAGCAGTTGTCAGAACGTTACACCGTAGTTACTCTGCAAATTAGCAGTAGTCACACATAACACACAGGTTACTCAGTATTCTGCAACATAAGCAGTAGTTAGGAAAACACGTTATTACATCACAGCCCTTGTCATAAGAATATCATAAAATGCCCTTAGTAGGAACATTAGAAAACATATGGCAAGTTAGAAAAATATATTAGCAAGCATGTCCATAAAAGGAACATTTGCATACACATATGTAAAAACATCAAACGCAGGTAGGTAATATATGAATCAAACAAAAGTCTGTAGAAAGAACTTTGGATTGCAACTATATTGGTCCTTTAAACAGTACCTGGTTGGATGAAGGCACCGCCAGGGCCTAGAAGGCGAACAATGGGGCCCCCGGCGCTCCTATGCGCCAAACGGGGCCTCCCTTATACTCTGGGGTCAGAGGAGGGCGACATGCCCCTCCTCTCTTTTATAGACAGGCCCATCTGGGGACCATGATTACTTGGGGCCCCCCAGGGCTTCAACCGGCCCTCACGAGGGGGGGCAAAGCCAGCAAAAACAACTTAGGGCAGGAGGGGGGCACCACGCACCCCCTCCGGTTTAATGACAGTCCCCTCCTGGGACCCGCGATCTCTGGGGCCCCCCCCCCCGGGCTTCCACTGGCCCTTCCACCAAGGGGGGGGGGGCACAATAATGCCAGTTTTACCAAACAGCAGCAAAGGAGCGTCCTGCTCCTAACGCAGAGGCCAGGGGGAAGTGGGCACTCCCCGCACCTTCCCCTGGTCCTGCCGTGAAGCCACAAGAAGATCGGACCCCTCCGGGGGCCCGAGCAGAAACTCGCCTGATCCCGATGCGGTGCGTGAGTGTTCTTCCAGCTTCCCGGGCCGCTGCAGTGATCTTATTTAAAGGGGTACAATGCAGCCAGGAGCCTACGAGCTCCCAAGGCTCCATATGCGCGCTGCAAACCACGGAGAAGCACCCCTCGTGAAGAAATGGATGCAGGGATCAGGGGCCACAGCACCCTGCCCCTGGGGAGCAGAATCTTAAGACAAGGTCCTCAGGTGGAGGGCCCAGCTACAGGCCAGCACAACGGAAAGGCAGCAAGTGGCAAGTCCTTCACAGTGACCAGGCAGGTCACAGGTCAGCACAGCAGCAGCAGTCCATGGCGGTTCCTGGTGAGTCCTTTCAGCCTTTGGTGTCCAGTTCCAAGATGATTCCAAGAGTCTCCAAATTGTGGGGAAAATTCCCCTGTACTTATAGTCAGTTCTTATAGTGTTTTACAATGGTAGGGAGAGGAGGTTCCAGCCAGTTACAACTGGTTCTGGGAGTGCCCCTCTCTCCTTTCAGCACAGGCTCCAAACATCAGTGGGGGATTAATGACCCTATTGTGTGAGGCCAGGGCACAGTCTTTACAAATGCAGGTGTGCCCCGCCTCTCCCTTCTCTCAGCCCAGGAAGACTATTCAGTATGCAGATGCACCTCTGTGACACCTCCACCCTCCCTGTGTACAGGCTGTCTGAAAAGTATGCACAACGCCCCAACTGTCACTCTGCCCAGACGTGGATTGGAGTCAAGCTGCAAAACACCAGATAAATGTGCACTTTCTAGAAGTGGCATTTCTGTGATAGTAATAAAAATATACCCACACCAGTAAGCAGCATTTATTATCACCATCACAACCATACCAAACACGCCTACGCTACCCCTCATAAATCAGACAATACCCCTTACACATAAGGCAGGGCATTTCTAATGCAATCCTATGAGAAGGCAGCACTCACAGCAGTGAGACACCAAGTTAGGCTGTTTGTCACTACTAGGACAGGCCATGCAATATGGCACATGTCCTGCCTTTCTACATACATGGCACCCTGCCCGTAGGGCTAGCTACGGCGTACCTTAGGGGTGACTTACATGTAGTAAAAGAGGAGTTCTGGGCCTGGCAAGTAAATTTAGATGCCAGGTCCCTGTGGCAGAAAACTGCGCACACAGGCCATGCGCTAGCAGGCCTGAGACAGGTTTGAAAGTCTACTTCAGTGGGTGGCGCAAGCAGCGCTGCAGGCCCACTAGTAGTATTTCATTTACAGGCCCTGGGTATAGAGATACCACTGTACAAGGGACTTATAGGTAAATTAAATATGCCAATTAGGTATAAGCCAATCATACCAACTTTAGATGGGAGAGCACCTGCACTTTAGCACTGGTCAGCAGTGATAAATTGCTCAGAGTCCTAGAGCCAACAGCGAGAGGTCAGAAAACCAGGAGGAAGGAGGCAAAAAGAGTGGGGATGACCCTGTGTAAGGCAAAAAGTCCAACACAGCCCCCTACCAGCCAAAAGCCAGGGGAGAACAATCAATACCTTAATGTACTTCCCTGATTGGGGCGATAGAACAAGGACCCAGGCCCACAACAGCAGGGGCATGTTCCAGTTCTACGCATTCCTGACTCCACTTGGATCTCTCTGTCAATGCTTCCCAGGCAGCCTAGGCCAACCCACAGGGGTTTTCTAGCTTCCAATGGCCAGAACCAGGCCCCAGGCCATCTAGGAGCCTCTGGTCTCTGAAACCATTACGAGTGGGAGGCGGTAGCCCCAGGTGCAAAGCAACCTGTCTCCACTCTACTTCCAATCAGTTCAGGGGCTCTACCCTGCCACTGATCCACCAACCTAGGGTCCACACCGATAGGTTCTACAGGGGCTAGATGCGAGGCTCTCCTCCCTCTACCCCTCCGTCTAGGATCCCGCCCTCCTCTCCTAGGAGGGGTATCACCAGAATCCACACTTGCCAGGGTGCTGGGTACAGCAGCCCTGCACAACTCTCTCGCCAGCCCAGGATCACTACCTGGCGACTGACCACCCAACCTAGGGACGACACCCTGGGGTTGCACCGGGGTCCGGGGCGGTCTTCCCCCTCCCTGAACCCCACTTCCAGAGTCCTTCGTCTCCCCACCTCGGGAGAAGCCACCAGAAGTTTCACACAAGGGGTGAGCACACTAACCGCCCCCCCAACCAGGTCAGGGTTTACCCCCTGAACCTGTCTATCTAGTCCAGGGACGACACCCTTAGACTGGACTATTGCCCAGCAAACCAGGACTTCCTTGGGAGCACACCTACCCCCTACCAGATCAGAGCTTACCCCCTGAATCTGGCAATCCAACCCAGAGTCACTACCCTGCGGTTGAATCATTGCCTGGCGCACCAGGACTTCCTGGGGGGCACACCTACCCCCCACCAGGGAAACACCTTCCCCAAGGGCCACACAAGAGTCTGGCGGGCGCAGGTCTCCTGACCTCTGCCCATCTGAGTCTGGATTCCCCCCAGCCCAGAAATGGTCTCACCAAGGTCATTCCTGGGGGGCTCTGCTCTCAGAGCTGACCCCTGACCCTCCAGGTTCTCCACTGGGGTCCGCAGCCCCCTCTCAACCCTATGCCTAGATTTCTGCCTCCTCCGCTGTAGAGCAAGACTATCAGACACCAGGACCGGCGGAACGCTATCACCAGCCACCCGCCCAAGTCCTAATGACAAAATGGGATCCTTCTGAACAGCTGGCCCTACGGCACAGGCTAGGCTCACCTCCTGGCGTTCACTCATGGAACCCTCCAGGACCTGGGACTGGGGCTCGGGTACCCTGGGCCTCAGCCCAACCCCATTCCCTCTCCTCTGAGACTGGACATGGGGTGCCTTACCTGCCCCAATACTCAGGGACCTACCTGGGACACAAGCCTTTCCCACCACACCTGGTTGGGAAATACCTAGGTGACTCTCATTAGGAACACCCCCTAATGCCACACCAGACCCTCTGGTACGCAACCAGAAGTCTGCCTCCTTTGCAAGCTCCCTGGGGTCAGAGAGCTCACACACTGACAAGTGTTGGCGTAACTCTGAAAAACAACAACGAAGCAGGTGCTCTCTGACAATCAGATTAAACAGCCCTTCAAAATTGTTTACTGTGCTACCCTTCACCCATCCATCTAGTGCAATGCAGCAATCCTCCACAAACTCCTCCCAAGACTGGTGGGACAGTTTCTTACCACCCCTAAACATTTTTCTGTATTCCTCAGGGGAAAAACCATACTTCTCAATCAGTGCGTTCTTCATAGTGGAGTACCCCTCCCTATCACTCTCTTCTAGAGTCAGTAGGGCATCCCTCCCCTCCTCCGGAATAAAGCTCCCTAGGCCAGTTCCCCAAGCCTTCTCAGGGATCTTGCGCTCTACCAGAGCCCTCTCATATTCCTTTAACCACTGACGTATGTCACCCCCCTCTTGGAACCTAGGTACCAGATCTATTGGTATGTGAGGAACATCTTTGCTACAGCACTCTACATTGCTGCCACCACTGGACTCCACCTGCAGCGCTGGTGAGTCCAGAACCTTCAGACTGCGCTCTAGAGCGAGTCTTTCTCTGGCAAAGGCCCCCTCTGCCTCTGCCATCCTCTCCTGTACTAAGGCCTTCTCTACCTCAGCCCTTCTCTCAACAGCTAGGCGCACTAACTGCAACTTCAGGTGCCTCTTTTCCCGCCTATCTCTTAGCTCATCAGGCGTCAAGGAATGAGAGGTAGCCCTGCTTCTTACACTGGACCCAGCAAGGGACTCCCTATCACTGGGGCCTTCCCTGTCAACTGGCATCCCCATCCGGTCATTCTCACCCTCCTGATCAGTCTCTCTACCACTCTCTAGGGATGAGGTCTAGGAGCCCTCCCATTGGGAACCCTCGCTACACTCAGGATCCTCTGGCTACTCCCTCAGCACACTCTCTCCCTGGGTATATGTCACAAACCTTTCAAAGAAATTCAGATATCTCCTGAGGTCCCCTTCTACAGGCAGCCCTCTCTCTCTACAGAACCCCTCTAATTCCTCCTGCGTGTAAAACGGCAGGTCCTCTAAATCAAAGGTAAGCCCCATCTTGAAAAGGTACAAATAACTCAACTGTGACAACCACAATACCCAAGCGTGAGAACTGAAAACAGGAAAAATGACCAAAGAGAGAAAGTTAAGAGAAGCCAAACATGTGATGGTCTAAACGCAATCCTTGTAGTGAAATAATGAGTCACAATGGTATTGTGCAAGCGCAAGTCCTATCCTCACCGCTGACGACCAATGTTAGAAATGGGGTTTCTGGTTGGCTAGGGTATGCACCTCAGCCAGGCAGAACTTACCCACTCTAGTCAGGGCAAGGGAGTTACACGTCTAAGATAACTCCTGCTCACCCCCTTGGTAGCTTGGCACAGGCAGTCAGGCTTAACCCAGGGGCAATGTGTAAAGCGTTTGCATAACACACACAACACACGTGACGCAATATCCCCACCACAAAGGAAACACAACACCAGATTATATGAAAATATACTGTATTGTACACAACGTAATTATTAGACCAAACATCACATATCAGTACTATCCTGCTACCTTAGCAGTTGTCAGAACGTTACACATTAGTTACTCTGCAAATTAGCAGTAGTCACACATAACACACAGGTTACTCAGTATTCTGCAACATAAGCAGTAGTCAGGAAAACACGTTATTACATCACAGCCCTTGTCATAAGAATATCGTAAAATGCCCATAGTAGGAACATTAGAAAACATATGGCAAGTTAGAAAAACATATTAGCAAGCATGTCCATAAAAGGAACATTTGCTTACACATATGTAAAAACATCAAACGCAGGTAGGTAATATATGAATCAAACAAAAGTCTGTAGAAAGAACTTTGTATTGCAACTATATTGGTCCTTTAAACAGTACCTGGTTAGATGAAGGCACCGCCAGTGCCTAAAAGGCGAACAATGGGGCCCCCGGCGCTCCTATGCGCCAAACGGGGGCTTCCCTTATACTCTGGGGTCAGAGGAGGGCGACATGCACCTCCTCTCTTTTATAGACAGGCCCCTCCGGGGACCGTGATTACTTGGGCCCCCCCAGGGCCTCAGCCGGCCCTCACGAGGGGGGCCAAAGCCAGCAAAAACAACTTAGGGCAGGAGGGGGGCACCACGCACCCCCTCCGGTTTAATGACAGGCCCCTCCCGGGACCCGCGATCTCTGGGGGCCCCCCGGGCCTCCACTGGTCCTTCCACCAAGGGAGGGGGCCCACAATAATGCCCGTTTTACCTAACAGCAGAAAAGGAGCGTCCTGCTCCTAACGCAGAGGCCAGGGGGAAGGGGGCCTTCCCCTGGTCCTGGCGTGAAGCCACAAGAAGATCGGACCCCTCCGGGGGCCCGAGCAGAAACTCGCCTGCACCCGATGCGGTGCGCAAGTGTTCTTCCAGCTTCCCGGGCCGCGGCAGTGATCTTATTTAAAGGGGCACAATGCAGCCAGGAGCCTACGAGCTCCCAAGGCTCCATATGCACGCTGCAAACCACGGAGAAGCACCCCTCGTGAAGAAATGGATGCAGGGGTCAGGGGTCACAGCACCCTGCCCCTGGGGAGCAGAATCTTAAGACAAGGTCCTCAGGTGGAGGGCCCAGCTACAGGCCAGCACAAGGGAAAGGCAGCAAGTGGCAAGTCCTTCACAGTGTCCAGGCAAGTCACAGGTCAGCACAGCAGCAGCAGTCCATGGCGGTTCCTGGTGAGTCCTTTCAGCCTTTGGTGTCCAGTTCCAAGATGATTCCAAGAGTCTCCAACTTGTGGGGAAAATTCCCCTGTACTTATAGTCAGTTCTTACAGTGTTTTACAATGGTAGGGAGAGGAGGTTCCAGCCAGTTACAACTGGTTCTGGGAGTGCCCCCTCTCTCTTTTCAGCACAGGCTCCAAACATCAGTGGGGGGTTAACGACCCTATTGTGTGAGGCCAGGGCACAGTCTTTACAAATGCAGGTGTGCCCCGCCTCTCCCTTCTCTCAGCCCAGGAAGACTATTCAGTATGCAGATGCACCTCTGTGACACCTCCACCCTCCCTGTGTACAGGCTATCTGAAAAGTATGCACAAAGCCCCAACTGTCACTCTGCCCAGACGTGGATTGGAGTCAAGCTGCAAAACACCAGAGTCATAAGCACAGATAAATGCGCACTTTCTAGAAGTGGCATTTCTGTGATAGTAATAAAAATACACCCACACCAGTAAGCAGCATTTATTATCACCATCACAACCATACCAAACACGCCTACGCTAACCCTCATAAATCAGACAATACCCCTTACACATAAGGCAGGGCATTTCTAATGCAATCCTATGAGAAGGCAGCACTCACAGCAGTGAGACACCAAGTTAAGCTGTTTGTCACTACTAGGACAGGCCATGCAATATGGCACATGTCCTGCCTTTCTACATACATGGCACCCTGCCCATAGGGCTAGCTACGGCGTACCTTAGGGGTGACTTACATGTAGTAAAAGGGGAGTTCTGGGCCGGGCAAGTAAATTTAGATGCCAGGTTCCTGTGGCAGAAAACTGCACACACAGGCCCTGCGCTAGCAGGCCCGAGATAGGTTTGAAAGTCTACTTCAGTGGGTGGCGCAAGCAGCGCTGCAGGCCCACTAGTAGTATTTCATTTACAGGCCCTGGGTATAGAGATACCACTGTACTAGGGACTTATAGGTAAATTAAATATGCCAATTAGGTATAAGCCAATCAAACCAACTTTAGATGGGAGAGCACCTGCACTTTAGCACTGGTCAGCAGTGATAAAGTGCTCAGAGTCCTAGAGCCAACAGTGAGAGATCAGAAAAACCAGGAGGAAGGAGATAAAAAAACTGGGGATGACCCTGCGTAAGGCAAAAAGTCCAACATTTGGGAACACACCTGCGTCAGGGGTCCTGGTTGATCTGTATAAATACATCACACTTTAGACAGATAATCAGAGGGATTCCGACCAGAGGGCATCGCCACCATCGCTGATATCGATGCTTCACGTCGTCTTGGCGCTGAACCAGTCTTTGTGTCCCTGCGGAGTCTGAGATAGAGACCTCACTCCAAGGTAACGAGGGTTGGGGCTCCTCTCATGGATATGGCATTGGCAGATTAGGTTTAACAAACCCAGCTCTCCTTTAGTTAGGAGGTTAGGCCTATCATATTAGGGTATTAGGATTTATTACACCTCTTAATGTCTTTTACATGCTATTGCAAGATGGTGGGGGTCTTTGTAATAATGACTCGTGTCTTCACAATTCTGTTTCTTGCACTGTTCATTATCCTAATCATTCAGCCCATGCAACATATCGCAGATCGCAGTTGTGTTAAATAAAAACTATTGAAACTTTACTGCATCTTCGTTATTGCCTGTGTTTGGTTGAGACATGATGTATCTGTGAGAAAGGGGTAATCCCCCTTTAACCACGACACTCCCTGAGCTGTCTTATTCTCTAGTCCATGCGTAAAAGCTGCCACAAATCACCTTTTACTATTGTGTTTTTGGTGAGGTGCTGCTAGTGAGCCAGAAGGGGACGACAGTTGCAACTTGTTGTAGGATAGGCATAGTCACCTACAAACATAAGTACTGTCATCCTCAAACCAGCAGTCTTGCCTAGAGTAAGAGTCCAAACTACGACACACTCTGCCAAAATAAGAGGTCTGAAATACACCAGCTGTTCTAGGAAAGCACGGCACTCAAAGAACAAACTCCCTGGAGAATACTAGTCACTTAGCTGCAGTCTTTTCCGGAGTGCTGGAGGAATGCCTGGTGTCAGCTGGTACAGGAACGAAGAAATAATTGCCTCAAAAGTCCTGAATATGAGGATGACAGCAGGGGCTGGACTGCCAAATCAGATGCTGAGAACAGGAACCAAAACAAAGCCAAGCAGGGCGGCATGCTTCACTCTGCTATTTATAGCCAATCAGGAAAGCAGTTGAGTTACCACATGTGGATGACTCACCACACCCAATTACAAGCACATGTCTACACCACACTCAATTAGAAGCACATGTCTACACCTGCTCACATTAGCAAACAAGCATTGGTAAAACAAGCATTGATAATACCAATTGTGTAACACAGCACATTATGTTTACTTAGGAACATGAAGGTTTAACTAAGAACAGAGATATGATTTAACCCTAATCCCTGGGGATGCTGACAGATAACACAGGAGGCACCTTGGGGATTCCTGACACCATCTAACAGTGCTGATTTCAAAACTGCGTAACTGTCTGCATCCGCTTCTCTCAGTGAGGAGCCTGTTGTCTCTACCCTTATCAGAGAAGGAGAACTACAATATAGCTGCCCACTGCCTCTGAGGGACCCTCTGTACCTTATAGGCTCTCAGAGCAGTGAACCACTTATAGATGTCATCACCCACCTTGAAAGGTGTGACTATCTTGTTCAGGTGCCTAGAGTCAAAAGAGTCCTCCCTGACCCTGTTGTCCCTGAAACTAAAACTGCTGCCACCCAGGGGTTCTAACCCCATACCCTACCTTTCTCTCTCCACTGCCAGGGCCTCCCTATCTAAGGCCAGCTGTTGCTGCTGCAGCCTCAGCTTGGCCTCCTCCAATCTCATTTGCCTGAGCTCCCTGTCAAGGGAGTCCTCCCCTGAAGTTGAACAGTGGGTTCCCTCAGAGGCTGAGGAAATATGAGAATGTGCAGAGGAGGATCTGTTTGTATTTTTGGAAACCCTCTCAACCAGCCCTCAAGGGACAAAGGTGAACCTACTTGTGTGATCCCCCTTTCACTACCAGAAGTGCTCCTAACAGGACTGTTAGTGTTTCTAGGTTCTCTCTGATCCTCCCTGGGTACTTCCCGACCCATCTCAGTGTCTAAATCTACTCTCTCTAGCACTGGGGGGGTCAGAGTCCACTTCTCCCTCCTCCTCCTAGCAACTAGCATGCTCCTGGTCATTCTGGAGGAGCAGGCTCTTGTTGGGATATCTCCCAGTCTTCAGTTTTCTATTACCACACATCTCCCTTAACTCATGGGAAGTTAAACCCTCATACTGAGAGTTCAGGGCCTGAGATGTGAGCTCTACTGAAGACATGATGTAGTCTCTAACTAATCTAACTCCAGGCTCCCAAAGAAGTTTGGAGCAAGACTATGCCAGGCCCTAGCCTACCCAAACCTAGGAGACTAGATCCCTAACACTAAGTGCATAGTGTGCCTAATAGTTAGTAAATGGTCTTTTCTGTGGAATGTACTCAGTGACAGAGTTGTAAGGCAACTGCAAGTGCTTATCCCACTGCTGTACCATCAATGTAGGAAGCTGGCCTGGTGTGTGGTGATTACCAATGGTATTATCACCTTATACCAGGTCCAAGTATCCTCTATTAGTGAGGTGTAGTCATTGTCTGGGAAGCCAGGCTCTCTAGAGGTTGCTGTGGATGAGCAGCCAAGGCTTATTTAGGAGACATGGCCAAGAAGCAACTTCCCAAGGGCTTACACGCTCATTGCACCAGAGCCAAAGTTGCCACCACTGCATTAGCAAACAGAGTTCAAGTCCAGGATATCTGCCAGGCACCAACGTGGGCCTCCCTGCATACGTTTACCAGACATTACTGCCTGGACAGATAAGTCCATCCTGATGGGCATTTGGCCCATTCGGTCCTTCAGGACTTCCTTGTCTGAAATTGGGCAGCAGACCCGCCTCCGGGGATGGCATTGCTTGGGCATCTATTCTATGGTAAGGAATCTGCAGCTAGAAGATGGTCGGATGAACAAGTTACGCACCTTCTTTAACGCCATATCCGGTAGAGACTATGGCCCTCATTCTGACCTTGGCGGGCGGCGGAGGCCGCCCGCCAAAGTCCCGCCGTCAGGTTACCGTTCCGCGGTCGAAAGACCGCGGCGGTAATTCTGACTTTCCCGCTGGGCTGGCGGGCGGTCGCCTTCAGACCGCCAGCCAGCCCAGCGGGAAAGAGGCTTCCACGATGAAGCCGGCTCGGAATCGAGCCGGCGGAGTGGAAGCTGTGCGACGGGTGCAGTTGCACCCGTCGCGTATTTCACTGTCTGCGCAGCAGACAGTGAAATACATGTAGGGGCCCTCTTACGGGGGCCCCTGCAATGCCCATGCCAGTGGCATGGGCACTGCAGGGGCCCCCAGGGGCCCCGCGACCCCCCCTACCGCCATCCGGATCTCGGCGGTCCGACCGCCGGGATCTGGATGGCGGTAGGGGGGGTCGGAATCCCCGCGGCGGTGCAGCAAGCTGCGCCGCCGCGGAGGATTCAATGGGGCCGCGGTACACTGGCGGGACCCCGCCAGTGGTGCCGGTCCGACCGCGGCTTTACCGCCGCGGTCGGAATCCCCATTGGAGCACCGCCGGCCTGTCGGCGGTGCTCCCGCGGTCCTCCGCCCTGGCGGTCAAAGACCGCCAGGGTCAGAATGACCACCTATATCTAGCTGCAGATTCTTTACCCACCCACCCATCCTCCCCGCTCTGCAAATGTATTTCCAGGGTCAGGGCTTTATTGCTCTCATAGCCCTAGTTATGCACACTAGTGGTCAATGTTCTTCATGGCTCTGTGGTTCTGGAGTGGAAAGTTTTGAAAGGAAACTGATGTCAGGGTGCCTGGGTGGCCCCTAGGTGCCTCAGGCATCACTTTTGGCGCAGACAATGACGATGACACACACAGAGACGAATGACGTCGCCTAACGACATGAAGGGGTACTGCTCACCAAAACTCTTCTGGATCCAGTATGACACCTGGGATAATTCTAAGGTAAGGAATTTGCAGCAGATATAGGTCCTCATTATGACCCTGGTGGTCTTTTGACTGCCAGGGTTAATGTGGCGGTAACACCCCCAACAGGCTGGCGGTGTGTATTTCCTTATTATGAGTGTGGCGGGTTGGCCGCTGCCAACCTGCCACATCTCCACTCATACCACCATGGCAGTATGAACCTTTGGGCCGGAGATGTACATTTCTGACCTGGCGGTCTACAGAACACCGACAGTGGCATTATGAGCAGGCCTACTGCCATTGTTTCGCGGTGGTAGCACCGCCACGAAAACCATGGCGGTAAGGCTACCAGTGACAGGGAATTCTTTCCCTGTCACTGGCAGACGGCTCCCCCCAGCAAGCTCCTGACCCCCCCACACATTGCGCTCACCCAACGGTCACAGCCCTCACCCCCAGCCCCCACACATTGCACCCCACCCCCTCCCCACATACTTGCACACATACACCCACACGCACCACGCATACACCCATTCACTCACACTCCCATACACGCATCCACTCACATACTCACACGCATTCACCTACATCCTTACACGCATTTACTCACATATACTCACACGCATCCACTTACTCACATACATACACACATTCACTCACACATACAAACACGCACTCAGGCACGCATACATACTGCCATGCACAACCGTATTCACTTCACCATTCACACATGCCTTCAGTCACAAGCACACAACCATGCATACACCACAACACTCACAGTCGCATTCACACACATTCTTACACACACGCAGACATCTCACACTCACTCACAACACCCCCCACACTTCCACCCCCCTCCCCTGGTGGACGCCCAACTTACCTTGTCCACCAAGCAGGTCGGCCGGCAGGGATAGGGAAGGGACCCTGCTACCACCAGCACCGCCCAGCCCCACCAGCAGAACACCGCCAGGTGATTGGTAATTATACAGCTGGCGGTTTTAGGCTGTGCTGGTGATATTAACGCCAGAACACCCCCAGCCCAAAGTGTGGCAGATATCCGGCAGTGTCTATAATATGGCGGATGGATGTTCACCTCCGCAGCGGTATGTTGGCCGCCATCACTGCGGCGGTAGTTGGACATTACCGCCAATGTCATTATGAGGGCCATAGGCTCTACTGGATAAGGTGTTACCGAAGGTAAGCAACTTGTTTATAGACAAAAATGATGGGGAAGAAAATGTTTTCATTGGAGAGTCAGTCTCTACAGTCTTGTAGTGTCACACGCCTACTTACCCGTTACTCCCACACTGTTTGGGAGATGGTAGAACAGTTGGTTTCTCTTATGGATGATCAATTGAGGAGAAACTCTACGCTAAAGTGGTTGATGATAGCTTTGAATTCTCTAAACAGATAGATAGATGGCTAGATTTACAGGTTCTTTGATGGTCTTCTGAGGGCATACCTAGTTGAGTTCCTTGGTCCTTTATAGGGATGCTTAGACAAACATGCTGGATGTGTCCTCTTATGGTTCTTAAATGTTTAACAAGCAGGATTTATTTGTCATACATTATGCCACTAGGGGATATGCTGATGCCCAGCCTTCCAAAATTCCATATGCTGCAAGCTTGCTTCTTGTATGACCTGTGAGGCTTAGACGTTTCATGGGCTGACATTTTTACAGGTGTCACTATCTGAGCTCATAGACCGGAGTGGAGAATCTAGTGGGCAGGGACTGGCATATAATATTGTTATATACTGATGACACCCTTTCATATTTATGAAACAAGACCATCCACAGAAGGTATCTATTCACACTTATTTCTCTGCTAGGGGACTACGAGGAGGTCTCCGGACTCAAAGTCAAGTGGGACATATTGGGTAGACAATGGATGGGCTTCCCCCACAGAAGGGCTAAGACTCTTGCCCACAATGTTCTAATATCTAAAGGTTTATTTTTTTCACAAGGCGCATAGCCTCATTGATGCCTATCTTTGCAGAGCAATGACAGCGACTAAGTAATCCCTTCTAGTTGACTCTACCTCTCTCAACCTTAGGGCGAATACATCGGTGAAATGTTAATAGTAACTAGACTTTTATATTTCTTCCCTGTGCCGCCAGTGGTGCTGTGGTAATCCTTCTTTACCAACCTACAGTCCCTGCTCACCTCTTTGGTATGAAGAGACGGCAGATGGAGGGTGGCAATGGGGAAGCTATATGCACCTATGACGGAAGGTGGTCTTGGTGCTCCCAACTATGTACTTTATTATGCTGCTGCTTAACTCCAGTGCCCCGTGAGGTGGCTGGTGATGCCATGGGCCTTGGACACGTTAGATATCAAGGTGGTCCTAATGAGTGTGGCGAAATGGTGTCAGCAAAAATGTGAACACACAAAATCCTACCTAACCTTTTAAATGCATCAGAACTGTCCATGTGGGCCTTGCCGATTTGCGCTGGACTGGCAAAGATTTATGATACATGACCCTTGAATGGAATGAGGTAGGTGTCCGGGTTTGAGACAACATGTGAACTGAGAAAGTCTGGAGACCGTTTGAGGGTCTCTGAGAGGAGTATAACCTAGGTGCAGGCCAGTTAATGCTATATAATGGACTGGTACAACAGGCGACTGCAACCTGGACGGCTGACTATGGCACCCTAGAACCCTCAGCACCACTACAGGTGATACAGCTATTCCAGATGGACAGTCACTTGTCTCTATACTACCCTATTACAGCTACAAGACAGACACACAGTTGACGGAACTCATGGAGTGGTGGGAAGAACAGGTGGGCCAGGCATTGCCTCACAATAGATGGGAGTGCGCACCTCAACAGCATGAAGTTAATTTCTAAAAACTCCAGATTGCGGTACATGCAATTTAATTACATACATGCTTCACCTCAAACACACAGGACAGATGTATCCAGGGCCGTCGGAACGTTACCCTACATGTAAATGTAGAGGTGGATTTTCTTCATATCGCATGACTCTTTCCGGTAATAGACGGATTCTGGCAGGAGATACTGTGGTACCTGTTCTAAGTCATAGGAAGACTACTACCTAAAGCAATAGACACACACTTATTGGGACTAACAGCGCCTACAAAGAGGACCAAGCATGCATGTATATATATTGATCTAGCCCTGGTCCTGGCGACGCAATGCATAGCAATGTCTTGGAAAGAGGCAACAGCTCCTCACCTTGAAGAGTGGCTGAGAGACCTAAGGAAGTGGAGCCATGGTAAAAATGTATGCACTCTTGGGCCCTAGGGCACGGTTTAGTATGGGATTTTGTACATGCAATGGGGTGGTTTCCCACCATGAGTAGAAGCCAAATCAGACACCAGGCCTTTGTGAACCCAAGGCATCATCTGTTGCTGATAAGCACATCTACAGCTTTTGACATCAACAGACCTAGTAGGGTGAAGAAAGAGATAAGAAAGCAGTGAACCGGCACTTGAGCACTTAACAATAATACAATTATCCACTCTGTACCTAATTGCCCCACCGTGGTCACTCAGATACTAGCCAACTCAAGGTAGAACACCTCTTCAAGGGCCCTGAGCTCCTATCTGCAAATATCCACATACTGTTTACTTTTTCATTACTCTAGAATGGCTGTCCGAGGCTTGTTAAATGGTTTCTGTTTTTATGGATCCAGTTTTTACATCCTTAACTGAAAATTGCCTCATATTACAACCCGTGATGGATTAACTGTACTGTACACATGATATAATGACAACCTACTTGATGTACAGTGATCTCTGTTAAACTGTACTCAGTCCACTGTATTATCAGAAGAAAAACTAATAAAGATATAAGAGGAAAAACTGCTGTTTCTTGGCTACTTTTCCCCACGTTTCCCCCGTTTTAGCCCACACATCCATATATCGTGACACTATTTGCTCCAGAGAAGTGAAGTTTAATTTTAATATCTGTTTATTGGGTTTTTAAATACGGAATATCATCCTATCTGGTAAAGCTTTAAGCCAGTCATGTGTACACTTGTAAATGTATATTAACAAGAAAAGAAAAGGAATCACTCTGTTCTCACAGGTCCCCAGTATATACTGAGTAAAGTGACATTCACAATTGTTATATCAGACTATATATGGAGACATGGGGTTGGAGGATCAACGTTTTGAACTAAGTTTCTCCATAGTACACGAGAGTCACTAGCATGAAGACAACAGAGAACCTTGGAGCTAGGACATAGAGCACAGTAAATTACCTTTACAGGCAAAAGGGCAAGAGGTAGGCAGTACATTATACAGCAATAAATTTGAGAGGCATTAAGAACAGTACTCCAGAGAAGCACAAATGTTGTTTGCAAGGCACAAACAAGCGGGGGCCTGAGTTGGATATAGATATGGGGTACTGCTCCCAATACTTCTTGGTCTCCAGATAGGACGGAACTGAGACTGATCTTGGAACGCATCTTCCTGAATGCCTTGCCCAGGAAGGAGGAGAATTTCAAAATGATAATGCTGGCCCAGAACCTGTTAGCCTTGTACCTGGAATACTTGATGTTGTCCACAGAACACATACTTCTATGTGCCAATTCTGCAGTCCCACAGAAATAATCTCTGCTTTGAGGTGGGGTCGGACTGTTTTAAATTCCCCATCCTAAACTTCAGCCTTATCAGCTCCTTGGGTTTTCACGGAGGTCACGTCATTCGTTGTGCTCCAACTTCGTAGGATAGGAATACATGTATTACCATACTATGATGACTGGCTCCTGAAGGGGAAATGTTTGTTGATGTTCACTTTGGGGTTCTAGATCAGTTTAAAGAATTCCCAACTTCAGCCTGTGCAGAAGATTCACTTACAGCCATTCTTGACTCAGTGGCTTCAAAGGCCTATCCACCCTCACAACAAGTCCAGGACATTCAGGGTAGAGTATGATCCTGATAATTTGGGAGTGAGTGCTTGTTCTGACCCTCACCGTTCTGGGACTTCTTGGGCTCCTGGCCTCGTGCATCCTGCTGGTGCCTAATTCCCATTGGCAAATACAGGCATTCCATTGAGTCTTTGTCTTTAATTGGCCTGACACTAGGGGTGTCTTTCGACACTATTCACATTTCAGACAAAGCGGACTGTGATGTGCAGTAGTGGTGAACAGGTGCATGTCTGACATGCTGCAAGCTATTGTTTTTCACCCAGCCACAGCTTATGGTGATAATGGAAATGTCTCTCTGCTGGGTTGAACATGAGGATGATAGAGCAGTGCCAATACTTCAATCTTTTAGAATCGCATGCCTTCAAAACATTTCTGGCTTTTATGAAGAACAGGTCAGTCTAAACTTCTATGTGATATTAGCAAGGGTTAGTTGGGGGCCCATATCCTTTGTCTAGAAGCTCAGAGGTTGTGACTGGAACCTAGGGTTGCCTCTGGGTGTTGTTTTTACTGGCATGATCAGTATTTCTATGTTCTGGTCATACAAAAATTATGAAAATCACCTAAAGCCAGATTTTTTCTCCTTATTAGTATGTTCTTTAAATGGGGAACATAAGAAGAAATCCCTTTAAAATGTGCTCTACAGCTGCCGTTATGACCGCTGACTGATAATTAAAGTGAACAAAGGCAGAAAGGACTGGTTAAATTAAATAAAGATGATTGATTTTATCTCTGGTTCTAATTAAGTAGCATGACTGGGACATTGCAGAATCTTAAAGCCTGAACATCTGGCCCGAATTGTTCTCTAGGAATGGTGGCAATCCTACTGGAACCTCACGGAACTTCCCTGATGGTTAGCACCCTGATGGGTTCCCTCAACATCAGGAAGGGTGAAGTGTGTCAGGGGCGGGCATCATGTTAATCATGAGTGGTGTCTGCATCTGGAGATGGCACAGGGCATTATCTCCTACTGGGGTGAGCACTATGTAGATCTTTTCGCCATAGCCAAGAATGCTCGCTGCTCAGCCTTTTGTATGATTGGCGTTTCTTCATCAAAGTTCCCTACAAGTGGTGTTCCACCGTCAGTGGGGCTCAGGCCTCCTTTTCAGATCTGCTTGGTAAAATATGTAAGTCACCCCAAACTTGTTTTATGAAACAATGAAGATCTACACAAATCCTTAACTCATCATTATGCTTAAGAGCCACAAACAATAGTGACAACCACAACGAGGAGTCAACCGATTAAATTATTCCTGTTTTACACAACAAATCTAATTCTTTCTCCAAATCTTTCCATATGGCACATTCCATAACATATGTTTAATGGGTTTGGCCCCATCCTTAACTTTGATTTTATGCCTGAAATATTTGATCTACCCCAATTCTCTTGACAATACACAAGGATACGTGCTCATAATCAAATCGAACTTAATACTGTCTCTTACTGCCAGTACTTGCTCCTTGGTTCAAGGTCTGAGAATCATGCCAAACAAACCCCAGTGAAACCAACCCAAAATGATTAAACCTTTATGGCACAAACCTACCAGCTATTTTCCTACCCTTAAATTCTAGAATGTCTACAATATATCCAATCACATACATTTTATGGCCATCATAAGACCCTGCAGTGCTATCAGGGGGTAATAGTCAAATCTACTTTGAAGTCCTTTAACAGTTTCTTCATATTCATACAGTTACACATCTTCCTCTACCACTAATTCTGGCAGGTGTTTCAGAATTGCCCTGCCTTCAAACCCCAACAAGTGAAGAAACAAATACTTTTTCTGTTCACAACAGAAATAGAGAAACAGGGGGGTATATTTATACCCCATTTGCGCCAAATTTGCATAATTTGTTTTAATGAAAATTCAGCGCAAAACGAACTCCATATTTATATTTTGACATTAGAACCATCTAACATCAAAATATTGGAGGTTGCACTATTTTTTAGATGCATGAACCTACCTTGCGTCAATGAGATGCAAGGTAGGCGTTCTCATCTAAAAAATGGTGCTAACTCCATAGCCCTATATTTATCCCCGTGCTAAAATGACGCACGGGTGGGAGGAGGGGCTAAATAATGGTGCAAAGCCTGCTTTGCACCATCATTTAACGCCTGGTCAGACCAGGCCTTAGGGGACCTGTGGACCCATTTCCATGGTAAAACACCATGGAATGGGTCCACAGGTGCCCTCCTCAAGCCCCAGGAACACCCACACCAAAGGGACACCGGAGGATGGGGGACCTCATCCCAGGTAAGTAGGGTTAGTATAGATAAGTTTTTATTTAAGAAAACTAAAGTGCCATCGGGGGCCTAACTTGTGTGCCCCTGCATGACAAAGAATGCTTTGGCCATACCCAGGGAACCCTTTTCCCCTGTGCTGGTCACTAGGGTGGTGGGCATGACTCCTGTCTTTTCTAAGAGAGGAGTAGTGATATGGATGGTTTGTGTCAGAAAATGACGCAAGGCTGGTTGGGGCATTTCTTTTTGCCTCTAGCCAGCCTAACGTAATTTTTTAGTGCAAAACCCCCCTTCTTTCATACCTCCACCCCCACCCAGCTAACATCATTTCAGTTCACACAAGCTTTATCGGGCGAATTTAACCATCAAAGCAATAGCTTTACATCAAATAAAACCACGATCTGTGCATAATAAATACAATATCAAAGATTAAAAATAAAAGTCAACAATTGTACAATAAAATTTTGATATACAATCTCACATGTATCTCCCCTCCTATATGTGAGGAAGGACCATCGATCTTGGCTTCCTCATTATTGATTAGGTAAAAATCTTGGTAAATTTAAAACTATTATATAAAACAATAGTTAAGTTAAATAAATTAAGAATAATGTTCGATTAAAGGCAAATCATTATGATTTTTTAAAAGGCGTGTGCGTATGTGCCATGCGGACGCAAGGAACTTGCTGATCGCACAGGTTAGAAAAGAGGAACAATATCTCATCATCAGCCTTAGGGCATCTTTACAACTTCTCAACCCCATATTCCTGCAGGCGGGCGGAGCCATTTCCGCCGAGCAAACCCATAAGCGAGGCAGATAAACATAAAGTGCACTACAGTTTCTGCAGGGACATTACAGCTTGGGCATTTATCAGTTGGCGAAGTAGAACACCATGGACTAGTAAGGGACTTCAGAGGTAGGCTTGCGTACCTGAACCGGACATACAAACTTTTGCTTAGTTGGTCAGAAATTAAGTCTAGAAAAGGTTCAAAGTGAGGGTACCACTTAAAATCGAGAAATTGGGATGTCAACCTACCATATGAAGTACATAACAGATAATTGTTCCTAACGTGGGACCAATAAACTGATTTCAAGTGTTCCTTCTGTGCCCTCCTTAAATTGTGGGGTTGGCTCCAAAAGTCACTAAGTCCCAAGGTATGGAACCAATCCGAAATATACTTGAGCCAAGGGATAGAGAGTGCATTCGGTCTATCCAGTAGATCTTGTAGAGACTCCTTGTATACAACTAATTCGGGGGTGGTCCAAATACGTATCCAAAAGGTTAAAGGCCTAAGGGCTATTACGTCAGAAATGTGGGAGAACCCTAGGCCCAGAAACACTGGAACCAAAGGGATACTGCGAGGGCATGCCAAAAGAGATCTTACAAAGTTATTTTCCCCCACAGATAGTTTGCTAGTCTTTATGCAGCCCCAAACCTCTGTACCATAGACCGCTGCGCTCTGAGCCTTCGCTAGATACATTTTAATGGCTGGGGAAACAACTTTCGCACTAGTGGACTTTTGACAGCGCAGAATTGCCCGTGATCTATGTGCTAGGAGAGCTGAGCTTTTTTCCACCTGGGCCCGCCAATTCATGTTGTTGCTAATTCTCACCCCTAGGTAATCGATGGAGCATACCTTGCGCAAAGGAACCTCATTGTGTAAGATGGTGCACCGTTTGGTGCGGCCACGACCAAAGATCATGAATTTGGTTTTGCTCGAGTTATGCTCCAATCCATGATCTGCACAAAACACACTGAACCTATTCAAGAGGACCTGGAGGCCCATAGGTGTTTTGGAAATCAAAAGGGAGTCGTCAGCAAATAGAAGAATTTTAATTTTTAAATTGTTCAGGGAAGGGGCGTCATTTTGGCAGTCGGTTACAACTTGCACCACCTCGTTAATGAACAAGGAAAAGAGAGTGGGTGCAAGGACACAGCCCTGGCGTACCCCCCGCCTGATGTCTATACGGTCAGTGAGTTCCCCCTGGCTGCCCCATCTTACTCGTACATAGGTGTTCTCGTGCAACCTTTGAATTGGGTACACCAAATACCCTGGGACACCGATTTTGTTTAGGACTTCCCATAGTTTCTCTCTAGGGACGAGATCAAAGGCGGACTTTAGGTACACAAAAGCAACATACAAGTTTTGTTTGGCCAAAGTAACGTATTTCTAAAGTAACAGGAAAAGCCTAAAAACTTCCATAGTACTAATTCTTGAGCGAAAACCGGCCTGGAGGGGGGATAAAAACCTGGTTAGTTTGAACCCAATCCATAAGCCTATCTAGAACTTGCTTCGAAAAAATCTTTTGTAAGTTGTCAATAAGACTAATTGGGCGGTAATTAGCGGGCAGCCCCACATCTCCTTTTTTATAGATAGGGATAATTTCTGCCCCAAGCCACGAATCAGAAATAGGGCCACCTGCTGCTATGGCATTCGACAATGTATTTATGTACCATGCCCAAATGGTACTTAAACCATTGGGTTTAGACTTAAACAGGTCCCCCGGCATCTTGTCAGGACCAGGAGCCTTGGCGGGTTTCAGGAAATTAATAGCTGCTATAGTTTCGGCTATTGTAAAAACAGTGTCCTCTGCGGGACCCTCAATAAGAAGTCTGCATTCATCACCCCTATGGTCCACAGGGTCCTGCTGTATGGGTGAAGTATAAATCTCAGAGAAATGGGCCACCCATCTTTCAGGCTGGATGTATATGTTTATAATGTCATTGCTCCCTCTATAACTGTTGGTCAGCAACCTCCAAAAAGAACCCTCATCTCGGTTTTTAACTGCATCCAGCAGCTTCTGCCAGATCTCAAATTCCCAGTTTTTCTTTGCTAAATCCAGGACCTTGGTATAGCTATGTCTGGCAGTCCTGATCTCCTCCTGTGAGTGCTTTTGGAGGGCCAATTTAAGATTGAGCCTCGCATGGTCACAATCTTGATTGAACCATTCTCTAGATTGGATGATATCGGGAGTATACTTAGAAGTGGTTTCCTTATAAAAAAATCATCTTTAGAATATTTGTCAATTCTACATGGATGATCAGGACTTGCTCATCAAAGCTAGAGAACAATTGTAAAAAGGAAGAATAGATTTCCTTAATCAGGAATGGATTTGATATAACTTTTGGCCAACTGACACGGGTTTGCCTAAGGTTCAAACGGGTAATCGGAACATCAGTAGTCTCTAGATGATGGGCTCCCCCAAATGCTTGGTTGGATAGAAGAAGACACAGAGGGTGGTGATCGCTATCATAGCGAGGTTCCACCTTCATATCCAGAGTATTTCACCAGAGCCTAATGTCGACCAGGAGATAATCAATGGTACTAGAAGAATGCCCTCGCTTAAAAGTGGGAGCACGATTTGGATCAGATCTAGTACGACCGTTACATTCTCTAAGTCCGAATCGTAAGCAGAGGGAAGCCATCTGTATAGCAACAGAAAAACCGATGCTGGGAGTATCATCCTTCATTTGGGGAATACCCCAAGATTCATCTTCTTCGGTTGTCAAATTACCTATAAGGTTCTTGAATACAAAGGAACAATTTATATCACCCCCAACCACCAGATAATTAGATGGATGCAGAAGTTCCATGTACTCGGCTAACTGAGCAAGTACCCTGGAGTCCATACTACGAGGGACGGACCTCGCATACACATTGACCATGATCACTATAAAACCAGGTTGGAATGTAAGTCTAGAACCCAATAGATCTAATGAATTGAGGGATAATAAAGAGTGATCACATTTCAATTTCTTATTTAATAAGATCATAAGCCCACCCATTGGTCTACCAAAACCTCCGGAGGCGGGTTGAGCTGCAGAAAAATATATTTGTAAACCCGTCAACATGTATCATCTCTTCTGCCCAAGCTTCCTGAAAAAAGCATATATCTTGCTGGGTAATAAGACTAACCCATTCGGGATCTCCCAACTTTTTCTCTATTCCAGCCACATTCCAAGACATAATATTAAGTTCAGGAAGCACAAGTTTGGGCCTGGCTCTCAGGGGTACAGTAAGCTCCAAATCCCCTGGTCGTTTGTCTCTACAGGCCGTAGTAACTAAAATGGGAAGCTCTGTAGGTGGAGGAGCATTTAGTCAATCTAAATCAGATAACAAAGGGGAAGGGATCTCAATCATAAATGGTCGATTGCTCTTAGGTGGAACCTGTGAACGTTAAATGAGCTATCACTCCTTTGCATCTTACTCCCGGGGGTGCATACAGAGGCAAATTCCGGTGTCTCTGCCAGTTCTCAGAGAACTAGTCTGTGAATTAAAGGCCATAAGGTTATCAACCATAGTGGTACCGAGAAAAAGAATTGAAATATAATCAAAATCTGAATATGGTTGGGCATATCTGCGTACCTCCCGAATATCAGACCGAATAACAGAGAGACATTTCCTCTGTATGCGAATCTAATAAATAACTTTATTAGTGAGAGAGTCATAAGACTCTCTATAACCGGCAGGCAGCCTGGTGACCCCTGTCATGTAGATGTAAGCATCCTTCCTGCTCTGGTCATGTCTCCCCTTCAAATCAGTCGCCTGAATTAGTCTAGGTTGGCCTAAATGTGGAACTCTGGGTGAACTGACAGGCACCTGTATGCCCATACCATCCCTAGCTTTCTTGAAAAAATAAGTTTTACAAGGAATGCTTTGGTCATTGTTTTTTAAGGCAAAGTTGGGCATTCGCCCAGTATGAATGGGAGGGGGTGGGCAGCTCCCCTTTTTGTTCGTCACCATGCTTGTGGACTTCGCCCCAGATTTTGAGTGTTTGGGGAAAATAGTCAAGTTATCCCTAGTTTCTAATGTTGCTAGCATGTCTAACCCCCCGGTCGGCTCAAAGTTATGGTCATCCGTACTGGGCAGTTTGCAATTACATACTGCCCTCTGATCGGATAATCCAGAAATGTTTTCCAAGATTACCACTACCAAGGACTTTAAATCGTCCAGCTTCTGGGAAATAATTGCCAGTTCAGGTGCTCCTTTAGGCTGTGTCAACCAGTCCTGTTCCTCTATATTGGGTTCAGCTGGGATTAAGGGTAGAGGACATCCTGGCCTCCCACTAGAAGTGGATAGGGGTAAAAACTGTTCGAGCAGGGAATGTCATTAGAGATTATGGTTTTAGGGCCTGGGTGCAGGGAGTCCTTAGTTTGAGTGCATTCAACGGCTTCGGCGTTCGGGATATGCCTCTTTGATGGTAAGGGAATTGCAGCCTGGGTTATAGGAGGCAGATGAAGGTCCACTTCCACAGTCAAATGAGGCGCCCGTGGTTTCTTATTAAAGAGATCAGGAATCTTCCTGTGCGTGAGAGTGGCAGAAATTGGGGGGGCAGTAATAGATGGACTCTTCAATATTGCCTCAACTTCCTCAAACAAGGAGTCAATAGTTTTGAATTGATTCCTAATAGGCTTGGAAAGGTCATCTACTTTGATACTGACTCGCTTCTTGTGTTTTTTAGCACCAGAGTGTGGCGCAGAGATGTCATCTGCCTTCTGCTTTCCCATTACTTATGCGCGGAGTCAGAGTTTTATGAAGGAAGAGTAGGATAAATACCAAGAGCCAACCGTGGATCTCCTTGCCTGGAATACTTATATACCAGGCCGAGAGTAAGGGTCAGCCCAGGCTCTAATAAGCAGTGTTAACGATGGGCTCTGCCCCTGAAAAGGACCATCAAAACTGGGGGTGTGAGTCTCACTCCCCGAGCAGCTGTATAGCAACGATCCAAGAACGTATCCCTTGTCACTTAGGCTACAATAAACTGGGACTCTTTTGAACCACGCTGCATAGTGTCCTGGTCCAAGTAACCAAGGTCCCCAAACGTAGATTGAAGAGGGGTGACCTGGCCCGGCCTCTAACTGTCGCGGACGGGCAAAGGACGGGCCTGCACTTGGCCCGGGCTTTGCCCGGGCGCAGCCTGCGCAGCGGCGGTGTGTGGCACGCTTTGTAGCGCCCGCGTTGCTGGAACCGCCCCCAGGCAGCAGGCAGTCCAAGGGATCCTGGGACTTAGAGTCCCACCAGGATCACGGGGGTCAGGAGAGTCATTTGTTTTACGCTAGCCCACCCTTTGCTCAAAATTGCGTCATTCCATAAATTTGGCGGCCGGCCGGCATCCTGGAATGGTGCAAGCCAGCACTAAGCTTTTTGATGCAAAACTGCACAAACGCAGTTTTGCATCAAAAAGTACAAATATTGGTCAGAGTGCCCTTATTGCACCCAAATACTTCTTAAAGTCATCAAACCATTGTTTCCACTTAGTAGGAGGCTCACCAGGAGTTTGTAAAAACTGAGGGTGAGGATTCACAGATTGAATAGTAGTATGTAAAGTTGTACTATAAATACAAAATAACAGGATAGCTGATCACCACTATGCCACTTTACAAGGGAAGACTGTAAAATCTATAATTTACCAATATACCAGATAAGGTTTGATTTATATACCTCATCAGTAGTCAAAAATTCACACATGCAACACATACAGGCTCTCATTATGACATTGGTGGTAAATCCCACTTACCGCCATGCCAACTGGTGGCAACATAGCGCTGCGGCCGCGGATAACCGCCAAGCATATTATGGCACACACATACCAATCCCTCACTATACAGCCACATGAACATTTCCGCTAGCCCAAAGGTCAGTGAAAAACTGGCGGTAGCAAAACCCACACCGTTACGCTAACAGAACAACGGCCACAACATTATTGTATTGTATTGTATTGTAATCGTATTTATATAGCGCTTACTACCCCTGACGAGGCGTCAAAGCGCTTTTCGGTGAGTAGCACGCTAATCTGGAACCCAACAAGAATTAGTGATGGATTAGTATTGGGAAATAATGAGTACAGTTTTAGTATTATTATGAGTTAATTTGAGCCGCGGATATGAAAGTTTGTTAGTTAGATTAACTGGAGTAATGGAGGGGTGGGGGAGGAAAGAAATCCAGAAGTGTTAATTGGGAGTATATCCTTAATTTACTCAACCCAAAGGCTCGGGATGTGTAAAAGGGGATGGAGGAGGGAAGAGTATGTGGAAGGGTTAGGGAGAGCATAGTAGCAGGGTGAGATAAATGCAGGAGAATTTAGTAGGGTTGTGTGGGAGGTCACGGTAGTAGAGTGAGGTTTGGTGAGTTAGATGTGGAAGCAGAGGGAAGACCTTAGGCAGAGTTATTTAGGAGATGAAAGTAGTAGAAAGGATTTGAGATGAGTCAGAGTGAGAATGGAGGATAGTTTGATAGAGACATGACATATGATGATGGGTAGATAAGTGTGATAAGATGAGAGCAGGAATTCATAGATGGAACTTTAATAGTGGGGTGAAAGATTGGGGTTATGTAGGCGCTCAGGATCATAAATGGCATAAATTCAGGTCAAGTAAGCAAGAAAGCAAGGAAAACAAGGGTGCCTGCACAAGGGAACATCCCCAACCCTTACAGGTTTGAACAACCCAACAAACAATGATACATAGTACGGCACACCTAACAGAAACTTATTATGAATAATCAATAAATAATTAAACAAAGTCAAGCATCAACTTTTAATACATATTAGAAAAGTCCATTCTTATTCAGTGTTCTGAATAGTTGTTCCTCATAAGTATACACATGTCTCCATAATGGTACAACTCAAGCCGTGTTTGACAACACCTCCATAATGATACAACTCAAGCCAACACGTGTTTCGTCTTGGGAAAACTCCAATCCAATCCCAAACGACTTCTTCAGGGCTAAAATTGTAAATATATTCATTGAGTTAGTAACCAAAATACTAGAACTTAGTCCTTGAAGTTATCAAAAGGAAAGAGAGGTTTAGTATACACTCCAAATAGAGCCCAAACAAGATGACCGAAATGTTAACCGCATAATGTCTCGTGTCTGATAAACGTGTCCCAAAAACAAAAACAAAGGGTGGAATGAGAACCAAGGAAATAGAAATGGGTATTAGCTACCCGTAGGTACATAAATCGTATGTATTAAACTTGAAAAAAACAAAATATATGGTCGATAGAACAACAAACACCAACGTGCACTAGCCACAAGCTCCAATATTCATGTGAGAGAACACCACTGTGTTAATTAACAAGCAACAACGTATGTAAGTCATACCTCCTAATCCTCAAAAAGGTTGACCAACTTCAACCGTCATCAAACAAAGTCCATGAGATACCAATTGGTAAGTAGGTAGTGATCTTGGAAAACAAAAAATAATGCTATTTACATCTACTTACTCAAGAAATACTCAAAGTGAAAGTGAGTCTATAAAAGCTTACATATAAGATTACCTATTGTCACACGGTTTATATACTCCAATGTACGGTTTCACACATCAAATGCAGGTATCGGATCCATGAATCAGTAAGTATCCGGTACACCAGTCTTTATTACACTTCCAGATCTAGCATGAAATCAAACAAAATAAATGCAACTACATGGCATACCCCTTACAGTAGTCTACACACCACATTAAAAAAATATAATGTTAAACCAAGAACGACCTCCAAAATGTGACATAAAGCTATTTGCTGATCTAAATACGTAAAAAAGAGAGGACACCTGAGTATTAAAACTTCATTTGCAATAAATCGTAAGAAAAGGCTATTAAGCTGCCGAAAAGATTCTTAACTTACACAATACAGGACCAAAGCCGGGTCATCTATCATGCAAAACAAACATCCTCATAAAACAAAATGAAAGCACCGATGCTTACTGTAGGAAAGTACCATCTTGCCTGGCATGTTACCCCCATTTTTCACTGTATATATGTTGTTTTAGTTGTATGTGTCACTGGGACCCTGGTAACCCAGGGCCCCAGTGCTCATAAGTGTGCCTGAATGTGTTACCTGTGTAGTGACTAACTGTCTCACTGAGGCTCTGCTAATCAGAACCTCAGTGGTTATGCTCTCTCATTTCTTTCCAAATTGTCACTAACAGGCTAGTGACCATTTTTACCAATTTACATTGGCTTACTGGAACACCCTTATAATTCCCTAGTATATGGTACTGAGGTACCCAGGGTATTGGGGTTCCAGGAGATCCCTATGGGCTGCAGCATTTCTTTTGCCACCCATAGGGAGCTCTGACAATTCTTACACAGGCCTGCCACTGCAGCCTGAGTGAAATAACGTCCACGTTATTTCACAGCCATTTTACACTGCACTTAAGTAACTTATAAGTCACCTATATGTCTAACCCTTACCTGGTAAAGGTTAGGTGCAAAGTTACTTAGTGTGAGGGCACCCTGGCACTAGCCAAGGTGCCCCCACATTATTCAGAGCCAATTCCCTGAACTTTGTGAGTGCGGGGACACCATTACACGCGTGCACTACATATAGGTCACTACCTATATGTAGCTTCACAATGGTAACTCCGAATATGGCCATGTAACATGTCTATGATCATGGAATTGCCCCCTCTATGCCATCCTGGCATTGTTGGTACAATTCCATGATCCCAGTGGTCTGTAGCACAGACCCTGGTACTGCCAAACTGCCCTTCCTGGGGTTTCACTGCAGCTGCTGCTGCTGCCAACCCCTCAGACAGGCATCTGCCCTCCTGGGGTCCAGCCAGGCCTGGCCCAGGATGGCAGAACAAAGAACTTCCTCTGAGAGAGGGTGTGACACCCTCTCCCTTTGGAAAATGGTGTGAAGGCAGGGGAGGAGTAGCCTCCCCCAGCCTCTGGAAATGCTTTGTTGGGCACAGAGGTGCCCAATTCTGCATAAGCCAGTCTACACCGGTTCAGGGGACCCCTTAGCCCTGCTCTGGCGCGAAACTGGACAAAGGAAAGGGGAGTGACCACTCCCCTGACCTGCACCTCCCCTGGGAGGTGTCCAGAGCTCCTCCAGTGTGCTCCAGACCTCTGCCATCTTGGAAACAGAGGTGCTGCTGGCACACTGGACTGCTCTGAATGGCCAGTGCCACCAGGTGACGTCAGAGACTCCTTCTGATAGGCTCCTTCAGGTGTTAGTAGCCTATCCTCTCTCCTAAGTAGCCAAACCCTCTTTTCTGGCTATTTAGGGTCTCTGTCTCTGGGGAAACTTCAGATAACGAATGCAAGAGCTCATCCGAGTTCCTCTGCATCTCTCTCTTCACCTTCTGCCAAGGAATCGACTGCTGACCGCGCTGGAAGCCTGCAAACCTGCAACATAGTAGCAAAGACGACTACTGCAACTCTGTAACGCTGATCCTGCCGCCTTCTCGACTGTTTTCCTGCTTGTGCATACTGTGGGGGTAGCCTGCCTCCTCTCTGCACCAGAAGCTCCGAAGAAATCTCCCGTGGGTCGACGGAATCTTCCCCCTGCAACCGCAGGCACCAAAAAGCTGCATTACCGGTCCCTTGGGTCTCCTCTCAGCACGACGAGCGAGGTCCCTCGAATCCAGCATCTCTGTCCAAGTGACCCCCACAGTCCAGTGACTCTTCAGTCCAAGTTTGGTGGAGGTAAGTCCTTGCCTCACCTCGCTGGGCTGCATTGCTGGGAACCGCGACTTTGCAGCTACTCCGGCCCCTGTGCACTTCCGGTGGAAATCCTTTGTGCACATCCAAGCCTGGGTCCACGGCACACTAACCTGCATTGCACGACTTTCTAAGTTGGTCTCCGGCGACGTGGGACTCCTTTGTGCAACTTCGGCGAGCACCGTTTCACGCATCCTTGTAGTGCCTGTTTCTGGCACTTCTTCGGGTGCTACCGGCTTCAGAGAGGGCTCTTTGTCTTGCTCGACGTCCCTTCTCTCTGCTGGTCCAATTTGCGACCTCCTGGTCCCTCTTGGGCCTCAGCAGCGTCCAAAAACGCTAACCGCATGATTTGCAGCTAGCAAGGCTTGTTGGCGTTCTTTCGGCGGGAAAACACTTCTGCACGACTCTCCACGGCAAGAGGGATCCGTCCACCCAATGGGAAGTCTCTAGCCCTTTTCGTTCCTGCAGAAACCTCAGCTTCTTCTGTCCAGTAGAAGCTTCTTTGCACCCGCAGCTGGCATTTCCTGGGCATCTGCCCATCTCCGACTTGCTTGTGACTTTTGGACTTGGTCCCCTTGTTCCACAGGTACCCTAGATTGGAAATCCACAGTTGTTGCATTGCTGGTTTGTGTCTTTCCTGCATTATTCCTCTAACACGACTTCTTTGTCCTTAGGGGAACTTTAGTGCACTTTGCACTCACTTTTCAGGGTCTTGGGGAGGGTTATTTTTCTAACTCTCACTATTTTCTAATAGTCCCAGCGACCCTCTACAAGGTCACATAGGTTTGGGGTCCATTCGTGGTTCGCATTCTACTTTTGGAGTATATGGTTTGTGTTGCCCCTATCCCATTGTTTCCCCATTGCATCCTATTGTAACTATACATTGTTTGCACTGTTTTCTAAGACTATACTGCATATTTTTGCTATTGTGTATATATATCTTGTGTATATTTCCTATCCTCTCACTGAGGGTACACTCTAAGATACTTTGGCATATTGTCATAAAAATAAAGTACCTTTATTTTTAGTATAACTGTGTATTGTGTTTTTTTATGATATTGTGCATATGACACTAAGTGGTACTGTAGTAGCTTCACACGTCTCCTAGTTCAGCCTAAGCTGCTCTGCTAAGCTACCATTATCTATCAGCCTAAGCTGCTAGACACCCTATACACTAATAAGGGATAACTGGGCCTGGTGCAAGGTGCAAGCCAGTCCAGCCTCCTACATTGGTTGTGCAGCGGTGGGATAAGTGCTTTGAGACTACTTACCACTCTTGTCATTGTACTTTTCATAAGAGAAAAATATACAAAACAAGGTCAGTGTATATACACATAGCCAAAAAGTTTTGCATTTCCTCTTTTTACTCTTTTCTAAGTGCTGAAAAGTATTTCTAAACTTTCAAAAAGTTCTTAAAAGTTTAAAAAGTTTTTTTTCTCTGTCTTTCTAAAAGCTCTGACAAACTTTTTATCTTTTACTATCACTTTAACTCTCTCTAAAAATGTCTGGCACAGGCCAAAATGTTGATCTGTCCAAACTTGCATATGATCACCTTAGCTGGAAAGGAGCAAGGAGTCTCTGCATAGAGAGAGGTTTGAGTGTAGGAAAGAATCCTTCCTTAGAACTGTTAATTAACATGCTTAGAGTACAGGATAAGGCCATAAGTGCCCAATCTGTTGAAAAAGTAGCTAATGGTTCTCAATCTGATCCAGGGACTACCCCAGGAAAAGATTCAGGAAAGAAACTTCCTAGCCTGCCCATTACTAGACAGTCTAGCATAGTTGGTAATGATGATGAGCCACACCATATAAATAGTGTTGTCTCACATCATAGCAAAAGCATTTATTCTCACCATACTGGTAGTGATGTTTCTGTTAGCCAAGCTGTTAGGGTGGCTTCTGTAAGGGACAGGTCTCCTTCTGTCCATTCTCACCATACTTCTGTTTCAAGGCATGTCCCTCCCACCCACCCTGATGACAGATTGTTAGAAAGGGAGCTCAATAGATTGAGAGTGGAACAAACCAGACTGAAGCTCAAGAAGCAACAGCTGGATTTGGATAGACAGACTTTAGAAGTAGAGAAGGAGAGACAGAAACTGGGTTTAGAAACCCATGGTGGCAGCAGCAGTATTCCCCATAGTCATCCTGTAAAAGAGCATGATTCCAGGAATCTGCACAAGATAGTTCCCCCTTATAAGGAGGGGGATGACATTAACAAGTGGTTTGCTGCACTTGAGAGGGCCTGTGTTGTACAGGATGTCCCTCAAAGGCAGTGGGCTGCTATCCTATGGCTATCATTTAGTGGAAAAGGTAGGGATAGGCTCCTTACTGTGAAAGAAAATGATGCTAATAATTTCCAAGTTCTTAAGAATGCACTCCTGGATGGTTATGGCTTAACCACTGAACAATACAGGATAAAGTTCAGAGAGACCAAAAAGGAGTCTTCACAAGACTGGGTTGATTTCATTGACCATTCAGTGAAGGCCTTGGAGGGGTGGTTACATGGCAGTAAGGTTACTGACTTTGAAAGCCTGTATAACTTGATCCTGAGAGAGCATATTCTTAATAATTGTGTGTCTGATTTGTTGCACCAGTACTTGGTGGACTCTGATCTGACCTCTCCCCAAGAATTGGGAAAGAAGGCAGACAAATGGGTCAGAACAAGAGTGAACAGAAAAGTTCATACAGGGGGTGACAAAGATGGCAACAAAAAGAAGGATGGTAAGTCTTCTGACAAGGGTGGGGACAAATCTAAAAATGAGTCTTCATCAGGCCCACAAAAACACTCTGGTGGGGGTGGTGGGCCCAAATCCTCTTTTAATCAGAACAAGGAAAAGAAACCATGGTGCTATTTATGTAAAATAAAAGGCCATTGGACAACAGATCCCAGTTGTCCAAAGAAAGGCACCAAGCCTCCTACCACTACAACCCCTACTGCTACACCTAGTGTCCCTACTAATAGCCGTGGTGGTGGGAGCAAACCTACTAATAGCCAATCCAAGGGAGTAGCTGGGCTCACTATTGGTAACTTAGTTGGGGTTGGCCTTGTTAGGGAGGCCACAGAGGCTGTGTTAGTCTCTGAGGGGGCTATTGATTTAGCCACCTTAGTTGCTTGTCCCCTTAATATGGATAAGTACAAGCAGCTACCCCTAATAAATGGTGTTGAGGTTCAGGCCTACAGGGACACTGGTGCCAGTGTGACTATGGTCATAGAGAAACTGGTCCACCCTGAACAACACCTACTTGGTCACCAGTACCAAGTAACCGATGCTCACAACAACACACTTAGCCACCCCATGGCTGTTGTTAATCTCAACTGGGGGGGGGTTACTGGTCCAAAGAAAGTTGTGGTAGCTTCAAATTTACCTGTAGACTGTCTATTAGGGAATGATTTGGAGACATCAGCTTGGTCAGATGTGGAGTTGGAGGCCCATGCAGCAATGCTGGGCATCCCAGGGCATATTTTTGCTTTGACAAGGGCTCAGGCCAAAAAGCAAAAAGGACAGGGAAGCTTGGATCCTGGAACAATGGACCAAGTGCTCCCTAAAGCTAGGGCTAGTAGAAGCAAACCACTTCCTACTATCCCTCCCTCTACAGTGGATTCAACTTCTGAGGAAGAAGAATTCCCTCCCTGTGCAGAACCTACACCAGAGGAGCTGGAAGCAGACACTGCTGAGCTTTTGGGTGAAGGGGGGCCTGCCAGAGAGGAGCTGAGTGTGGCACGGCAAACCTGTCCCACATTAGAGGGTCTCAGACAGCAAGCTGTCAAACAGGCTAATGGGGATGTCAGTGACTCTCACAGAGTTTACTGGGAGGACAACCTCTTGTACACTGAGCATAGGGATCCTAAACCTGGAGCTGCCAGGAGATTAGTGATTCCTCAGGAGTACAGAAAGTTCCTCCTAACCCTGGCACATGACATTCCCCTAGCTGGACACCTGGGTCAAATGAAAACTTGGGACAGATTGGTTCCATTGTTTCATTGGCCTAGGATGTCTGAGGACACAAAGGAATTTTGTAAGTCCTGTGAAACCTGTCAAGCCAGTGGCAAGACAGGTGGCACCCCAAAGGCACCCCTTATTCCACTGCCTGTGGTTGGGGTTCCCTTTGAAAGGGTAGGAGTTGACATAGTTGGCCCCCTTGACCCTCCTACTGCTTCAGGCAATAGATTTATCTTGGTGGTAGTGGACCATGCCACAAGATATCCTGAAGCTATTCCTTTAAGGACCACTACAGCACCTGCAGTGGCAAAGGCCCTCCTGGGAATATTTTCCAGGGTGGGCTTCCCAAAGGAAGTAGTATCAGACAGGGGAAGCAATTTCATGTCTGCATACTTAAAGGCCATGTGGAAGGAGTGTGGTGTAACATACAAGTTCACAACACCCTATCATCCACAAACAAATGGACTGGTGGAGAGATTTAATAAAACTCTCAAAGGCATGATTATGGGTCTCCCTGAAAAACTCCGCAGGAGATGGGATATCCTTCTACCATGCCTCCTTTTTGCCTACAGGGAGGTACCCCAGAAAGGAGTGGGCTTCAGCCCCTTTGAACTTCTTTTTGGACACCCTGTTAGGGGTCCACTCACACTTGTAAAGGAGGGTTGGGAACAACCTTTAAAAGCTCCTAAGCAGGATATTGTGGATTATGTACTTGGCCTCAGATCAAGGATGGCTGAGTACATGAAAAAGGCCAGTAAAAACCTTCAGGCCAGCCAAGAGCTCCAGAAGCAATGGCATGATCAGAAGGCTGTTTTGGTTCAGTACCAACCAGGGCAGAAAGTGTGGGTCTTGGAGCCTGTGGCCCCAAGAGCACTCCAAGACAAATGGAGTGGTCCCCACACAATTGTTGAAAAGAAGGGAGAAGTCACCTATTTAGTTGACTTAGGCACTGCAGGAGTCCCCTTAGGGTGCTCCATGTCAACCGCCTGAAACCCTACTATGACAGGGCTGATCTCACCCTGCTCATGGCAACAGATGAGGGACAGGAAGAAGACAGTGATCCTCTACCTGATCTCTTCTCTTCCACAGAACAAGATGCTCTTGTGGAAGGTGTAGTTTTGGCTGATTGTCTTACTGCTGAGCAGAAAGACAATTGCATAAACCTCCTAGATCAATTCTCTGAACTCTTCTCTACTGTGCCAGGTACCACTTCTTGGTGTGAGCACACTATAGATACTGGAGACAGTTTACCTGTCAAAAGTAAAATCTATAGGCAGCCTGACCATGTCAGGGACTGCATAAAGCAAGAGGTCCAGAAAATGTTAGAACTAGGAGTGGTTGAGCACTCTGACAGTCCATGGGCTTCTCCTGTGGTACTGGTACCAAAACCCCATTCCAAAGATGGAAAGAAGGAAATGCGGCTTTGTGTAGACTATAGAGGTCTCAACTTGGTAACCAAAACTGATGCTCACCCTATACCCAGGGCAGATGAGCTCATAGATACACTGGCATCTGCCAAGTATCTAAGCACTTTTGACTTGACTGCAGGGTATTGGCAGATCAAATTGTCAGAAGATGCTAAACCTAAGACTGCATTTTCAACCATTGGAGGACATTACCAGTTTACTGTAATGCCTTTTGGTTTGAAAAATGCACCTGCCACTTTTCAGAGGTTGGTGAACACAGTCCTGCAAGGGCTGGAAGCTTTCAGTGCAGCATATTTGGACGATATAGCTGTCTTTAGCTCCAGCTGGGATGATCACCTGGTCCACCTATGGAAAGTTTTGGAGGCCCTGCAAAAGGCAGGCCTCACTATCAAGGCTTCAAAGTGCCAGATAGGGCAGGGTAAGGTGGTTTATCTGGGACACCTTGTTGGTGGGGAACAGATTGCACCACTTCAGGGGAAAATCCAAACAATTATTGATTGGGTTCCCCCTACCACTCAGACTCAGGTGAGAGCCTTCCTAGGCCTCACTGGGTATTACAGGAGGTTCATTAAGAACTATGGCTCCATTGCAGCCCCTCTTAATGACCTCACATCCAAGAAAATGCTTAAAAAGGTATTATGGACAGCAAACTGTCAGAAAGCTTTTGAGGAGCTGAAGCAGGCCATGTGCTCTGCACCTGTCCTGAAAAGCCCTTGTTACTCTAAAAAATTCTATGTCCAAACTGATGCATCTGAATTAGGAGTAGGGGCAGTCCTATCACAACTTAATTCTGAGGGCCAGGATCAACCTGTTGCTTTTATTAGTAGGAGGTTGACCCCTAGAGAAAAGCGTTGGTCTGCCATTGAGAGGGAGGCCTTTGCTGTGGTCTGGGCTCTGAAGAAGTTGAGGCCATACCTGTTTGGCACTCACTTCATTGTTCAGACAGACCACAAACCTCTACTTTGGCTAAAACAAATGAAAGGTGAAAATCCTAAATTGTTGAGGTGGTCCATATCCCTACAGGGAATGGACTATACAGTGGAACATAGACCTGGGAGTAGCCACTCCAATGCAGATGGACTCTCCAGATATTTCCACTTAGACAATGAAGACTCATCAGGTCATGGCTAGTCTTATTGTCCTTCGTTTGGGGGGGGGTTGTGTAGGAAAGTACCATCTTGCCTGGCATGTTACCCCCATTTTTCACTGTATATATGTTGTTTTAGTTGTATGTGTCACTGGGACCCTGGTAACCCAGGGCCCCAGTGCTCATAAGTGTGCCTGAATGTGTTACCTGTGTAGTGACTAACTGTCTCACTGAGGCTCTGCTAATCAGAACCTCAGTGGTTATGCTCTCTCATTTCTTTCCAAATTGTCACTATCAGGCTAGTGACCATTTTTACCAATTTACATTGGCTTACTGGAACACCCTTATAATTCCCTAGTATATGGTACTGAGGTACCCAGGGTATTGGGGTTCCAGGAGATCCCTATGGGCTGCAGCATTTCTTTTGCCACCCATAGGGAGCTCTGACTATTCTTACACAGGCCTGCCACTGCAGCCTGAGTGAAATAACGTCCACGTTATTTCACAGCCATTTTACACTGCACTTAAGTAACTTATAAGTCACCTATATGTCTAACCCTTACCTGGTAAAGGTTAGGTGCAAAGTTACTTAGTGTGAGGGCACCCTGGCACTAGCCAAGGTGCCCCCACATTGTTCAGAGCCAATTCCCTGAACTTTGTGAGTGCGGGGACACCATTACACGCGTGCACTACATATAGGTCACTACCTATATGTAGCTTCACAATGGTAACTCCGAATATGGCCATGTAACATGTCTATGATCATGGAATTGCCCCCTCTATGCCATCCTGGCATTGTTGGTACAATTCCATGATCCCAGTGGTCTGTAGCACAGACCCTGGTACTGCCAAACTGCCCTTCCTGGGGTTTCACTGCAGCTGCTGCTGCTGCCAACCCCTCAGACAGGCATCTGCCCTCCTGGGGTCCAGCCAGGCCTGGCCCAGGATGGCAGAACAAAGAACTTCCTCTGAGAGAGGGTGTGACACCCTCTCCCTTTGGAAAATGGTGTGAAGGCAGGGGAGGAGTAGCCTCCCCCAGCCTCTGGAAATGCTTTGTTGGGCACAGAGGTGCCCAATTCTGCATAAGACAGTCTACACCGGTTCAGGGGACCCCTTAGCCCTGCTCTGGCGCGAAACTGGACAAAGGAAAGGGGAGTGACCACTCCCCTGACCTGCACCTCCCCTGGGAGGTGTTCAGAGCTCCTCCAGTGTGCTCCAGACCTCTGCCATCTTGGAAACAGAGGTGCTGCTGGCACACTGGACTGCTCTGAGTGGCCAGTGCCACCAGGTGACGTCAGAGACTCCTTCTGATAGGCTCCTTCAGGTGTTAGTAGCCTATCCTCTCTCCTAAGTAGCCAAACCCTCTTTTCTGGCTATTTAGGGTCTCTGTCTCTGGGGAAACTTCAGATAACGAATGCAAGAGCTCATCCGAGTTCCTCTGCATCTCTCTCTTCACCTTCTGCCAAGGAATCGACTGCTGACCGCGCTGGAAGCCTGCAAACCTGCAACATAGTAGCAAAGACGACTACTGCAACTCTGTAACGCTGATCCTGCCGCCTTCTCGACTGTTTTCCTGCTTGTGCATGCTGTGGGGGTAGCCTGCCTCCTCTCTGCACCAGAAGCTCCGAAGAAATCTCCCGTGGGTCGACGGAATCTTCCCCCTGCAACCGCAGGCACCAAAAAGCTGCATTACCGGTCCCTTGGGTCTCCTCTCAGCACGACGAGCGAGGTCCCTCGAATCCAGCAACTCTGTCCAAGTGACCCCCACAGTCCAGTGACTCTTCAGTCCAAGTTTGGTGGAGGTAAGTCCTTGCCTCACCTCGCTGGGCTGCATTGCTGGGAACCGCGACTTTGCAGCTACTCCGGCCCCTGTGCACTTCCGGTGGAAATCCTTTGTGCACAGCCAAGCCTGGGTCCACGGCACTCTAACCTGCATTGCATGACTTTCTAAGTTGGTCTCCGGCGACGTGGGACTCCTTTGTGCAACTTCGGCGAGCACCGTTTCACGCATCCTCGTAGTGCCTGTTTCTGGCACTTCTCCGGGTGCTACCGGCTTCAGAGAGGGCTCCTTGTCTTGCTCGATGTCCCTTCTCTCTGCTGGTCCAATTTGCGACCTCCTGGGCCTCAGCAGCGTCCAAAAACGTTAACTGCACGATTTGCAGCTAGCAAGGCTTGTTGGCGTTCTTTTGGCGGGTAAACACTTCTGCACGACTCTCCACGGCGAGAGGGATCCGTCCACCAAAGGGGAAGTCTCTAGCCCTTTTCGTTCCTGCAGAAATCTCAGCTTCTTCTGTCCAGTAGAAGCTTCTTTGCACCCGCAGCTGGCATTTCCTGGGCATCTGCCCATCTCCGACTTGCTTGTGACTTTTGGACTTGGTCCCCTTGTTCCACAGGTACCCTAGATTGGAAATCCACAGTTGTTGCATTGCTGGTTTGTGTCTTTCCTGCATTATTCCTCTAACACGACTTCTTTGTCCTTAGGGGAACTTTAGTGAACTTTGCACTCACTTTTCAGGGTCTTGGGGAGGGTTATTTTTCTAACTCTCACTATTTTCTAATAGTCCCAGCGACCCTCTACAAGGTCACATAGGTTTGGGGTCCATTCGTGGTTCGCATTCCACTTTTGGAGTATATGGTTTGTGTTGCCCCTATCCCATTGTTTCCCCATTGCATCCTATTGTAACTATACATTGTTTGCACTGTTTTCTAAGACTATACTGCATATTTTTGCTATTGTGTATATATATCTTGTGTATATTTCCTATCCTCTCACTGAGGGTACACTCTAAGATACTTTGGCATATTGTCATAAAAATAAAGTACCTTTATTTTTAGTATAACTGTGTATTGTGTTTTCTTATGATATTGTGCATATGACACTAAGTGGTACTGTAGTAGCTTCACACGTCTCCTAGTTCAGCCTAAGCTGCTCTGCTAAGCTACCATTATCTATCAGCCTAAGCTGCTAGACACCTTATACACTAATAAGGGATAACTGGGCCTGGTGCAAGGTGCAAGTACCCCTTGGTACTCACTACAAGCCAGTCCAGCCTCCTACACTTACCGTATCGAAATTCGAACACCATGAGCTCCACAAACCCCCAACAACGGAGAGAGAGAGAGAAAAGCGAGTACGCAACTCCCAAAGCGGTAAGATAGGAGAAACGCGAGTGCGCGACTCCCAAGCCTGGCGTCTAAGACCCGGAAGTCGAGATGTAAAAGATATCATAAAAATAGAAAACGGACTAACGGAAAACACGCAAACACCAACATGAAACTGAAAAACAGACTAACATTGATTGCAAAAATCGGAGTAACCTCGTAATATATCAGGGGAGAACACCGATATTCACCGGCTATGCTAACCTATTCAATCCACAATTCAAGAGTTCAAAATTCCACGAAAAATTAATTAACAAGAAAAAAATGGGTTTTTATGTAATAACAATGTGCACTTAAATGTAAACTATTTTTTAAAGGAATATAAGGTTTAGACGAGAAAACAATCCAAGGCGCCCTTACAAGTGAGAAAAACACAGTAAATCCACCTTAGGGAAGCCAGGCCAGGCTAGGACCTGGGATTCTGAAAGCCATAAGCTCAATTCATCCCAACAACCGTTTTTTCATATATAACCTTCCAGACTCTAATGTCTCTATGCACAGAGCAATTGGGCTATATTCACCTAGTCCCACTTAAACGGGTCAATGCTCTCTGGTTTGAAAACCAAGAAATGTATTCTTCTGATGCTGGAGCCAAATTGAAATAATACCCAACTTCTCCCAGCTGTATAAGATTGAACAAAGTATAATAGAAACCCTACCGACTTTGTTGAAGGATTTTGATTAATAACTCAATGTTGTAGATCCATAAACCATGAGGAAATGGGAAACAGATATACACCATACAGCACATCCTATTTCAAAAAAGAAAACAGATGACAATAATAATGAATAATTGAGTTAACCTGAAATAACATTGATGCATAGGTAACCTCCTTATTCTACAAGGAAGAATTCCAGCTCCCTATCAGAGATGAGACCAGACTCCACGGCCCTCAATCTCATAATCCAGAGTGCCTCTCTTTGACGCAAGGCTAGTTCTCTATTGCCCCCCCTCGGATCTTTGGGGATGTGTTCTAACCCAAAAAATTCAAAGCTCTTGTGATTGGTCTGTGAGTTACTTTTCATTATATGTATCACTAATGGATATTTCATGTCAACATTGTTAAGCGCTCTCACATGTTCACCAATTCTGATCTTAAGTGCACGAATTGTGCTGCCTACATAAATCTTCAGGCATTTGCACCGTATGATATATACAACAAAGGTAGTGTTACAGTTGATCATTGAGCAGATCTTAAATTGTGTTGTCCCATCCGAGAACTCTTTCACATTGTGACAGGCCCAGCGGCATACTCCGCAACCTCCAGATCTAAAAAAAACGACCATTTTTGTAGAAAGCCATGTCATCTCAGGAGGATCAGCAGTAAAACTGGGACTCAATATGCTTTTTAAGTTTCTGCCCCTCCGAAATGCTACTGGTATTCTTTCTGGCAACATATCCTTCAGTGATTCGTCTTGGGACAATAAACTCCAATGTTTATTCATGCATTTCTGTAAAATCAATGAAGCATCATTAAATTCTGTAATGAATCGAACTGTATTAGGTTGATCAGTCCTCTTAGTGATGTTATCCTTCTTTAGTGTGTCACATCTCTTTAGGGATTTGGCTTTGCGATGGGCCTGCCTAACCAACTTATTCGAGTAGCCCCGAGCTAGGAACCTTCTACCCATATTATCTAATTCATAGAAAAACTCTTCATCTAGACTGCAATTGCGTCTAGCCCTCATAAATTCTGCATAAGGGATAGATGCTACTTGATGCCTGGGGTGCGAGCTATCAGCATGAAGTATGGAATTGCAAGCTGTAGCTTTGCGAAATAGTCTACTCTGAATCTTGCCTTCAGCCACGAAAATTTCAACATCGAGAAATTCAATGCTTGTCGAACTGAATTGATGTGTAAATTTCACATTCATGTTGTTGGAATTCAAAAATTCACAGAATTCTAATAGTTTCTTTTCACCACCTGTCCAAATCAAAAAGCAATCATCTATATATCTTCCCCAGAATAATATGTGAGTCTGCCATTCGCTTGCACCAGGGCCCCAACTCCATTTGTGCTCAAACCACCCCATAAAAAGATTTGCGTACGAGGGGGAGAATTTGGAACCCATGGCCACACCCTGCTTTTGTCAGAACCAATCTTTGTTAAACAGAAAAAAATTATTCGTCAATATAAGGTTCATCATTCCAATCAACATATTGATATGTTGATTGAAATGATGAACCTTATATTGACGAATAATATATAATAAGATATATAGATGATTGCTTTTTGATTTGGACTCTCTCCGTTGTTGGGGGTTTGTGGAGCTCATGGTGTTCGAATTTCGATACGGTAAGCATCGGTGCTTTCATTTTGTTTTATGAGGATGTTTGTTTTGCATGATAGATGACCCGGCTTTGGTCCTGTATTGTGTAAGTTAAGAATCTTTTCGGCAGCTTAATAGCCTTTTCTTACGATTTATTGCAAATGATGTTTTAATACTCAGGTGTCCTCTCTTTTTTACGTATTTAGATCAGCAAATAGCTTTATGTCACATTTTGGAGGTCGTTCTTGGTTTAACATTATATTTTTTTAATGTGGTGTGCAGACTACTGTAAGGGGTATGCCATGTAGTTGCATTTATTTTGTTTGATTTCATGCTAGATCTGGAAGTGTAATAAAGACTGGTGTACCGGATACTTACTGATTCATGGATCCGATACCTGCATTTGATGTGTGAAACCGTACATTGGAGTATATAAACCGTGTGACAATAGGTAATCTTATATGTAAGCTTTTATAGACTCACTTTCACTTTGAGTATTTCTTGAGTAAGTAGATGTAAATAGCATTATTTTTTGTTTTCCAAGATCACTACCTACTTACCAATTGGTATCTCATGGACTTTGTTTGATGACGGTTGAAGTTGGTCAACCTTTTTGAGGATTAGGAGGTATGACTTACATACGTTGTTGCTTGTTAATTAACACAGTGGTGTTCTCTCACATGAATATTGGAGCTTGTGGCTAGTGCACGTTGGTGTTTGTTGTTCTATCGACCATATATTTTGTTTTTTTCAAGTTTAATACATACGATTTATGTACCTACGGGTAGCTAATACCCATTTCTATTTCCTTGGTTCTCATTCCACCCTTTGTTTTTGTTTTTGGGACACGTTTATCAGACACGAGACATTATGCGGTTAACATTTCGGTCATCTTGTTTGGGCTCTATTTGGAGTGTATACTAAACCTCTCTTTCCTTTTGATAACTTCAAGGACTAAGTTCTAGTATTTTGGTTACTAACTCAATGAATATATTTACAATTTTAGCCCTGAAGAAGTCGTTTGGGATTGGATTGGAGTTTTCCCAAGACGAAACACGTGTTGGCTTGAGTTGTATCATTATGGAGGTGTTGTCAAACACGGCTTGAGTTGTACCATTATGGAGACATGTGTATACTTATGAGGAACAACTATTCAGAACACTGAATAAGAATGGACTTTTCTAATATGTATTAAAAGTTGATGCTTGACTTTGTTTAATTATTTATTGATTATTCATAATAAGTTTCTGTTAGGTGTGCCGTACTATGTATCAGGAATTCATAGATATCTAGTATAACAACCCACCCAGGAGCCATGCAATGATCCACGAACATGCCAAGCACAGAAACAACATATATAGATACATATATATTTATATACATACACACACACATGAATACACACACATATGCACATACAATACATAATTAGAACCATGGGTAAAATATACTTAGTCAAACAGGTTTGAAGAGTGTGTGTGTATTTTATTGTTATGACATAGTAGCGATACATATTTCCTGAAGAAACTATACATAATTAGAAATATACACATAATCTGAAAAAAATATTTATCAACATAGGCATATGCAGTTCATAGTTGTTTGAATATGGTGGTTATGAAGGAAAGAGCCAACTCTTGAGTAGTTTTCTGAAGACAAGAAAGTTATCTGTGGCTCTTATAGTTGGGGGTAATGAATTCCATAGTTTGGCTGCTTAAACTGAGAAGGATGTACGGCCTACAGTCTTTTTCTTGTATGGTGGTGTTTTAAGGCGGGTTGCCAATTTTGAGCAGAGGTTTCTTTGTTGGATGTATTTGGTTATTTTGTTTCTGATATAAAGCGGTCCTGTTCCATGTATAGCTTTGTGGGTGATGCAAAGCAGCTTGAAAGTGCATCGTCTGGCAACGGGTAACCAGTGTAGTGCTCTCAAGGCAGGGAAGATGTGGGCTTGCGGCTTTACATGTAATAGTAGCCTGGCAGCGGAATTCTGGATACGTTGTAGTTTTTTCATAACAGATAGAGATGATCCGTGGTAGAGGCCATCGGCATAATCCAGTTTGGATAGTACAAGCGAGATAGTAGCTTGTACCTTGTGTGGAAATCCGAGGTAGGGGAAGATGCGTCGTAAAGTCTTCAAGGTGATGAAGCTTGTTCGTGCTAATTTGTCCACTTGGGCATTCATAGTTAACTTGGAATCCATGGTGATTCCTAGGTTTTTAACTTCCTTGGATAATTGAAGAGGTGGTCCGAGATCGTCAGGCCAGACGCACGGAGGGTCAAAAAATTTCAAGTCACCACATATGAGTATTTCTGTTTTGGAGGTATTTAGTTTGAGATGGCTCCAGGTCATCCACTGATCAACGGCTCTGAGGCAACTGAAGATTTGTGAGTTTTCAATGTTTTTTGGGCATTCTAATTTAAGTAGTATTTGTGTGTCATCTGCATAGTTGTAGCATGTGAGATGGAAATCATTGATCAGTTCTGTTAAAGATATCATGTAGATGTTGAAAAGCAAAGGTGAGATGATTGACCCTTGGTGGACCCCTGCTTTTGTGAGGTAGGGTTCGGACGAGAAGGTAGGAAGTAATCCAGTCGAGAGCAAGCCCTTGTATGCTGGCTTCGTGGAGTCTTTGAATTAGGGTGTCATGGTCAACCGTATCAAAGGCAGCTGAGAGGTCCAAGAGAAGTAGTGCAGCAACTCCATTTTGGTCGACTGTGTTTTTAAGATCATCCCAGATTGCTATGAGTGCCGATTCAGTGCTTCTTCCTGGGCGGAATCCAGTTTGGAAGTCTGAAAGTATAGAATTGTCTTCAATGAATTGTGACATCAGGGCGAATGCTGCTCATTCTATCAATTTGCCCAGGAAAGGTCCATTTGTGATTGGTCTGTAGTTGTTTGGGTCTTGCGGGTCTAGGTTTGTTTTCTTTAATAAAGGTCGTATGTATGCCTTTTTCATGTCTACAGGAAAAGTTCCTGAAGTTAAAGAGTTGTTGGTGATTCTTCTTACAGGTGTGGCAGCAGAAGTAGATAGAAGAATGTTCTTGAAGATTTGTGGTGGGCAAGGGTCAGAAGGGCAACCAGAAGGTCTGCTTGCTTTGACCAAATCCATAAATTCATCCTGGGATATTTGTTTGAAGGACTGTAGAGGTTGGGTTGGTTTATTCTTAGAGGGTATTTTAGGAAAGGGGTTGGTGCTGATGTTTTTCTTCTGTTTTAAATAGGAGTCCAATGTGTCTGCCTTGGTTGTGTAGTGAGTTGCCAATTTGTTTGTGAAATCTTGAGTAGTGGGATGACTTCCTTCCATGCATGTAGGTTTTCGAAATTCATTGAGAATTTTATAAAATTCCTTGGTTGTAGATTGAGCATTTTGAATTCTGTCTGAGTAGTACCTTTTTTTAGCTTTTTTGATTGATGATTTGTATATCCTGTTAAGTTTGTGTAGCTGCAGTTTGTATTGACTGTTGTTTGTTTTGAGCCAGGTCCGCTGCAACTTTCTGATTTGTTGCTTTATCTTTTTAAGTTCTGTGTTTCTCCAAGGTGTTGGTTTTCTATTGTTGTGTTTAGTTTTTCTGAGTGGTATTAGGACATCAAAAGCTTCCTGTAGCCACTCATAAAGTTTTGGCACAGAATTAATTGTATCTAGATCTGTGTTGGCTGTTAGTTGTGTTTCTAAGTCATCCAAATTTAGTTTGCTCCATGGTCGATAGGTGTATGTATGTAAGTAGTTGTGGGGTGTGTTGATTTGTGGAGTTGTATGTCGGAAAGTTATCAAATGGTGGTCTGACCAAGTGATTGGCGTGATGCTATGAATAGTAACTAACAAACAGCTGTCAGAGCACTCGTGAAAATAAAATTTAAGAGTATGATGATGTAATAGATCCTCTGTATGGAAGGCAATCACGCCAAGCTCTGGTTCAGGATAGATTTATTTCTTGAAGCAGTTCAATCATAATAGAGAAATGTCCTTGAAAATCATATACAATTAGCCACCACAGCCAACACGTGTTTCGTCCAATGAGAGATCCCTCTCACGGACTTCATCAGGGCTTAAAGTCAGTTACGGCCTGTGTTCAATGGTACTCTTATCGTGGTCTAGGCAATCTGGATTCCATTGGGGTAAATCTCGCCCTCGCCGATGGAGTCCAACAGCTCCTCTTCGTCCAGCGTGGCTCGCTTGTAGGTCGACCTACACAGGCCGTAACTGACTTTAAGCCCTGATGAAGTCCGTGAGAGGGACATCATCATACTCTTAAATTTTATTTTCATGAGTGCTCTGACAGCTGTTTGTTGGTACTGTCAGTTTCCTTGGAAACATTGGAGGAGTCAGGAAGATCCTCCTGTCAGGAGCACCATGACATAACTGTTTTGTGAACTTGATTACATGGACTTACTGTGAGCGCCCGTTACCTATGACCTACTTCCTAGCGGCTATTTTTCTATTTTATGAATAGTAACTAGTTCAGGCTTAGCAAAAATGATATCTAGGATGTGACCAGCGATGTGTGTAGGATTGTGTACAATCTGATGTAGGTTCAATGCGACTAGGCCAGTGGTGATAGCTTTTGGATGGGGCGTATTGGGTTTGTCAAACCAAATGTTTAGATCCCCAAGAATGCATAGGTTGGAGTATAGTGTAATAAGGTTTGAGACTGTGTCTAGAAAAGCATCTGGGAATGTGGAGTTGCTAGGTGGAGGTCTGTAAAGGAGGAGGAAGTTGGAGTAGGGTGGCATCTGGTAAGGAGGGCTTCACAACCTTGTATGGAGATGTTGTCTGTTTTACTGAGGTTCAATGCCTGTTTGAATATAATAGCTAGTCCACCTCCTCTCTTGCCTATACGGTTTTGTGTGATGGTTTGATAGCCTGGAGGAACGGCTTAGTGCAACACTGGGGCAATGTCATCTCCCAACCAGGATTCAGTTATGAATAGTAAGTCAGGTTGTGTGTCTGTGAGAAGGTCGTAGATGTGGTGCTTGTTTTTTGAGAGTGATCGAGCATTTATGAGCTGGCAGTTTAGGCAAGGTGTGTTAGTGGTAGTGTTGTTTTGTTTAGGAGAAGGGTAAGTAGTATGTGAGCTTGAAGCAGGAGTGTTGCTAGTTGTGATAACTGTTTGAGGCTCATAATAGTCTTGCTTTTCAATATAGGGTTCCTCTTCCAGCAGGTTAAGGAGGCATTTTGTTGGGTCTGTGTGTGTGGGTGGTGGACTTGGTGGCTGAGAGAGCCATGAGGAATGTACTGTTTTTTGTAGGGTAGTTTTATTAAGTAATAGACAAGGAGATGCGATGTTGCTATGAGTGGCATGTTTTTTATTTTGTTTGCGTTTGTTTAGTGTGTATGGAGTATGGGTTAGGGGTGGTGGAGGAGCATGTGGATCATGATGTAAGGCTCTAAATTGTGCAATGGAGGAGAGGCGAGTGAATGAAAGTTGCTGGGTTGGGGTGCTTGTGGTAGGTGTTTGTGAAGAGTGAGAACGTAGGGGTGAAGATAGGATGGAATTTGTATTCTTTGTGTAGTCCTGAGGGTGGGAGTGGGTATGACAATAAGTGTAATGTAAGTTTGTGTTGCTTTGATGTGCTGATGTTTGTGGTTGGTATTGTTTTTGTGGAATAGTGAGAGGGGATATTGGTGTAGTTGGTTTTGGTGAGGGATTTGTATGTGAGTTAGTGCTGGTGAGTGGAATTTGAGTGTTAGATGGGGTGTTGATGTGCTTTGGAGATGAATGTACAAGGTGTGTAAGAGGTGACGGATGTGTGTCGGGGGAGTTAGTGTTAGTTGCGATGACTGGAAGAGGTAATATGTGTGGTGGAGTGAAATGTGGGGATTGTATGGTTGTGTGTAATTGGTGAAGAGAGGGGAAGAGTGTTTGTAGATGGTGTGTTTGAAGGCAGGGTTTGGGCATTGTTATGATGACAGGTGGTCTGTGTGGAGCAAACGGCAGATAGTGTTGTTGGTTAGTATGAGCAGAGTGTGTGTATCTGGAAGGCTGAGAGAAATGTATACTGTAGTTTTGTGTTGTGTGGGTGATGGCAGGTTGTGTTAGTGGGAGTGTACAGAGTAGTGTTTGCTGTGCGAAGGCAGGTGTTTGTAGTAGTTGTGGGGGCTATGTGTATATGTGTTGTATAAAGGGTATTGTGTTGGGTGATGGGGCAATGCAATCTGTCTGTGGTCAGTTTGTGATGCATATGTTGGATGCCTTTGTAGAATATGTGTTTGCATGTTGAGGGATGTGTAGGGGCTGGAACCATTCTTGGTCCATTTAGAATTGGGCAGCATTTCTGGCCCTAGGCCCTAGTCCCTACCTGTCTCAAACAGGCCCAAACACGCAGCTGCCCTTGTCCTCTCCGCCCTTAGCCTCGACGCCCGGGCTGAGACGCCCTGAGTCCTAGGCTTTAATAGCCCTACTGGCCTATAAGAAGCTGGTTCTAACCCTAGCCAATCCTATTTCAAGCCCTGATTCAAACAACTGGAGTCCCAGCCCTAATCACCAATCATAGCCCTATTCCTGACCACCAATCACAGCCCCAGCCCTAAAACCAGCAACCAATCAGAATCCCAGCCCTATCCACCAATCACAGCCCTAGAACCAACAGCCAATCACAATCTCAACCCTATCCACCAATCACAGCCCTAGTACCAACAGCCAATCAGATTCTCAGCCCTATCCACCAATCACAGACCTAGTACCAACAGCCAATCAGATTCTCAGCCCTATCCACCAATCACAGCCCTAGTACCAACAGCCAAGCAGATTCACAGCCATATCCACAAATCACAGCCCTAGAACCAACAGCCAATCAGATTCTCAGCCATGTCCACCAATCATAACCCCAGCCCTGGAGCCAGCAACCAATGAAAGACCATCTCCCAACAACCTATCACAACAACATATGCAACAGCCAATAGGAATTTATATAAGGACCAAGATAACTGAAGTCCAGTCCCTGTGGTCAGGGGGAAAGGCAACTGCTGCTCTATTCAGAATCTCCTTGGATACAGACAGGCTGAATCCACACTTCCAAGCTAGCAGAGTCTACTTTCCAGGTAAGGGAGAGATTGTTTAAGAAACAAACACTGGAATACTGCTGGGTGCGCACTCTGAAATCGGGCTTTTTTAAAGGCAAAAATACAGGGGGGCAGACAGTTTTTAAGCACAATTTAAATCACAGAAACAGATTAAAACAGTCTCCTAAAAACACACTCTGCAAGATGTATGTAGCCTTTTTACTTAGAAGAGAAAAAGGGGGGGGGACGTGTGCCACAAACTGGCAAGGCAATTCACACAGTCACGGCAAAAACAAATTAAAAAAAAACACCACTTTAAAAGAGGCCAGGCTGCCTGAAACACAGAGAGTCCACAGTAAAACAGACACAGGTAGCTGAAATAAACACTTTTGAACAAATAATACTATTTACCCAGAAAAATCTCAGGGCTCCTTACCTAGGTCTTTTTGCAATTCTTGAACACTGGGCTGTATCAGGACACAAGGGAGATGCTCAGAGGCTCACAAAATGGAGGTGGCTGTCTTGGGCTTCCCTCCACACACTTAAGGGGCCAGAGCAGGTGTGGGGGGCGGGTCTCAGGTGCAGCAGGGACTCAGGGAGCCAATTAGCTAAGTCCAGTCCCTGTGGTCAGGGGGAAAGGCAACTGCTCCTCTATTCAGAATCTCCTTGGATACAGACAGGCTGAATCCACACTTCCAAGCTAGCAGAGTCTACTTTCTAGGTAAGGGAGAGATTGTTTAAGAAATAAACACTGGAATACTACTGGGCGAGCACTCTGAAATCGGGCTTTTTTAAAGGCAAAAATACAGGGGGGCAGACAGTTTTTAAGCACAATTTAAATCACAGAAACAGATTAAAACAGTCTCCTAAAAACACACTCTGCAAGATGTATGTAGCCTTTTTACTTAGAAGAGAAAAGGGGGGGAGGAGGTGTGCAACAAACTAGCAAGGCAATTCAGACAGTCACGGCAAAAACAAATAAAAAAAAAACACCACTTTAAAAGAGGCCAGGCTGCCTGAAGCACAGAGTCCACAGTAAAACAGACAAAGGTAGCTGAAATAAACACTTTTGAACAAATAATACTATTTACCCAGAAAAATCTCAGGGCTCCTTACCTAGGTCTTTTGCAGTCCTTGAACTGTGGGCTGTATCAGGACACAGGGGAGATGCTCAGAGGCTCACAAAATGAAGGTCCCAAGAATCACTGCGGCGGACATTCAATGGCGGTAAACCATTGGCGGTACATACCGCCACTCTCAAAATACACACACTCAAACAAAACTACACCACATTGGACAATTCAAACTACACACACCTGACGCCCATACACACAGCACACCCACACCACTATAAAACATACCCACACTACCCATATCCCTTTACGACTAGAAAGAATTGTCACAAGAGAGAGATACAGCAAGAGCACCCACACAACCAGAGCCACATAACACCATCACCTATACACCATCCACGCACCTTACATCACACACCCCAACACATCACCCCACACACCCTCATCCACACCACTCACACTACACCCATGGCACCACAACAACACCCCAGGTTCTCAGAGGAGGAGCTAAGGGTCATGGTGGAGGAAATCATCCGGGTAGAGCCACAGCTATTTGGATCACAGGTGCAGCAGACATCCATTGCTAGGAAGATGGAGCTATGGCAGAGAATCGTGGACAGGGTCAACGCTGTGGGACAGCACCCCAAAACAAGGGATGACATCAGGAAGAGGTGGAACGACCTACGGGGGAAGGTGCGTTCCGTGGAAGCAAGACACCAACTAGCTCTACAGAGGACTGGCGGTGGACCCCCACCTCCTCCCCAACAACTAACAACATGGGAGGAGCAAGTCTTGGCAATCATGCATCCTGATGGCCTGGCAGGAGTTGGAGGAGGACTGAACTCTGGTAAGTGGTAAGTAAAATCTCTATTACTATCACCCCCCTACCTGCATGCCATCACAAACCCCATCCCTTAACCTCACTCCAATCACTTCACCACCTCCCACATACCCCACCATCACAACCCACTCAACACAATACCAAGCCTTGCCTGCAGCACCAATGCATGGACACCCCTCATAGACCTGCATGGACACCTATGACCACTGCATGCACACTTGAAAGAATCACCTAGCCCACCAAGTAGCAACCCACACAAAGGCAAATCTGCCAGGGCAACAACAACCATAGAGGGCAACACACCCATGCACAATATGTCACACGCAGAAACAATAACACAGCATTCACATCCCCACAGGTACCCCAGCCAATGTCACCGGAAAAGAAGTGCAAGCAACATCCAGTCCCCCCCCCAGAAGAGGCCCACAGTGATGACAGCAGCTCTGGTCGGCTGGATCTGGATGACCAACCTGGCCCATCAGGGATCTCCGGACAGTCGGTTACCCAGGCACAGTCACACACCACCAGAGAGCCTCCCCCTTAAGGAAACACCACCACAGCACCCACCCAGCGGGCCCATACCTTTGTCCCCAGGACACGTCAATCAGCAGTGTGTCCACCACTCCAGGGACCCCAGGCCACCCCACAAACACAGGACGATCAGGGACCTGGGGTCAGTGGCAGTGGGCACACGGTTCAGGGGACAGAGGCACAGGACAACAGGGAAGCTGGGATTACTGCTGTGCGACAGGAGGAGGACAGGCCCAGAGCACCGACTCTCTAGGAGGCACTCACCACGACCCTGGGAGCATTCCAACATTCCCAGGATACGCTGGGCCAGATACTGGACAAGTTGCAGGAGAACATGCGGCTGCAGGAGGGACAATACCTTGGGATCAGGACGACTTCAAGGACATCAACACCACCCTGGTCTCCATTGCAGGGGTGCTGGCAGACATGGCCAACACTATGAGGGAGGCAGTGGCACACCACCGAGCCCCTGACACTAGCCAAACCGATGAACAGCCCTCCACCTCCGCTGCCACTAGTCGACAGGAGACCCTGCCACAGGAACAACAGGCCACCAGCACCCCTCCCCCTGTGGGAGAACCACCCCGCAAACGTTCCCTGCGATCCAGGCAGAAGCCAGAGACTATTGCCAAGACCCTCGCCAGGAAATAAGACTCTCCTGATTTTCACCCTTGTGTCCCACTCTGTCACCCTGTCCACCTTGAACTGCCATTGCTCTCCTTCCTATGCCCCCTTGGAAAATGCACCTGTGATACAAATAGACTCGACTCTATCCTGGACTTTCCTCCATCATCAACCCAGCCCATTCCACCACCCCCTCTACTTCTTAGCACTTAAATAAACACCCTTTGAAAAAATACAAGTATGGAGTATGTCAAAGGATTTAAGTATGTATTCGTTTATCCAAGTTTAAACATTGCAATTCAACTGTACAGTAATATATACATAGGAAAGACCAGTAGTTGGCTGCAGTCAACACACCAGGAGCGATAGTGGGGCACAAATATCTGCAAATAGAGATGCCAAAGGGTACAGTGAGTGGCCATAGAAGTGGGAAAAACAGCCTGCCAATGACAATGTCAAACACAAAACTGTCAATTAAATGTGAAGTCACACTGTCTTACATGTGTGTCATTGGAAGTATTGACAAATTATTGCACTTCTGTTGTCCTCATCCTCTGCCTCCTCATCGTTACTGTCCACAGGCTCCACTGCTGCCACACGGCCATCTCCAACCTCCTCCTCCTGCAGAAAAGGCACCTGGCGACGCAAGGCAAGGTTGTGCAACATACAGCATGCCATGATGATCTGGCAGACCTTCTTGGGTGAGTAGCACACGGATCCACCTGTTAGATGGAGGCAACGAAACCTGGCCTTCAGGAGGCCAAAGGTCCTCTCTATAATTCTTCTTGTTCACCCATGGGCCTCATTGTTACATTCCTCTGCCCTTGTCCTGGGATTCCTCACAGGGGTCAGTAGCCATGAGAGGTTGGGGTAACGAGAGTCACCTGCAAATATAGAGGGACAACTGTTAGCCACACACTAACCCTTAGGGCCCACACCATAACCTTACACCAACATGTACTGGGTGGGAACCAGGGCTCACCTATTAGCCACACCCTGTGCCTCTGGAGTTGGGCCATCACATTTCGGATGTTGCTATTCCTCCCGATAAAGGCATCATGCACACACCCAGGATACTTTGCATTGATGTTGGAGATGTACTGGTCCACTAGGCACACCATCTGCACATTCATGGATTGAATGCTCTTTTGATTTCTGAACACCTGTTCATTTCGCCGGGGGGGGGGACAAATGCAATATGTGTTCCATCAATAGCCCCAATAATGTTGGGGATATGTCCCATTGCATAGAAATCAGCTTTCACTGTGGCCAAATCCTCTACCTGGGGTAAAATGATGTATCTGCATATGTGTTTAATCAGTGCAGACAACTCTCTGGTCAGCACTATTGAGAACATTGGCTGAGACATTCCTGCTGCCAAGCCCACTGTCACTTGGAAGGAGCCAGTTGCCAGGAAATGGAGCACTGATAGCACTTGCACATGAGGGGGGATCCCGTGGGGTGACGGATAGCAGATATTAGGTCAGGCTCCAATTGGGCACACAGCTCCGTGATTGTGGCCCTGTCAAGTCTATAGGTGGGGATAATGTGCCTGTCCTCCATTGTTGCCAAGTCCACCAGGGGTCTGTACACAGGGGGATGTCCTCATCTCCTATTCATCCACCGGGGTTGCAAACTATGGGGTAAAATAGTGAGCAGCTGGTCATTATCTCTTAATTCCAAACACTACAGTTCAATGCATATTGTGATTGTAACAGTATTTTGTTGGAGATGTCCAAATGGTGCATTTATGTACGGTGATGCAGTTAGGATCCATGGCTCGCACCCTCGACATGTCTTCTGCCTGCCCTGTATGGAGGGACAGGTGGAAATGAGGTAATTCCGCTGACGTTGTGTGTTGTTGCAGGAGGCGGTTGAAAACTGCTGTGCAACTCCTCATTGGTTAACATTGGGCCCTATGGGGTACAGTGGCCAATGGTGATGTACGCCGGCGATGACGGTATGCACCGCTGCAGACGTCACTGCCATTTTCTATCTGTTCACTCACTTGCTACCTGACCTTCAACAGGAGAGGACCTACACTGCATGTGCTGCTGTGACCTGTGTCTGGAACTGACCATGGCTCGTGTGACTGGGGAAACCAGCCGGCCAAGTTGGAGAGACTGGTGGATGGGGTCCTACCCCAGTAGCGAATGCTGTATGGGCGTCCAGACCAACAGGTGAATACGCCGTGAGTATGATGCATGGTGCGTGAATGCATGGATTGCTGTGTGTGAAGTCTCATGTAGGGGGTAGGTGGTGGATGGGCCCTGGGCAGTGTGCAGCATGTATGGTGGGCCATGTCTGTGCTAATGGGGATGGGACGGGGCATGGTGGGCCATGAGTGTAACAGGCAGGACGGTCGGACTAATACCTTTCCCTGTGTCAATTTCCCTGCAGTGCCCATCAAAAGAAGGGTATATTGCGTGCCATCGCCAAGGACGTGCGTACTGTGGGGGTCCACGGCAGGCGGAGCACCCACTGTCAGAAACAGTGGGAGGACCTGAGACGCTGGGCACGGAAGACAGCAGAGGCGCAGCTGGGGTTGGCCTCCCTACAAGGAAGGGGTGCCCGTCGAACTCTGATCCCCCTGATGGCCGGCATACTGGTGGTGCCTGGGACCCAGCACTGTGAGACAAAGCAAATGGAAAGAGAAAAAAATAATTTTAAAATATATGGTGCACTAGTGTAGGGTCCCATGTAGGTGGCCTGAGTGCAGGGCCCTGACCATGCTTAGCACCGGCCCTGATTGCAGGCTCCATGTTGCCTCTGCTGCTTTTGGTTCTGATGTACTCAGTGCTCTGGTAAACTCAGCTACTACTCTTGCTGCTGTCCCTTCTATCACTTCTTAGGTGGTTTCTTCCCACCATCCCCTTGATAGGATCTATATAGATAGTTATTTCTATTTCATGATGTCTTTAGTTTATAGAACTATATTATATGTTAAACATGTTGTGTGTATTACATCTGTCTTTTATGACTGCTGGGTTTGGCTGAGCATGCCATCACCTGGCCATAGCCTCACTATTGAGGAGTGGGATGAAGAAGATTGATTATATTGGGAGCCTTTTACTAGCACTGGTAATCTTCAATACTCTAAATCTTGTCCTTCCCTGTTTCAGTCCTCCAAATATCCTGCCCTCCTTTGGGGAGAGAGTGCCCTCTAAGCTGAGCGTTGTCTTTAGTAAGTTGCTTCATTGCAGGAAGTTTTGCAGGTGATAGAGCCTAAGGTAGACTTGCCCTAAATCATTATTTGCATAACTTCTTTATGTTTAGATGCTTGCTGGGCCCTCTCTGTCGGAGGATGGGATCTGATTCTTGAGGACTATGATGAGAAAGACCTCGACACGGAGTAATGAAGATTACTGTAAGTGGCCTAGGTATTATTCTGTGCAGTGAATTACCAAATGCTGCTGCCCTGTGTGGATTGTGGGTGTTTACATGCTTTTCTAACACATATTCAAAATGTGCGTAGGCAGGGTTCGGCATACAGTGTGCCTGTCAAGCGCAGTAGTGCAGCCAACCTAATTTGCTGTGAACACCTATTACCAATGCATTGGTTGAGCTGTTTTGTAATTGACTGACCACCATGCACTATACAGGCTGCACTACAATTACACACTTTACAAAACAGCTGACACAACAACAGGCTGGACACACACTTTGAACCAGAAGCTCAGTACATGAGACATTGTTAATGAAGCTATCGCAAGCACCTTTGAAGTACCTCAAGTGAAGCCATATCTAACGGTGGTGAGCTGTTTTGGCACAGAACTGACAGTAATCACACCTTTGCTGTTGGGAGCCTTTTACTCGCAGTGGTAGTTATTTTACACTTTCTGTGCTGGCAGACTCTTTAATGACATTTGACAGCAGTCAGCATAGAGCACTCCAGTGGATTCTTGTGGCACCCGACGACAACCTTTCTCATGTCTTTCCATTTCTAAGAGCTACCATGAAGCAGAAGGACATGAGCTTCTGTTTGAACCCTGTTGTCACTACTGTCGTCTCTATTATCTATGCAATCTCTGCTGCTTGGACTTTACCTGCCCTGGACTTTGATTAATCGGTCAACATCTTTTATTTGATTACAGATATGGTCTCTTGTAGGGCTTGCAAATGAACGTCTGTGGAGGCCTCAAATCGAGTTATAAAGCAGAGGCTCAAAAGCTCAAGTCAGTTATCACAAAAAAACACGCAACACTCAAACCTTTATTAGCTTTCTGTGGACTAACGTAGCTAGCGTTAGGTAACCCTTGGTTTAGAAAACATTACATTGTCCGGATGTTGGGGGGGACAACATTTCCTACATTCATTGTTCAGGCAAAACGGTTAGAGGGCTTGAGGATAACTGAACAATATAGACACTAAGTGACCCTTTATAGAACCCCATGGCAGGAACCCTTCTTTTAAAGGAAAACCCAACCTCTTGTAGTTAGGACTCAAGGTGGTGGATTTATGTGCATAGTTTCATTACCTTCAATAACTACATATAGCGGTTCATCTTTAAAATATACATGCAGCAGACTAATATTTAAAAAGATCAAAGAAGCAGTCATTTGATGAACAATATCTAGATGTGTATTCAGAATTTGAACTGAAATAATTGTTTTTTTTATTTTCTTTCCACTGAAGGAATGTCAAAAATATTACATTTCGTACTTTAAGTTCATAAAATCTTTGCTTTGATTTATTTGTCAAAACTTCCTTATTAGCAAACGTGTCAAACAGAGGACGTCGACAAAGGTTTTTCCTGGTTCTTGATTCTTTTACAAGACCAAAGGCACAATTATGACTTATTTTTCTTTACTGGATACTCTAGCAACAAATAGAGAATAACTGTAGCATAACAACGTTTTTTTAAAGAAGAAAACATGGAAGCTACAAATATACAATCACACAACCAAGGTTAGCACACTAGTCCTTCTCAGCCCATGACCTTACAGAAGACCTTATGCCATCATCATGCTCTGTATACATAGCCCTGCCTAGACACTGCAGAACAAGACCTTATCGATAGCAGCAGGTACTCCTTGCTTCACAGGAATAGCAGACCTCCACAGACATCTAGGCGTTGAGATGCTGGACGACCATCTACGCAAACACCGACAAGAAATTCTACTAAGAATTAGATCAAAAGGAAACCCCACTGATCAAGAAACTTGCTGACATTTCTGCAAACCCTTTTGACCGCTATCTGCGGCCCATTGGAGCACTGACCATGTGAACCAACCTCATCTGTGACAAAGTGTCAGAGGTTAATAAGTAAACAAAACGACGACTTATCAATTCAAAATTAATGTGGAGTAATAAGGCTACCACCTTAGTATCTAAAACACACCACTGTCAGAAGGAATCTAACAGCAGAGAAGAAGACACCAGTGCTTTTTCTTCCTTGCGGCTAGAACAGACGTTAGGTGACTCTATTTTCTCTTATAAGATGTAAAATAGGATTGTTCTATTTTAGTCATGTGTTATGATTGATATGTTGTCGTTCAATGAATATCTGTGCACATTTCAGCAGACATTTGAATTCAAGCATTTTGTTTTGATTGAGAATGGCTAAGAGCCGATCGTCATTTGCTGGTGGGCGTCATTAGTCGCTCAGCCATGGAGGGGGTGGGGGGCCTGAGATGGATTGTGACCAGAAGTGGTCACGGGGTATGGGACGGAGGGGAGGGGTAAAGTATTATCCCTTAAAAGTGGGCGAGCGCCAGATGGCCCCCTCTTTGTCCCTGATGTACTGCAACACGGAGGTCACTTACTGGGTCTTAGGGTCTACCAGGTAAGTGAGCAGCACGCAGGGGGGGCTTGGCGTAGGACTTGGATGTGCGTTACAATTAACTAATGGGGATTTGGTATAAAGTTGGAGCAGATTTGCGCTTCATGGGGGCGGTAATTGACTCAATATAATAGGTTCTCTGGCACTTATACAGTGGCTAATATTCCTGTTCCTGCGCAATCACGGTGCAGGAGCAAAAATAAATGAATGAAGACACGAGTGTTCATATGAAGAACGTTCTTTGTTCGGGGTGCCGTACATGCAAGATTAATTCAAAATTATTAGCAATGGTGACTAGTTTCTTTAGTCTAAGGGCCGGCGAGTGACATAACTTTTTAGGCTTGTCATCTGCCATTAATTGTTTAACACTGATGTTTATTCAAGTGCCGGTATCTTGGATGCTGGTTCTATCGTATCTGACTTCGACATAGGGGCATAGAGAATTGGTGCGTTGGCGCCATCTAGTGGCCACAAAAAGCAATGACCATCTATATTATAGTTAATGGTGGCTTGCTCCTGGCCTTTAAGGGCCATGTTATTACAAAAGGACAAAGCAGGTTATCTTGCTGGAGACCGGGAAGGTGAGGTAGTTGATTTTTATGGGGCAGTGATAATTTTATTCTAGCTTTTAACTGTTTTATTGTATTCTAGTAACACCTATAGCATCTAATCTACCTGAAGGATAACATTCTTGAGGCGCCAGGACCATTTTTTCAAAGTTAAGGTGCATAGCTCACTAACGCTAAGAAAAGAGTGCAGACATGGCTAGGGGTCTAAGTTGGCTGAGCTCAGATTGGATGTGAGTGCCTTTGGAGTTATTAGAGGCTGAGTGCAATTTTGTGGCGCAGATCTGAGGATGTGCTTAGAAGGATTTTATCTTGGCTTAGACAGGGGGAGGCAAACAGAAGGTCATTAATCATGTTCAGGGTGCGTAGCTATAGGGTAAGATGAGATATGAGACTGCTAAGGACTCTTTTGCTTGACCATACTCTCCACCACGATTAATAAGGGGTTGGTACCTACACACTCTAAGTACCATTAGTAATAGTGGATTTGTTACCTTCTAGGATGGCACCTAAGCGAGCGCGCTCAACAGCAAAACATCTGACCGAGGCATCTCAAGAGGTTCAAGATGGGGTCGACCCTACAGCACAGAGGCAGTTCATGCAATTATGGGCAGCAGCACAGCGGCATGGAAAGGACTGAACCCTCAGGAGAGTCAAAGATGGGCCAGGATCAGCCGAAGGGCCCAACATTTCCAAGAAGCCACAAAAGAGGGCAAGGCGGGCACTGGGTAGGTTCTCAGAGGCCACTGCGGGCTCAGTTGAGACCATGTTAACAACATCCCCAAGTGTAGCAGTAACAACAACAGAGGGTGAGTTGCCAGCATCCAGTTTCGGAGGGGGCTGTAATGGGGGTACACAAGCTTTGATTCCCCCGGGGGGGTAGCAGAACTGGCAACACCAACGTAGGGGTGGTAGGACAGCAGACAATGGTTATTTTGCCTACTGAACATGCCAAGACAACTGAGGGGAAGGCAGGGCAACCATCTCAATCGCTTGACCCCAGGGGACAGGTGGCACCACCACCGGTGGGGCAGATTCAGGGGGTAACTAACATGTTGACAGTGCCCCTGCTGGAACCCTCCCTGCCAGCGGGTTCCCTCGGGGCTCAGGCCTGTGGTCAGAATTAAAAATCCTACGGATACAGTGAAGGGCCATGACAACCCAGCAGCTATAGTATGGGGGGACTACAATACCCAGTGTGACAACCCAAGTAGGCACACCAAGTGCTTCGCAGGGCAGTTTTCTCTGTGGTGGCCAATATGTTCAGAGCGGGTCATAGTTCCAGGGAATCCTTCCAACAATTCAGTGCCAGTGCCGTCGAGCATGCAGCAGGTGCTGGCATATGGGCAGGGAGGGGGCTTAACAGTCCCGCAAGCTGCTCAGATTTCCCATTTGCCAACACTAGTTTCAGAAGTGCTAATCCAACAGTCTGCCCACCTGGGTCCATGGCGTGGCATGTACCAGCTGAAATGAAAGAAAGAATATGTAAAGGAGAATTTTGTGATGTTTTTGAACTTATCAATGCAGGTTTGCTACCAGAGAAGGGGAGGCAAGGTAGGGATGGAGATTTTCGGCCCAAGAAAATGTGGGAGGAGAGATCACTGAGGAACTTGGTGACAGGCTTTGCCGTTTATGCAGCTATCCTTACTGAAAGGTTTCCCTCCATGGCTCCTCAAATCATGGGTTATATTTCCATCATTCATAGTGCGGCATCAGACTTCCCGGGGACAGCCTGGATGCAGTACGACATGAAATTTAGGCAGATGAAGGCTTTCTGCCCTGAAATTGCATGGGGTCAGAGGGAAATTAATCTGTGACATGCCGAATTCAAAGTGGCGCACAATACGGCTAAGGTGAACCACTCCTTTCGGGCCAGTAGACAAGGAGGAGAAAAGAGAAATGCTTGTTGGCAATTCAATCGGAAAGAATGTGTAAAGGGGGCTGCTTATAAATTCAAGCACATCTGCTCTTTCTGTGGTGGGCAAGGGCACCCTGAAGCTAAATGCTTCAAAAAACTCGGAAAACCCAGGGACCAGACAACAAAACTCCATTAGTCTGATTCAAGCAACACAGAAAGCCTTTCTTATCCGTCATGATCACACATGGAACAGCCAGGTAAAGTCTTCAGGAGAAAAGCCTCTCAGGCCTGTCCCCAGAAATAATCTCCAAAAACAGATTTTGGTGCAACATTCATTAAACAAAGCGGTATCCCCCATACGTTTGCATGTCCTGGCTCACCTGCTAGGGAGATACAACAAGACCGAGGAGGCACGTATTCTTTACGATGGCTTCAGAGATGGGTTTTGCATACCAGCCAGCGTAATTCACAACCATCTCCCCCCTAAAAATTAAAAGTCTGTCTTAGAGCAACCTGATATTTCCAAAGAAAAGATTTGGAAAGAGCTGCAGAAAGGTAGAGTGGCTGGCCCTTTCCTCAAGCCACCATTAGATAATCTAGTCTGCTCCTCACTGGGTCAGGTACCGAAGAAAGAGTTTGGCAATTACAGACTCATCCTCAACCTTTCCTCTCCGCCAGGACATTCAATTAATGATGAGCTAGATGCCAACGTGTGTACGGTCCGGTACACGTCTTTTGATGAGGTTCTTAACAAGCTGCAAGTTCTGGGTAAAGGGGCCCTTATGGCCAAGTCAGACATCCAGTCAGCATTCAGGCTGTTGCCAGTGCATCCACAAGATTTTCACCCCTCAGGTTTTACGTTTGAGGGCAAGTACTACATGGACAAGTGCATGCCCATGGGCTGTGCAGTTGCATGTGCACATTTTGAGACCTTCAGTCGTTTTCTGGAATGGGCAGTTCAAGATATGTTGGTGTCAGAGAACATTTTTCATTACCTGGATGACTTCCTCTTCATGGGTCCACCACGGTTCCAGGTTTGCAAACGTGCCCTACAGAGTTTCCAAGAACTAGCTAAGGTAGTGGGGGTCCCACTAGCATCATAGAAAACAGAGAGCCCCATGACTAGGCTGACTTTTCTAGGCATTGAGATTGATTCAGAGGAGGGATTATGCAGGCTCCCACCTACTAAAGTTCAGGAATTCTGGACAACCTTATTGGATTGCCTAAGCTCAACTAAGGTGACCATCCATCAGTTACAGAAGTTGGTGGGGCAGCTTAACTTTACACTCAGGATCATTCCCATGGGGCAGGTCTTTTCCAGGAACATCGCCAGGGCCATAACTGGCTTGAAAGCCAAGCATCATCACACCAGTCTCTCAATAGATACTAGAGAGGATCTTCATATCTGGGTGGAGGTCTTGCAGGATTTGTATGGATCAATCATTTGATCATATCCAGCGCTGAGCAGTGCTGAACTAGACCTGTACACAGATGTGGCAGGGAGCGTGGGTTTCAGAGCCATCCTGGGGAACAAATGGTGCATGCAACACTGGCCAGAGGATTGGCTCAAGAGAGGCTTGACCGAGAACCTGACATTCCTGGAGCTCTTTCCCATTATTGTGCCATTGTATATATGGAGGTCTCAGCTCTCTAACAGCAGCATCATTTTTTGGTCAGATAACATGCCAGTTAATCAATTAATAATCAAAGAGCGCAGTGCCAACTCGTCCTGCACCTTCTCAAAGCTATGATTCAGATTTGTGTTAGTTGAGAATGTGCTCTTCACATCATAGCATGTTGCAGGGTTTAAGAACACAGTAGCTAATGCCCTGTCTCGTTTTAAGTTGACAGATTTCAGAACTCAGCTACCAGAAGCAGACAAGGAGATGTTGCCTTTCCATGCGAGCCTATGGAAGCTTGGTATCCCATTGTCCCGGACCTGATAACAGCGGCATTGGCGCCTGGAACTAAACGAGCATATGAAGTTGCCTGGTGGACATATCGGGCTGCCATGCCAGAGTGTAGCACAAAGGGTCTTTTTCAATTGGGCAGCATATTATCTTTTTTGGGTGTGCAACAGAAGGTGGGTAAGTCAGTGGCAGCAGTGAGGTGCCAACTGTCAGCAATTGCCTTCTTTGCTGGTCTATGGGGGGTGGCAGGCCCCAATAAGGACTTTAGAGTGAAAAAGACCATTAACAGGTGGGAGAGGCTAGTGCCCCCCAGTCAGGACAACAGGAGTTCGATTCATGTAACTAGACTACTCCAGCTTTTAGGAGTCTTACCCAAGATATGTTCTTCCCCCTTTGAGGTCAGGCTTTTCAGCTTGGATTATTCCCTGGCTTTCTTTGGAGCTTTCCGAATTTCAGAATGGGTAGCTATGTCACAGGCTGACACACAAGTAGGGATTAAACAACAAGATGTGGTACTTGGTCTGCATTCACTAAACTTGTTAGTCAGAAGATCCAAAACCGATGCTGGAGGTAGGAGCTTATGGGTACAGCTAGGTGAGGCACCACTCAGTTATGGCTGTCCGGTTTCTCTGGCTAGAGATTACCTGTGAGTCAGACCCAGGAGGGACACCCCAATTTCTTGGTACATGCAAATGGGGCCCCCATGGCTAGGACACAGTTCACACGGATCTGACAGAAGGCCCTAGGAGTGTTGGGGGAGCCCCGCAGTAGGTTTTACTTCACACTCTTTTAGGATTGGTGCAGTTACAACTGAGGCAGGAATGGGAATGTCTCCAGAGGGAATTAAGTCTATTGGAAGATGGAAGTCAAATTGCTTTGAAAGTTACATCCGACCTCATTTGGCATAGGAGGAGTGGGTAGAGCTCTCCTAACCCCCCACGTTCCCTCACCACTACTTTGAGGGGCAGTGAGTTGCAGCCTCCATTTGTTTTGTTACCGGAAAAAACATCAAGGTGTGTTGACTTGGGGATTCAGTAGTCAGCAGTGCAGCAGAGAGAATCCATAACATCTGCTGGGAGATAAGTCCAGAAACAGAGCACCGTTGGTTGTGTGTGGCCGACCTTCAGTTAATACACTTGCCAGTCCTGTTGAGTGCAGCTCTCGCGGTTGGCTGGCTTCCCAAGCCAGACATTCTCCTTGTTCATGTCGGGGGAAAGACATGATCCCAATGGGGAGGCGGGGAGTTGGTGAACGGCTCATATTGATGTTTGGTAAAGTGCGCCGTTTGCTCTCAGGGACCATGTTATTGTGGTCGGAGGTCATCCCTCGGGGACGATGGCCTGGTGATGCTAATCCAGCGAGTATTAGCAAGTCAGCGAAAAAGCTAAACCATTCAGTGAAGGCTATTCTAAGGATGGCACACATAGACACAATCAGGCATAGGCTACTACACATGGATAATTTTGAATTATTTGACAAATAAGGCATTCACCTGTCAGGGGCTGGGCTTGAGGCTTTCCTTCAAACAAGCTTTGGGGCAATCACAGAAAAAAGAGGGCTCTTGGTGGGGGGAGGACCGATTCGTCAGTGACCTCTCCACCCTGTGGCCCATTGTAGCTAAATAATGGCACTGATTCTTGAGGTCACTAAGTTGCCCAGTTAGCTGCCTCTTTCGGGTGAAGCCTTGCAGGGGTGAGGCTGGTTGGAAGGGGGGCTGACCTGCTGGTGACCCTATACTTCTGGCCCTACCTCGGGTATCCAGGTGATTATATTATGTTATGGTGGGTGTGGCCAAGAGTCACGAGATGCCCCGGCAGGGACCAATGCGCTATGCGGTCTCCGGAGCTGTCAGAAATGTTTGATGTGTCACTTTATCTCACATGGTCTTTCTGTACTATGCTGCCCCCAAATGGGGATGTAAATAGGATATGTGAAATTCCGTTTTCATGTTTGCTGTGTATTTTGCTATATTTACTATTGTGTAATGTTATTGATGGCAGTGGTTATTATACCACCTTGTTTCATGTGAAGTAAAGTTGCTACAGCCTATCCCAAGCAGTTGAGTCTGTTGCCTTTGTGGGGGGAGAGAGGATTGCACAGTTTGTAAGGGTGGATGACCCAAACCACATTGCACGAGTGAGCACACTATAGCTCAGGCTCGTCCCCGGGGTCATGTTCCTGTCTTAGAGTTGGTTGGTTGGTTTTCTGCCCTCAACACTGCTCTGGGTGGTGGGGAGTCAGTGTGTGTAAGAACGAATGCATGTCTAGGTTTCAGTGAATTTCGCCATTGGGCATTTGTCGAAAAGAGGCTAGCATGAATACTATTTTTCTCCTTTTCCTAAGTGATGTTTTGTTGCACAGAGGCTTGTGTTTTACCAGTCGGGAGGCAGTGCTCCTTTTATCTGGGAGAGAGATCCAGCAATCTCAATAGATTAGTCAGTTATTTCGTTTAGATGACATTTTCAAAAATGACCTAAACACATCACAAAAACGACGCAAATGCGGCGCAAAAAAAGTATAAATAGGGGCCCAAGTTCCCTGCTATTTTGGACCTGGAGCCAGAGAGGCCTGACTTTTCTTGTGTATGAGGTAGAACTTACTCAGGGGATCAAGCAGGAATCTGCTAAGAAGGAAATACAGTTTGGGCCCAGAATGTGGTTCGCTCTGTGCTGCAATGAAGTCAGTGCATGAGGGGGTGATACAGCTTCCTTTGACTGCCTCGTTTAAAATCGCCCCCATATTCTAGGAAATAGTATGGCACTTCCTGTGGTAGTGACACCTCCCTCCTATTACTGGGAAGGGACTAAGTACCTATTAAAACATGAACATATCCCTGAGGTGCCTCACAGGGATGATACTATGATGCTCCTGGAGAGGACATGTGATTCCTCTTATAAAGAAAATCCTAAGAGGGTGAAAGTGGTTTGTTTTGTTGGAGTTCCATTTTTGTGCAGATATGTGGCTATTGACACGCTCATGGGGTCCTAGACAGAGAATGCCACTAGTTCGGCTTCTGCTGCGGACTGCTGATGAGGAGCCAGACCATATTATGAAGCAATCACTCCCTTTGAATGAACTGACCGCTGCTGGAGGTTTTGAAGGGAAAATAAGAACTCTAATGGAAAAACTAAATGGGAATAAGCTTATGTCTTGTCACCAAGGCCTATCCTACTCAACAAGTCATTGGAGACTCCTTACATTGACCTTACTGACCTTACTGCAGGGGTCTTCTTATTTAAGTAGGGAAAATACCCCAAAAAGAAATAGACAAGGCCTTAAAAGGCCTTCCAGGATAAGCTACCAGACAATTCTGGCCCTCTTACTTAGATAATGCATTTAACTGAATTTGCCACTACCAATGAGCCTGTGAATCTTTCTACTTTGAGGGGCTAGGTTCAGAGATGTAGCTGCATTCTGCAGAATAAGAAATCCTCTCTTTTGGCAGAGTACACAAAAGTCTTTGCTGATGTGCATTGATCCTAAACTGGCAGACATTGGGGATAAGGAGCTGGGAGAAACCACTGATGGACATCTCTTTGCGGAGAAATTTGTTAAAAGAAATTACCATTCAAACACTTACTTTGCTGCAGAAGGCCCAGAGTTAATCGTTTAAGTCATCTTTTCATGCTTCCACTGGGGGGCCTCACTCTGTGGCAGAGGAAAAATTATCCTCCTCTGCTCCCAGCAGCTGGATCAGTGAGTGGAAGAGGCAGAGGGCCAGAGAATACACCTGCTGTATCAATGGTGAATCAACATTTAAATCATTTTTGCCCAAGAAAGCTGGATGACAAACAGTCCTCTTTTTTTTATCAATGGCAGCAAATAACTTCATATCCTTGAGTTTTATGGACAGTACAGTGTTATGAAATTAGTTTTACCTCCCTTCCGTACAACTGGTTCCCCATTGTCCAATGTTTTTTTCACAGTGGGATATTGTGTAAAAAGGACCAGTAAAGAGAGTTTTGGATTCAGCCCAGGGTTTTATGAGCAACTTGTCCTGGTGACAAAAAGAGACACATTTCTATCCAGTGACAAACTTGAAATTGTTTTGTGCTGTACAGGCACTTCAAAATAGAAAGGGAGCTTTCCCTGATAGGCTCTCTTTTGCAAGAAGGTTGGATAGTAAAATTAAATTTGAAAGATGCGGTTGGTGCTGATTCATCCTAGTCACTGGTGTTTTCTGTACTTTATCTGGCGTCTGAAAAAATTTCAGTTCAAGGCCTCACATTTGGACTCATCCACCCAAATGCGCCTTTAAAATGACATTAAAGTTGGGATTTGCATTGTTGAGGTCTTGGGGAATTGGGATAAGTGTGTATCTGGATGATCTGTGTTGGGACAGAAAAGTTCTCTGCATGGTAAAGACGTGTATCCCTGCCTGATGCCCAAATGTACTTTTGTCCGGGAGGACCTGGCCTGGCAGTTCAGGAAAGACTGTTCTCATCAGGAGCCGGGTCAAGACTGATTTGCATATGGCTGGGTTCAAACTGGAATGGCACGGCAAGCAAAAAAACTGATGGATTAAACCCAGATCTGTGACTGGTGGTGAATGTTTGATCTGTTTCACATCCCAACCATTATCTGTTCTTTTTGCATTTGTCAACCTAAGTGGGAAGGGTATGCCCAGACGTGGGTCCCATGCTCGCTATGCCACCAGATTCAAGCTAGCCTGACTGATGAAGGATGATACCCCAAAACCGGTCCCAGGATGCTTGCTTCTGGTCCAGGGAGGACCTGACCCTGCTGTTCGGGCTGGTCTGTTCCTATGGGGAGCAAGGTCAAGACTGATTTGCAAATGGCTGGGTCCAAACAGGAATGGCACGGCGAGCAAATAAAACCAGTGGCTAAAACCAGGACCTGTGACTCGTGGTGAGTGTTTGATTTGTTCAACAATCCATCATTTGTTCTTTTTGCATTTGTCACCTTAGTGAGAAGTGAATGCCCAGACATGGGCCCTGTGCTCGCCATGCCACCAGATTCAAGCTAGCCTGGCTGATGAGAGGTAATATCCTGAATCTGGTCCCTGGATGCTTGTTTCTGGTCCAGGGAGGACCTGGGCTGGCAGTTCGGGCTGGATTGTTTCCATGGGTAGCAGATTCAAGACTAATTTGCGTATGGCAGGGTCCAAACTGGAATGGCATGGCAAGAAAAAAAACTGATGGATTAAACCCAGATCTGTGACGGGGGGTAAATGTTTGATTTGTTCTGCATTCTGCCCATCATCTGTTCTTTTTACATTTGAGGAATAAATGACATGAAAGTTGCAGTGCTTGCAGTGCATGTGCAATGAAAGCATGTGCTGAGTGTATGTGTGCTTGCATGAAGTATTGTACACAAAGGTTGAAGTGTTGTGCAGTGCACACATGGTGAGTGTGTGTGTGCAGGCAGTGGCGAGTTTGTAAATGACACACCCTGATTAAATATAGAAAAGCTTTAGTGCTGAACAGTGCACACAGACTGAGTTTTTGTACTGAATGCATGTGTACATGTAATGGTACGATGCATGGAGGTACTAGTGCTGGACATTAAATGTGTGGTGAATGCACACTAAGTAATAGTGCCTGCAACTGTACATTATATGGAGGACCCTGGGTTCCATTTTGGGAACCCCAGGCTAGCCTGGTAAAGACACGAGGAGGAGAGGAATCCCCTCAGACAGATATGTGTATTGCTGCATTAGTGTGAGCTGGGTGGGACACATACTGTAAGGAAAAGAAAGAGAGACTCCGTGTACACCTCAAAAGGTTGCTCTTTGAGTTGGTGAGCAATCACAAGGAAAGGGCCTGAATATATCGCAGAAACAGAGATGGGGACTATAAGGGAATCATAAAGAGTTGGGCTGGAGGGTCTGGGATTAACCTTTTGATGCAAATATCACTGTGGCAAACATCCAGATGTGAACTCTGGTCACTCTCATGAGTGGGGTTGTAAGGCTTAGGAGTGTGTCCTGCTATGACAGACATCTTTCATGAGGAAAGAAGAAAGAGAGGAGTGCCCATTACAAAAGAAGCAGAACCCCAACATAAAACATTCAAGTTTCAGACCCTAAATCACATTTGGTGTCTGGAAAGGGACTATGACAGGGGAGACTGAGTACCCAAGCATTTGTCATTTGTCAAGCAACCGGACAAGCTGTGTGAGAAGGTGAAACTCTGCAAGACTTCTGTGCGTGACCAGGACTGGGGGCAAAAGCCTACTTGCCTTCCTGCTGGGTAAGGGGACATCACCCAGGACACTACAATCACCTGCCCTGGAGTACCATTGCCTATCTGCTTGCCAAGACCAGTGTACTCTGTAAGAGAGAGGAGATTGTTGGAGGGTGCACGGTCCACTGGGGAGGCATACATGGGGATTCCCTGAGGGAAGTGTGAGGTTGTACACTGATGAGGTAGTTGCCCGTGTGCAGCTCAGCTCTGTGACCCCTGCCCGGAGAAGACTGCCTTGTTCTGAGCCATACTGGAAGTGCTGTGCAGGAAGCACCAGACCGCACCCCAGTGACCCTGTATGCCAAAGGGGGTCACCAGTAAATAGATTTTGGGCCAGTAGCAACGGACTTGTGACTGCGGACTTTGTCCATGTGCTAAAAAGGTGCTTGCATAGTCAGGGCGATCATATTAGGAGAATCTGCACCTGGATCGTAAGTACCACGACAACCTCGCATGCCAGGAGGGGTTGCGGGTACCACCTTGGCCAAGGGTTTGGGTTGTTGCACAAACTAAAGAAATACTGTTTTGACCAGTGGGTCGAGTCTTTACACTGTGATCTGCACTTGACGGATTCCCCAATGATCACCAAGGTACCGCCTCGTTGGATCTCCAGCCGGGAGCTGGAGGATCACACCAGCACTACCCTCAACCTTACTTCCCTCACCATGGGGGAAGAGCAACTTTTCTTTGTGTCTGCCAAGTGGGAGCAACTTTGATCACTGGACGAACCAGCAGCTCTACTCAACAGAGAGACTGCGCAGCTGGGTGCTGTTGTGTACACCGCAAGCTGCACAACTTCACCATACAGGATCCAGACTCATGAGTAGGTTGGTTGCTGCACTGCTGAATACTGCCATACCGCTGTAGCAGGTAAGACTGGAACTGGGCCTTTGGGGCCCTAGAGGACTCGCTGCTCATGGTACTGAAGCACCATTGACACTTTTATCCAATTCCTAAACAGTCAAAGGAAGAACTCTTGAGCACAGCCTAGTAATTTGCACTTCCTGGATATGGCATCAGTGGATCGGGAATAACCCCAAACACATTACACGAAGGAGGGTGGGACAGGGATTTGCCTGACAAATAAGAGAGCCTGACCTCAAGGGGGACTGTGTTATTGCTTCCGAATGTCGTACACTTTTCCATGTGCAGAGTTAGAATTAAAATACTTTTTTTTTTTTTTATAAAAGTGAGTATTTTGCTGGACATTGATTTATTGTTCGTACTGTTTGCACTTTGAGTTATGAGTCGTGCTCACTGACCTATATCTACACCCCCCCCGAGGGAGCCTTGACTGCTCGACCACAGCTACCACTGAGAGTAAAGTGCAGAAGTGGCACTTGGCCCAGTTGCCTAGGACCCATAGTAGGTCCGGCCATGGAACATCAGGAGTAAAAGGCCTCAGCTATCACGTGTGGCCCCAGCAGCCCCGGTGTGCCAAGTGGCCTTCTGAAAGTCGTTGTGACAACATTTGGATCATGTCTCGAAAGAGGGAGGGACTGCAGGTTCACATGGGTCAGTCTGCATCGCTACTTTATGTGTTGGATTGTGCAATAAACCAGCAGAAGCTATTGATGGTTCCAACAGAGATGATTCAGTTTTTCGGGCTGGTGACAGACATTGTGAAGGCCTTGCTTTTCCTCCCAGACAGAAAATCAATATTTTTAATAAGATCTAAGCAGTTTTGAAAGTAGACAAGTTATCCCTGCGGATGTTTGCCAGGATGCTGTTGGCATCCATTCAAGCTATTTTCCTGTCCCACTTCATTGCAAAGCTCCGTAGTATTTAAAAGCCCTCCATTTGAGGAGAGGTAGGAGCATTAATTCCATATAGGAAGACACAAGATGGGATCTGGTTGGTGGCTCTCCCAAATGGAGTCACAGAACAGAAAATCTATATTTGGCTCATGAACAGATATCACATTAGAGTCAGACTTAAGAGAGTCAGATGTAAATAGGTCAAGGAGCTTGATGGAGTCAGGTTGTCACACAAAGAGGCTCTGTGGCACATAAATTGCTTAGATCTGCTTGCAGATTCCTTTGCCATAAAGGTGTGGTTTAAGGCAGGGCAGTACTTTATATAAACAAGTTAGTGTTGCGCACCCTGTTCAGGTGTAAGTGAGGGAGTGCATATATAAACAAGTTAGTGGGAGCCTACTTAAAGGGTTTAGCAGATTTGGCCAGAGATTTGAGATATTTTTGTCTGGACAAATACGTTATGGTTTACGCTGAGTAACTCCTACATGTGGTGAACCTGACAGTGGATTGAGGTTTAAGGAGTTTGCACACCAGAATCAACTGGTCACCTTACAGGTCTATGTTTCTTTGACTCACACAACACTGGGGATCTGTTTACCTCTCAACTGAACAGCAAGCTTGCTCAAGTCATCAGGTGGAATCCAGATACCGAAGGAGAGGCAGTGGATGCATTCCTGAGTCATTGCTACATCTCGAATGTTGTGCTTTTTCACCTTTTGCAAAGGTCCTCAAGAATCTGGTTCACTTCAGGCAGCAGAAAGCAACCTTGGTCCTAGTGACTTTGTTCTGGATGGCTCAGGTTTGGTATCCTCAACCTTAGGAACTCTCTGTTTATCCCAGGCTTCTTCTATTGTTTCTTTGTATCCTTTGCGACTCTTTAGGAAATCCACATGGTTTGTTCTTGCAAGGTCATCTCCAGTTGATGGCATGGAAGGTTTCAGGAAATCTTGGAAAGCCCCAGGCCTTTCCTAAAAGGCTTTATCAATCATCAGAGATTTTTGAGCTCCATATGCTACAGAAAGTTATGAGTACTCATGGTCAGTCTAGGTTAGCTTGTGAGTGGACAGCAGATTGATCCTTTCTTAGCTTCAAATAGTATATGGGGTAAATTTGTGGGTTGGTCCTTTTTGTGCAGGTAAGATTGGCAGGATGATTAATGCATACTTTTCAGCCATTTAGGCAGGTTATAATCTACTGATTGTAGAGCCTATGTGTAAGCATTTCTTGGTATATAGGGCATTTCAGATCTTATCTACCTTAAGGTGCCTCTCTGAACTAAATATACTTTTCTATGGGATGTGAAGGTATTATTAGATTTTCTCTTGCAGAAGTGAGATAACAGTAATCAGTTTTCAAAAGAGTTTACAGGGAAATGTTTTTATATCTGATTTCTTTCAGGAGAGTCGAAAATGTTAAAGTTTTGGATGTAAATAACATCAAAATCTTTTTCCTCACAGGGTATATTATTATGCATCTCCAGAGGGACTAAGACTATGCTCTCATTCAGATTCTCAGCCCTTACCTTCCAGACATCTGTTTAACCAGATGGGTTCAATTGATCATGGGGCGGGGAGTAGTAGGTACATCCGCCTTTGATTCCCAGTCTGCTACAGGGCTTTGCCATCTAGAGTTTTTGTCTCATGAGGACACCTGAAGGACATTAAGAATGTAGCAGACTGGTCACAGGAATTTATTTTATTAAATGCACTATTTGCTAAAGTCTCTTGCTGTACTGTGTATAAGTTATACAGTTATAAATACAGGGAGTGCAGAATTATTAGGCAAGTTGTATTTTTGAGGATTAATTTTATTATTCAACAACAACCATGTTCTCAATGAACCCAAAAAACTCATTAATATCAAAGCTGAATATTTTTGGAAGTAGTTTTTAGTTTGTTTTTAGTTTTAGCTATGTTAGGGGGATATCTGTGTGTGCAGGTGACTATTACTGTGCATAATTATTAGGCAACTTAACAAAAAAAAAATATATACCCATTTCAATTATTTATTATTACCAGTGAAACCAATATAACATCTCAACATTCACAAATATACATTTCTGACATTCAAAAATAAAAAAAAAACAAATCAGTGACCAATATAGCCACCTTTCTTTGCAAGGACACTCAAAAGCCTGCCATCCATGGATTCTGTCAGTGTTTTGATCTGTTCACCATCAACATTGCGTGCAGCAGCAACCACAGCCTCCCAGACACTGTTCAGAGAGGTGTACTGTTTTCCCTCCTTGTAAATCTCACATTTGATGATGGACCACAGGTTCTCAATGGGGTTCAGATCAGGTGAACAAGGAGGCCATGTTATTAGATTTCCTTCTTTTATACCCTTTCTTGCCAGCCACGCCGTGGAGTACTTGGACGCGTGTGATGGAGCATTGTCCTGCATGAAAATCATGTTTTTCTTGAAGGATGCAGACTTCTTGTACCACTGCTTGAAGAAGGTGTCTTCCAGGAACTGGCAGTAGGACTGGGAGTTGAGCTTGACTCCATCCTCAACCCGAAAAGGCCCCACAAGCTCATCTTTGATGATACCAGCCCAAACCAGTACTCCACCTCCACCTTGCTGGCGTCTGAGTCGGACTGGAGCTCTCTGCCCTTTACCAATCCAGCCACGGGCCCATCCATCTGGCCCATCAAGACTCACTCTCATTTCATCAGTCCATAAAACCTTAGAAAAATCAGTCTTGAGATATTTATTGGCCCAGTCTTCACGTTTCAGCTTGTGTGTCTTGTTCAGTGGTGGTCGTCTTTCAGCCTTTCTTACCTTGGCCATGTCTCTGAGTATTGCACACCTTGTGCTTTTGGGCACTCCAGTGATGTTGCAGCTCTGAAATATGGCCAAACTGGTGGCAAGTGGCATCGTGGCAGCTGCACGCTTGACTTTTCTCAGTTCCTGGGCAGTTATTTTGCGCCTTGGTTTTTCCACACGCTTCTTGCGACCCTGTTGACTATTTTGAATGAAAAGCTTGATTGTTCGATGATCACGCTTCAGAAGCTTTGCAATTTTAAGAGTGCTGCATCCCTCTGCAAGATATCTCACTATTTTTTACTTTTCGGAGCCTGTCAAGTCCTTTTTTTGACCCATTTTGCCAAAGGAAAGGAAGTTGCCTAATAATTATGCACACCTGATATAGGGTGTTGATGTCATTAGACCACACCCCTTCCCATTACAGAGATGCACATCACCTAATATGCTTAATTGCTAGTAGGCTTTCAAGCCTATACAGCTTGGAGTAAGACAACATGCATAAAGAGGATGATGTGGTCAAAATACTCATTTGCCTAATAATTCTGCACTCCCTGTATGTTACAAGTGAGCCTCCAATCTTGTAATAGAATATAAAATCTCCCTCACTATTGTGACAGGAAGTTTGGATTATGTTATATACATGGACGCGAAGATTATTCTGCTCTTCATCTCCCTTATCTAATTTTGTGTTTTATTCTGACTGCAGTACAGCAGAAGTGTTCTGTTTTTTAAATTATTTTTATTTATATTTGTCAGGGAAATACAACCACAAATACAAGTGATCTCCAACACTGTCGCTGCCCCGTGATATTGATACGTACATGGACCTCAAACAAGGACCATTCAAAACAACAAATCCCCAACAGAAAAAAAGATGGGCTTATGCACCATGACGAATAAACAAAGACATGGCTAACAACCTTACAGTGTGCGGGAGTGGCATGGTTCAAACAGTTAAAATGACGTCTGTGAATAGTAGAAGAGAATGAGAGGGAAACATTAAAAAAATAGGAGGAAAAAAGAGGGAAAGGGGAGAAAACAAGGATGTATCCAGGGTCCTGGAGCACATTACAGAGCCTCGAGAAGGTTATCTTCTTTACAGTGGATCTGAGTGCCTTTGCAAAGCAGGAAAGAAAGATATGAGCAGACAGGGTGAAAGGTTCGATGGGTGTGGTCCAGCTGGGTCCAGACACAGTGAATGGGTGGTGTGGGAGTGAAGGGAGTGGGTAGTATGGCGGGGTGGTTGGGAGATAGAGTGAGGGAGGCCATGAGCACCGTTACTTGACTTCCGGATGCAGGTTGCAGCTGCAGAGCATACGTCTCTTAGGCAGCGGTGTCAGTGCCCCGAAAGAGCGACCTGATCTTGGAGTAGATCTCTTTCATCCCACACTCTGTATATATTCCATTCATAAGAAGCTATTCTGTACACTTCTGTTATCCATTTTTCAGGGGTGGGAAGTTGGGGTGATGACCAATGACGAAGAATGCAGATCTTTGCCAAGGCCAGCTCCGTGGCTAATAAGCCTCTCTCATGTGTGATAAGGGGAGGGGAGTCATACATACCATGTAACAATCATTTGCCGTGGAAAGGGCAGAGGCAAGTGCAAGGTTTCAGTAAGGGTAGACTCTATCGCCATCCAAAATTGCCAGATACGGTTCAGTCACTAACAATTTAAATTATAGTACAGTTCATTTGGTCAAATCTCCAATATTTGGAATGGTGGAGTAGGCCCGTTGAATAGAGTTTATGCGTGGTCCAATACCAGTCTTGCAATGTTCTGAAAAGACACAGTTTCATTCTGGATTCCCGTACTCCTTGGTCTGCCACAAGCATGGCTGAGTCAAGTTCACTCCTTGGTCTGCCACAAGCATGGCCCAGTCAAGTTCATTGTAGTTGTTGGAGCAGATATGTTAATTAAGAAATTATTAATGACTTATACATGTGTTTACTAACGAGAAAAATGCATAGAGAAGTTAATATTAGAAAATAACTTGCTCGTTCGAAAATGTGCCCTCCCCTGATTACCATATGTACTAAAGTGACTAAATATGCAAAATAATGAAAATATATGTGAAAAATGTAGTAATATGTCATAATGAGATGTCAAAACAACCTTTGTTTTGTATTATTAAGTTAGCTGAACCAGAGGCCTAGTTCCACTGGGCCTTGTTTGCTCTGAACATGGAGAATTCGGATACCTTGCAAAGGACTGGTAACCGGGGACAGAGACCTTAAACCAATCACAGTTCAAGTTGCTTAGCTAGAATATTCTGCAATGTACTGAGGAACAGGAGATGATGAAGACAATTTGATACAATTATGTGTAGTGTAGGCTAACTGTACTTTCCCAGGACTTGAACAATAGAGCACTGACTGAAGAGCCGTATGCAACAATTTTGATACATGAAGAGCAGGATGATGAGGGCATAGCATGAAGAACCAATCCGTTTCGTGTAACTTGAATTTTATGAAAATTAGTAGATTTGGTAAACAAAAACTATAGGTTAAAATCACATCTGGTGAATGACTGACCAATTAGCAATTAGTGGGATGGACTGGGAGATCCTAATAAAAAGTCATGACAAGGGGCTAAGATTTCAGAATTTAGGAGAACTGCGAGGAGAAATTGATGACGTCAGGAGACGCTGTCCGAGGTGCTGATAGTGGATTCATACTTTGTGAGCCTGATCAGTAGCTGATTGATTGATGACCTGAAAACGAAGACTGACTTGTTGCTAATCCATCTTGGATAGGTAGCTATGAAAATGTGACTGATGGTTGTGTGCCTTTTCTTCTAGGTACCAACGTCGCTGTTTATAGAGGTAATCTCTTTTTCCAAATTCATGTTTTCTAAATTGTTTTCGCATGAAAACCCACATGCTAATGCTAATCTTGGTTAGGTAGGCTGTCAGGAGTGACGCTGACAGTGACAAATGACTGACAAACTTAATTGCTGAATTACATGACTAATGTTGGTATTCATAGCTTATGGTATTGCATTGTCGCATATGTTTCATTAAGAATAATGTCTCTCTATTAATGGATTAATACAGATTGATTAATGAAGATTAAATTAACGGATGCTTAGAATTGTAATCAATCAGGAATAAAAATGGTTAACTCCTTCCTGAGTAGTGGTTATTTTGAGTATTATGGTATAGAGTTGTTTTCCATAGAATGTTCCTTGATTAATGGTGTTAACTACCATTTCAGTGGTCACTGCACGACTAGGATACTCCAAGCGATTCAAAAGGTTTATCGACCTATACGCGTCCTCTTAATTACTAAGGACCAGGCGCGCTAGCATATTCAATTTGTAATGATTTCTGCCAGGAGTCTTGTAGCTTGGCGATATTCTGTTTAGCATATAAATGGGATGTTAACAGATTGTACAGTCCCAACATCACACCCCGGTGTGATCCGCAGTGTGACCGTTATTTTTCTACAGGAAAATCGCATAGATCCAATGGGGATGGCTGCAAATAGTGTTGCAGTTGGACAGATCTCCACCAGTGGAGGGAGGGAAGTTTGAATTTGTCTTGGAGCGATTTGAAGGGGCAGATATCCCCGCATTGAGTTAGCTGGTCAAGAGTCAATATGCGGGCTCAGCTCCACAAGCTTGAACTTAAAGTATGCCTGTCTTTCTGATTACAACATTGTTCAAAATAGGTGCATGATTATGTAACCATGCACCAGTCCACAGCAGCTTGTGAATGCGGAGCTAGGACTTCACCTTGGACTGAAGGACTGGATTCTGTATTAGAGAAGTGGGGTTTTGTGTTTATAGAGTAGGTGCAGCCCTCGGCCAGCAGAAGTAAGAAGACATTCAATGGCAACCCACAGGGGGATGTCCACTGAATGGGCTCTCAAAACGGCCAGTTGTGATAACTGCAAAGCAGTGTAGTAATGCTCCACACAAGTGAGACTGACCCACCCTGCGGAGCATCAGTTTCTGGATTTTGGGCTGGGGTTTTGAAGGGCCCAAAATGAAGGCTTTAATGCCACAGTCAATGGTTCCTATGAGAGATAGTTTTACCGGGAATGGTAAAATGCCTAACATATACGTAAACCTGAGCACTACGACCATTTTTAGCGCCTGAATCCTACCCAATAGTGATAGGTGAAGATGTGACCATTTTGCCTAGTCCAGCCGAGTTCTGGCTATCAATGGGTCTGTGTTATCGGTCACAATTTTCTCCAGGTGCCCTGGTAACTGAGTTGATCCAGCTTCCACCGTAATGGATAAGCAGTGACAGCTGCAGCAGTCATGATTCTGGGCATAGGTAATGCGTCGCTTTTCATCAAGGTAATCCTACAGCCTGATATAAATACAAAGTCCGATACAGGGACAGGAGAGTGGGGAGGTAAAGGTGAAGATCTGTAAGTGTTAAGAGGATGCCATCCACATATAACAGGATCTTCGAGCAGCCAGCAGGCATAGGAATGCCTGATATGGAGGAGTGTCGTCTTATTGCTGCCGCCAGAGGTTCCAGTGTTCCGATTTTGTTGTGAGACTTCAAAGGCAATGTTTCCCGTTGGTGATTCCTGGATGCTGCAAAAAAGATTAAGCTCCTGATTTTGTTCGACGAGTTTAGTTCAGACTGTTCAATTTCATATACTATGAATGCAGACAAAAAAGAGTAAGTGTCCTCTGAGGCAGGGGTATTTATATACAGAACAATTATGTCATAAGGACTTCTGTCAGGAATTCACTATGAAGGACTAGTGTGCTAACCTTGGTGGTGCTATTGTATGTTTGGAGCTTCCATGTTTCATTCTTTTTCTTTTAAATAAACACTTTATTATGCTACTGTTATTTTTTTATTGTTGCTAGAGTCGTCAGTAAGGAAAAATCAGTCATGATGTTTGCCTCTGTGTCTGTAATAGAATCCAACACTCTTATCAAAGTAGCAGGGAAAACATTACATTGGTGTATAATGGCTGCCGCTCAGGAAGGTATGATCCAGATTTAGGTATGTGGTGATAAACTCAGGGAAGTCCCTCTTCTGCACGATTTCCAAGAACATGTCAGTGGCTGTTTGCAGTCTACAGCAGTCTCTGTAAAGAAATGGCATACATTTTTATTGATTGAGACAGGAATGGGTGAGCAACAAGCCATGTCAGGTGATAAGAAAACAAATGATGCTATATAGCAATGCTATTGATGTTTCTCTGAAATAACAAACAATTTCAATACAAACTATCCTGGAAAACGCCCTGACCTGGTGATAGACTGATTTGAATTTCAATTTAACATGGGTACACATTTAAAAAATAAAAAAAATTCACAAGGAAACATTAGAAAGCAAGGGTGTGAACAAATGGACATACGGAACACTAACTTACTGGCCTGTGACACTTTATCTAAAAGATTTAGGGACAGAGTCATGAAAAGTGGTACTGCACCTAGTGCAGCGTCACTTTTCTTGCGCCCCTTAGCGCCCCCCTAATGCCAACATGTGTGTGCCCTATTTAAATTACGGCGCACAATGGTGGTAGTTAGGGGTACCAGCATCATAATTTTTTATGTTAGTTCGGCACTTGCAGAATTAGCTTCAAACATTTTTACGCTAATCCTGCAAAGTACCAAAAGCCCATTGAAACCAATGGAAGCCTCCTTTTAATGCCTGCTCTGAGCAGGCGTTAAAATGGCCGAAATAATAGCACAAGGAAATCTCTTAGATTTCCTTGCGCCATTTGTTTGCCTCTCCTTCAAGAAGGGAACTCCCCCTTTGCATACATTATGCCTGGCGCAGGCATAATGTAGCTGTTAGACCTGCATCGTTGGTGTGGGTTCTCCTAACCTTTTGTCTTTACTTCCCAGGTTGTTGTTATGTGCTGGACTCTGTTTTTTGCTGTTTTTGTTACTCTGGGCACTTTACCACTCCTGACCAGTGCTAAAGTGCAAGTGCTCCCTATGTGAAATTGTGTATTTAATTGGCTTTTCCATGATTAGCATATTTGATTTACTAGTAAATCCCTAGTAGAGTGCACCAGAGGTGCCTAGGACCCGTGAACTAAATGCTACTAGTGGGCCTGCAGCACTGATTGTGCCACCCACATGAGTAGCCCTGTAAACATTGCTCCGACCTGCCACTACAGTGTCTCTGTGTGAAGTTTTAAACTGCCAATATGACTTGGAAAGTGTACCTACTTGTCAAGCTCAAACCTTCCCTTTTTATACATGCACCCCTAAGGTAGGTCCTAGGTAGCCCCATGAGCTGGGTGCAGTGTATGTTAAAGGTAGGACATGTAGTGATGTGTTTTTACATGTCCTAAAAGTGAAATACTGCCAAATTCGGTTTTCAGTGTTGCAAGGCCTATCTCTCTCATAGGTTAACATGGGGACTGCCTTCAAATATTCTTAAAGTGGAGTTTGCATTTGAGAGCAGATCTAAATATGGATTTTGGGGTCTCTGAACTCACAATTTAAAAATACATCTTTTAGTGAAGTTGGTTTTTAGATTATTAGTTTGAAAATGCCACTTTTAGAAAGTATGCATTTTCTTGCTTAAACCATTCTGTGACTGCCTATTTGTGGATTCTCTGTCTGGGTCAGACTGACAGTTGGGCTGTTTGGGAATCTCCTCTAGACAGTGACACAAAGGGAGCTGATGAGCCAGATGGGCTAGAGTGGAGGTAGGAGTGGTCACTTACACCTGAATGGGCTGTGCCTGCCCTCACACAATGCAGTCTCCAACCCCCTGGTGTGTGTCTGGGGCCTGGCCTGGGCAAGGTAGGACCCTGTAAACAACAGAGACTTTTCTTAGAAGTTGTACAACTTAAAAGGCAGGAAGACGTATAAGTCGTGGACCCAAAATACCAGACATTAGATTTCTTCAAGATTTGCTTCTGGAACCAAGAGAAACCTTTGCCAAGGAGAAGAGCTGAGAAAAAGTGGTGCCCCTGCCTGTGACTATGCTTTGTTGAGCTATCCGGCAGTTGCTGATTCTGCCTGTGAAAAGAGACAAAGACTGGACTTTGTGGTATGTTCCTTCTTGAGAAGAATTTCCAAGGGCTTGGACTGAGCTTGCCTCCTGAAGTCTCAGGGCCATCAAAGACTTCCTCTGCCAGCACCTGGACTCTCTGCTGAGACTTCTGTCCTGCCAAGTGGTGTCTAATCCAGTCCCAGGGCACTTGAAAGGAGAAGCTTGTGGAAAATCAAGAAGATCCAAGGAAACCGACTTCAGATGACTTTGGACTGACGCTGCTGCTGAATCCCGTGACGCCACTTGTAACAGAAGCTTTGGTCCTCACTGGAGTGCGACGACCCTGCAGGCCTGATGCTGCTGCAGCCTCGCTGAAGTCCACGACTCCGTGGAAGTCGCTGCACCACGTCGTGACTGCCAGATACCAACTCCACCAGAAGTGCGCAGATCCAATGCTTCGCACCGACGCTGCCTCACCTCCACCACTCCGCAGCAAGAACCTGACGCCTCTGCTCCTTCGCTCAGCAGGACCGGAAACGATGCCACCTCGGATCCAGTGACGCCACGATCCCCGGGTCCGTGCACCAGCTTGTTTCCTCATTTTCTCAAGGTACTGTACTTGGAAGTCCGTGTGACTCTATGACTAGTGCCATTGCTGTCGGATTGTTGGGAATGACTCCGTCACGACGCCACGATATCACCTAATCGGAGCATTTCTGTTTCTAAGCGTTATATTGAAGTTTAATCTTTAAAAATGTATACCTTTGCCTGTGTATGTTGGATATTTGTCTTTTTGGTCTTGTTTCGTTCAGACAAATATTGGCTGTTTTTCTAACCTGGTGTTGAGTCATTTTGTAGTGTTGTCACTGTATTACTGTGTGTGTTGGCGCAATACTTTACACATTGTCTCTGGATTAAGCCCTTCTGCTTTTGCCAAGCTACCAAGGGGGTGATCGGGGGTTCACCGGGTGTGTTTATCCTTGCCCTGACTACAGTGACGGTCCTTTCTTTGACAGGGGGAAACCTGACTGCCAACCAAAGACCCCATTTCTAATGGTAACGCAAAAGGCCTACATTGGGGGGTGCCTTACATGTATACAAAGGGAAGGTTATGGTGCAGCGTTTTTGCCTTCTAATTCCACACTAGCATAAAAAAGTATGCTAATGTGGCATTAGAATGGTGCAAGGCCTTCTTAAATCTGTGCCTTAGAGTCATTTTTAACCCCCAAATAATTCTCAGGAGAGGTGCTTAACATAAGGGAAATAACACCTAAAAACACTACCTGATGAAAGTAGGTGACAATTTGATTGGGAACTGTAAAAACAGCTGTACAACACTTCTCAAAAGTGGATGTAGTAGCACTACTGTTCCTGGGGATTTAGGAAGCAGGCCTAATGCTCTTCCATTCCAGACAGTACACATTGGAAGAATAGCAGCGAACGGCAAATGGGAGCACTGTACAGTGAAGACATGCCTTTAAGTGCATCTACCTCTCAATGTGCTTTTCTAAACTAGGGACCATGCTACATCACTGCAACTGGATTGTGTCTTTTCCCATTGACTAATCTAGGTGGCAAATGGCCTGAATTGAGCTCTGTGATAACTCATAATGGAATAATTTATGGAAAAATCTCTGAAATTGGTGTAGGATGCACATTTTTAATACCCTCCACCTTAAAATGTGTATGATGCTCTAAACCCAGTGGCGGTTTCTCCTCTGTATTTCCTCCAGAAATGTAGGATTTTCAGTAACCACCAAACTCAAACACAGACCCTAAATCTAGGCTCTTCTTTTACAACTTCTTTCTGATTAAAAAAACAGCCTTTATTATCTGCCTGAACCCCTTCAAAACAGGTCATGAGCGGTGATCAAAACCTGCTCTATCACTTCTTGCTAAATGAAACCAGCTCTGCTAATACATCACAGATAAAGAAAACAAGTTCCATATTCCTAGATAGTTGCAGGTCAGCAACTGTACCAAGGTTAGCAAGTGATTTCTTAAAATAGAATTTATGCACAGAACTGTTCTTCAAACCCAAAAGCATGAGCAATGTTACATTAATTTAAACTCAGACACTCAAGGTGGGTTGGTCAAACTCCTACTACTCACCCTTGACTCAGCCTTTAAATTAGATTCATTTTCAGTACATCCCCATACCACCTCACCCTCCCACAGGACATGCTGCATATCAATCTTCCCCAAGATGTAGTAGTGGGAGCTACCAGCCACTGCTACCTGACAAAGTCCGACATTCTTGCTAGTCATCCATCTCTGTAAGAGTAATATTCAGCCCTAGTCACTTCCTGAAATTGAGCTTTCACATTTTCAGCATAAAATAAAGGATTCTGCAACCCAACACTCATTTGTTTGTCGCATGCAAGAACCTCAGTCCCTGCGGGAGGGCAGGCCTCCTGGAGCTTTTTAGTAGGCTAATTAAATAAAACCATGGATTATGCCTATATTGGAACCCTAGTGCTGAGCTTACTCCTTCTAACATTTGTTAAACGTATAGCAGGTGGTCCCTTCCCTTTTAAAAGCATCCCTGGATCTCAAATGCCAGTTTCTCTCGACACAGAGTAGGAAGCTGGCTCTATATATACTATAGCAAAAAAATTAGCAACAAAATTAGGTATAGTGTGCACAGAGTCCAGGGGTTCCCCAGAAGCTTAACAGAAGCTAAAGTAGATAATACTAATGCTCTCTTTTGTGGTAGTGTGGTTGAGCAGTTAAGGCTTATCAGAGGGTAGTGCAAAGCATTTGTTGCACACACACAGCCAAGATATGAGGCACACACTCAATGACTAACTCCAGGCCAATGTTTTTATATAGCAAAAATAGATTTTGCTACCTTATTACTAGAATCAAAAGGTCTTTGTTGCAGGTAAGTACAGTTGTAAGTAGGTATCAAGCATATGTATCAAACGCACTTTGTTTAGGTTTTGCAGATAAAACAGTTTACAAGTAAGTAACACTTTTCAATTTTAAGTAGGGACCAATGCAATCCTTGGGGAGGAAAAGTGTTAGCACAGTTAACAGGTAAGTACTCGACTTACAATCTCATTATTCAGGGGTTAGGATGTCCACAGGTCAAAATTCAAGTTGACCCCAAAAGTGCACCACCAGCAACACAGGGCCGGCCAGGTGCAGAGATCAAAGTTGGTGTCTGGTTTTCATTGAAATCCTACGAGAACTTGGGGCACTTGCAATAATACAGGTTGCAGGTAAGTACCTGTAGTTTCGAGACACAGGCTGGGGGAGTTTAGGTCAGGACTTGGGGGAGGGGGGACAGGTCAGAATCAAGCACACACCCTCAGTGGCACAAGGATGGCTGGGTGCAGAGTGCAAACACAGCGTCGGGCACCCAATGCTTTTCAATGGGGAACCCCGGAGGTCACAAAGATGCCGCAGGCTAGGTCTAGGGGGTGGGTTACGGAAAACTAAAGACTGGACAAGAAGAGGCACCCGCTGGACATTGCTGGAGCACTGGTCAGATTCCCCAAGGCCAGGGGACTGCAGGTGCAGGGGTATCTTTGGGGGTAGGGAATCTTCGCCTGATCCTGGTGCGATCAGAGGGGTCCTTAGGATTCGGGCTGCGGGTGTCGTCAAGTTGGCCAGTAGGGGACAACCCACGGTGCACTTGAGGTCGGAATCACCGAGGGATCTTCTCTAGACTGGTGGGCCATCTGAACATGGGCGCTGGGTGCTGAGTGGGCAGGGCTCACGGATCCGGGGTGGTTCTGGAGTCTTTCTTGGCTGTTTCTTGTGGACAGGGCTGCTGTCCTCCGGAGTTCTTGGTCCTCTGCTGGGCAAGCAGTCCTCTGGGGGTTTGTAGAGGTCGCTGGCCCTGCAGGATGTGTCGCCTTTTTGTAGGATGAGTCTTGAAGCTGCAGACAGGCCGGTAGGGCTTGGGCCAAGTAAGTTGTCATCTGGAGTCTTCACTGCTGGGGTCAGTTCTTCAGTCTTCTTTATTGAGGTCGCCAGGAATCTGATAAGCAAGGTTCAGGGGTGCCCCTAAATACTAGATTTAGGGGTGTTACAGTGGTCAGAGGGCAGTAGCCAGTGGCTACTGTCCCGGAGGGTGGCTACACCCTTCCTGTGCCCACTCCCTTTGGGGAGGGGAGCACATTCCTATCCCTATTGGTCCCTTTCCTACCTTCAAACCAAGATGGAGGCTTCTGCAAAGAGGGGGTCACTTCAGTTCTAGACGCCATAGGGGTGGTCATAGGTGTAGTGGTCACTCCTCCTTGTTTTTCCTAATTGTTCCACAGGACCTGCTGCCAAAAGTGGGGCTTGGTCAGGGGGCAGGCATCTCCACTAGCTGGAGTGCCATAGGGCACTGTAACAGGAGGCCTGAGCATTTGAGGCTCACAGCCAAGTGTTGCAGTTCCTGTAGGGGGAGGTGTGAAGGACCTCCACCCAGAGTAGGTGTTATTTCTGACCCCAGAGAGCACAAAGGCTCTCACCCAATGGTAAGACTTGCTAGAGGGGTGACTTACCTATGCCACAGGCAGGGTTTGTGGGCATGGCACCTTGGGAGGGATGCAATGTCGACTTTACCGTTTTCTCCCCACCAACACACACAAACTGCAATGGCAGTGTGCATGTGTTTGGTGAGGGGTCCCTTAAAGTGGCACAATACATGCTGCAGGCCTTAGGGACCCTCCCGGGTCACAGAGCCCTTGGTACCACTGGTACCTTTTATAAAGGACTTAGCTGTGTACCAGGGGTGTGCCAATTGTGGAAACAATGGTACAGTTTAGGGAAAGAACACTGGTGCTGGGGCCTGGCTAGTAGGATCCCAGCACACACTCAGTCAAGTTAGCATCAATATCAGTCAATAAGTGGGGGGGTAACCATGCCAAAAGGGCCACTTTCCTAAACACAGCATAAGTCCATTTCAGTTCTCCATGTGCCCAGATTCAAAGCTCCCCCTCTCAACATAAGCATGCCCCATTCGTCTTAGCAACCACTGGACCCAGTATCCAAGTTATTGTCCTCTGTTCATGCGAGTACTTTAAGTAATCCTCTAGCTTGAGAAGAGCTATTATAGGGGTAAGGTTCACTGGCATCCCAGAAGGGATCCCTGAGTGGCCTTCACTGCATCTCAAAAGGGTCAGAGAGCTGTGCAGGCCTACACTGTATGGAAAAAAGTCCCATAGCTTTGTTAAAGCAAAGGCAGCAAAGATTTGAGGTTCTATGGATGCACCACAAGGACTTGGAGGGTTGGGGGGTGGGGAGGGTATATGCAATGCAGGTATTTGAGTTGTATAAGGTGGCATTGTGCTGTCATCGCCACCTCCCTTGTTCCCATCAGGCATTGCCCTTTCCAAGTCATCTAGTGTACAACACTAGAGATTAATAGAGTATAGATTTTCAGCTCCTGGGGGAAGGGGGGCATTGTCAATTTCACTTTCAGTTGATTAAGGTATGGTAGGTCTGTAAATGTAATGAGGTAGGGCTTAGTGTGTATCGGAGTTGCAAATAATGATGAAATTGAGTGTGCTGTAGACCAAATTCCTCTTGAAGATCTGTGTAAGATTTTATGTCTGTACTTCGAGCAACATGCCCCAGATTGTTGACTCCCAAGATGTCCCACCCTTGGAATCCGTTCAAGGATGCATCCTTTAGTAGAAGTGTGCCATGCCACAGGGGTGTTTCCAATGTCAGTCTCCCCTCACATCTTTTAGCAATTTCTCCCCCAAACTCTCACTATCGTTAATAGGGAAGGTCTGCATTCGAAGCGGGCCCCCATATATGTAGTCTAGGGGGGATTGGGTGCCCATGTGCCAGCGAATCCACCGACCCTTGTGGATGGATTCAAAGAAGATTGGCCATCCCTCTCTAATGGTCTCTCAGAATGGTTGCTGGGCCAGGCAATAAGGCGCCATAGTCATGCTGTGCGCTGGCACAATGCCCTCAAGTATCTCAAGCTCTATCTGCCAGTGATCAATACAATAGGCCGCATCATCTCCTGTACTGCAAATCCAATAATTCAATATAAGCAGGTGTGAGGTCCTGTAGTAAGAAGCAACTCGACCATTGCCAGCCCACTGTCAAAGGTGGATTTGCAGCACCTGCTAAATGCTAACTGTTGGGGACTCCCCCTCAGAAGAACGAATTAAGGGTCAATTGAGTGTGTTATGGTTGCTTTATGGATGTAAATGGATAGTTTTGTATTGTATGTTGCAGTTTAGGGGGGATCATCATTTTAACCAGCTCCACATGGCCCTTATTGGAGAACGGCAGCAGGTCTCCCCTTGCATCTGTCAACAGAGATGTGACGAGGTCCATTTATGTCTGTGCCTCATAGCCCTGATTTAGACCCCTAAGTATCAAAAGCCTGTGGCTGTGATTGTCAGCCCCGGTGCCCTAGCCCATCCCAATGTGTGGTCCAAAGATCCAATGAGGAACAGTTTTGTGTTCCCCTCAATTGGCTCAGAGTCTGGCGTAACGTCCACATTTTTTCTGGGTGCCCATGACCAATGGTCTAGAGATTTGATATTTTTCTAGTGAGAGCTTGAGGTCACTGCATGTGTTAAACCATCGGAATGGTGGTGGTGCTTGTTGGGTGACTAGCACAGCCAATTCAGGAGCTTGATGGTTTTATTAGAATGCTCGTAGAGGTGGCTCTGAGAGGCCTGTCATAGACTCCGTGCTTTCCCCGTTTGGACCTGTTAGAGTGCCAAGTTGGCTCTCTGAAGCCTGTGGACTGCCTTGGCTGTGATCTGCTCCACACCCTGATGTTCTGCCAACAGTGGCTGTTGGTCAAGGTCCGTCTACAGTGGTTTCACTTGAGGTATGTCTCCTGTAAAAGAAGGACATCTGTCCCCAGCTGGCACTTCTGAGGATAAACCCCTGATTTGTTTTATTGAGGAAGCTGTTCATGTTCCAGGTCAACATTTTGGTGCTTCCTCCCTAGTGGGGCATTCATCAGAAGTAGCGGTCACAACGTTTCATGTGGGGTTAATTGTTGACGTCAACATCTGTGTGGTGTGTGATATCTGTGCGAAAACTATAAACTAAAACTCTGCTGTGTCAAAGAAGTGGGTTTACCCTGGTGAATAGCTTTGGACTGGGCCCGGTATAGAAGCATGTATGTAACATGCATTACTTCCATTTTGGCCTTAACTACTGCAAATGTTTTTCTTTGCTGTTTGACTCTTGCTGTGTAGTCAGGGAAGAGCATGATCCTGCACAGTAGCATAGGCAGCCCATAGGATGGCATCCCGTTTGAGGTAGTTGAGTAGCTCACTGGGTGGAAATGGGCCTCTGGAGGAGCGCTCTCTGTGCCCTCTCAATTGTGACGCACACCAGCAGATCCTGCACCAGTTCAGAAACAGTCAAAGAAGAAGATCTCTGGATGGGACCCCTTTGGCTCCCTTTGTACTCCCACTAGATGCAGATTGTTGAGGCCGAACCGACCCTCAGTGTCCTCAGCTAACCATTCCAGGTGCAACACCACCTCTCAGAGTTTGGAAAAGTCTCTTTTTTGAAGGGTGAGGACATTGTCCTCCACTGAGGAGATCTGTATTTCCACCCCTGTTGAATAATCTGCCACACTGTTAAGGTCTTGTTTTAGAAGAATAATTTCAGAGCCAAACCCCCCTATCCTGTCCTCCAGCACCTCCCTCAAGTGTTTTATAGCCTGCAGGATTTCAGATTGCGGCAATGGCTCATTTACAGGGGTTATCGGTGCTGCACTCGTGCCCCCCAAGGCCAAGGATTCTCCCCAAACCCTACAAATTAGTCTATCCTCCCCTGTGAGAAGCTGGGTGTGCCACCTCCCTTCACCAGGTCCACAGTGAGCAGGCGATGTTGAGTGATTAATATATTGGGAGGGCAGCTGTTGGAGTGGGACCTAGTCCCTCGGACCACAGGAGTGCCTCACCGGAATCAGTAGAGATGAGAGGGGAGTTTTTAGCCATGTTTTGCTTCTTGGTACCAGCTGCCTCAGTCTCACTATGCGACATGTGCAGCCACAATACCAGGTGAACTGGGCCCCTATGAGGGGCCAGCAAGTGGGGACACTAAAGTGAAGTATTTGATTCCAGGTTTAGGGCCTCACCGCCCTTCTGTGACCTGCTGCCTTCCCTGGTGCTTGTTGAGTCCCTGAGTCCTTACCCTCTCTATTTACGGTAACTCAGGCTGCAAGCCCAGCAGGATGAACTGGCCATAGCGGTCATTGGTCATTTTTCTGGTGGGCTAGAAGGGTGGGTGCCAGTTTTTTAGTGATGGGGATCAGTTTTGTTACTGGGGCCTGGTTTTGCAGCACTGCTGCAATATCAGCCCCAGTAACAAAAGCAGAAATGCTTCTTTCTTCCCCCTGCCTCATCCTCCTCCACCACTCCCCCCCCGACCCAGGGGCTGGTCTGACAAAATTGCCAGGGCTGCTTTGGGTTCTCATTCTGGCCCTGAACCCCAGCAGACTGTTCTCCAGTCTCTGCAGTCAGAGCTGAAGCACTACCTAGGAGGCAACAATTGGACTTCAAGTCCACCCCTCACGCACAGGCCCACTTTGAGCAATGTCGCCAACATCATCATCTCACAATCCCCATCTCTCATTCTCCTCCCTCGGACCAGGGGTGTAGGGAGGCCTCTACTCTGTTCCCTAGGCTGGGATCTCACTGTTGCAGTTCTTGGCGCCACCACACCCGTTTCTCTCCTTGTGAGCCAGCTGTCACAGGCTGAGGCCTCCCGGCCTGCTGACGGGTGTCCAGATCGTCGCAAGTGGCCCCACTCATCTCCCTTGGGGCACCTGACACTGCAGAAGCCTGTTGGCGTCCCAGGATGGGAATATCCCTTAGGATTTTAGAGGGTGTCCGGGGCTGGTGCAGAGCCTCAGGGAGAAGCGTCTGCCTTGCTGGCCTCATGGCCGTAGCCCCAGATTTAATATTATTAACTTCACAGCAACTTACCTTATATTCATATTGTCAAGATATACATGCAGATTTAAGTGTATTAAAGCAATACTTGCTTGGGGTGTTAAAGGTTGTAACTCCATGGTGTCCCAAATGGAGCAGGGATGTGTTCGAGTGTGTGATTCAAATTCATCAGGATTCACAAGAATGAGACCCATCTCGCTCAACTGCATCTTGGCATTCTCAACCACAGGACATATGGTCAGATGTTCAACACTCATCTGAGTGGAACAGGAAGTGCCTCCTCATCCCTTCCCTCTCCCACCTCAATTTTGTCCTCTCAATTGAGGGAGGTTACAGGGCCACCATGGACCCAAAATGGAATCCAGGAATGAAGACTACGGACACATAAAAGTCCTGAAGACAGGATAGATAAGTTGTGGATCAACTGAGGATGACTGAGCTAACAGTAAACCTATTTAACTAGAAACTGGTGATAAAGCCTTTGCTTACATATAGTCCCCTTTAGCTAGAGTTTAGCACAACCAGGCTCCCAACCTAATAGTCACTCACTGTCATAAATCTCATTATACTGGTCCACCATCAAACTGCTAGCAAGTACCACCTGAAGAGTAGTGACCATGCACACTATTGTTGTGTATCACAGTGATACACAGGGTTCTCCTTGCTATGCATAATCCACAAAACACGCCATCTGTACACATTGCCCTCAGCTCTGAGTGAACTCTTTTCCACTCCCTCCTTGAGGCACCACTGGGCCTCTGATATCTGCCATTTCTTCCAGTCCCATAGGCTTACCTAAGACATTCTAGAGAATTTAATGCATCCTAATGTTAACAGACTAGACAGACAAATCAAGCTTCATGTCAGACATATGTGCGAAGGAAACTACAGACATTACCCATGATGTAGCTTTGTCACAGCATTCCTCTTCAGAGACTGGACACAAAAGTACACGGCCTCTAGCAAGTGGTACAAAATCAACGTGTGTACATGTTTTTGAACTTTAGCCAGGAGGGCTTCCTCTGAACTGCATAAGTTAAGATGTGAGTAACTAGTTAATGCTAACTAGTCTTAGATGCATTCACACACTTTGATAACGTCAGTTATTAGAATGTTCTTGACACCTCTAGACATTAATCCCAATGAAAAAGTTACTTTAGGCCAAGGTATATTATTGCTAGTTACCATTGGGGCAACCTGCTAATTAAGAGATAAACACTGAACAGTCAAGTCTTACCTGCACTGCCTGGCCTCCCATAAAAAAGATGTTTGGGGCTTGATTTTAAAGTGCAGAGTAATGAGACTTCTGCCAAAAAATGATGGAAGTCCAATCTAGCCACCTCTGCCTTCCAACAGTGTAATAAAACTGTAGGAAATCTGTCATTTCCGATGGTAGGGATAAACAGCTCTGTCAACAGAAACAAGCATCAAGCAGTGGTGAGGCTACGGAAAATTGTGTGCAATTTAGTCATGCTAGTGTATGCCCATTTTTACCACCATGACAGTCTTGCACAGGAAGCCCTGCAACTGTTACTGATGTGGTGGGAGAACATTTGCACTACACCAGACACACTTGTAATCTGGGTACTAAAAGAATACATTCTCCAGTACCTGGTTATAAGGCTGCAATGGATGGCATCACAACATTTTTCACTTGAGGTGGCTCCTATCATGTGAGCATGAGACATTTCAGGGAGTAAGGGAGGATTTAGTTGGTAAAAGGGGAATCCTTGCTCCCGTGGTGGAAATCTTTAAATATGGCAGATCCACCTTTCCCAATGTATTAGAGGTGTTTCTTCCACTACAGCGATGAGTGGGCAGTTAAGCCTCTAAACCTAAATGAGGCCCTTAGTCTGATGGCCTATTTGCTCACCCTTCACCCTAGAGACCTAGGTTCTAATGCAGCTTCAGCACTTGACCAAAAGTGAGCATTTGTGGGCACATCACCTATTCGTCCTGTACTGCGCCTTATATTGTAAATCTGAGTAAAGTATTGTGATGTTTTATAAACAAACTAGTGTTATATAATATTATATATCCAATTAGATTTTCCCCTTGCCCACACATTGCTATTTTGTGTACATCACGTCATGTTTCAGATGCCCCATTTCTAATCGAAAAAGGTCTGTAAAGAGTTTTGCTGTTCCATGGATATAGGTTTGAACTACATACCTAAAATAACAGAGTGACTACTACCAGGCCATTTGTAGACTTTAAATCGTCACTTGCCAAAGCTAGAGGATTAGAATACATAGATAAACCAGAAGGCAAAAATGGAATTCATTGTAAAGCACAGGAGGTTTGGCCCTCTCTGCTTTTCACAATGTAACCCTTATCCATGCAAGCATGTATGCCTGAGCTACTGAGAGACATGTTAGTGGTCTGACCAGCATTATCTATCAGCGACAGACAATGCTTGCCCATCACTTGTCACTCTCATTCTGCTACTTAAGCAGCACATCTTGTTCCCAGGATATCTACCTGATAGATGTCCCCAAAACACTATTACGAAGCCGCCATATCTAATAAAGTGATAACATTTCATCGTTCTATACCTAGTAAAAACACCTAGTCTTCTATTGTGCATAAACATAGCAAAGTTATGATAACAAAGTTGATAAAAAGAAAATATGGTTTGAGACTCTGAGACCTACTGGTCTGAGGAGCAGTACAGATCCTGAAGCTCCTGCTCCATTTCCTGGGCCAGGCTTTGCACAAGGTTTCTAGTGACAGTCCTCTCATCATCCTCCAACTTAACTCCATGGCGAATCCACTGCCAAACCTGTGACAGTAAAAATAATATTTAACTTTCTCAGCATAGAGCACAATCTTTTCTAAATAGAAGCAATATAATTCTAAACTACAAGCCCAGGTACACTGAACAAAGTTAAGCCACACGTTATCCCATCTGTAAATGATGGTGCAAAAAAATTACAGGGATGGCTTCCGTAGCTGTCACACTCCTTCTTCCTCCCACCCTCTTTGATTTCACTCCTTGGGTCTTCTTTACACGTCAGGATACACATGTTGTGGTAAGTTGCATTAAGATATGACATGATATAGTTTGATACCAGATTTCTATAGCATGATATGTTTCCAGACAACTTGGCCACTGCAGCAAACTCTGACTGGTTTGGCGAGTTTATGGGCATACGGAGCTATCACAATCCCCAAATAGGTCAACGTACAATACATACAGCAATGAAATACTTTGTATGTTGTGTCAAACAGACTACCTGTCAGCATCCATTTTCTTAGAGCATCTCATAGTTCCTCATTTCGAGTGTGCGGTCTGTGGGAGGTGGTAACTGCACACCTCTAGAGTTAATAATATTGGGGTTTCTGTTAACTCTGAAGGTGTGAAATTAATGAGGATTATGAGCTGAAACCAGAGAAACTCCTAAGAAATTAAGAATTACTAAAATAATTGGTTAAATTTTCCTTGCAATTCCTCCTTGTCCCCTACAGTTTCTTCTTGAGATTTTGGCTACTTTTATCTACAGAAACATGTGTCTGCTATGGCTAAGTGGCATGTTTTCCTTTTTTCTTTATTTTCATAACCACTGCTGCCAAGGCCAGACCTATTGGCTTTTCGATGTACGCGCACTGGTCACTGATGTAATATGACTGGTAAACTACCTGGAGATTTACAGGAAGACTTTGGTCTACCATCTACATGGACGTGGAGATATACCCAAATGAAAAGTGCTGTGCTAGCAACACTCGGGGGAAGTAGGGAGGTCTTTGACCTGTTGAGTTCTCCAATGTATATATGTACATACATTCATATATGCAAACGTTTTGGAAGCTCCATATCGGGGATATGCTCCCTTCTTGTTGACTGTGCTTACTCTTTAGGAACAGCAGGGTTGAGAAGGTGGTGGGAGACTGATTAGCACACACATTTGATAACGAAGACTGGAAGGACTTGATGACTGACCATGGTAGAGGGTTGAAGGAAGCAAGATGGAAATACAGTCACTTTACGGTTCTCCACAGATGGCACTGGACACAGGTAAAGCTTCACAGGGAAAAATTAATTCCTGCTGGTGGTGCGGTAGGAAGGGTTGGAGACATTATATATCATATGGGAATGCAGTAAGGTTTCCACATACTAACATCAGATATTGGCCACCCTCGAGCCAGAACTAGGAGAATCCTTGGCATTTCAGGTGCAAGCGGCACTCCTCCACGATTTCTCAGTACTGCCCACTTTGGCATCACATGTGAAACAATGGTTACAGATGGCACTAGCAGTGGTCAAAATATGGATCTTAAGACTCTGGTAGACCCAGAAGGCCCCATCCCATAAGCAGTGGTTAGAAGACATGTATGACGTTGCAGGATTTGAAAACATTATATGTAGACTTAATGATAATCTCCAAAATATTTCCAGAAACTTGGGGCACTTTTTTGTCTTGTTGACGTGTGGGAGAAAGAAAGACAGCAGATAGGGATGGAGAGAGCATGTGGGATGATAGATTCAGATTACATTGGTTGGGTGGCGGGGAGATGGGAGGGTAATGGACCCCAGGGATTTGGGTGACAGGCTATTGCAGCAGCGGGGTAACAAAACTTAAAATGCCCCCCCCCCCTGCAAAGTACCTGTAGGGGGCCTCCTTCCACCTGAACCCAGTCAGGAGCCTGCCCCCCATGCACACTGTACTGTGCTGAGGGGCCAGGCCAGCTTTAGCGCTGGTGGTGCCCTCTGCAACAATGTTTTTTGGCACCCCCACCCTATTACCATCTCCTCGGATTCCCTCACTACCACACGGCAAATGTGCCCCTCATTTCACCACAGCACCCCATTCACATAAATTAGTTTTGAAGCACTTGTAAAGGCTGGCTTTACTATTTCACTAGCTATCCACATAAAATACAGGATATGTTCTTGACAACAGGCACATTAACCCTCTACACTACTTTATGGCGAGTCAAAGCTGCCACTAGACAAAACTCCCATCTCTCTCCCTAGCAGGAACATTAATCACAAGAGGTAGTTTGACATTTTAATTGCTTCTTGAAGGCTGGACTCACAAGAAACGCTTCAGCAGGTGGTTTTAAATCGCAAGTTTCTAAGTTATTGTTAAACAGCACAGCACCCCCCCTCCCGAGGTCAGCGCCCCAATCCAGGTCAGCACCCGGTGCCCTAAAGCCGGCCTTGCTGAGGAGGCCAGGCCCCCTGTAGCTGCCCCCCCACCCGCCACCTCGCGGGGGTTGAGGAAACTTTTGTTATGCCCCTGGATTTCAAGACTACATAGGACCGATATGTAAGCTCTGTAAAATATGAACATCATCTTGGGATGTAATGTTATGCAGTGCTTGAAATGGAAAAATAGAAGTGCAGGAACTCAGTACGGGACAGTACCAGCCCATTTAAAGTACTGATGTTATGACACTGTTTTTCTTTGCAACTCAATAAACAATTGTTATCAAAAAATAAAATGCCGAGAATCAGTGTGAAATTTCCAGAAACCTGTAAAGTTTATGCGATCTGACCTAACCACCACAATACTATAGAGAACCGGTCCTATGTTTAGAGTAGCGTGAGCTAAGTCCAACAGTGTCAGTGGTGTAGCAGCAGACAGAGGCTCTGCAGCAGGAATCACTTTTACAGTGATCCATCATTGCCACAGCTTAGGCTCTCATTATCTGCCTTGCTGATGATTGTACCGAGCCTTTAAACAATGTTGCGGACTTGATTCAGACTGTAATGAGTTCCTGTTGTACCTTAAGCAGGAACAGACACCATTATACCAGTCAATTGGTAGAATAGCTGCAGAGAAACCAAGCTAATTTTCTCATCCACTCACTCATATACACATTGGCAACACCAAGTATTCTCCCTGTACTATAAAACAACTTTCGCACCGATTTCAGAAGTTTGTAAAGCAATTTCCTTTAAAATGAAACCAGAGACCATAAGGTTATGTTATATTTACCTTTTTTTAGGTGATCCAACCATCATTATAGGTTCATTGTCTTGGATAAAGGAGGGCAAAGAACATGGAGAAGGCACGCCTATAAAGACCCATGTTATGAAGTGTAGAGGGCAAGGTTCATAAAACTAGAAGTCTAGAATTTTGATACCTCCAGGTCTCTTGGCCCCTAGGTAGAATTAATCCAAGTGCACTTTTGTGGCCTCCCCTCCACTGTAATTCATCTACCACAGGTGGAGAAAGCCCCTACAGAGCTGTCACATCTGAGAGTAATTTCACTTGAAGAGTTTTAGAGATTTCATACCTGTGATCTAGAGATTTCTGCTGTTGCTGAATCTTCAACTTGCCCACGATAGAAGAAATGGCCTTCTCCTTTTGAAATAAAGACAGAAGTCCAAAAGACTGATTATTACTTAAAAATGTTTCAGGAAGTGAAGCAAGAAGGAAATGCGAGGGTCATATCTAAAAGCTCCAACAAGCAATACACATCCTTTGTAAAAATTCACATCCATTTGTATGAATGAATGAACGAGTTTTATAGACCACAACAGCTGCTCCAAGCAGGAGCGGCCTGGCGCTGGGTTGCAGCAAGAAAAACCAAAAAACAGCCATCAGGGACTACTGTGATGTGTAAAAAAAAAAAAAAAACCATAATCCAGAGGTTGCTCAACAAAGTTTTTGTATCATAATGGGAGAGGAAATTATTTATGAAAGTTGACATGGTACAGCCTGTAGTTTATTTATTGTTCTCCAGTATTGGATCTTTCATAGATTCACATGCTTGAATCATTCCCCGTTGTTGAGATGGGAGTCCCCGGTAACTTAATAAAGCAGTATATATAGCACTATCATAGGCTTTAATGGCAATGAAAAGGTCAGTTTAATAGCCTAGCCTTGTCCTTTTTAAAAAAGGACCAAACTTGAACTATAACCAATCAGGCAACTTCACCCTCTAGAACACTCCCAACAGAGGCTGAGTCCCTCAGATTTTCTACTGCATGTCATGTGAAGGGAGTTTCCCTGACCTCTGCTCAGTTCTTCAGCTTTTACTTCTTTTTGGATCATCCAAGATTATATTTACTGTTTTATTTCTCTAACCCTGGCACTAATATGTCAGAGTGGCAGTAAACAAGGTAAAAGATTACATAAATATGTCTACCCTTTTCCTCAAAAACTCTCAAATTCTGAGAGATGAGGCTATTACCTGCTGGGATTACAAAATCTTAAATCTGTCACTAATAATGAGGACAGTGAGGATTCCTTCACCTCACAGGAGAGGTCAGAGGAAGACGTTGCGTCAGGCGCTCCAGAAGGCATGCAGAAAAGCCATAAAAAGACTTACCATGAGTATTCATAAGGCACTTCTCAAAGAGGGAAAAAAAATAATGGAGTGAGTGCCTCATCTAATACGGTCGTCTACGACGGTCATCTACAGTGATTGTCTACGACAGTCATCTACAGTGGTTGTCTACAACGGTCATCTACAGTAGTCATCTATGACGGTCATCTACAGTGGTCATGTATGATGGTCATCTTCAGTGGTCGTCTACGACAGTCATCTACAGTGGTCGTCTACGACGGTCATCTACAGTGGTCTATGATGGCCTTACCTACGAAGGGCCTCATCTACGGTGGCCTCATCTATGATGGAATAAATTAATACTGTTAACCATGAGGTAATTTTAACAATACCTCAATTCTCTTCTTTGCACGAGACTGTGAGGTAGTGTTCTTATTATGATCTTTATGCTGGATCTATTTGTATCAATATGGGAGGCTGCAATATGAAGAGCTCCCATCTGTTACAGGAGCCCACCCATATATAAAACTTTATAGATACAGGTGAGAGGCAGACAATGAGCACACTGGTGGGTGAGGGCTCATCATCATTTTAGTAAAACCCCCTTGGGTGCCTTGGATGAGCTGGCCTCGCCCTCGGCCACGGTTGCAGTGTGCCAAGGACGAGACCAGCTCATCCTGCACCTGGCCCACGCTCCCCCCGTGGGCCTCCAAACTCCCTCAGGCAGGGAAGCACCTACCACAACCAACCGCTCCGGGCATCTAATGACCTCAGCCCACAGCATGCGCTGACATCATTAGAGGCAGCCGGATGTGCTGGAAGCCATGTGCTTCCAGTCGAGGAGTAAACAAGTAAGTTTCTCCTCTGGCCGGGGGGGGGGGGGTGTTCCTTTGAAAGAGGCATTGGGAGAAAGGAAAGGCCTTTCCTTTCCCTCAATGCCCTTTTCAGCATTCCCACTAGACAACAGGGATTTGTTTTGGGTCAATTTCTTGTTGTGGGGAGAGGCCCCCTTGAGCAAGGGTCACTCCCCTTTGGTGGCCAATATGTTTTATGCCATTTCTGCCCCCTTGGGGGCAGATCGCTCTATTATTTTTAGGGGGGCAGAAGCCACAGTGACACCAGGGATTTTTTTTCTTTGTTTTTTTTTTTGTGTTGGGGCGCGGCCCCTTTGGAAAGGGTCACCCCCCCCCCCAAAGGGGGCACAGAACTGTTTCATCATTTCTACCCCCCTTGGGGGAAGATCAGCCTATTTTTTATTTAGGCCCATCTACCCCCAAGAGGGGGCAGAAGCCACTTAGGCACCAGAGATCTTGTGTGTGTGTTTTGTTGGGGGGGGGGCACAGCCCCATGGGCAAGGGTCGTCGCCCCTCCCCCCAAAGGGGGCACATTACTGATGGCCATTTCTGCCCTACTTGGAAGTAGCTCGGCCTATAATTTTCTAGGCCCATATGCCCCCAAACTGTAAACTGTAAACTTCGTACTTGTATAGCGCACTACTCACCTGTTAGGGTCTCAAGGCGCTGTACGCATACCGCTGTGGAACCCCTCCTGGCTTTTCCCTGTGAGGCGCCCACTCCTGGGCAACCTCCAAGGTGAAGCCAGGCATCCCAGCGCTGTTGGGGCCGTTGTGGAGATTAAGCAAGCTATTGCCCAGAGTTACAGAGTGGGACCCATGAATTAGATTAGGCACCAATGCGAGAATTATCAGGTCCGAGGAAATTGAGCCCAAGGCCCGCCGAGGTGGAAATTGAACCCTGGTCCCGGGCCAGATTTCTGCATCAGGGTCTGCCACTCTAACCATTGAGCCACACTTCTCCACAAGGGGGGCAGAAGCCACAAAGACACCAGCAATTTTTTCCGTTTGCGTCTTTGTGTTTTTTTGTGTGGGGGAACCCCTCGGGCAAGGATCGCTCTCCAAAAGGGGCACACAACTGTTGGTCATTTTGCCTATTTTTTCTAGGCCCATCTGTCCCCATGGGGGGCAGAAGCCACTAAGGCGCCAGGGATTTTTTTAGTTTTTTTTTGTGGGGGTGGCCCCTTGGACTAGGGTCTCCCCCCCAAAGGTCGCACACAACTGTTGGCCATTTCTGCCCCCCTTAGGGACATATCGGCCTATTTTTTTTAGGCCCATCTGTCCCCAATGGGGGCGGAATCCACTAAGGCGCCAGGGATAGTTTTTTTTAATGTTTCTTTTTCCCCTTTGGGGCAGATCGGCCTAGTTACTGTTAGACCCATCTGCACACAAGTGGGGCAAAAATCACTAGATACCAGGGGAAATTTCTAAATGTTTGGTGGCGGGGTGTTGTCAACTGGTGAAGTATTTGCATTTGTGATTATAACAGTTCATTTTACCTTTATGTTCTAATTCAAAGCTTTTGCTTCCTTTGCTGTGACTCCTTGAGGTTCTGGCAGTGGTTGACCTGCAGTTTACGTAGTTGCATGTTTTAGGTAGGAAGAAACAACTTACTGAAAATTAGTATTGTTGCCATGCATGAATGACATTTTTGTAAGTGGTGTACTAAATACAGGATTGTGTGTGAAATTGTCCTTTGATTTGTGTACAATTATATTTGTGTTGTCTTATGTCTAATTTTCCTTTCTTTTTAGTGGGATATCATTGATGATTGCTGTGTCTGTGCAGAATAGTTGCTGGAGAGTCTAGCTTTTTCAGGAAAGTGAGTGGTATAGTTTTTGAGTACATAACTCTTTGTGGCAAAGCCACACTTTATTTATTACTTATTTTAGACAGTGCTGGTTGTTGTTGGTGCATTTGTCAAGTTACTTTTCTTAGAAAGGATCATGGCTAGCCGCAAGGTGACCACTCAGCAGGTTGTTGGTATGCTTTTTCAGTCGTCTTCTGACCATAATTATGAGACTCACTCTGCATCTGAGGCAGAGGAGGAAGTGTGAGATTCTGGCAGTGAATTTTCTGTCAGAGAGGAATCTTCTGATGAGGAAGCCACTCTCAGTGCACATGAAGGGCCTGTTTTAGAGGAGGACACTGATATGCCAATAGTGCAGCAGCCTGGGGCTGAAAGGCTTCCTATTGGAAGGCCTGAACTTTGGGTTGCCCCAAACATGGAGCACACAGAGTTGCCTTTACTAGTCTCCCGGGGTGTAGAGTCAATACAGAAAACATTTTGCCTATCAATTTCTTTCAGTTGTTTATGGCCGATGTATTTTTAGAAGAGATTGTTGAGAAGACTAATTTGTTTGCTGAAAAGTATTTGAGGGACAACAGTGCCAGACTTAGGCCACAGTCTAGAGCTACCCGGTGGATTCCCACAAATCTGGAAGAGATTAAAAAGTTCTTGGGTTTGACTTTTTTGATGGGGTTGGTAAGGAAGCCGTCACTGTCTTCTTATTGATCTAACAGTCCATTGATGGCAACAGCTATATTTCCTGCAACCATGACTTGTAATTGGTATTTGCTTCTTCTTCGGATGCTGCATTTTGTTGACATTGCTTTAGCCTTGCAATGAGATCACCCTGATTCTGACAGTCTTTTTAAGATTAGGCATGTCCTTTGTCATTTTGTAGATCGGTTTTCAGAGGTCTATGTTCCAAGGAAAGAAATATCTGTAGATGAGTCTTTGGTCCTGTTCAAGGGTTGTTTGGTTTTTGGGCAGTACATTCCTAGCGCGAGGGCATGGTATGGAATTACTATGTATATGCTGTCTGAAAGTAGTACAGGATATGTTTATAATTTCCGGGTCTACACTGGTAGGGATTCCAGTATTGACCCCCCTGGTTGTCTGCCCACTTTTGGAGTTAGTGAGAAAATTGTGTGGGAACTTGGTAGATGCCTGTTTAACAAAGGTCACCATTTGTACCTAGATAACTTCTACACTGGAGTGCAATTGTTCATGGAATTGTTCAGAGTGGACACTGTTGCTTGTGGCACAATCTGCTCTAACCGGAAAAGCTATCCAAGGGAGCTTGTGTGTAACAAACTTAAGAGGGGACAGTGGAGTGCCTTGCGCAATGATGAGCTGCTAGCTGTGAAATGTGTAGACAGGAGGGATGTCTACATGATAACTACCACCCATAATGACAGTACTTCCCCTGTAACTGTTTGGGGCTCAGGTTGCTGAAGTGCACACATCTGCATGCATTTTGGACTACAATAAGCACATGGGTGGTGTCGACAGAGTAGATCAGAGTTTGGAACCTTACAATGCTGTTTGTAAGTCTTACAATTGATATAAAAAGTTGGCTATACATTTGTTCCATTTAGCACCTTTTCATGATTTTATTGTGTTCAAGAATTGTCCCCTGAGTCAAGGATGAAATTTGTTAAATTTCAGGAGTCAGTGATAAAAAGCCTTGTTGCGGTGGAACAGGTAAGAGTTCCTAGAGAAGCAGTGGTGGAGATGTGGCTAGATTGACAGATCGCCACTTTCCTGATCACATTCCTCCCACTCCCAAAAAGACTTTACCACTAAGAAATGTAGAGTCTCTGCCCGGAAAAGGTATCCGGATGGAGACTCATATGTACTACCATGATTGTCCTTCTAAGCCTGGGCTGTATGTGGTCGGCTGTTTCAGAAGTTACCACACCCAAAAGAATTATTGGGAACTACTGTGAGGGTAAACTACCTGTTCTAAATTGTTTTATATTTTTTGTTCAGTTTAATCGTTGGCATTACTGTTATGTATTTATTTATAGCTTATGTGTTTGTAGTTTTGCATTTACTTATAATTAGTTAGTGTTTTCTTTTTTGTTAAAAAAACAGTGATGGCGGTGTGTGTGGAGTGGCGCTTGGCTGGCGGTATAAATAGTGACACTGCTGGCCAAATGCCAGTCCACAGACTCCGGCAGCTGGTGTGATTGCTGTGTCAGACATGTGGGCTTATATAAGTGATGGGCCCTTAAACAGCGCTGTCTGTTGATGCGAGTGTTGTAATGTGCTGAGCAGGCGGCTGCTTGCGTGAATGGTCTTGTGCATGTCATGTATGAAAGGTGTGTGAATGGACTGTAAAGCAGTTGGGCGGTCATTCTGACCCTGGCGGTCAAAGACCGCCAGGGCGGAGGACCGCGGGAGCACCGCCGACAGGCCGGTGGTGCTCCAATGGGGATTCCGACCGCGGCGGTAAAGCCGCGGTCGGACCGGCAACACTGGCGGGCTCCCGCCAGTGTACCGCCGCCCCATTGAATCCTCCAAGGCGGCGCAGCTTGCTGCGCCGCCGAGGGGATTCCGACCCCCCCTACCGCCATCCAGATCCGGATGGCGGTAGGGGGGTCGCGGGGCCCCCGTAAGAGGGCCCCTGCAGTGCCCATGCCACTGGCATGGGCATTGCAGGGGCCCCCGTAAGAGGGCCCCTAAATGTATTTCACTGTCTGCTGCGCAGACAGTGAAATACGCGACGGGTGCAACTGCACCCGTCGCACAGCTTCCACTCCGCCGGCTCGATTCCGAGCCGGCTTCATCGTGGAAGCCTCTTTCCCGCTGGGCTGGCGGGCGGCCTGAAGGCGACCGCCCGCCAGCCCAGCGGGAAAGTCAGAATTACCGCCGCGGTCTTTCGACCGCGGAACGGTAACCTGACGGCGGGACTTTGGCGGGCGGCCTCCGCCGCCCGCCAAGGTCAGAATGAGGGCCTTGGTGCCTTGAAGTGGCTTTACAGCCCACGAGCTGTGAGTCATTGGTTCAGTTTTTTTGCTTTTCAGTTATTAACAGTCCGCTTCATTTTTGTGAAATCTCTTGTTAAAAAAATGTCATCCATTGAACCTTCACTCACCCTCGGGCCCAATCCAACCAGTATGTGTTGTAAAATAAAAAATTAAAAAACCTGCTCTGCTGTAATCAGGCGTCAAAGCACACCTGTGACATGCTAGGTGTCTCAGGTCCTCCATGATGAAGCATGCCACCAACTAGGTTGGTGGGTAATTGATCTTTTTAGCACAACCTAAGAGCGTTCTTTTTCACAATTTAAATGTTTGGAACATCACAGAAGGACGTGGACACAACAAAATTATCTATTACAGAACTACCTGTTTTTGCAGGGGGGCACCTACGTTTTTGGTCCTTGGCGCGGCGGTCATCTAGGGAAATCTACCAAACCGAAACGTTTTTGAAAACTAGACACACTGTGGAATCCAGGGAGGTGTCACTTGCGTGGATCCCCCCACATTTTCTTATCCAGACTCCTCTTCAAACCTCTAAACTTGTTTAAAAAAGCACATTTTCCACATTTTCCACAAAGAAATCCTTTTCTTTGTAGGATCACTGTGCCGGCACAAATTACCTACCACCCAGCATTCCCCTGGGGGAATGTTGGGTAGCAGGAAGTTTGTGGCTCCCCTCAGATTCCAGAACTTTACATCACCGAAATGCGAGGAAAAAGCTTTTTTTTGCCACATTTTGAGGATTCTGGGTATTAGAACAAGGTGAGAGCCCCACAAGTCACTCCATTCTGGATTTTCCTAGGTGTCTAGTTTTAAATTTTTTTTGTGTTCGGTAGGTTTCCCTAAGTGCCGGTTGAGTTAGAGGACAAAATCCACAGCTAGGAACTTTGCTAAAAACAAGTCCGTTTTCTTTGGGAAAATGTGACAGGCATTTCCTGTGGCGGGCACTAGGCCTATCCACACAAGTGAGGTACCATTTTTATCGGGAGACTTGGGGGAATGCTGGGTGGATGGAAGTTTGTGACTTCCCTCAGATTTCATACCTTTCCATCCAGTAAATGTGAGCAAAAAGTGATTTGCTAGGTTTCTCTAGGTGCCGGCTGAGCTAAAGGCCGAAATCCACAGCTAGGCACTTTCCACAAAACACGTCAGATTTCAATGTAAAAATGTGATGTGTCCATTTTGCGTTTTGGGGTGTTTCGTGTCGAGAGCACTAGGCTGACCTACACAAGTGAGGTACCATTTTTATTGGGAGACTTGGGGGAACACAGAATAGAAGAACAAGTGTTATTACCCCTTGTCTTTCTCTATATTTTTCTTTTCAAATGTTAGACAGTGTGTAAGAAAGAAGTATATTTGAGAAATGCCCTGTAATTCACATACTCTATGGGGACCCTGAAAATCAGAGATGTGCAAATAACCACTGGTTCTCAGCACCTTGATGCCTATTTTTCACTCTTTATATTTTACCAAATGAATACAATGAAAACCCTATATATACAATGAAAACCCATTGCACGTTACAGCTCATTTATTGGCTCTGGGTGCCTAGGGTTCTTGATGAACCTACAAGCCCGATATATGCCCGCAACTAGAAGAGTCCAGCAGACATAACGGTATATTGCTTTCAAAATTCTACCATAGATGAAAAAAGTTATAGAAGAAAACGTGGAAAGAAATGGCTCTTTTTCACCTCAATTTCATTTTTTTTTTATTTTAGCTGTTACTTTCTATAGGGAAACTTTGAAGGATCTACACAAGTGACCCCCTTGCTGAATTCATAATTCATAATTTTATCTACTTTTCAGAAATGTTTAGCTGTCAAGGATCCGGCATTGGTTTTACACTCATTTCTGTCACTAAGTGGAAGCACAAAAGATAGTATAAACAGGGTATGTCCTAGTGAAATGCCAAAATTGTGTTGAAAAATGTGGTTTTCTGATTCAAGTCTGCGTGTCCCTGAAAGCTGGGAAAATGGTGATTTTAGAACCGCAAACCCTTTGTTGGTGCCATTTTCAGGGAAAAAACCACATGCTTTCTTCTGCAGCCCTTTTTTCCCATTTTTCTGAAAAGAACTACATTTTAGCTGTATTTTGGCTACTTTCTTGGTCTCCTCCAGGGGAACCCACAACCTCTAGGTATCTCTAGAATGCCTAAAATGTTGGAAAAAGAATGCAAATTTGGCGTGGGTAGCTTATGTGGACAAAAAGTTATGAGGGCATAAGCACGAACTACCCCAAATAGCCAAAAAAAGGCTTGTCATCTGAGGGGGAAAAGGCATGGCAGCGAAGGGGTTAAAAACATTGTAAGAGTGCAGAAATAAGTGACAGGTCATTATGACCCATATCACGACTTGGAACATCAAAAGAATACACATGGATAACAATAGCAAATAGACTTCTACACCAATGAGCCATGTAGTACTGGACTCCAGTTTCAAGCTTTGGTATTGTTTGTTATTTTGATCAACACCCAACGAACAGCATTATCGAATTTCTGTAGAAAATACAATAGAAATCTAGAAGAAAAAGAGCAACCTAACAACCTAAACAATTTAAGAAGAAAACAACCTTACCTCTAAACCAAGCATCTATAAACAGAATGCCAACTGCAATGTTATATTTTAGGCCATAGAGTGTAACACCTCCCTAGGAAGATAATAATTTAAGATTAGTTCTAAACAATACAACAGTAAAGAGATAATAGTACTACAATTGTGATAGAAAAGAGTGGTGATTGCTAAGGATGGATATTTAACCTTTGAAAGCCCGGTAACTGCACAAGATCAGCATATCAAGCATTAGGACACACAAGAAGAGGAGAGAATTAACATGAGGGAGAACTGTAAGATCAAAGGAGGTGGAAAGCAACCCCATAGCTGGGCAGATCTTGATAAGGTGTGTGTCATATTCTTAGAGCCAGCACTGAGCTTTCCAGATGTTTTATCATTCTGGTTGAGGGGAAGACTCAACTCAAGTAGATCCTCAGTAAGTATTTGAATAAGACAGCAGCTGATGGATAATGCTGATGATAGGTAGCTTGTTTTTTTTTTAGCTGATTTGCCTCTGAATGTAATAAAAGATAGTATTAAGCAATATATGCATTGATTGGAAGCCAATGGGACTTTTCATTGCTGTCAATATAGTTTCTTTTAAGGAAACTTGTTCCTAAGCACAGCACAGCATGACTACAATAATACAAGTTTATAAAAACAATAAATAAAAACACAAATATGCCATAAAAAAACTTACAGTGACAATTCATACTCCCTCTACATACTGATGAATGAGTATGGTAAAGTGTTCTGTCAATTAAGCAAACACTTCTGCTATAATTTAATTATAAGATATTTCATAATTAAATAACAAACATGTACTATTTTTATCTTTTTAACACTATTTTATATGTATTTATATTTTTTACTACCTTACTACTCTAAACTAATATTTTTGAATATGAGGTTTTATTTTAATTCCCTACCTTTATCTATGGGTGAGCGTTGCACTACCAGTAGTTGGCCACACATACTGCTGGATTTACTACAAAAGTTTAAGTTACTACAAAGTGCAGTTTGTGAATCAGGCCATGGTTGTGACCATTCTCTATTTTTTAAACATTTTGGAAGACAAAATAACACAGCCATAAACCCGATGTAGACACGGACCTGACATGGGTCAAGTCAGGGTTGAGTAGTTCATACAGTCCAGTTTTTTGCCTTTTGAATTCAAGTACTTTTAGCCTGACTATTCTCCCTATAGAAACAAAACTCCAATCACCGCAGTGCACTGGGTCTGCCAGGCTGTCAAAGGTTCCTCTGTTGCCCTCTTGGAGGAGGAATGCTTTCCCCATTTAGAGATCCTGATTGTGTCCACAAGGATTTATTTTGGCAGTTCAGTGAAGCACTTATAGCAAAACTGAAATACCAGACAGCCACCATATCACAAAGTCGTTTTAGTACTTTCTTATTTCTGCAACACCAAAAAGCAAGGGCCCTGACCCATACAGAATTTGTGACCTGCACCTCTAAAGGGGCAAGCCTTAAAACACTCTTCAGCCAGAAACCCGGTCACAGACAGGTTACAGACGAAGGCTTTGAGATTGTAGGCAGTGCTTAATTTGTAAATAAAAATGTGCTGGTGCCCAGAGCTCACCTTTGAAACATGCAGCTGATGTACTTAAATGTGCGAGCAGTTCTAGATCCCAGACTGGATGTTTCAGGTGGTGTCACTGCCTGCAGATCCGGCCGGGCATCGATCCTCAGTGGTTGGGCTGAGAGTCTCGGCCTATGCGAGATATGGAGAACCTGGCATCCTAGGAAGCGTCAGTACACACACACACACACGTCAGCTGCCCACCAGACGCACACCAGAATCGATCTCGTGTTTATGGCCACTCTAGACATTATTAACGTCACAGGGGTGGAGATATTGGCGCGTGGAGTCTCAGACCACGCGCCAGAACAGATCCGGCTGGGTGGCGCAGACCCCGTCAGACGCTTGGTGTGGCGGCTGAACGCTTGGTACCTGCAAGTTAGCAACTACACTCTTGAAATTAGAGATCATCTTGTTCAATACTTCGAACAGAACCTGGGATCGGTTCGGTCCCCAGGTATAGTTTGGGCTGCATGCAAAGCTACTCTTAGAGGACGGGCCAAACATCTCCTTCGCTCGTGCGAACGCACTTGTAACTTGAGAGTGTCGGAACTGGAAGGTAGGGCATTGTGCCTAGAACGCCAACAAATGACCTCCGCGTCAGCCTTCAGCTAGAGGCAGCTTCCCATTGTTAGAGATGAAATCAAACACCTAATGTTAAAATCCGCGAAACATATTTGGAGGGCCTCGGCTCCCCGAGTGTATGGTTGAGGGGACAAAAATGGGAAGCTTTTACACTGGCTGGCCACCCATCCTCTGGCTAATAGAGTCATATCCGAAATCATGGAGGACTCGGGATCTCTTTCTAGGTCACCCAGCGAAATCGCACAGTGATTTGCCTCCTATTATGCACGGCTATATGCGAAGCACCCCCGGCCACCTGTTGAAAGGGAATCCCCCCTCCTAAATGATATAACCCTCCCCAGAGTCTCCCAAGCGACAAGGGATAGCCTGGACGAGGCTATCAGCCTCGCAGAAATCACCGATGCGATTGCCAGATTGGCATCGGGCAAGACCAGATGGATTCCCGGCAGAGTTATACAGTAGATGTGGCGATATTTCGGGTCCCCACTTGCTCAGTATGTATGTGGAAGCAGAGAGACAGGGTTGTTTCCCCTCTGGGATCGACCAAGCCACAATTGTAGTGATCCCCATGACCCAGCCCCCATCGCGATACTGCTCGGCGTATCGGCCCATCTCTCTTTTGAACACTGAGATCAAAGTGCTGTCCTCAATCCTTGCTTCCAGGCTGAGGGAATTACTCCCCTTGTTAGTACACCCTGACCAATGTGGCTTAATGCCCTCCCGTAGCACTAGGCACTGCATTAGACATCTACACCTGGTGCATCGCAGGGCCCTATCTCATTCCCCTCTGGCTCTACCCTTGCTTGATTTTCAAAAAGCTTTTGATACGGTAGACTGGTCCTACCTCAATCGCGTCCTGCAAGGGAACGGACTTGGGCCTAAATTCCGAGGCCTGGTAAGATTACTTTACTCCAATCTGACTGCCCAGGTACAGGTGAACAGAGTGGTCTCCGACCCGTTCCCCATCGGTCGTGGCACTCGACAGGGATGCCCACTATCCCCTCTACTCTTCGCACTGGCAACAGAACCCCTGGCAAAGTTGCTGCGATAAGACCCCCTGATCGAGGGCTGGTCTCGGCCCGCTGGCCCAGAGGAGCGTGTGGCGCTGTACACGGATGACGTCCTTGTGTATATTTCTAACCCGGCCAAAAGTGGCCCTAGTATTCTGCAGATCCTGAACCTCTTCTCGGAGGCCTCAGGACTGACCCTGAATCCCAGCAAATCCCTATTGGTCCCCCTGCACCACTCCAGAGACTGTATTGATTGGTAACAAAATATCCCAATTCAGAGGAATAGTTTTAAATACCTGGGAGTACGTCTCACTGCTCCCAGAACTAACATGGGAACTGAACGTTACGCCATTTACTAGAAGGATTAGGGATGACCTCCAGCGTTGGAGGACCCTTCCCCTTAATTTGTTTGGAAGAATAGCACTCTACAAAATGATGATCCTTCCCATGCTCCTTTATTTATTGCAGAATTTTCCACACCCTATCCCTAGGAGATGGTTCAAGGAGATGGAAATGCTGGCACACCAGTTTTTATGGAGTGGCACCCGTCCCAGACTGGCACTCAGAACTTGCCAGAGAGACGTTCTCGACGGAGGGTTGGGCATGTCCAATATTTATTATTACCACCTTGGGATGCACCTACTCGTGGTCAATGACTGGGTGGGGGGTGGCTGTAGGGACCCAGCATTTCGGTTGGAACTCCAGACGCTGAGCTACACGCAGATTTTTGATGCCTTGTACGGTGGTCCGATATCTCGGGACGTTCCAGATGTAACCAGGGTGATCTTGCTGGGTTGGCGCGCAGCCCAGAAAGTGTCGGGATGGTGGGGTCTCCTCACCTGGCAGACCCCGCTATGGCACGGGAAGCATTTGGCGGAGGTTGCATACCTAGAGGGATTCCAGAGGTGGAACAGCATAGGTATCTTCACGCTGGGCGACGTTTGGGGGGTCACACATGCGGTCCTTTGAGGAACTCCAGGGACTCATCTCATTAAATAGGACACAGTTCCACAAGTATCTCCAGCTTCGTCATGCCCGGTTAGTACACGCCCAAGCAGGTGACAATATACCCGAACATAGCCCTATGGAGGCAAAGGTACTGATGGGGAGCCTGGGCAGAGGCGGGGTCTCCCAGATCTATCGCTCCCTGATTGCCAACACTGCCTGTTCCCTGGAGGGACTTCGCCAGAGATGGGAGGAATGGGTGGGTCCCATGGAAGGGGAGGACTGGAATGAGGCACTGATGGCCCCACGGACTCTAACAATGGCTACTCGATTCCGATTACTACAGGCTACTCGATTCTGATTACAACAGACCCTCTACCTCCACACTGCATACCTCACACCCATAAGGTTACACAGAGCAGGCCTTCAATCCACAGCCGACTGCCCCCGATGTGCAAATCCGGAGGTCGATTTTTTCCACCTGGTATAGCCATGCCCAGTTATAGCGGCCTACTGGAGAGCGGTCATACGTGAAGTCTCTGGGGTCCTGTAGGAGGACATAGAGGTGACTTCACTGCCGCTCCTACTAGGGGTCCTGGGAGACGTTGGAATAAGGAGACCAGACCGAACTTTCCTGGGGGTGGTGTGCCTAGTGGCTAAGAGAGATATAATGGCTGACTGGAAGGCCGGAGCCGCACCGGCATTGACCAAATGGAGGCGAGGGGTGGACTGGTGTGCACAGCGTGAGAAACTTGTATATGAAGCCAGTGGATGTCCAAATAAATACAACAAGGTGTGGGGGAAGTGGGAGGCCACGTCATGTACTTAGCCTGCTTTGCTGGACGGCACCACGCCGGGGTTGATCGATGGGAGGCCCCTTTCTCTCCCCTCCCCCCGTCTGATGTGTTGAGGCTATAATGTTAACCCAATAACGCTTTGTACAAACATCATCTATGGTGTCTTGTCCGGGACTATGGGATTGACCGTCTCCAGGTGCCCGTTGGCACCAAGTTATACATATGTATCATTGTTTTATTTTTCCGCAAAATCAATAAAAATGTATTTATAAAAAATAAATAAATGTGCGAGCACAGAATACTGAGACAGCGTAATCCTAAAGCCATCTCTGGGCTCTTTAATCCATTTACAGCTACTCTCTGTTACTTCAGCTCACTCTTGCAGCTTTCTGCTTTATCTCTTAGTGATGCTTTTTCAATTTTTTCTTCCTCCGTCTTTCCCATATGTGTCTTTTGCTTGAAGTAAATGCCTGATGCAGAAAACGAAGTGCTGACTCTCAAAAATAAGTGCTGAGTCCCCCACCGGAAACCACTGGCTCAAATTAAGCACTGTTGTAGAGCCATCTGAGGCTCTCCCATGAGAATCATGGCTGATCCCCTCCTCTAAATGAGACAGGTAACTGCAAGATTGGAGGAGCAGGAGAGCTGTGGATTTAAGGCTGTTTTCCTCTACCACCAAACCCTAAATGATTCCCTTGATTTTGCATTGTATCAGGTTTCTTGTTCATCTACTAAAGATAAATTGTCATTCAAAGTATCGCTCATGATGCATGTAAATGACACATGTTGATACACTGCAAACAGAAATATCATACAAACGCATACTAAAAACGCGATAGCTATGAATCTTGATCTATGCTATATGTTTATAGTGACATGGCTCTGTGCCCTTATTGACTTACAGGCGGCATAGTTAGCAAATCAGTTTGTGTCACAGTCACTTCTGGTATCAGGTGCAGCTGGTTAGGTCCTTTAGTGTGCTCCTGGAATAACTGAAAGTTATAGGAATATATAACATTATAATATACATTAAACACACTTCTAGAATCAGATACATAAATAGAAAGCTAGAATAAGGTCGAGCATGGTGGATAATATATGCAGAATTTTGATTATGGAAAATTCTGCATAATTCACAAAGATGAGTATATGAGTCCACAAACAATCACAACGTTCTTTACTCGGTTATTAAAACCATCAAAACATGCAGAAAGCAAAAAACACAACAAAAAAGGGATACACATTTGCATGAAATTTATAAAATAACCACGTAAAGAATAGAACATTTTAAAAATGTAATTGCTATTTTAAGTAATACAGGAACATCCATGGACTATTCTAGCGAAATAAACAAATATTACGTTCATAGATTTATCGAGCAAATTTTTTAAACTAAGACCAAATTAAAAGAATCAAATTCTCCCCTAAAATCATTCAATATATATTTACAGTAGCTAGTCAATACAACCAACCCTGAGTTACTGGTGTGTAAAAACGCCTAAATACGTTACTTTTGGGGATCCGACAGTGCAAAATCGAAAAGAAAAAAGTGTACAGAGTGTCAATAGGACTCCAATTCTCGGGGCATAGCAGTGCAGAGATCACAGAGATTACAAACAATCCCAAATTGTACTAAAGTGCAATAATGTCAAAGTACATTAAAATCGGTAGACTGTCAATGAAGTAACAAAGGGTGCAAAGCATAATTTATAAACAATTTATAAACAATCCTGCTGTTCAAGTAACGGTATGAGATAAAAATTTCGCACGCTTGTAGCAAACATTCGACAAATAGGGGCTGACAGCAGTTATAATTAAGATTGAGGTATCACTCTTCAAGATCCCGTGTGCAGCTAAATATCAAGTCACCCCTAGGTTCAGGCACACTGGACGTATCCACTGTTTGCGGGTGTAAAGTTACATTGCATGCTCGTCTGTCTCAGGGACCATACCATAAACTGGACATAGATTTAAAGCCACGTTTTTTCCCTTTTCCCTATCTGTTTATGAAAGATTTCAATGGAAGTTTACCCAGCCGGAAGCGCACATATAAACTCTTGGTTAAAAGCGATGCAATGATTTCCAGGAATGGCTCAAACGAGGGGTGATCTTAAATTAAAAAAACTGATTAGTCAAATGCCCTTTTGACCCACTAGCAGCATACTGTTCATAGACAAAGGTCCAGTAGTGAAATTTTAAACCACTGACATCAGCTTTACAAAAGGTTTTAGGTTCATCCCATAATCTTTGAAGACCTAACTTTTTAACCAGTCGAACACATAGTTGAACCATGGGATCTGCAGGGAGTTGCTCATGTCCGCTAGTTCCCAAAGGGAATCCCTGTATTTATTTAACTTTTGTGTAGCCCAGAGGCATACCCAATAGGTTTAGGCGATGCCATGTCTGAAATTCTATGAATGCCCAGGGGAGTATTAGCTGGAACAGCTAGGAGCGATCTTGCAAAGTTATTTATTTTCTAAATAGCCTAATGCTGGGCTTCGGCTTATCCCCACACCTCAGCTCCAAAAAGCACAGTACTCTGCGCTTTCTCACAGTACACTTCCAATGTAGGGGATACTGAGCGGGAGCTTGTTTTTTTACACATTCGGAGGACTGCTTTGGGTCTGTATTGGATTATCCGTAAACTTTTGTTGAATTGGGGTTCTCACTTCAATTTATCTGATAGTCTGACTCTTAGATAATCAAAACTATGGACTCTTTTTAAGAGTTCATTTCCATCTCTCACTGCACAGTTCGTCACTACACCTGACCCAAACACCATATATTTGTTATTTGTTGCATTCAGCTCAAGGCCCCTAGATTTACAGAATACCAGAAATGTATCAATTACAATTTTAAGTCACATTAGGGAATTAGTGCAGTTTGGCTATGAGTTTGATCAAGTTCCCCAGAACACCCATATTGAGCAAAACTCCCCAGAAGGTTCTCCTGGGGGACAAGTTCAAACGCGGCTCTTAAGTCCACGTAAACTACATCCAATTTTTGTTTTAACAAGAAAATGTATTTCCAATAGAGGAGAGCAGATCTAAAAACATGATCAGAAGTGCTGGTCTTTGGTCGAAAGGCAGCTTGGAGTGTGGGCAGTACATGTTCTTCTTCTACCCATTTGAATAATATTTCGCGGACCTGCCTTGCCAAATTTTCTGTAGATTGTCTATAAGGCTTATCAGCCTATAGTTAGATGGAATACAGACATTATCTCCACCCCCCCTCCAGCTGTCAAGAATTTCCCCACAGGCCAAGATGCCATTAGATAAGAGGTTTACATAGCTTGCCCAAACTTGGGGCTCCAATTTGAACAGGTTACCAGGGATTTTATCAAGTCCGTGAGCTTTTAAAAATTTAAGGAGACAGATGGCATTAGTGGCGTCTTCTAAACTATAAGACACTGTATTAGCAGTCTCTACCCCTGATGTTAGTGTATTTCAGAGTAAGTCAACCATCCTTAGGCTCAACAGTAGATCATCATCAAAATTCTCTTTGACATACAGTTTAGAGAAACGAGTAGCACAGCTTCCTGTCTGACTATGGTGATGATACATGGTAGCGCTATTGTTGCTGCCATGTGATACTATGTGCCAAAAAGATCTATTATCCTTCATTTTGACAGCATGGAGCAGGTTTTGCCAGATCTTGTCTTCCCAATTTTTCTTGGCTTTAGCAAGGGCAGATTTGTAATTCCACCTGGCCTCTTTAATCTCTGCCCATGCACAGCTTTTCAGAGCTGTTCTTAATGTTAGTTTGGCTAATTTGCATGCATGGTTAAGCCATTTAACCTCCCTCACACGAACAGGCTGGCTATGCACAGTTTTCTCATAAAAAATGTCTTGCAACTTAACAATAAATTATTTATGAATATCTACAATGGGAATAACAGTACTAGGAATGCCTTCAAAGTTAGATTAAAAAAGCCACAATCTGGCCACACAACTCTGGATACAGTTTGTGGTTAGACATTGCATGCGGCCAGGAAGTCACCTGTGGTTATTAACTAATAATGGTTCAGGTACTACAGTGTGATTAATATGATAGAGAATTATGATCACTGTCTGTGCAGATGTCAACTTTCATATCAGACAATAAAGTTCAAGGCCTTAGGTCTAAAAAGACATAATCGATGACACTTGAATAATAACCATCATTACACATGGAGAGAGGAGGAGGGAGAAGGAGGGACAAATGTGGAGGAACACACCGTACTTAGCTCCCTATAACTCAAAATACACAAGAAAGTACGGGGTACAAGAAAGGAGTGTCCTAGTCACAAGCGGTCCAAGGAGAGGACGATATAGGCGCACGGCGAGCGTCCCCTTTGATGTATGTTTGACTATAAGGGGACACTCCCCCTCCTGGATACCAGAGGCTAGCAGCCTCTATGAAAAGGGCCGCCTCAAGGTAATTCCTTGGGTAAGGTAGACCTTTTATTTCACACTCTTTGACTTTCACATAGAGTCATTTCCTCCAACGTGAGACGTAGGGATCCTAGGCCCTGACGAATGCCCCGAGACCTTCATTGGCTCACTTCTGAGGGCAGAAACATGTTGGCTATTAGTTAGGTGACCCTGTGAGTCCTTGTCCTCACAGAGGTGTCCCAACCCCTGTTTTAACTACACCAGTCAGATACCACTATTAAATTTGTTACTCCTTACAGGTGTCTGCTTAGGTGTTTTTAATTTTTTCAGTAGATTAGCTGGATCCCGATCTTTCCAGAAACAAGTTTATTTACGCACTCCCTCCTGTTCCTTTAACAGTGAGGTTGAGTCTGCCCAGGTGGCACTGTCCTACCTGGGTGGGTCTAGGTGGTCAAATGATGAAGCATGACACTATATAGTGTGTGAGACCACCTAGTCCGTAAAAGGAATTTCCTCCCCCTGCTGTTCCTCCCTGCGCATGCACTCTGCAGTTACCTACTGACATTTCACTGACATTACCCTTCCAAATAGGAACACATACAACCCAGGGCTACGCTGATATCCGCGACGCTCTCGTTAAGAGAACCCCGTACTTTCTTGTGTAACTTGAATAATAACCTCACTTAAAGGTGGGCACCCTCTTATGGTCCAAATGAGTACGGCCGTTATAAGCCGTTATACCCTGGTTTATAGTTAAAGAGGTTAATTGGGGGGGCAGAGCCAGTAAGATAACACTGATATTTTCCCATTAACTGGGGACTGTTCCACTGTTCATCTTCTGCTCTGTTAACTTGCTAATAAAGGGTGAGGACTCAAAAGAAGTATTGAAGTCTCATGCCACTGTTATCCTGACATGCTGTTGGTATGTTTCAATTAACTCATCCAGGAGAACTAGAACAGGAAATTCACTACTAGCAGGGGCTTATCTGACATATACATTTACTAGTACCAAATTCATGGCAGAGAAAAATGTAAATCCCATTATATCAGGGGAATCAACCTTCAGTGCTGCATGTGAACATATGAGATCTTTTTTTATCAAAATTAACAGCCCCTCAATTGCTGGTCCACATTTCCCAGGGGGGGGTTAAGCTTCTACACTGTAAGTCAAGAAATCTTTAATGCACACTCTAGTTGTAGCCTAAGTTTCCTGAAACATGCGTCATAATTTCCAATGAAAGATAACAATTCAGAATCAATTAATTTAATTTTGATACCTGCCGAATTCCACCAAATTACTGAAATACTACATCAAGGCTCAGAGTTGCTACTGGAATAAAAGTCATCACATGATTGCACTTCTGTGCTCAAAACAGAGCCAAATAAATTACCACTGATTCCCCTAGATTGTTGCCTGAGAATATCATACCCAATTGATTTAACGATACTATGAGTGGCTAAGTTCCCAGATATAATACAATCTGCCGATAAAGCAGACTACGCTTGGGGGGGGGGGGTAGTCAATCAATTGCATCCCAATGGACATCTCGGGTCTTGCAACAAGACTAGACTCCTGATTACAAGGATGTTGTCGGAGGTTGATGGATCTATACTATATTGCTTGACATATTCAATGTCCGATCTTCCTATAGAAAGGCAATTATGTTTAGCCCTGAACCAATGCGCGACTTTATTGATTAGAGAATCAGTGTCCTCAAATGATCCAGGAGGCAGTTTGGGTACCTGGGTCATATAGAGTACTCTCCTCAAACTGACCCCGTAGCTGGTTTGAGATGGATTCCCCTGAGAATGGGGGCGTTGTCACTGTGGGTCCTTGATAGCAGATGGTTTGTTGGCCTTCTGAAAAAAATTAGCAGCAGATTCAGCATTATGCTGATTGAAGGAATGTCAAGAACCATGTAAATTAACAGATGGCTTGGCCATTTTCATTCAGGGGGCATGTATCATTGAAACGGGCGGGACGTAAAGCTTTCAAAAAGGGATTTAAACTTCCATTCACGTTAGTGCCCAGCAGAGGTGATTGATTAGAGGCAGCATGATCTAAACCCTATATAGTAGGATGCAGTCGATTTAAGAAAGACTCCCTTCCTGTAGGTTTTGTTCCAGTGTTAGGTCTTTGTTGCTAACGCCCAGGCCCCTGACTGCATGAATATTCACAGCAGCATTTGCTGCTCTGCATATAAGTAATCTGAGTAGATTTTTAAATTGTCCAGTTTGTGGTGAACTAAATAATAGTCTTCATTGGTAACGGGCATCTGGAAAACATCTGTGTACTCACTACCTCTATTTGCCGCAGACTGAACTGGAGATGATACCAGGGATTTAGTAGTAGACTGGCAGGTCACTTCAATTATTGCTAAAGGGGAGAACCTATTAGAGCAAGGGATGCTGGAAATAATATTGACTCTAGGAGACAAAGGTTGCTGAGGTATTAGCAACACATTACAGGGAGGAGTATCTTTAGACCTAGTGGCTGTTGTTTTCATAATCCCAGGAATTTCCGGAGCACTTTGGGTGCCAGGTGCGGTTTTGAGTGAGCATTACTGGCCACACCATTGGATAGACATTTATTTTTCTTAATCATGTCTGGCACTTTTGCTGGATTTAATTTGACACTAGTGGTGGTTGCTTAAGTGTTCTGTATTGACTCCACCTCCTTGATTAAAGGGTCAATATCGTCGAGACTACAGTGTCTAGCAGCATCAGTAGGTAGACAGGATCCTCCTCTGGAAGGTTTCCTAGGTTTTTTTGCACTAGGTGAGGGTTTCAAAGCTTCTCCTGCTTTCCGCTTCCCCATTATTGTCAATGGCTTTCAGTGACAATACTTATAACAGTTAAAGAAATAACAGGAAGTTTTAGAAAAGGGGGACCAAACTTACAAATCAAACAGCAGCCACTAGATTGTTAATGAAAGAGGGTAGATCCAGCCTTGCCTCTTCTGGGAGATGATGGAGAAAGACGACCTCTCTTTGCCTGGTCTTCACCCAGATGCATGCACTGGCATGGCCTGCCCACGTCCTCACCACCCCTTCCAGCCCTGCCATGCTGCTGAGAAGTCTGGGATACATAGTCCCACCCAGACTAGATGTGTAGAAAGTTTAGCATGGGAACGGGGAGAATGTAGGCAAAATGCTAGCTGGGAAATTGCCAGGAACACACCTGTGTTGCAGGATCCTTGGAACAATGTTAGCGTGTCGTTGACCCTTCCAGCCCGCCTTGCCGCTGAGGAGTCTGGAGGACATAGTCCTACCTCAGCCTAACTGTGTAGAAAGTTGGCAGGGAACAGGGAGAATGCGGGCAAAATGCTGGCCAGGAAACAGCTGGTAACCTTTTCTTACTCCTCTCACAAGCCCTCATTATGACTGACCTGACAAGTGGCCCAACTGAGAAGGCGTTTATCTTTTAAAATCTGATTCCTCGGAGATCAGAATTTAAAAGATTTGATAATTATCGTCTATTACAAGTTGTGCCCTTTAAAATGGGACATAACATGGATTTTGGCACTCACTCACCAAAATCTACATATACCAACATTTACTGTGCATTCCCCTACCTGTAAAATCCAGTAGGTTTCACCTTCTGGAATTTACCTGGGGAAAATTGCGAGGCATGTGGTAACTACCACAGTAGTTTGCAGACAGACTGGAAATGAACGGGTCACTCGTAATGACGGCCTCAGAAGTCATTTACACATACATATCCACAACTGATACACAAATAATTTTTTGTAAGTGGTTGTGATGCACATGACACACAAAGATGTTTTTCACTAGTAGATACAACGTATTACTGGCAATACTGGAGTACGCCAAGAGCATGCCATGAGTAAGTCACTACTCAAGTGAATCCTAATCCCAAAGTAAAATACAACTATTCACAAAAATAGTTTGTGACTCAGAACTGAATACTGAGGAGCACTGTACACTTAAGGCACAAATAAGACACAACTACTCACAGAAAAAGCTTTGGGAATAGGACCGTCATGGATATTAGGAACAGACTATCAATCTGAAAACTCAAACTCATAGCTGCAGTCTTTTCAATCACTCTAGATACATTGATGAGCTTTTCATGAGCTTGTATTGGCTGTAACACAAAGAGCCACTAGGCAACAGCAGAGACTATTTTGCATATATAACTGTTTTATTATTATTTCTGCACAAGGAACTAGTTCTGGTGGTGTTCACTTCACTTTCCCAGGAATCAAAGGCACTTATTCTTGTCTTCACCAGATTACAAGGATTTCTGTTCCTAACCCCAAATGTATGCATGTTGTGGCAAATCCCAGTAGATGTTCTTCCTCTCATGCATCTCCTTAACTGAATGCTTATTGTGCTCTAGACAGGCAGGCAGAGTTGGCAGTGGAGGGGGCTGGTGCCTTGTGCTGAATGTAAAATGTCAGGTCTTTCTAGCTAAGGGCAGGAAGCAGTGAATCTTGCCATCTCCCCATACTACATCAAACTAAGCTATGTGCTTCTGTACAGTTTCAGATCCAAATATTAGATTCCCAGACAGATTGCAACTCTCCTTGAGTGACTGGTTTAGAGGAAACAAACAAGACAGCTAAGCCACAGGGATTTGCTGAGTATGGCCGTTGGAGTGTGAGGCCAGGTGCTATGCTGACCCCATCAGGGACTTACCCAAGAACGTGGCTAGCAGGGGAAGCTTCCAAACCTTGCAAAAGGGACCTGGAAATAGTGTCCAGTTCCATAGCGGGCAAGAAATGCATGTCTTTGGGCAAAGGTTCCCAGAGACCAATAGTTTATACTGATGTAGTAACTCCAATGTGGTACTGTTTTGTGGTGTTGACATCTCCAATCTCCTTCTAGGTGAAAATTCTCTGTATGGAAGGAAGTTGGATTGTAAACTTGGTAGATCTACTGGAGGTCTGAGGGGGAGCTAAGCAAGTCCCCAGGGAAGGCACTGTGGGCTAACATGCTGCAGTGCTTCTCCTTTGGGGGAGTTGCTCTACATGTCTCTGGCTATGTTTGTCTTGATTTTTGGACCAGAAGTAGGTTATTAAACATGATTATTGCATATATGAATTGGCCTAAATAGGGAGGAGAAGCTCAAGGCTCTTACAACCAGCCTGATGAAATGCTCCTAAAAGGGCCCTCCAGATTTTGGATCAATGGTTTTTAAGAAAAATAAATATGAGTTGAAAGCATAACAAGCTATGCCAATTCAATTCTAATGATAGCTAATTATTATAACCATATTAGTGAACAATCACGGTCCAAATAAAAATAAATTATGAATGAAACATTTTTGAACAGGAAAACAAGTCCTTAAATTACAGAATTTAAAATTATGGTTAGTGGTTATTTCCCCTCGCTTCTGGCTGGATGGAGAGACAAGATGCATCACAATGTGTGGTATTGATGCCAGGCATAAATAGTAAGCAGGAGCAAACCAAGCAGTTTAGAAAAGGTAAGAGCCCATGTCCAGAGTGACCAATCCCACTCAACCACCACCACGCCAACACCACCTCTGGACCCAACCATGGAAATACTAAACATTCCAACCAGGTAACAAGTAATGAGATAATACAACATCAAAGTTCAATGATGAAATAATGTGCATATATCGTCATTCAGAGCAAGATATAATTGATGCTCTATCTTTGAATGTCCTCCTCAAAGCAGTAGCCATCTATTGATTATAGCAAAACCACATTGGAGGAAACCAAATCATAAAAACAATTTTAAGGAAAATCTCAAAAATCTGAAATTGAGAAAAACAACTTAAAGGAAAGATAATTTTAAGTAAAAATCCAAAATTACATTATAATTGAGTGGAGTTTCGGGGTAGTGAGTGGGTTTTCGGTTCAGGGATGGATGGAGTAGAGGGTGGTGTTGGGGGGTTAGGGATTAGAAATGGGTAGAGTTTAGGGGTGGTGAGGGGTTTTAATGTATGAGTGGAAGTTTTGAGTGTTTGGAGTGCTGAGAGGTTTTTAGGGTTCACAGATGGGCAGAGATTAGGGCTGTGAGGAGTTTTTATGGTTGACTGATGGGCAAAGTTTAGGGTGTGAGGGTTTTTTAGCATTCAGGAATGGGTGTAGTTTAGCGTGGTGAGGAGTTTTAAGGGTTCAGAGATGGGTGGAGTTTAGATGTAAATAGGGGTTTTAGGGCTCAGGGATGGGTGGAGTTTAGGGATGAAGAAGGGTTTTTCGTAGCTGGGATGGATGTGGTTAGGGATAATTAGGGTTTTTTAGGGTTCAGGGATGGGTGGAGTTTAAGGGTGGTGAGGGTTTTTTAAGGTTCAGTGAAAGGTACAGTTTAGGTAAAGGAAGAGTTTTTAGGGTTCAGGAATGGGTGGAGTTTAGGGATAGTAAGGAATCTGTAGGATTCAGGAATAGGTGGAGTTTAAGGGTCATGGATAGGTGGAGTGTGGGTGTGGTGAAGTTAAAAAGTAGAAAGGGCTTTTAGGGTCAAGGAAGGTGGGATTTGGGTGTAGTTTTGGCATGGTGACGGATCTTTAGGAGGCTGGGATGCAGGTGTCATGTGTTGTGATGAGCACAGGGATCGGTGGTGTTTAGGGTTGTTGAGGGGTCAGCGAAAAAAAACATAATTGTTTGACAATCTAAAATATATAAATCTGAAGTAATATCCCCTGAACTAAGCACTGCAATAAACACCTCTGGCAAAAATGTAAGACCAGCGACTATTGCATTTACACCTTACAAAATAAGAATGTAAAAGCCAGTTTAGAAATGGTTTCTATTAAATAGTAAATGCCATTCATCCTGTAAATTTCCATTAAACTGTTTAAGTGAAATGAGTTCTCAGTAATGGCATTCCATGAAAATGTTTTTCTACAAAATCACATACAATCACAGAGTGGATGTAGGACATCTTTTTAAAGCTCAACAGTAAGCATGCTGAAATCCTGATCTTTGGAGATCACTTTCTGTAAACCCCAACTTTCTGTTAGAACATATTGACAATCTGCTTAGACCTGTACTGTTTGTCTACAGCTTGTGTATTGCAGACTTTGGTCCTAATTCTGAGTGTGGCGGTCCTCTGATCGCCAAACTTGCGGTGGCTGTTGGACTGCCGCGGTTGTGGCAGTCCGACCACCACATTACGAGGTTGGTGGGCAGCCCGCCAACCTATTGCTGTCTCTGTCGGGATGAGAGTTTCCGATGGGCTGACGGCAGTGCAGGTTGGAATAAGCCAGGGTGGCGCTGAACTCACCACTGCCCTGCTGATTACAACTTGGTTCTCCACCTGCCTTTTCATGGTGGTTTCAAAAACATAAAAAGGCTGGAGCGGAGAACAGGAGCAGGAGGCCCATCATGGGCTGTGCAGGGGTGCCCCTGCCCAGCACCCTTGTAATGTGCGCCGTCTGCTGTGCAGACAGTGCGTATTACGAGGGTGCTGGTGCCACCTGGGGGTGGCAGCATTGCGCCGGCTCGATTACGAGCCAGTGACAATACTGCCACCACATCCCCGCTGGGCTGACAGGTGGAAAAATTGTGATAGCCTTAGGCCCTCATTATAACATTGTCGGCAAATGCCACCTACCGCCACGGCGACGGCTGCCAACATACCGTTGCCGTGGCTACCGACCGTCCACCAAATTATGATCGTAGCCGAAATTCCACCACAAGGCTGGTGGAATTTCGGCTACGGTCATGGTGGCGGACGGCGGTAAAGTGGCGCTGCTGCCAGCAGCAGTGCCATGCCAGCAGAACGCCGCCAACCGTATCTTGTGCCTGGATGTATGTTAGTGAGTGTTGCTGTGAGTGTGTATGAATGTATGCATGCGGCAGTGAATGTGGGAATGTGTGTGTGTATGGGTGTGTATGTATGTGTGTATATGTCGGGGGTCAGGAGTGGGATGGTGGGAGAGGGGTGCAGAGGAGACCCCTATCAGTGCCAGGGAAGTAATTCCCTGGCACTGATAGTGCCTGCTACCATGGTTTTCGTGGCAGTACAGAAACCACGGAAACCATGGTGGTGGGAGGGGTCAAAATGCTATGGGCGGCCTAGTGACGGCTGCCAGGCTGGAGTCTGTAGTCTCGAGCCCGGCGGTCGTTACTGCCATGGCAGTCGGTGTGTTAACTTGGCATTTTGGCTTTGGCCTAACCACCAATGTCATAATAGGGTGGTATGTACCGCCAGCCAGTTGGAGGTACTACCGCCACTATTACACCCACCGCCGGGATCGTAATGACCCCCTTAATGTCATAATGGGGCCGGTGGGGAGGTAGCCCTCCCGTCGGAAGTTTGGTGGACGGGTGTTCCCGTCCCCCAAATTCACAATTGGGCCTTTTGTGATTGACTGCACACCAGAAATAACATGTGACATTTAATTAATACATTTCTGGCAGATCTTGCCATTTTTCCCTGAGGGAAAGCACTGTTTACATGAAGGGCTTATAACCCTCTCAAGGCTAGCCTACTGCAATGATCTGTACCTGGAGACTACCTCGAATTTTACAGCTTTAGCTTCCATTCATTCAGAGTGCAGCAGTTAGACTCACCACTAAATGTCAGTTGCTTGAACGTATTTGGTAACTCAACTCTGTTGGCTTTTAGTGGAACATCCCATCATGTTTATGTCTCTCTGAATAGTACACAGGGGTACTTGAACCAAATTGTTGGTCCTGACACAGTGCACAAGTTATGGAGAAACCTCAGGTTGTTCTGAGTCCAAGCAATTAAACTCTGTGGGGCAGATTTACAAGCCCCTAGCGCCTCTTAGTGCCACCTTAGCCTATTCTTTTTTTTTTTTTATGCTAGACGGCGCTAAGTATGCCATTCCCCTGTGCGATATTTACAAAGTGGTGCAGTGCATGCATTGCACAACTTTGCAACCCGTGCGCCACATTATGCCCGTGCCAGGCATAATGTAGTATGTAAAGGGGTATTCCTCCCGCAGGAGGCCCATATAAATGGTGCAGTAAAATTTACAAGATTTCAGTGCGCCCTTTTTTTCTGTCATTTTTAATGCCTGCGCAAGGCAGCCATTAAAGTGATGCTCCTGTATTGGCATATTGGGATCCTTGTGGTTTGCTGCACTAGAGCCAACATTTTTGGCACTTATGCAGCAAAGAGCCACAATAGCATAAAAAATGTAGATGCTGTTGTGGCAACGACTGCCATGGTGCACCATATTGTTGTTTGGGGCACAGGGGGACGCAAGAAAAGTGTCACAATCTAGTGGATTTATGAGTCTTTTAAGAACCAGTCTGGATTCAGTCCTTTTATCTGTGCATATCCAGGCACACAAAGTACCATTAAGAGTTTATTTAGTTCATCTTCCCACCAGGACCAATATATATTTAGTCACAAATGCAAAATAATTACAATCCCAGTACACTATCTTTACAGTAAGTTGTCACTCTTTTACTAGATAAAGGGAGAAGACAAACTTAGAGGCAGTTTTAGGTCATAGTTTCAACGTTCTCGCTTTGTTTTGTTACAAAGGCCTCAACTGTCCGAAAAGTCTACTTACCTGTCCCAATACCTTGCAATTCCTTGGTGATACATTTCTTTGTATTACTCAAACTTATTTTGTTGGCATGTGTTAGTGTCAGTGTGTTGTGGTGCAATTTATGTTATGTAAAAGCATCTGTTGCTTAAAACAAATGTTACCTTTTGCATTGACTCTACCAAGTCAATATCGTACACCATGAACCCATCGACACCAGCACGGATTTCAAACAACTTCAACCTGAAAGGCACAAACACTTAGAGATCAGCAAGGTATAAAACAACACGTGGGTGTATGTAATATAAATACACCACAGGAATAGGCATAATGCTGCAAATTACTTTTCAAAAAGTAGGTGATTTATTGGCCAGACCGCTGAGATGATGCATGTCTCCAAGTACCTTAGCAACTAGAAGTCTCCTCCATTTATCATCATTCTGAGAACAAACTGAGGCACTAACTCTGCTGACAGTTTGTATAAATAGGGTGGACAAATATTCAAAGACTGTGTGACAAAGAGCACTTAGAAAGAAACATTCTCCAAGAGTGCTAGGGGACTGGAAAAGGAATGGATTTCACACTTGATTGTAACAACATTTAATGAAGCGCACCGCCATTTAAATGGATGCTTTCACTTGAAAGCACTATAACAGTATTATTTCCTGTCCTTAAGACTGGATATAAGTAAGGGTGTGTGTAGCTCATATATATTTCTGCAGCATAATTACGGGTAATTAAGTAAGGAGCATAATCCATCATATAATGCTATTTTCTTCGTGCAAAAAGCACCCTCACGTCTAGAATGAATCAGAGAGATTTCGTGCTAAGAAAATAGTGCTAAATGCAACAGAACATGAACAGCAGCAGCAAGCAGGCATTTGTGCTTTCTTGGTTTGTTTTTCCTGGGCTCCTGCAGTAGGAGTTTTGCCCCAAATTACTCTTAAATATGCAAGCAGGTATAATAGTGTAATTTCGGTAATATTGCATCACTAGTTATGCAGGATTATCAAAATTACTCTGATTACTCCAGTGTAATTAAAAATTCACCCAGGAAGGGGGTTGGAGCTTGCCAAGCTCGAAGATGGCCGTGTAAGCAGAGCGCTCCTCTGGCCAAGATTTGATCCAACATAATCCTGGCGCCTAAATCGCACTACATATGGGCGTGACTGATCATACCAACTGGTTTTTGCCTTTCGCTGCACTATCTGCCCCGCAAACTGAACAACTGCACTGCGTGAAAGCGAGAGGGCACTAGCGGCGGATTGTGGCCTACCTCGCCGGTGGGTATCGCTTGACTGACAAACAGCACTGCAGAGCCTGACGGCAGTTTGAAGCCAGACAGCACCAGTGCTTGATGGCATTCCCTGGTAATCAGGGACACTTCATGTGAGCAGGGGTTGGAGATGATCAGGAAGCAGAGGAGGTGATGACAGGCCAGCTGCCAGTTGAGGGACAGGTGTGGTTGTCACAGGGCCTTTCTTTGGCAGCATGTGCTTGAGGTGGTCCCCGCAACCTGTTTGCCTGCCTGGAGCGACTCTGAGCCGCGTTGTGGCGGTGAGCCATGGGGGAGAGCAGCCTGTCTCCCAATACGGGGGAGGCCTCTGGAGGGGCGGAGCGGCCCTGTCCGTGAGAGGGCTTCAGTGGAGCTGACGCAGGGAGGCCTGGAGATTCAGGAGGGCTCCTTGCACTGTTGAGTGGTAAATTCAACCCTCTCTCCCCCCGGACCCTATTCAACCTTGATGAGGTGTGACTGTTGAATTTTCCTTTAATACCATGTGATAACTAGCCAGACATTCCTGTTGCTGGTGTCCAGGTGGCTGTGTTCACCTGCTAAAAGTTGCATGGACACTTTGCTTGGCTCCCTCGCATTCCAGCCTGTGGCCCAAGATGTAAGTGAGAACGGATATCTGAGTGGCGGGAGCGACTAGAGGCACCAGTCAATTGTGAGAGACTTTGGTGAGCCTGTTCTTAGCTCCTAGAGTTTGCGGCTGGTGAGGCCACTAGGCCTGCTTAATGTGAGGGTTGCAGTGCCCTTCATAGAGCACAAAGGTAAACCAAAACATTGATTAAGCATATGATGTTGAGTAGTTGGACTAGGGCATTCTCATTTAGATTCCTCAGCACAACATGGAGGTAATAATACCCTATAGTGATAGTTATGTTACTATGGAGTGTTACCTCCCAATTTGTAATTTTGTTACAAGAGTTTTCTCTGTTCCCTTTATAAAATGTATCGTCCCTGGCCGGCTACCGTTAAAATTCGTCAGTGTGAGTAGTCTGTGGTAGTAACCTCAGAAAACCGGAAGTGACCAGTTAATAAAGCAAGTGGACTACGTGAGAAAGGGCTCGTACGTGCGACTCCATCTTTACACTAACAGTCAATATTGGTTTATTATTTGAAAACTCTCTTTTAAAATGTGCGCCAACATTTTAGTTGCGTACGACACTCGTACGGGTAACTCGTAAGGATCGGTACACGGCTCCGAGATCTCACGTTTCATTACCTCTTGACAGTGCCAAGAACCCTTTCGTGCGCCTCGGAATCCTTTTTCTCCGGCAGCAGAAGCGCCGCCATGCCGCCAGTAGCCGGGGCTCCCCTCCGGTGGCACGTCTGCACCAGCAGATCCATGTAACTCTTAAGAAACCGCTTCTCCATGTTTACGTACTTGCTGCGGTCTGGCAACAAGAACTCACTCCGATGACCTGAAAACAGGAAAAAAGAACCTGACTCTCTGGACGTGATTATCTTCATGCTTGCAGCTGCAGGCCCTGGCCTGCCAGCAAATCTTTGCAAACTGATTACATTACACTAATTTAAAGCGTACAAGCGCAAAATAATTTTGTCATGATTTTGTTTGTATTTTTTCCTACTGCCCGTCCATGTTAAGTCAAATAGATGCGATTCCTGCAGTTATTTGCTATAGAACATTTTAACAAGCATCGGCAAAGCCAATAAGTCTCGCCTATACAAGGGCTATTGACTTTGGCAATGTGTTTTGCCATGTTGTACATCACTGTGGCTGCTGTTCAGCATGGCTAAAAGTGGGTGGTGTGTCAGACCGGAGTGGGGGAGTAGAGTATCGCAGAATGGATTTGTTGGAATACAATGTCGTAGAATGGAGTAGGTGAAGTGGTGTAGAGGGGAGTAGAGTTCAGTGGTTCAGCGGCAGAGAGTGTCATAGAGTGAAGTGGGGGTGGAAAAGGGTGGGTTGGAGTGGATTGAGGTAGTGGGGTGGATTGAATTGGATTGCAGTGGAGTGGGGTGGATTGTATTGGGTAGAGCAGGTTGGATTGAGTGGGGTGGATTGAAATGAAGTGCAGTGGATTGAATTGGGATGGATTTGAGTGGGGTGGATTAGATTGGAATGGGTGGGTGGTCTGGATTGGAGTGATAGGGCTGGGGTGGATTAGATTGGAGTGGGGTGGATTAGATTGGATTGGAGTGGGGATGATTGGATTGGAATGGGGTGGATTGGATTCACTGGATTGTAGTGGGGTGGATTGGAGTGGGGTGGACTGGATTGGAGTGGAGTAGATTGGATTGAATTGGAGAGAACTGGAGTGGGATGGATGGAATTGGAGTGGGTGGGTTGGATGGATTGGACTGGACTGTAGTGGACTGAAATGGGATGGGGTGGATCGGATTGGAGTGAGGTGGATTGGAATGAAGTGGGGTCGGTTGCAGTGAATGGGGTGGATTGGATTGAGTGGGGTGGATTAAGGTGGGGTGGCGTGGGTTGGACTGGCGTGGATTGGATCGGGTGGAATGGATGGGATGGGATGGAAGGGTTTCGACTGGGAATGGTGGGGTGAGGTGAATTGGAGTGGAGTGGGATGGAGGGAATTGGAGTTGAGTGGAGTGGGCTGGATTGGATTGGAGTGCAGTAGATCAGATTTAAGTGGGGTGGAGTAACTGGAGAGGGTTGGACTGGACTGGAGTGGGGTAGATTAAGATGGTTTTGAGTGCAGTGGGTTGGACTGGAGTAGGGTGGATTCATGTGGACTGAAGTGGGGTGGAATGAAGCAGATTTTATTGAAGTGGGATGGATTGGGGTGGTGTGGGTGGATTGAGTGAGGTGGATTGGTAGCAGGGTTGTATTGGAATGGGTGGATTGGTTAGATTGGAGTGGATTGGTGTGGAGTGGTGTGGGTTGTATTGGAGTAGGGTGGGCTGGAGTGGAGTGGGCTGAGATAAGTTGGAGTGGGGTGGGTTGGACTAGAGTCGATTGGGTTGGAGTGGGCTGGACCAGACTGGAGTGGGGTGGATTGAACTGGAGTGGATTGAGGTGGGATGGGGGTGGATTGGATTGGTTTGGGGGTGGAATGGTGTGGGGTGGACTGGATTGTAGTGGGGTGGGTTGTGGTGGATTGCAGTGGGGTGAACTGGGATGGAGTGAGGTGGATTGGACTAAAGGGGGAATTGGAGTGGGGCAGATTGTTTTGCATTAGAGTGGGTTGTTTGGGATTGGAGAGGGGTAGGGTGGAGTGGGGCAGTTTGGAGTGGAGCAGATTGTTTCGGATTAAAGTGGGGCAGATTGGATTGGGGTAGGTTGAAATGGATTGGAGTGGGGTGCTTTGGAGTGGGATCAATTGTTTTGGATTGGAGTATGGCAGTCTAGAGTGGGGCACAGTGTTTTAGACTGGAGTGGAGCAGATTGCAGTGTGGCAGATTGCAATAGGGTGGATTGGATTGAAGTGGGGTATTGTTTTGGATTGGAGTGGGGCAGATTTGAGTGGGACAGATTGTTTTGGATTGGAGTTTGTTTTGGATTGGAGTGGGGCAGACTGGAGTGGCGTGGAGTCAAGTGGGGCTTACTGTTTTGGATTGGAGTGGGGCAAATTGTTTTGAAATGGAATGGGTCTGATTGTTTTGGATTACAGTGGAGCAAATTGAAGTGTGGCAGATTGTTTTGGATTGGAGTGCAGCACATTGCAGTGGGGCAGATTGTTTTGGATTGGAGTGGCGTGGATTAGAGTGGGACATATTGTTTTGGATTGGAGTGGGGCAGATTGGATTGTGGCGGATTGCAGTGGGGCAGATTGTTGTGAATTGGAATGGGGCAGACTGGAGTGGGCAGATTCTTTTTGGATTGGAGTGCAGCGGATTGCAATGGGGAAGATTGTTTCGGATTCGGCAGATTGGAGTGGGGCAGATTGTTTTGGATTGGAGTGAGGCAGATTTGAGTGGGAAAGATGGGAGTGGGGCATATCGTTATGATCTGGAGTGAATCATATTGTTTTGGGTTGGAGTGGGGAGGATTATTTTGGAATTGAGTGGAGCAGATTGTTCTGACGTGGTGTAGATTGATTTGGATTGGAGTGGGGCAAACTGAAGTAGGGCAGATTAGATTGGGGTGGTTTAGGAGTACTGGAGTGGGGTGGCTTGGAGTGGATTAGTTTGGGGTGTGGTGGATTGGTGTGGGACGAGGTGGGGTGGATTGTAGTGGGGCAGATTGGAAAGGGGTGGATTGGGGTACACTGCACGATTATATGTTAAAGCATCATTTCAGAAATTACACATAATAAAGAAACTATGTCGCTTTGCAATATTTAGAACAAGATAATTGTTTTCCTTTGAGAACAGCGTCCACAAGCAAAAGCAAAAGAAAACATGAGTACCAAGTGAGAAAAGACGAATTGGCAATATAAAAGAAAGTTATCTATAAAAAAATAGAACTTTGCAAATTTGTTTGTCCTGCTGAGCACGTTTTTGACAGCCATATGCCTTCTGTTTGCAGGACACCAGAAGTTAAAAAGTACAAAAAAGGACTTCAGTTACGTCAGGATCAGCGGACGGCACTGATTAGGTTGAACCAATCAGTGCTTAGACTCTGCTCCATGCAGAGGAACAGGAATGATGCCAGGCCTGCAGTGACAAATTATGAGGTTGTAAAGCATAGTGCCACGCAGGCCAACAAATGGTAAGCAACAGGCAGGCTCCAAGCTCTTTACTGTACACAGCAGAGTCTCACAAGCGAGACTCATGCACTAGCGCATACACTCGCGGGCTCAACTCTAAAAAAAAGAAAACAACACTACAGAAATTCAGTAAAATTTTGGATTGACAGTGAAAAAGAATGACAAACATTGCCTTTGTTAATAATATCATTTCTTTCAGACAGGTCTGTGGCTTAGCTTTGGGCTGCAAAACCAGTGAGTTAAGAGTAAATTCTCACTTACATCGTTGGAGGGGGGCTGACTCTAGCTACCTTTATCGGAGTAGAAAGCAGTAGGGGTCATGAAAAGTGCCTTTTTATGAGTTTTGTAGGATCTCCACTGTTTAGATGAATGGGTGTGGGGTTGAGTGTCCTTCACCTTGGGTATCAGAAGTATTGTGGGGCTATGGAGGGACAACGTGGGGAAACACTGGGAGCAATGGAGGTAAGATACAATAATGTGAACAATACCCAGCACACTATGGGCTAGATCTTTTAACTCTCTGGTTGTAAAAGGCAATTGCAATTTGTAACTCTTCTTTTTTCGCCCCAAAGTCTATCTTGCAAATTGACCCATGTACCAGTAGGTCGGTTCACAAAATAAGGAATTGGAGTGGGTTGTAGTCTGACCTACTAATTAATATTCATTAGGTAGGTTGCAAATTGCAACTTACTCCGATTCATCACAAAAAAAGGAATGGTATCCTGCAAGGGTCAGCAGACCACCATGCCTGGAATTGCTTTTAAATAAAACTTTAAAAAAATTGATTTATATACCACATATATTTGTTGTCCACTTCAAAAGATTGCCCACTCTGAGGGGAGTTCTCTGGAGAATTGTGGGTGGATCACCTAATGTCCTTTGCAAATCAGAGCCAACTGCCCTATACCCATTCCAAGAGTTCACTAAGGTGCAGCCTGCTCTGTATCAGTGCCTCCGTGCCCCTCCCAGTCTATGATCCCAGGTAAATTTCCTATATACCCAAGGAGCTATTATAGCAGGAAATGGTCTCGCTGACCAAAGGGGACCCTATCCATAGGTGGGTGTAGGAATTTCCTCGAAAGATATATAAATAGCTGCACAATCTCTGTTTTATATAGTGAAGTGAGAGAAGCAAATAAATGAGTTGTATGCCCCATCAGAAAGCCATATTGTTTCGGTCATGTGTTTATGGCATGTGATAACAAAGGTCTTGTCAAAACAAAATAAGGATCTCTGGCACTTTATATAGTGAAAGGTAATGCCTGCATATATGTGTGGGTGTAAGAATAGTCTTATAAGTTATGGCTATCAGTGAGACGTACAATACAATTGCACCTAGCTAAATTCAGGACAAGTGGAGTTCCTGCTTTATCAGTTTTGGAATGATTCATGCTGTAGTCATGGGGAAATAGGATAGAGACTGTAAGTTTATGGGGACTTTTTTTCCTAAAGAAACACGTATGTATGTAATCTATGGGAACTTGCTTGACACAAGGTTGCTGTTTGAAAAAGGTCAATTTTTAATGTTCTCAAATATCATATTTGTATTTATCTTGGACAAACTAAGTCATTGATCTTTAGAAAGAGGGAGATATAGGACAAAGTAATCTGATTAACTAGATTATCTAAACACTGGGTTACTGTAGACATAAACTGAATAGTGTAAGTCTCCCTAGAACAACTGTATGTTTATGATACAAAAGAATGAATGACACAAGACCTGGCATTATGTTGAAATAATCAAAACTGTTAATCAAGACAACTCACACCGCCATTACATTTCCTTACCAAAAAGCATATACCACATACACATTTTTTCCTGATTGCTGATTCAGTTTGGCCTATGATAAAGTCCCTATATTGTCTAGGTCACTCAATTAATGTTTTTGATTCCCTGATGCAACCAGTAAGTCTTTCATAAAGCAAGGTCAGATTGTGGTTTATAAATCCACTTAGGAAGAAACTTACCAGTTTAGAAAATGAAAGCCTAAAAGCACCAGTAATCTATTTCTTGGATTAACTGTACAGTTTTGGAGAAAAACATTCGGACAACATCAGAATAGGGATCAAAACCAAGCCTCTGAACGAGTCACTAAAAAGAAGTCATGTTCAACTAGGAATGATTGATAACCTCCTACCAGAACTGGCAAGAGCAAAACTGCTTACAGTACGAGATATAAAAAAACGGTTTTGACCTGTTGAGTTAGAAGATGACAATATTTGACACTCCACTGGGCGGCATGCTGTTTTAATGTATAAGGTTATAGGTGTTTCATCGTAAATTAAATTAAAAATAGGGAAACTTGCGAGGTATGAAAATCATTGCTGATGAATTTGTGTACAAAGAAACACAGCCAGGAAGTAAGTAATTAGGCCAATAGAGAATTAAGTTAATCTAAGAAAAAATCTGAAAGAAATGTCTTCTGATGGAAAAGAAGAGTATCACAAAAGAACCTGGTAAAGTGAATCTCATTACGGACAGTTTGAAGGCTATAAAATGTTAAGAAAGTCCTTTGGTTTCTAAGCATTGGCATCTATCTCACCAGGCGTTGTATCCCTAAGAAGCAGGAAAACATTCCACCAACTGAAATAGAAAGATCCTGTATGCAAGTGGCCTGCTGCACATGAAGATGCACATTAGCAGATTAAGGACAGGATGTGAAACACCCCACATTAAATTATTACACCCAGCAGAGCAATTTGAGTTTGGATGTGGTGCTTCAGACAAAGGGCTTGGAGTGATTCACTTACAAGAGAAACAACCCATAGCCTTTGGAGTTCGGGAATGTATAGAAATGACAGATTCAGAAAAACTATGTTAGGAGAAGGGCGTTTTGTGGTCCTGCTCTGAATGAGACCAGTTTAATGGCTGCAGACAGGGACACAATCTGGTCCTAAACTCTTTGAAAGAATCACGAAAAAGCTGTTGGGCTATTTCCCCAGGCGTCTTCAGCACATGAAGCCAAGACTACAGAAATATGAAAATACCATTCATTAGATCCTATCAGCCTGAAGCCACATCAGAAGGCTCAAATGATTAACAGGAACAATAGGCAACAGGGACCCTCAAAATCCATATGGAAAGTTGCCAGAAGTCAGGAAAAGGCCATACCTCATTGATAATACAAACTGCTTTGTGATGGAGCACTACATGTTCAGATCTCACTGCTGACCGAGTTCTGCTGAACTATGGCCCCAACATTTAAGGACAGTGTCTATCCTTGAAATTGACACTTGTCTTACCTAAATCCATGAAATGTGTGTAAAGAAGAAAGTGTGGAGCCATAAAGTGAAGTCTTGGCTTTATAGAAGCAGACTTCTCTGTAAAATATTCAAAAGGAGGTAAGTTCAGCCTGCAGAAGCAGCGTGAGGCCAAGAGGCAGGCAGCAAGTGAGTGAAGGGCTTGTTGTGTGACCTTCTTCTGGTCTGTATGTGTGCTTATATGATTTAAGGAGGTTTACTTTTTCATTCTGTGTACTTTGCACATGTACAGATACTACTTTGAAACACTATATATTGCAATGAGGCACAGCTTTTCATTTGTCCTGCTTATGCTTGATCTACCATTCACACCTAAACAGTTAAATGCCTGAAATGCTCACAACTATCTATGCATAATCCCAACTCCACCAAACGTATTGACGTTTTGATCCATTTTAATATGTTTCTCTATTTGCAACTTGTGCCGTGGATCTTTTTTTTCTTCTTTTTTTGTTGTTTTTACCAGCTTTTGGCCTTATGATCTTTGCGGTCTGTTGCTATGATTCACTCGATTTGTTTTCTTTGTGGTACACTTTTTTATTGACTCTCATTCACAAGTTAAAACAAGTCTCAGGTTATTTTAGTTCTCCTTGTCATATCTCACAAATATCTTCTCACCATTTTGGATGTGACATTCTATAATTTTTCTTTGAGAGCAATACATATAACAGAGTACATAACTGTTATTTGGAAGGTCATACCAATTTTCAGCAAACCTCAGGCCTACTATGTTCAATCAAGGCATTAAGGCCCTCATTATAACATTGGCTGTAAGTGCCGCTCTCCGCCATGATGACTGCCGCCAACATACCGCGACCGCAGCGGTATACAGAATGCTGCGCTCAAAATACACACACATACAAAACTACACCACATTGGACAATGCAAACTACACACACACCTGACACACATACACACACCACACCACTATAAAACACACCCCCACACACTACCCACAACCCTTTACGACCCAAAGAATTTGGCAAGTGAGAGAGAGACAAGCCAGGAGCACCCACTGAATCTGAACCACAAAACACCATCAACCATACACCATCTACGCACCTCACAGCACACACTCCAACACATCACCCCACACAACCTCACACACACCACTCACACTACACCCATGGCACCACAAAGACTCCCCAGATTCTCTGAGGAGGAGCTAAGGGTTATGGTGGAGGAAATCATCCGGGTAGAGCCACAGCTATTCGGATCAGAGGTGCAGCAGACGTCCATTGCTAGGAAGATGGAGCTATGGCGGACAGTCGTGGACAAGGTCAACGCCGTGGGACAGCACCCCAGAACAAGGGATGACATCTGGAAGAGGTGGAACGACCTACGTGGAAGGTGCGTTCCGTGGTTGCAAGACACCAGATAGCTGTCCAGAGGACTGGCGGTGGACCCCCACCTCCTCCCCAACAACTAACAACATGGGAGGAGCAAGTATTGACGATCATGCATCCTGAGGGCCTGGCAGGAGTAGCAGGAGGACTGGACTCTGGTAAGTCAAATCTTTACAACTTAATCCCCCCTACCTTCATGCGATAACAAACACCTACCCCTACCCTCACTCCCATCACTCCACCACCTCACATATACCCCACCATCACAACCCCCCATCCCAATACCAAGCCCTGCATGCAACACCAATGCATGGACCCCCATCACAGACCTGCATGGACACCCATCACCACAGCATGCACACTAGTGACAATCACTTAGCCAACCAAATCACATCTCACAGAAGCCAAAGCTCTCTTGGTAATAACAACCATAGAGGGAAACATACCCATGCACAAGATGTCACAAGCAGAAACAATAACACTGCATTTACATCCCCACATGACCCCCACACAATGTCACTGGAGAGGAGGTGCCAGCCACATCCAGTTCCCCCCAGAAGAGGCTCACAGTGATGACAGCAGCTCCGCACGCCTGGATCAGGATGACCAACCTGGCCCATCAGGGACCTCTGGACAGTCGGTGACCCAGCCACATTCCCAAACCACCACAGAGCCTCCCCCCTCAGGAAATACCAGCACAGCACCCACCCACCCAGCTGGCCCATCCCTCTGTCCTCAGGACACGTCAATCTGCAGTGTGTCCACCACTACAGGGACCCCAGGCAACCCAACAAACACAGGACGATCAGGGAACTGGGGTCAGTGGCAGTGGGCACACGGTTCAGGGGACAGAGAAACAGGACAACAGGGAAGCTGGGAGGACTGCAATGCAACAGGGGGAACAGACTCTCCACGAGGCACTCACCAACATCCTGGGAACATACCACCATTCCCAGGAGACCAGAGGCCAGATACTGGTCAGGCTGCAGGAGACCCAGAGGCTGCAGGAGGGACAGTACCTGGGGGTCAGGGAGGACCTGAGGGACGTCCACATCACCCTGGTCACCATTGCAGGGGTGCTGACAGACATGGCCAACACCATGAAGGAGGCAGTGGCACACCAACGGGCCCCTGACACTAGCCACACCGAAGAACAGCCCTTCACCTCCGTCGACGCTTGTGATCAGAAGGCCCCGCCACTGGAACAACAAGCCACCAGCACCCCACCCCCTGCAGAAGGAGAACCACCACGCAAAAGGTCCCTGTGATCCAGGCAGAAGCCAGAGAACATTGCCAAGACCCCCGCCAGGAAATAAGACTCCCCTGATTATCACCCTTGTGTCCCACTCTCTCACACTGTCCACCTTGAACTGCCATTGCTCCACTTCCTATGCCCCCTTGGACAAGGCACCTGTTATACCAATAGACTGGACTCTATCCTGGACATTTCTCCACCATCAACCCAGCCCTTTGCAATCCCCCCTACACATATTATCACAGAAATAAACACCCTTGGAACAAATACAAGTATGGAGTCTGTCAATTTATTGAAATATGTATTACTTAAACAAGCTGTAAACTTTGCAATTCAAATGTACAGTTATATTTACATAGGTATGACCTGTAGTGGGCAGCAGTAAACACACCAGGAGCCTGAGTGAGGCACAGATATCTGAAAATAGAGATGCCAAAGGGTACAGTAAGTGGCCATAGAAATAGGGAAATCAGGCTGCCATGTACAATGTCCAACACAAAACTGAAATGGAAGGTGAAGTTACAGTGTCTTACCTTTGGGTCACTGGAACTACTGTTGGATTATTGTAGTTCTATTGTCCACATCCTCTTCCTCTGCCTCCTCTTCGTCACTGTCCACAGGCTCCACCGCTGCCACACAACCATCCCCAGGCTCATCCTGCTACAGAAAAGGCATCTGGCGTCTCAAGGCCAGGTTGTGCAACATGCAACTATGATTTGGCACACCTTCTTGGGTGAGTAGTACAGGGATCCACCTGTCAGATGGAGGCACCGGAATCAGGCCTTCAATAGGCCAAAGGTGCGCTCAATGATCCTCCTTGTTTGCCCATGTGCCTCATTGTAACGTTCCTCTGCCCTTGTCCTGGCATTCCTCACTGGGGTCAGTAGCCATGAGAGGTTGGGGTAACCAGAGTCACCTGTAAATATCAAGACATACCTGTTAGCCACACACTCACCCTTAGGGACAACCCCACACCCATATACCTACATCAAATTCGTGGGGACAATGGGCTCACCTATTAGCCATACCGGTGCCTCTGGAGTTGAGCCATCACATGGGATGCTGCTATTCCTCAAGATAAAGGCATCATGCACAGAGCCAGGATACTTTGCATTGACATGGGAGATGTACTGCTCCGCCAAACACACCATCTGCACATTCAGAGAGTGAAATCTCTTTCGATTTCTAAACACCTGTTCATTTCTCCGGGGGAGCGACAAAGGCAATATGTGTACCATCAATGGCACCAATGATGTTGGGGATATGTCCCAGTGCATACAAGTCAGCCTCCACTGTGGCCAAATCATCCACCTGGGAGAATACGATGTAGCTGCGCATATGTTTCAGCAGGCCAGACAACACTTTGGTCAGCACGTTTGAGAACATAGACTGTGACATCCCTGATGCCATGGCCACTGTCACTTGGAAGAAACCACTTGCCAAGAAATGGAGCACTGACAGGACCTGCACTAGAGAGGGGATACCTGTGGAGTGGCGGATAGCTGAAATCAGGTCTGGCTCCAATTGGGCACACAGCTCTTGGATTGGGGCCCTATCAAGTCTGTAGGTTAGGATAATGTGCCTGTCCTCCATTGTCGCCAGGTCCACAATGGGTCTGTACACAGGGGATGTCACCATCTCCTATTCCTCCTCAGTGGTAGAACTCTAGGTGGAAAAACGGTGAGCAGAAGGTCAGATTCAAACGAATACTCGGATTAATATGCAATTTCTGTTTTACAGAAACAGTATGTGAACTTGTAAGTCAGTCGATGTGCCTATGTCTGATGTGACACAGTTAGGTGCCATGGCCTGTGCCCCCCTGAAATGGCGGCTGCCTGACCTGTGAGGAGGGAAAAGTGGAAATGAGGTAATTCTGCTGGCGTTGTGGTCGATGACCGCATGCCACACCCCATTGATTATCATTGGGGCCAACGGGTTCCAGGAGCCAATGGCGATGTATGCCAGCGGTGACGGTACGCACCGCCGCGGACGTGACCGCCATTTTCTATCTGTTCACTCACTTGCTACCTGACCCTCAACAGGAGAGGACCTACACTGCAAGTGCTGCTGTGACCTGTGTCTGGAATCGACCATGGCTCGAGTGTCTGGGGAAAGGGCCCCTGCCTTCCCTTCGGAGAAGTTGGAGAGACTGGTGGATGGGGTCCTACCCCAGTACTCTTTACTTTACGGTCCTCCAGACCAACAGGTGAGTACACTGTGAGCATGATGCATGGTGCATGAGTGTATGGAGTGCTGTGTGTGTAAGCCTCATGTGGGGGGGCTGAGGGGTCCTGGGCAGAGTGCTACATGTATGGTGGTCAATGTCTGTGTGTAAGGGGATGGGAGGGATATGGTGGGCCATGAGTATGACAGTCCGGACGGTATGACTAATACCTTTTCTGATGTATTTTTCCTGCAGGTCAGCGCCCATCAGAAAAAGGGTATTTGGAGTGCCATCGCCAAGGAGGTGCTGACTCTGGGGGTCTTTGACAGGCAGAGCACCCACTGCCACAAATGGTGGGAGGACCTGCACCGCTGGGTAGGGAAGACGGTGGAGGCCCATCTGAGGCATGCCTCCCATCGTACCCTGACCCCCCTGATGTTCCGCATCCTGGCAGTGGCCTATCCAGAGTTGGGCACTTGAAGGCATCACAGCAGCCACAAGGGGGTGGGTACAGATTCAGATTCTTGACTTTGCGTGCGTTAAGGTGTTACCTGGGTGGGGGATTTGGGCTGTGGGTGCCCCTAGGCCCGGGCGAACATGGCAGGGTAGGTTCCATGATGGGCAAGCTCAGATGCACTCCAACCACGATAATGTTGGTGGGCATTCCACTACTGGGAAGGGTCCTGTGGGTTTCAGGTGTGCAGCTAATGGTGTTAGGCATTGTACCCCATGGGCTGGTGACTAGCATTGTAACTGGTAGTGCATGGCCTAGTGTATAGGGCTGTTCCCTGTGAGTTGTGTACGCCAACGGTAGTGTTGTTGCTGGCATTGACCAAGTGTATCCTCTGTCTCTCCCCCCCTTTTTGTTTTGTCTCCCTGTTCTTGTGTGCATTAGCATCATCTGGCGGAGGAGCACAGGCACCGGCGACGGAGGCAGCTGCATCCCACATGGGCCTGGAGGCCGAATCCACCAATGGTGAGGGCACCAGTGGGACGGAGGGTGAGGGGAGCACAACGAAGGAGACAGGAGGGGACAGTACTAACAGCGACTCCTCCTCCGATGGAAGCTTCCTGCCGGTGGCGGACACCTCCGTGCCCACCCCACTACAGGTACAGCCGCCACCCCCGTACCAGCACCGCCGTCCCAGCAGCCCCTCAGCGTGTTTCCCCTGCCCGCTCACCCAGGAGGGTGGGCATCTCCTTTGCCCCAGGCACCTCAGGCCCTGTCCCAGTCAGCCCTGCTGCCCTCAGTGAGGAGGCTATTGACCTCCTGAGATCACTCTCATGAGAACCATACTGAATGCCATCCAGGGTCTAGCAGGGCATTTGCAACAAACAAATGCATACCTGTAGAGCATTGTACTTCGGTGTGGCGGCCCAACAGAGAGCATTCCAGGCTCTGGCCAACTCACTGATGGCAGCCATTGTCCCTGTCTCCAGCCTCCCCCTCCAACTTCCTCTACCCAGTCCCAATCCCCTCATCCCCAGCCTATCTCAAGCACACCTTCAGACCAGCATTCACCCAAATCAACACACAGAAGTGGCTCAGGCAAACACAAGCACCACACTTCATCACACAGGCACTCACACAAGCACCATCCAGATGCAGACACACAAACATCCACTGCCTCCACTGTGTCCCCCTCCTCCTCGTCATCCACCTCCCTCCCAGTAGCGTCTCCACTCACACCTGCTTGCACTACATCCTCATCCACTACCTCCATCACCAGCATGCCTATCACTACGCGCTCCTCACTGACAGTCACCACCCCCACATCCATGCACACGTCCCCTGTGTCCTCTCCCACTGTGTCTGTGACCCCTCCTCCCAAAGTACACAAACACAAGCACACAGACACCCAACAGCCATCCACCTCACAACAGCATCCAGCCCATGCACCTGCACCCAAACACACCAGACTGACACCTGCTACAACAACTCCCTCTTCCTCCACTCCCAAACCTTCACCCTCTTCCCGCCCCAGTGTCCCTAAGAAGCTTTTCCTCGCCAGCATTGACCTATGCATTGACCTATTCCCTACCCCTCTCCCACTCCGTCCTTCACTTCGGGCCAGGGTGGCCAGAACCCAGCCCAGCACCTCAGCCACCCAGTCCACGGCCACTGTGGTTTCTGCAGCTACAGCAGGTGTGAGAGGCTCCAAGGAGGCACCCGTCAGCACAGCCAATGTGCTAGCACCACCTGCCAAGGCCAAGAAGGGGCCGCCACCTAGCAAGGGCAAGAAAGGGACACCAGCCTGCAAGGTGAAGGAGGCACCACCAGCCAGCAAGGGTAAGGAGGCACCACCAGCCAGCAAGGGTAAGGAGGCACCACCAGCCAGCAAGGGCAAGAAAAAAAAACACAACTGGCAGAAGCAAGGAGGCACCACCATCTGCCAGGGCAGGAAGGGGCACACAACACCACCTGCACCACGGCCAGCAGCACCACTGCCAGCACCACTGCCAGCAGCAGCAGCCCCAGTGGGCAGCAGTCAGAGGCTGCAGGGGAAGGGCTGGAGCCTCCCCCCACCACTGACAGCACCGCCACCTGCACCGCGGACAGCACCGCTACCTGCACCACGGCCAGCACCGCCACCTGCACCGTGGCCAGCAGCAACACTGCCAGCAGTAGCAGCCCCAGTGGGCAGCCATCCGAGGCTGCAGGGGAAGATCTGGAGCCTCCTCCCACCACTGACAGCACCGCCACCTACACCGCTACCTGCACCCCAGCCAGCACCGCCACCTGCACAGCAGGCAGAAGCACCACCTGCACCGTGGCCAGCAGCACCACTGCCAGCAGCAGCAGCCCCAGTGGGCAGCCATCCGAGGCTGCCGGTGAAGGGCTGGAGCTTCCCACCACCACTGCCAGCACCATTGCTAGCAGCAGCAGCCCCAGTGGGCAGCAGTCAGAGGCTGCAGGGGAAGGGCTGGAGCCTCCCACCACCACTGACAGCACTGCCACCTGCAGCGCAAATGCCATCCACTGAGCAGCCGTCACCGCTGGGGAGCAGTGTGTAGTAGTGACTACATGGGCTGCAGTGCATCCTGGCCCCTGCAACACCTGTCGGTGTGACACCACGGTGAAGGACTGTGACCTTGCTCCATCCAGGATGAAGCACACTGGGTACAAATCCCCCTCCAGAACCAGTGGAAGAAGGCATCCACTCACCCCCTCCTTGGCAGGATGAAGCACACTGGGCACAAAGCCCCCTCCAGAACCAGTGGAGAAGCCACCCACTTGAGAGACTGTTGCCTTGCACTCCCCAGGACCAAGCAGTGGGTAAACCACCCACTTGAGAGACGGTGGCTTTGTACTCCCCAGGACCAAGCAGTGGGCAAACCACCTACTAGAGAGACTGTGGCTTTGCACTCCCCAAGACCAGGCAGTGGGCAAACCACACACTAGAGAGACTGTGGCCTTGCACTCCCCAGGACCAAGCAGTGGGCAAACCACACACTTGAGAGACTGTGGCTTTGCACTCCCCAGGACCAAGCAGTGGGCAAACCACCCACTAGAGAGACTGTGGCTTTGCACTCCCCAGGACCAAGCAGTGGGCATGGAGCCCCTCCAGGCCAGTGGTGTTGTACCATCTTCCGGCTGAGGTGTCCCCCCATTCCCCGTCCCCCTAAAGTGCCTGTGTTTTTTCGACCTCATGCCCCTGCAGAGTTCTCTCCGTATTGAGGCAGGAGTCAAGTGTGGCCCTGGCCTATGTGTTATGGCCCCATGGGCCATAGACATTTTGGAGTGGGCATTGTCCCTCCTTTTGTATATGTTGTACATACTGTTTATTGATTTAAGGACGTATTTATCTAAAACTGTACTATTATACTCATTTTACTCCATTCCTTTTGTCCTAGCATTATTCCTGAGGGTTACGAGGTGTATATGTAATGTTGTTGCATGTGTTTGTGTGTATGGTGATGAGGGTGGGGGTGGGGGTGTTGCATGTTGCATGTTGCGTGTGTGTGTCACTCTCTCCCCCCCTTGTGTGCTAGATGGAGTACTCACCATGGTCGTCTTCGCCGGCGTTCGTGTTCCTGGTGTATGAGGAGGTACACCAGCATTGGAAAAATGTACAGTTCGGGCTCCATGGCATCGTGGTTCTTCCTTGAGTGTCGAGAGGTGAGTCATTTCCCCTCAGTGTACTGTTTCCGCTGTGCTTTTGATGGCGTTGGTACCGCCCCGTAAAAGGTGGCGGATAGGCCTGTTGCAATGCTGTGGGCGGTACATTGTCTTCCGCCTGGCTGTTGGCGGTTACTGCTGCAGTGTTTGTTGCTACCGCCGTGGCGGTCGGTGTATTAAAGTGGCTGTCTGTGCTGGCTGTTTCCACCGCGGTCATGATTCCATTTTTTTTTTCCGCCCGCCTGTTGGTAGTATTACCGCCGCTTTATCACCAACCAGGAGGGTTGTAATGAGGGCCTACATTTGGAGAAAATTAAAATGTGATTGTTATTTGACTATACATAGATTCTTTGCGTCCTAGTCATAAATGACTTCTTAAATGACCTCAAGGTCTGCCAGTTAGGGGAGGGAGAGGGAAAATCACAACAATCACGGGACACTAACATGCATATCGGACCCAAACTACCAATGAGATGTTATTTGAAATGGACAAGCAAAACTGGATTTTCAATGTTTTTGACCCCATGAAGCCAACTGATTTTTTTTACCGTAACATGTGCTATGAGATTGCTGTTTTGGGATATTTACATATTTTCAAAATGTAATTAAAGTGAAAGATTTTTTCAGATTCATATAATGCTGCAAGAATTCTCCTCGTCGCTGACAACACACCCATGTTTGGCATCACAATCTCCCCATTATTCAAAGTAAGGCATCCATAAGTAATTTTAATAAAACACTTACATTGGACAACCAAATTGATAAAGAAGGCAAAACGTGGCACTTGCAATTGAAAGTCGTAAAGGCCATCCATCCATCTAGTGCTTCAAACAAACTAACAAGGAGTAAACTATGTTGTAGCTGCATTGTTAATTAGTGCCACGCAGCCTTATTGTAGACTCCTAAGATTTTATAATTCAGAAGCCAAGAAATCCCTATTAAAGCACAACTGAATGTATAATGCACTGCACTATACACAAAGACCTTCACAGCCAATTCCCACCATGCATTGCAACACTCTGTGCAACATCTGCTTGGCTGTATAAATTTGATTCAGCAGAACCACTTCTGTTACTAGATGGCAGGTGTAAAGAAATGGCTCCCTGTTGCAGTTACCCCCCACTTTTTGCCTGATACTGATGCTGACTTGACTGAGAAGAGTGCTGGGACCCTGCTAACCAGGCCCCAGCACCAGTGTTCCTTCACCTAAAATGTACCATTGTATCCACAATTGGCACACCCTGGCATTCAGATAAGTCCCTTGTAACTGGTACTTCTAGTACCAAGGGCCCTGATGCCAAGGAAGGTCTCTAAGGGCTGCAGCATGTCTTATGCCACCCTAGAGACCCCTCACTCAGCACAGACACACTGCTTACAAGCCTGTGTGTGCTAGTGAGAACAAAATGAGTAAGTCGACATGGCACTCCCCTCAGGGTGCCATGCCAGCCTCTCACTGCCTATGCAGTATAGGTAAGACACCCCTCTAGCAGGCCTTACAGCCCTAAGGCAGGGTGCACTATACCATAGGTGAGGGTACCAGTGCATGAGCACTGTGCCCCTACAGTGTCTAAACAAAACCTTAGACATTGTAAGTGCAGGGTAGCCATAAGAGTATATGGTCTGGGAGTCTGTTTTACACGAACTCCACAGCACCATAATGGCTACACTGAAAACTGGGAAGTTTGGTATCAAACTTCTCAGCACAATAAATGCACACTGATGCCAGTGTACATTTTATTGCAAAACACACCCCAGAGGGCACCTTAGAGGTGCCCCCTGAAACTTAACCGACTGTCTGTGTAGGCTGACTAGTTCCAGCAGCCTGCCACACCAGAGACATGTTGCTGGCCCCATGGGGAGAGTGCCTTTGTCACTCTGAGGCCAGTAACAAAGCCTGCACTGGGTGGAGATGCTAACACCTCCCCCAGGCAGGAGCTGTAACACCTGGCGGTGAGCCTCAAAGGCTCACCCCTTTGTCACAGCCCAGCAGGGCACTCCAGCTTAGTGGAGTTGCCCGCCCCCTCCGGCCACGGCCCCCACTTTTGGCGGCAAGGCTGGAGGGAACAAAGAAAGCAACAAGGAGGAGTCACTGGCCAGTCAGGACAGCCCCTAAGGTGTCCTGAGCTGAGGTGACTCTGACTTTTAGAAATCCTCCATCTTGCAGATGGAGGATTCCCCCAATAGGGTTAGGATTGTGACCCCCTCCCCTTGGGAGGAGGCACAAAGAGGGTGTACCCACCCTCAGGGCTAGTAGCCATTGGCTACTAACCCCCCAGACCTAAACACGCCCTTAAATTTAGTATTTAAGGGCTACCCTGAACCCTAGAAAATTAGATTCCTGCAACTACAAGAAGAAGGACTGCCTAGCTGAAAACCCCTGCAGCGGAAGACCAGAAGACGACAACTGCCTTGGCTCCAGAAACTCACCGGCCTGTCTCCTGCCTTCCAAAGATCCTGCTCCAGCGACGCCTTCCAAAGGGACCAGCGACCTCGACATCCTCTGAGGACTGCCCCTGCTTCGAAAAGACAAGAAACTCCCGAGGACAGCGGACCTGCTCCAAGAAAAGCTGCAACTTTGTTTCCAGCAGCTTTAAAGAACCCTGCAAGCTCCCCGCAAGAAGCGGGAGACTTGCAACACTGCACCCGGCGACCCCGACTCGGCTGGTGGCGATCCAACACCTCAGGAGGGACCCCAGGACTACTCTGATACTGTGAGTACCAAAACCTGTCCCCCCTGAGCCCCCACAGCGCCGCCTGCAGAGGGAATCCCGAGGCTTCCCCTGACCGCGACTCTTTGAACCTAAAGTCCCGACGCCTGGGAGAGACCCTGCACCCGCAGCCCCCAGGACCTGAAGGACCGGACTTTCACTGGAGAAGTGACCCCCAGGAGTCCCTCTCCCTTGCCCAAGTGGAGGTTTCCCCGAGGAATCCCCCCCTTGCCTGCCTGCAGCGCTGAAGAGATCCCGAGATCTCTCATAGACTAACATTGAAAACCCGACGCTTGTTTCTACACTGCACCCGGCCGCCCCCGCGCTGCTGAGGGTGAAATTTCTGTGTGGACTTGTGTCCCCCCCGGTGCCCTACAAAACCCCCCTGGTCTGCCCTCCGAAGACGCGGGTACTTACCTGCAAGCAGACCGGAACCGGGGCACCCCCTTCTCTCCATTCTAGCCTATGTGTTTTGGGCACCACTTTGAACTCTGCACCTGACCGGCCCTGAGCTGCTGGTGTGGTGACTTTGGGGTTGCTCTGAACCCCCAACGGTGGGCTACCTTGGACCAAGAACTGAACCCTGTAAGTGTCCTACTTACCTGGTAAAACTAACAAAAACTTACCTCCCCCAGGAACTGTGAAAATTGCACTAAGTGTCCACTTTTAAAACAGCTATTTGTCAATAACTTGAAAAGTATACATGCAATTTTGATGATTTGAAGTTCCTAAAGTACTTACCTGCAATACCTTTCGAATGAGATATTACATGTAGAATTTGAACCTGTGGTTCTTAAAATAAACTAAGAAAAGATATTTTTCTATATAAAAACCTATTGGCTGGATTTGTCTCTGAGTGTGTGTACCTCATTTATTGTCTTGTGTATGTACAACAAATGCTTAACACTACTCCTTGGATAAGCCTACTGCTCGACCACACTACCACAAAATAGAGCATTAGTATTATCTATTTTTACCACTATTTTACCTCTAAGGGGAACCCTTGGACTCTGTGCATGCTATTCCTTACTTTGAAATAGCACATACAGAGCCAACTTCCTACATTGGTGGATCAGCGGTGGGGTACAAGACTTTGCATTTGCTGGACTACTCAGCCAATACCTGATCACACGACAAATTCCAAAATTGTCATTAGAAATTGATTTTTGCAATTTGAAAAGTTTTCTAAATTCTTAAAAGACCTGCTAGGGCCTTGTGTTAGATCCTGTTTAGCATTTCTTTTTAGAGTTTAAAAGTTTGTAAAAGTTTGAATTAGATTCTAGAACCAGTTGTAGATTCTTAAAAAGTATTCCAACTTTTAGAAGCAAAATGTCTAGCACAGATGTGACTGTGGTGGAACTCGACACCACACCTTACCTCCATCTTAAGATGAGGGAGCTAAGGTCACTCTGTAAAATAAAGAAAATAACAATGGGCCCCAAACCTACCAAAATACAGCTCCAGGAGCTTTTGGCAGAGTTTGAAAAGGCCAACCCCTCTGAGGGTGGCAACTCAGAGGAAGAGGATAGTGACCAGGAGGAAAATTCCCCCCTACCAGTCCTATCTAGGGAGAACAGGGTCCCTCAAACCCTGACTCCAAAAATAATAGTCAGAGATGCTGGTTCCCTCACAGGAGAGACCAACACCTCTGAAATCACTGAGGATAACTCCAGTGAAGAGGACATCCAGTTAGCCAGGATGGCCAAAAGATTGGCTTTGGAAAGACAGATCCTAGCCATAGAGAGGGAAAGACAAGAGATGGGCCTAGGACCCATCAATGGTGGCAGCAACATAAATAGGGTCAGAGATTCTCCTGACATGTTGAAAATCCCTAAAGGGATTGTAACTAAATATGAAGATGGTGATGACATCACCAAATGGTTCACAGCTTTTGAGAGGGCTTGTGTAACCAGAAAAGTGAACAGATCTCACTGGGGTGCTCTCCTTTGGGAAATGTTCACAGGAAAGTGTAGGGATAGACTCCTCACACTCTCTGGACAAGATGCAGAATCTTATGACCTCATGAAGGGTACCCTGATTGAGGGCTTTGGATTCTCCACTGAGGAGTATAGGATTAGATTCAGGGGGGCTCAAAAATCCTCGAGCCAGACCTGGGTTGATTTTGTAGACTACTCAGTAAAAACACTAGATGGTTGGTTAACTGGAAATGAAGTGTGTGACTATGTTGGGCTTTATAATTTGTTTATGAAAGAACACATTCTAAGTAACTGCTTCAATGAAAAGTTGCATCAGTATCTGGTAGACCTAGGTCCAATTTCTCCCCAAGAATTGGGAAAGAAGGCAGACCACTGGGTCAAGACTAGGGTAACCAAAACTTCCACTGGGGGTGACCAAAAGAAAGGGGTTACAAAAACTCCCCAGGAGAAAGTGGGTGACACTAGAAACAAAGAAAAAGAGTCCTCTGTAGGCCCCCAAAAACCAGAACAGGTGGGTGGGCCCCAAGACACAACCCAAAACAAAGGTGGGTACCAGGGTAAGAACTGGGATGCCACTAAGGCAGGGTGCCACAACTGTAAACAGTCTGGGCACCACACCAAGGACACTTCTTGTCCCAAAAACAAACCCCAGAACAAAATTCCAGGGGTAACCAGTGTAGCCATGGGAGATGACTCCTCAGATGAGGAGGTCTTCATAGCCTTCAACTGGAAACAGGGCCCTACAGGTGAGTTGGAGATTCCAGAGGGAAGTAGACACTTCCACCACCTACTGGTGAATGGAATCCCAACCACTGCCCTGAGAGACACTTGTGCCAGTCACACTATTGTGCATGACAGGCTGGTGCTCTCAAACCAGTACATCCCAGGTGAGACTGCCAGGGTAAGAGTTAGCCTAGACAGGGTCACTAAGAGGCCTGTGGCTTTAGTGCCCATAGAAGTGGGTGGCACTCTTAGCTGGAGAAGGGTAGTAGTCAGTACAGACCTCCCCCTTGATTGTCTCCTTGGAAATGACTACCCAGAGGTTAGTCAGAGCCCAAGAGAGGAACTGGTCCAGTGCCAGTCCTCTCCCAAGGATTCTGGAAGTCCTGCCTCTGCAGTAAATGCAAGCAGGCCCCAGAAGAAGAAGAAAAGAAAACAGAGTAGGAAGGGTGGACAACCTTTAGCCAAGGTTACAGCAAGCCAAGGAGATTCTGCTCCAGTAGGGGAGAACTCCAAAAATGGCCCTGATAAAGTCCAACCTGACCCACAAGAAGTCCTGGCTAGTCAGGCAACTGTTAAACCTGAGTGGGTGGCTCCTCAGCTAACAGAAGAAAGAGTGGAAGAAGGGTGTTTACTACAAGATGTGGTAACCCCCCACTCTAATACAGCAGACAGGCAACCTGAACCCAAAGAGGCCTGTAACTTAGCCCCTTCCCTTTTAGGTGAAGAGCTAAAGGTGTGGTTCTGGGCACTGACAGCTGTCAGTGGCCTCTGCTGGGTGTTAGCCTTTATGGCTGCACTATCCTTAGCATGGTGGTCTGACCCCATGCCAAATAGCAAGTTAGGCCCCCTGACCCTATTAGTCATGGTGGGGTTACTCCAGCTCTGGGTAACCTCTCTGGGTAAGCTAGGGGTAACCCTGGCCAAGATAAGGTTAGCAGAGGTGGATACCTCTAAGACCAAAATAGAAAGAATGGGTGGAGACATTGAAGAGGCAGACAAGAGGCAATTCAGACTAGGTCCTATCACTGTGGAAGTAGGTCAGTTCCCCAAAGGGAATGACCTGAACAGAAGGATGTAAGGCAGAGTAGGCCCTGCAACTAACCAGCCTATTTCTCCTACTCTTCCTCGCCTGACAGACTAGGAAGACTCTCCCAGCTTGGGCTGAGTCTCCTGGCCTGTGGGCTGGGGGGGGCTTGTGTAAAGAAATGGCTCCCTGTTGCAGTTACCCCCCACTTTTTGCCTGATACTGATGCTGACTTGACTGAGAAGAGTGCTGGGACCCTGCTAACCAGGCCCCAGCACCAGTGTTCCTTCACCTAAAATGTACCATTGTATCCACAATTGGCACACCCTGGCATTCAGATAAGTCCCTTGTAACTGGTACTTCTAGTACCAAGGGCCCTGATGCCAAGGAAGGTCTCTAAGGGCTGCAGCATGTCTTATGCCACCCTAGAGACCCCTCACTCAGCACAGACACACTGCTTACAAGCCTGTGTGTGCTAGTGAGAACAAAATGAGTAAGTCGACATGGCACTCCCCTCAGGGTGCCATGCCAGCCTCTCACTGCCTATGCAGTATAGGTAAGACACCCCTCTAGCAGGCCTTACAGCCCTAAGGCAGGGTGCACTATACCATAGGTGAGGGTACCAGTGCATGAGCACTGTGCCCCTACAGTGTCTAAACAAAACCTTAGACATTGTAAGTGCAGGGTAGCCATAAGAGTATATGGTCTGGGAGTCTGTTTTACACGAACTCCACAGCACCATAATGGCTACACTGAAAACTGGGAAGTTTGGTATCAAACTTCTCAGCACAATAAATGCACACTGATGCCAGTGTACATTTTATTGCAAAACACACCCCAGAGGGCACCTTAGAGGTGCCCCCTGAAACTTAACCGACTGTCTGTGTAGGCTGACTAGTTCCAGCAGCCTGCCACACCAGAGACATGTTGCTGGCCCCATGGGGAGAGTGCCTTTGTCACTCTGAGGCCAGTAACAAAGCCTGCACTGGGTGGAGATGCTAACACCTCCCCCAGGCAGGAGCTGTAACACCTGGCGGTGAGCCTCAAAGGCTCACCCCTTTGTCACAGCCCAGCAGGGCACTCCAGCTTAGTGGAGTTGCCCGCCCCCTCCGGCCACGGCCCCCACTTTTGGCGGCAAGGCTGGAGGGAACAAAGAAAGCAACAAGGAGGAGTCACTGGCCAGTCAGGACAGCCCCTAAGGTGTCCTGAGCTGAGGTGACTCTGACTTTTAGAAATCCTCCATCTTGCAGATGGAGGATTCCCCCAATAGGGTTAGGATTGTGACCCCCTCCCCTTGGGAGGAGGCACAAAGAGGGTGTACCCACCCTCAGGGCTAGTAGCCATTGGCTACTAACCCCCCAGACCTAAACACGCCCTTAAATTTAGTATTTAAGGGCTACCCTGAACCCTAGAAAATTAGATTCCTGCAACTACAAGAAGAAGGACTGCCTAGCTGAAAACCCCTGCAGCGGAAGACCAGAAGACGACAACTGCCTTGGCTCCAGAAACTCACCGGCCTGTCTCCTGCCTTCCAAAGATCCTGCTCCAGCGACGCCTTCCAAAGGGACCAGCGACCTCGACATCCTCTGAGGACTGCCCCTGCTTCGAAAAGACAAGAAACTCCCGAGGACAGCGGACCTGCTCCAAGAAAAGCTGCAACTTTGTTTCCAGCAGCTTTAAAGAACCCTGCAAGCTCCCCGCAAGAAGCGGGAGACTTGCAACACTGCACCCGGCGACCCCGACTCGGCTGGTGGCGATCCAACACCTCAGGAGGGACCCCAGGACTACTCTGATACTGTGAGTACCAAAACCTGTCCCCCCTGAGCCCCCACAGCGCCGCCTGCAGAGGGAATCCCGAGGCTTCCCCTGACCGCGACTCTTTGAACCTAAAGTCCCGACGCCTGGGAGAGACCCTGCACCCGCAGCCCCCAGGACCTGAAGGACCGGACTTTCACTGGAGAAGTGACCCCCAGGAGTCCCTCTCCCTTGCCCAAGTGGAGGTTTCCCCGAGGAATCCCCCCCTTGCCTGCCTGCAGCGCTGAAGAGATCCCGAGATCTCTCATAGACTAACATTGAAAACCCGACGCTTGTTTCTACACTGCACCCGGCCGCCCCCGCGCTGCTGAGGGTGAAATTTCTGTGTGGACTTGTGTCCCCCCCGGTGCCCTACAAAACCCCCCTGGTCTGCCCTCCGAAGACGCGGGTACTTACCTGCAAGCAGACCGGAACCGGGGCACCCCCTTCTCTCCATTCTAGCCTATGTGTTTTGGGCACCACTTTGAACTCTGCACCTGACCGGCCCTGAGCTGCTGGTGTGGTGACTTTGGGGTTGCTCTGAACCCCCAACGGTGGGCTACCTTGGACCAAGAACTGAACCCTGTAAGTGTCCTACTTACCTGGTAAAACTAACAAAAACTTACCTCCCCCAGGAACTGTGAAAATTGCACTAAGTGTCCACTTTTAAAACAGCTATTTGTCAATAACTTGAAAAGTATACATGCAATTTTGATGATTTGAAGTTCCTAAAGTACTTACCTGCAATACCTTTCGAATGAGATATTACATGTAGAATTTGAACCTGTGGTTCTTAAAATAAACTAAGAAAAGATATTTTTCTATATAAAAACCTATTGGCTGGATTTGTCTCTGAGTGTGTGTACCTCATTTATTGTCTTGTGTATGTACAACAAATGCTTAACACTACTCCTTGGATAAGCCTACTGCTCGACCACACTACCACAAAATAGAGCATTAGTATTATCTATTTTTACCACTATTTTACCTCTAAGGGGAACCCTTGGACTCTGTGCATGCTATTCCTTACTTTGAAATAGCACATACAGAGCCAACTTCCTACAGCAGGTGATTTTCAGTTGCTTGACCTAGATTCTGAAACTCACCATCTTTTGCCCTCAGAACCTCTTCCACTTCAGCATCTAATGAAAGTATGTCTATTCCAAGAATACCTACCTTTTATTTACTTGTGCACTTCTCTCTCTCTTATTGACATGTGGGATTCCAAGAAACACCTAGAAGTGACTCAATTTGCAATGTGTAATACACAAAATCCCTCCATAAACATTGCAAATGCTGTTATTCATAGTCAACACATTTTAAATGTCATTCTGGAATATTCTAATTAATACATTATGGCTCTATTCAAATCAACAAAATTCTTTTTTATAATCTACAATTGTATATTGCTCCTATTTTTATTTGAAGCAGTATAACTGTTTGCTCCATTTCACAACAGTGTGGAATAAACATGTCAACTCAACAAAAGTTAGGCTTACATGTGTAAATAGTTAATGTTGGGCTTGGCCTTCTCCGAAGTCATCCCCAAACGTTTTGCCTTCACCCTTCTTGTTTTATGAGACTGTTTGTGTTGGGTCTGTGAACTTTACCCCTGCTAACCAGTGCTGAAGTGCGTGTGCTCTCTCCTTTAACCATGGTGAAACTGGCTTGCATCCAATTGGCACATTTATTTTACTTGTAAATCCCTAAATCCCTGGTACTGCATGCACCCAGGGTCTGTAAATTAGATGCTACTAGTTGGCCTGCAGCACTTATTGTGCACCCACTTGCGTAGCCCTTTAAAGCATGTCTCAGAGGTGCCATTGCAGCCTGTGTGTGCAGTTTTAAACTGCCATTTTGACCTGGTGTGAGACCTGACAGCCTTAGGATGGTCACCCCTAACTTTTAGTCTGCCTCCCTCCACTTGTTAGATACTGTTTTTGCTGGTTTTAAGACTCTGCGCACTTTACAACTGCTAACCAGTGCTAAAGTGCATATGCTCTCTCCCTTTAAACATGGTAACATTGGATCATACCCAATTGGATTGGATTATTTAATTTACTTATAAGTCCCTAGTAGAGTACACTATATGTGCCCAGGGCCTGTAGATAAAATGCTACTATAGGGCCTGCAGCACTGATTGTGCCACCCACTTAAGTAGCCCCTTAAGCTTGTGTCAGGCCTGCCATTGCAAGGCCTGTGTGTGCAGTTTCACTACTAATTCGACTTGGCTTTTAAAAGTACTTGCCAAGCCTAAAACTCCATTTTTTTTTACATAAAAGACACCCCTAAGGTATGCCCTAGGTAACCCATAGGGCAGGGTGCTGTGTAGGCAAAAGGCAGGACATGCTCCTGTGTAGTTTACCTGTCCTGGTACTGTAAGACTCCTAAATTTGTTTTTACACTGCTGTGAGGCCTGCTCCCTTCATAGGCAAACATTCGGGCTGCCCTCATACATTGGTTGAGTGGTAGCTGCTGATCGGAAAGGAGTAGGAAGGTCATATTTAGTATGGCCAGAATGGAGATACAAAATCCTGCTGACTGGTAAAGTTGGATTTAATATTACTATTTTATAAATGCCACTTTTAGAAAGTGAGCATTTCTCTTCACTTAAATCTTTCTGTGCCTTACAATCCACGCCTGGCTGGGTTCACTCAGACACACCCCAAACACAGGATACTCAGCCTCACTTGCATACATCTGCATTTTGAATGGGTCTTCCTGGGCTGGGAGGGTGGAGGGCCTGGCCTCTGCATGTCAAAGGAAAGTAGCCTGTCCTCACACAAAGGAGTGCTACACCCCCTACTGGGACACTGGCAGACAGGATTGAACTGAAAGGGGGACCTTGTGCACCTCTAAGCCACTCTTTGAAGTCTCTCCCACTTCAAAGGCACATTTGGGTATGTAAACAGGGCCTCTGCCCCTACCAACTCAGACACTTCCTGGAAAAGAAACTTGAACCAGATCCTGCATTCTGCCAAGAAGAACTGCCTGGCTGCCCAAAGGACTTGCCTGTCTGATTTCTGTGAAGGACTGCTGCTTACTACATGTATGTCACCCTTAAGGTAGGCCGTAGGATGCCCCATGGGCAGGGGCAGTGTATTTAAAAGGTAGGACATGTACTGGTGTGTTTTACATGTCCTAATAGAGCAATACTGCCAAGTCGTTTTTCACTATTGCAAGGCCTATCTCTCCTATTGGTTAACATGGGGACTGCTTTTAAATATATTTTAAGTGAAGTGTCCCATTGGGAGCATTGCTTAACCTTTCTATGCCTCTGCCTGCCTGTGGAATCCCCATCTGGGCCAGACGGACAGTTGGGCTGTTTGTGAATTCCCTCTAGACAGTGACATAAAGGGAGCTGAGGAGTATCCTGCATATCCTGATGAGTCTCCTGGGCTACAGTGGGGAGGGAGGAGCTGACACCTGCACCTCACACAATGCAGTCTCCAACTCCCTGGTGTGTGTCTTGGGCCAGAGCTTGGAAAGGCAGGATCTTGTGAACAACACAGACTTTCCTTTGAAGTTTTCCTATTTCAACAGCAGCAATGAGTATAAGTAGTAGACCCAAAACTCCAGATTTTTAGAATACTTCTGGATCACAAGGAACCTCTGCCAAGGAGAAGAGGTGAAAAGCTGGAGAAAGAGTACTGCCCCTTAGCTGTGTGTACTTTGCTGGGTTGGCTGCAATTGCTGCCTTAAATGAGGACAAAGACTGGACTTTGCTGTGTATCCTGCTTGTGAAGATTATTCAAGGGCTTGGACTGGGCTTACCTCCTGTTCTGAAGTCTCAGGGCCATCAAAGACTTCATCTGCTAGCACCTGGGCTCTCTTGTTGAGACCCCTACCCTGCCAAGAGGTGCCACATCCAGTCCCTGGACGCTTGAAAGGAGAAGCTGGTGAACCCAGGGTGAAAATCCACACACCGAAGCCGAGCAGCAGAAAAATCGATGCAGCGCCTGCACTGCAGCTGAAAAATAGACGCAGCACAGGTGAAATCCATGCAACCAGCTGAGCACAGATTCATCGTTGCTGTGCATCTGGATTTTCAATAAATCATCCCTGGGCGTCAAAACCTACAACATCACCGCACAGACCTGAGACTGCTTGCCGGAAACCGACACATCTCTTCCCTGTGATTAAAGACTTGACACATCGCTTGCCTGGCAATGAAAGAATCGACGCACGGTTCACTTGCGAGTAAGGAATCTGCTCATCGCTTGCTTTTCTGACGCACACTCACCAGTGCGGCTTTATTTCTGACACATACCACGTTAAAACACTGCATCCCTTGATTTCTATGGATTAAGACTATTTGTCTTTAAAAATTCATAACTTTGCTTGTGTGTGTTCGATTTTTTGTTGTTTTTGTCTTGTTTGATTTAGATAAATATTGGATACTGTTCTAAACTGGCATGGAGTCCTTTACTGGTGTTTTCACTGTGTTACTGTGTGTGTTTGTACAAACACTTTACACATTGCCTCTGAGATAAGCCTGACGGCTTTGTGCCAATCTACCACGGGGGTAAGCAAGGGTAATGCTAGCTGTGTATCTCCCTTAACCTGACTAGAGTGAGGGTCCCTGCTTGGACAGAGTGCAAACTGACTGCCAACCAGTGACTCGATTTCTAACAGTACCCGCACACCTCATAGTCAAACACACAATCTGCTTTTGGTCCAGAGGGTCAAAAGTTATGTTACAGGAGAGTGAGCCTTTTCTGCCTTGGCCTTTCACTTTGGAATTCCTTATTGGCTCACATCACAACCATGACTAACTTTATTATCTTCAGGACTGCTCTATAAATACACACGTTGTAGAACCTGTTGCTGGGTAGTGAGCACCATACAAATCTCATGATTGATCGATAGATAGATAGACAGACAGATAGGCAGATAGACAGACAGACAGGCAGATAGATAGGCGGGCAGACAGAGACAGATAGACACACACACACTCTCTCTCTCTCTCCCCCCCCGCTCTCTCACTCTATGACATTGATTGAGTGTGTTAGAAGAGTAGGTGATATTTATGGCACAAAATAAAATCTGACTACCACTAGTTAATAATTTATTAGATATAATTTATAGCAACCATTTCAAGTTTTTGGAGAATAACATACAGAATGTTTGCTTACTTCACCAAAAAACAGATGTCACAGCAAGTACTTTACTGTTTTCCCGTGTTCAATTCCAGCATGTTTGATATGACGAAATTTAACAAAGTTTGAAATATTTAACACACCCCATAATTTCTGAGTATGCAAAATACAACAGAACTCCGAAATATGATCCGTGCTCAAACAGAGTTTTGCGCATGAAAACACCCATCAACACATAATCGGGGCCCTCCACTTTATTTCCACTGCTCTGTTCGCGGGCTTGCTGGCATCTTACACGTTTTGACTGGGGCCACTGTCATTTTTTGTGTAAATCCTTTAACAGTACCAAACAATGAAATAAGAAAGCCACACAAGAAAGAGACACAACAACAATTTATAAAAATAGAGCATCATTTTGTGACTTTTTAGAGCCCTTGGCCATCAAAATCCACTGGAGTGTTCCAGCAGTATTAATTTTTAAAGTATCTGCAAACTTTTCATGCAATCGTAAACAAGCATTGGTCGACAAAAAGTTTGTAAACTTTTGACAAATTTGAAAGAGTTTGTTTGGCAACTGACCTGAGTTGGGTGACCAGCTCTGACTGAGCAGAGGTCTAGGAGGCCAGTAAAGATACTCTGGACAGTTACCTGGCCACAAAAGCCTTTTCCAGTCCAGGTCCAGCTTTTAGGAAACAACCACTATAAGCTACACAGTGTAGTGCTCCTGATGCTGGGGATGCAGGATGAAAAGATGCTCAAAGATGCTCCTGATGCTGTGCAGTCAACTGCGGTGAGTTGTGGGTGACTCTTCAGTCCACAGGTGAGGTGGGGCGACTTTGGTCATGGAACTCAGGGTCCGATCAAGTCCTCTTTGTGACAGGAGAAAGCCAGCTGCAACTGGGCTTTGGTTCTTGCAACACAATTAACCTTTAGGTCAACAAATCTGGGATCAGAAACCACCCTCAGGTCTAGCAGACACAGGTGCAACTTTTGGCTGTCTTGGATTTGTCTCTTGGAGTGCCTGGCAATGGTCAGCAATGATTCCTCAGATATGGCTACCAACTTGCCTTTTTGGAATCCCTCAGCTTTAATGTCCATGGTGCTTTTCCAGGGCGCCATCTGACTGACCTTTGGAGTCACTGCTTCAATCTGGTTCCAGGAATCAACTTTTGTTCCATTCAGGAGACACAATCATAGTCCAAACTTCACTAACCCAAAGTGCAGCGAGTGCAGTCCTTCCGATGGTGCACCTCACTTTGTGCACTCCAGGGTGCCAAGGGTGCGCATTATATCCCAGAAAAGAACCCTGAGGAGATAATGTGGTTGCTAGCCAGTGGGCTACTGAATCCTCTCCTCTTTGGTCACAAAGCTCCAGTGATGTGTGGCATTTGGCAATCCCAGAGTGCAGTATTCTTTCCACCCTCAATATGTTGGGACCTTTCCTTGACTGTGAGGAGCTTGGTAGCCCACCCCAGAGGTGTGGCTACCTAAGGGCTACATGCCAATGGGAAAACCAGTTTGTGAATAGGTTTCCTTCTCTGGCCCTGTGTCTAGCTAGTCTGTGTGAAAAAGGGCAGCCTCTCTAGAGTGTTGTGATAATTTGCCCTTCAAAGGCGTCTTCTCCTTTGAAGCTTGTCTCTTGGGCAAGCACTCTGAGTAGCTTCTTGACAGGGGAGGTAGCACATCGCGCATGTGGCAACTACATTTGTTCCTAAGCCTGGGAGTTATTTACATGTCCCCCAGGCAGGCAGAAAGCTGTGAATTGGCCAGGGCCTGTGTAAGGCCTCTGGACCAGCTGAGTCACAGAGTGGCAACTTTCTAAAAGTTCATTAACTTTAAAAGCTACGTTTATTTTGACTGGGCCATCACGTCACATTTATTGCCATGATTAATTTGATACCTTAGAGTGCAAGTTAGGTAGTCCCATTCAGATGTTAGCTAGGCTGGGATGCCAACTGGGTATCCTCTGTTAGACTATGGAGCTACTTACTTTCCTCAGCAAAATGACAACTTTAGGGGTTTTGCTGCTAAGAGATATTTAAACCATGGCCCATGTGTATGAAATTCTTAATTTGCGATTCCTAAATTGTACATCAGTAGAAAGCGCTATTTGGGAATCGCAAATTGGAATGTTTGTACACTGTGATTTCCTAATAGCGATTCTTATGGATTTGCATTCGCTATTAGGAAATCACAATTTAGGAAATCACAAAATTGAGATTTCCCAATAGGAAATGGCAGTTTAGTAAACAGAGGCCCATAGGCTTTTGGAAGTAGGATGATGATGTCTAAGCCAGGTGGAGGCTAATTACAGGGTGTGGCCACCAGTGAGAGGCCAAATTTACTTTCAGGGAGCAAGGAGTGCCCCGGGAACATTGCCGCTAGAACTATAGACCAACAGCACACAACACCATGGGTACTGAAGGGGGGGAAGTAGACTGGAAGCAGCAAGAAGCGCAAGGCAAAGTTCTCAGAGAAGGAGCTGAGGTCAAATGTGCACCTAACATGGACCAGCTGTTTGGGGAGGCCTCCTTCTCAGTCCCTGAGGCCCAGAAAACCAGAATCTGGAATAAGATCCTTGAGAAGATCAACTCCCTGGGAGTGATGCAGAGGACCATCCCTGAAAGCAGAAAGAGGTGGTATGACCTGCGGTCCTGTATGAAGGAGATGCTAGCCAGCAGGAAGGCAGAGGGACGTGGGACCGACGGAGGACCCTCACAACAACCCCTTTGACTCCCATGAAGACGTTAGTTGAGAGAGCCCTAGAACTGGAGAGTGTAGCAGGACTTGCGGACATTGACACCTCCATCCCAGCAGACACCAGTCAGGGAAAGTCTTCTTCCCTTCATGTACCATCCATAACATAATGTTAGCCAATATACATCTCATACATTACAGCATGAAATATTCCATTGATATGCTTGGCCTACCCTGGCAATGCATCATGGGAGTTGTAGTGCACATGATTAGCATGCGGTACTGAGTACTGACGACCACACCAAATATATGTGTACAACATAAATATGTCACAGACACTTGCAGCAAAGTGTGGCCATACATTAACCATTTAATGATAATAACTATATAAATGCATTTCCACAGATCACAGCCCGGATGAGTCAGGACCCATGGTAGCCGAAGGGGCCAATGGCAGTGATGTTGTCCCTGAGCCCACAACACCACCATCCCCTCTGCCCCTTGCACTAGCACCAACTGGCAGGAGAGCCTCAATCTCCCCACTGCTCGATCTTGAGGACAAAGATGGGGTATAGTCACATGGCAGGGACACCACAACCGCAGAGCCCAGGATGCTGTGAAAGTGCACAGACACCGTGTCAGACATGTTAGATACACCGCCCATGTATTGGGTGCTGGAGAGGTCAATCCTCAGCACACAGTGCCTGCAAACAAAAAAAGCACCATGAGTAGGCAATTGCAGAGCATGGCAAAGTCCGTGCAGAACATGGAAATGGGGCAGGAGCGCTGGCTAGCATGGAGCGGAAGCACAGAGTGCAGTGTAAGCGGCACAGGCAGTACTTGGCCCGCTTTGGCACCTTCACAAGGTCAATCAACTGGCTGGCAGCTGCAACATCAAGTCTGGCAAGACAGACAGTTAACATACATACAGACAAACATGACACACTGCTGCCAGGATGTCGTTTGTGGGCTGGTGCAGGTCACAACTGCTTTGGAGAACATCCAGACCCAAAACGTGTGCATTTCCAACACCCCCACTCCATCTGATAGTGGATATGGCTCCAGCATAAGTGCCTTATCAATCCAGGCGCCATGCTCAACCAGGTGTTCATGCCGCAATCCCCCTGAAACGGACTTATCATCAGTCCCACCACCCACTGCTGGAGAGAAAACTCCTAACCGTAGGGGATGCAAGAAGTGACTCCCAAGTAACTCAATGGGATGGGTTGCCTTTGTCTATCCATCACCTTATTAATTTGTTCATCTTTTGTTTACAAAGTGTCATCCAGAAGGATGAAGTTGGCCCTTGCTTCCTATGATGTGGCAGCCACATGAATAAAAGGTGGTCACTTTGTTGTGCAACAAGCACTTTTTCATGTGTGATGTCTCATTTCTATATGTGTTGTAATGACTTACCTCAGAAATGGTTGTTTGTTATCTGTGCACTGTGCACATCCCTCAGCTGCACGTGTACCCTCCTGCAGCAGCTGTAGTGTAAGTCATCCTCAGAGTCGGACTCTGGCTTTATGGGGATGTTGTGTAGACCTTTTCTCATTGCAGTGTTGTGCAGTATTGCACAAGTGGCAGTAATCTTGCAGCATGTATCTGGTCTGTATAGTAGATCCCTACTGGTCTTGTGTAGGCAACGGAAGTGGGACTTCAGGATCCCAAAGGTTTTCTCAATGATGGTACATGTTGTCTTGTGTGCCCTGCTGTAGTGTCTTTCGCTTCTAGTGCGAGGGGTCCGGTAGGGTGTGAGGATCCAGGGACGTAAGGTATATGCATTGTCACCTTAAGGGAATAAGACAGTATATCATTAGGTTACATGACACACACTGCCCCGCCCACTGTATGTTTTGTGTCTGCAATTCTCCTATGTAGTATGCAGTATGAAGCCATTGCCAAATTCACCCTGCGCCAGTCAGTATATATTTCACTGTGGTGTAACATGAAAGAGTTGTGTGTGTTGCCTGGGAATCTGGCAACAAGGTCTGTAATGATACAGGAAGCATCACACACTATCTACACATTGAGTGAGTGTGTGTTTTTCCTGTTCCTGTAAATGAATTCATTAGCTGAGAGGGGCACATGGCAATATGTGTGCCATCAACACAATCTACAACATTGGGGAACTGTGCTACACTGTAGAACTTAAGTTTTGTTTGTTGCAATGATTGGGGGTATTGGGAAATGATATGTAATGGTTGATTTTGCTCACCATGATGTCCCAAAACCTGTGAAAAAACCTGGACAGGGCACTTTGTGACACCTCCGGCCACTGTGACGACCCCCTGATAACTCCCAGAGGCTAAGAGGAGTAGGCAACACAATACCTCCATATGTGGTGGTATTCCATTGCTTCTGACTGTTGGGGCTCAGCTATTAAAATCAGGCATTACCTGAGTGCTAAATCTATACCTATCAATAATCTCCTCCTCAGTCAGTTCAGACAGGGTGACCCTCACCCTAAATATCCTCTCCTGTCTCCTCCTCTCCCTCTTCACCAAAATCCTCATCCTCCTTGCCAGAATGTGCAAAGCTGCCATTGTGAAAGAGCCTGATACATTTCTGGTGCCTTTTATAGTTTGCACCTGGTTACCACCTGGTCAGGATCATTGGTAACTGCATTTCCTAAACGGCCATTTTGCGACTAGTACCAATTAGAAAGTCTTTTGTAGATGCAGTTACCGAATCACAAATAGGAAATCCCTATTACTGATTTCTTATTTTGTGATTCCCAAAATGCGATTTTTACTGGATAGAAATTGCATTTTGTGACACCGCATATGCCTTTTGTGCATGTTGTAAGGCTGTTTTGCATTTGTTAACAGCCCGAAATGGCGATTCGGTCCTTTAAGAAATGCAAAATTGTTTCATACATATGGGTCTATATGTCCTGCTTACTATTATACAGCTCCCGGCCATAGGGTTCTATAGGCCTTCCTTAGGAGAGACTTTTATGTATTGTTGAGGGACTTGGTGGCATTGCCATTGATGGCTATGGAAAAGTCGAACTTGCAGGGTGACCCTTCTTTTCCAGTCTGCAGTGGCAGGCTGGGAGCCATGTTTATACTTTGTCACACAATCAGTACTACAGCCCTGGGTGGACAATGCACTTGTTACCTTGGGTACCATATACTGGGGACTTATAAGTAAGTCAGTACTCTCCAATGGGGTATAGCCAATCCATCTTTTGTAATGGGTCAGAACCGTGGGAGTGAAGTCTGGTTAGCAGGACTAAGGGCACTCTCAAAGTCGAAAGTCCAGCAGTTAGTAGTCCAAATGGGGGCAGAAAGTGGAGGGAAACCTGCCAAAAGGCTGTGTCCTTACACTGATGGTGGCTGATATACCACTAGTCCAGCAGCACCATCACTGATAGATTAGCAATTGCTAATAGAGGAAGACAAATCATGCTCTGCTCTGGTAATTGCTTCTTTTCTCTTTCCATCCTACCATTTTTACCGGGTACACTGCTTGTTTTTTAACTATCCGGCTCTCTAAGAAATCCACTCCAGTGATCTGTCTTTTAAGCCATGGTAAAAAGGCTCAGATTCAAGGGGACCCACTCAACCTTGTATTCTACTATAGTCAATAAAAAGAGTTCAACTGATGTGGATAACAAAACAGACCAATTATTGGTCAATAACACCAATGTACCTCTTAGGTTGAATGCACATTTCTAATGTTTCTGCTCTTTTTTCTCTATTTCAACTTTCCCTCTCTACCCCTTCTTTCTCTCTTTAAATGTCTCTCTACTTCACCTTTCTGTCTCTACTGGTCTTTCTACCTCACTCTCTCTCTCTACCACTGTTTCAACTTGTCCTTTCTCAACCTCACATCATCTCTCTACTTCACCTCTTTACTTTCATCTCTTTTTACACTGCTGTCCTTTCTACTTTTCTCCCTGATTCTCTCCTCAGTTAACCTGACCTGTATTTATACCTATTTTCTCATTTTGCCTGTCTTAACCTTCTCAAGTTCTCCCTCTCTTCCTTGCTTCTCACTGTACTTCTTTTAATACCTCACATCTCTGTCTTCCACTACCTCTTTTTGTCTCCACGCCTCTCCAACTCACTACTCATTTACTGTGCCTCTGTCTCTCCCGCATCAATCGTTGTACTCCATCCTCTTGCTGTCTATGCATGTGCTTTTCCCTAGCTTTACCTCATTCTAAAACCTTACCACTCTTTCTCAACCCACCGCTTCCTCTTTCTACCTCTCTGTATTCTCCTCTCTGGCGAACTCGCCTTCTCTTTTCATTACACACCTTCTACCCTATTTATCTCTTTACCTTATCTCTAGCTCTACCAATCATCTCTCTCTAGTTCACGTCGTGATGTACTGTTCTCTTTACGGTCTGTCATTCACCTGTCTTCTTCCCCTCCCACGTCTCTTATTCAGGATAGCTAGAGGTTAATATCTAACTGGAAAGGTGAGCACATATAAAGAAAGGAAGATGAAGAAGGGAAGGGAAAGAGAATGATTTCCCTCCCAGTGGAATGGCGAAAATCCTAAATGCACTGATTTGATTGCCCCTGTTGCAGCCAGAATCCTAGTAGTAACATGGGATGTTTTTGTGAGTATAGATATCTTGGATTTAAAGCTACAGTTGCGAGTGCTACTTGTTATTTCAATACTATCTATTAGTTCACTAAGCATTCACCAAGTCACCGTTACTGTTTCTTTCGCGTAATTGGAGGAAAACACTGAAATCCATGTAAAATATTGTTGGTTCAAGACAAAAGGAATGTAGATCCGAGCACAATGAAATTACTTCATTAGTGCTTATTCATGCTTTTTTTAGCACTAATTGCCTGACGGACAATGGGCAGCTTGAGTTCTGTCTGGTTGGGTGTACCCCTGTTTCTGAAAGATTAACATATAATTCTATAGTGTTTGGCATTATGAGGCATTGAATTAGGTGAATATGTGTATGTTGGACTTTTTGCTTATGCAGGGTCATCCCCAATCTTTTTGCCTCCTGCCTCCTATTTTTTCTGACCTGTTGCTGTTGGCTTTTGAACTCTGACCACTTTACCACTGCTAACCAGTGCTAAAGTGCATATGCTCTCCGTATAAATTGTATGGTTGATTGGTTTATCCATGATATGCATATTTGATTTACTAGTAAGTCCCTAGTAAAGTGCACTATAGTTGCCCAGGGCCTGTAAATCAAATGCTACTAGTGGGCCTGCAGCACTGGTTGTGCCACCCACAATAGTAGCCCGGTAACCATGTCTCAGACCTGCCACTACAGTGTCTGTGTGCGCAGTTTTAAATTGTAAATTCGACTTGGCAAGTGTACCCACTTGCCAGGCCTAAACCTTCCCTTTTCTTACATGTAAGTCACCCCTAAGGTAGGCCCTATGTATCCCTAAGGGCAGGCTGCAGTGTATGGTTAAGGTAGGACATATAGTAATGTGTTTTTGGATGTCCTGACAGTGAAATATTGCTAAATTCGTTTTTCACTGTTGCAAGGCCTCTCCCTCTCATAGGTTAACATGGGAGCTACCTTTAAATCTGATTAAAGTGTAGATTCCCTTTGGGAGCGGATAGACATATGGAGTTTGGGGTCTCTGAGCTCACAATTTAAAAATACATCTTTTAGTAAAGTTGATTTTGAGATTGTGTGTTTGAAAATGCTACTTTTAGGAAGTAAGCATTTACTTACTTAAACCATTTCTGTGACTCTGCCTGTTTGTGGATTCCCTGTCTGGGTCAGTTTGACAGTTGGGGTGGTTTCACCTCTCACTAGACAGTGACACAAAGGGAGCAGGGGTGTCGTATGCATTTCCTGATGAGCCATCTGTGCTAGGATAGAGGGGAGGAATGGTCACTCACACCTGAAAGGGCTGTGCCTGCGCTTACACAATGCAGTCTCCAACCCCCTGGTGTGTGTCTGGAGCCTGGCCTGGAGAAGGTAGGATTTCACAATCATGAGAGACTTTCCTTTGAAGTAGGCCTATTTCAAAGGGCAAAATGGGTATAAGCATGGCACCCAAAACCACAGACTTGAGAACACTTCTGGAAAACAAGAGGAACCTCTGCCTGGAGAAGAGCTGAAGAGCTGAGGAAGAAGAGCTGCCCTGCCTGTGACTGTGCTTTGTGGAGCTATCCTGCAGTTGCTGTTTCTGCCTGTGCTAGAGGACAAAGACTGGACTTTGTGTTGCCTTCCCTCTTGTGAAGAACTCGCCAAGGGCTTAATTTAGAGCTTGCCTCCTGTTGTTTGAAGTCTCAGGGACAGCAAAGACTTCTCTCTGCCAGCACCTGGAGTCTCTGGAGAGACTCCTACCCTGCCAAGTGGTGCCCATCCAGTTCCTGGGACACTGAAAGGAGAAGCTGGCAGCCCAAGAGTGAGAAATCCATGCCGTGTGGGGAAAAGATTGACGCAACTCCGATCTGCGGCTGAAAAATCGTGGGCGCAGCCGGCTTCGTGGCTGAAAATCGACGCCCGGGGCTGGAGAAATGACGCACAGCATTGTGACGGAGGCTGGTGAGATTGCAACACGCGCTGCGTGGTTTTCGGATCATCGTGCGGCTGGATTTCTGACGCAAACATCGCTGGCCCTGCCCAGACCCGAGAGTCGCATTGCTCTCCTGCAGAGAGAAGAAATGGCGCACGCCGACCTGACGAAAGGAGAAACGATGCAAGGTCTCGCTCGTGAGTGATATCGACGCATCGCAAAACCTTTTTGATGCACACTCGCCCGTGCGGGGTTATTTTTAACGCACCCAGGCTGCATTTTCACATCAACAGCGTTAGTGTGTGTTTAATATTACATGAAGACTCTTTTTGAATTTTTAGTGATGACTTGTGTATTGTGGATTTTTGTCATTTTGGTCTTGTTTTGTTTAGATAAATATTTCTGTGTCATCTTGTAGTGTTTTCATTAAGTTACTGTGTGTGTTGGTACAAATACTTTACACCTAGCTCTCTGAAGTTAAGCCTACTGCTCGTGCCAAGCTACTTGAATGGGGGTTAGCTGAGGATGATTCTCTTTTACCCAGACTAGAGTGAGGGTCCTTGCTTGGACAGGGGGTAACATGAGTGCCAACTCAAGACCCCATTTCTAACAGTGTAAATTGTTGCTCCAAAGGCAGTGGTTCAAAATATGTCTTGTTCAGGGCCCAAAAAGTATGAGGGCACTGGCATGATTTCAGATACATGCACATCAGTTACTGACATTAATTGAAGCATGCCTTCTATGTATTTTTTGTTTATCTCCATTAGTCACCAAAGGTGTACTGATATATTCCAAGACTGGTGTTTTGTAGGTGGATGTTCAATAGGATTCAAGCTGCACCTCACTGATGAGGTCCAGCAAGGCTAAACGTGTCCTATGTAGCTTTTCTTCTTGCACAAGAGGGGCCTGGCTTAGCAGATTAGAAAGAATTGCCCCTTTTGAGGAAAGGCCAAGAATGCTGTGCTTGTAGCTTGGTCCTGTCTATAGTGACAAAGTGAGCAAAAAAGCACAATGCACTGGAATGTGGACCAGAGTAATTCCCAGTAGCTGAGATTGACCCAAGCATTCTAAGAATCACAGTTTGTTTTTCTTTACAAGTTATAGGTACCTCAGGAAAAACTTTGTAAAACGCCATCATTATAGCACATACGACGGGCTAAAAGGAAGAGCATTATCTTATTTAATAAGAATGTCCTGCCCACAAAGATTTGATCAAAAAACACACACCCACTTCCCTTGTGACAAATGTACAAGACCAAGGGCGTACTTGTTCTATTTTAGTAAATTATCTGAATTAGAATATTAATTTTATTATATTTGTACAGAAAGCCTAACTCTGTTAAATTAATACTCCATAATAATAGACTGGAAAGAGGAAATTGCATGAAACGTTGCACAACTACCTGAACAGATGGTCACTTAGGGGAAGAGGGCAGAGTTCAGTATATTTCCTCTTTTAAATTGCAACATCATAATAACCAGCTACTCTGAAACAATCCACAGGGATGTGTTTCTGTGAAGTTAACATCGAAGTCTCCACTTCAACACCTGAGTCTAAGTGAGGTAGGGGAGGCTGAAATCCTAATGACCCATTGGAAGGTGCCAAAGGAATTAAAGAATGACGCCAAATGTACAGGAAGGTCCCTCCCACTACTATAAAAAACACCATGAACTGGCACAGAGGCAAGCACACATACACATTACACCGAAGTCTTTCTTTTCTGTCCTGTTACACCTGTAGGTGTAATTCCTCAAAAGTTGTATCCCATACTTGTTCTGCCGACTACTCCATTACTGGAAGATCTGAAAAGGTATTTACTATAGTTTGTAACAGAAGGAATTTGTAATACTGTCTAGACACTACAAAGTATCTGAAATGAAGACTCTCTCTTTGCAGCCATACCTGTTACTACTCTGGGAAATCTAGAGAATGGTATTTGTATTCTTCTGTTCGCCAAGTGGTACGCTCACTAAACAAAGAGAGGACAACCCCACTTCTCAACACGTATTTCATTTTATAGTCATACAATGCACACAAGAGTATTTCTAGTTCTTTGTTTTGAGTTAGAAGGGTACAATGTTTCACAGTTACAGACGCACACCTACCATGGTTTACTAAACTTTTTCCAGTACTCACTCACTCATGACCCTCCCCTTGTTCGGTAAAAGTCATTGTGCCAGTCATTAGCATTCTTCTCGAATCTAGGGCAAATTATAACATTAATTAGGGAAAGAGACATGGGCAATGGAAGATACGAGGATTCATGTCTGTTTTTCCACCAGATGAACCGGGATCTGCGATGCACCAAAGCTACAAATGTAAGGCCTAACTTTTCTGATGAAACTAAGCTCTCTTTTTTAGACAAAAAAGAGGTACTCCTGCTACATCATCTCTTAGCCCAAGCAGCCCTACATCTCCTTACCAAATTTGTTGACAAAGGAAGCAGAGTAATCCCAGAGGCCACAGTTGAGACCAGCAGAATGATTCTTTAACTCGTAGAGTATTTCTTCCATCTCAAAGGAAGCCAGGACACTTTCTATGAGCACGGTGGCTTTAATGGTTCCGATGGGAAAATTCATCTGCACAATGTGAAATCAAATTAGCAACATTTCAGTAAATATATGCAAAAGGTTAATGAGTACTATTTTATACATATTGGTTACAAGATATACTCTATGCTAAATATTCCTAATAATTACATTTTCTTTCACAAGCTAATTATAAGTGTGATTAACTCAAAGCTAGTAATGACTGACCAAATGGACAGACAGAGTAGAAACTATGCGGGAAGCGTTGTGAATGAGGTTCAGGGGTGTAGGTCGGTGGCATCCTATGTTTGTGTGCTCTGCTGCACAGTAAGGTAACATAAATGCTGTATAATCTTGTGGACAAAGGGAGAAAGTTGTACAGAGAAAGAAAAGATGTGAAAGACACCGAAAGAGAAAGTGGTTTAGAGAGAAGCAGAAGACAGAAATTGAATGAGGATCAAAAAGACAGATGGATATACATTCTGCTGTGCAGCTGGTGTTCACACCACTGAGGTTGTGCTAGAGTGCAGCGATCGGATGTAAGTGCTTTTGTGCAAAGTGCTGAGAAGGAGTGGGCTAGCTGATACAGATGCAGGTAGAATTCTTGGATGCAAGGGTATAACAACGGACAAGAGTATGAGACGTATATCGTAGGAGGTGAGTCCCAAGATTAGATTCTCCATGTTTAATGAATGGTGGATTGCCGTGTTTTAACGATGTTTTTCATTATGTGCTTGTTATAAGCATAAGATTAGTCAAGAAAAAGGAAAACAATATAACATGAAAAATTACCAGCACAATGGTTCCACTAAATGACTTGTAAATAGTGTATTATGTTTATGTTGTAATAAGTATTGGAATAAATTAGTTGTTATCTTTGTATTATGATCGATGTAATGGTATGCTACAGCCTACCTTAGAATGTTGACATTGGGCCGGCTTGGATGTAGCCTTAGAATGTTGGTGGCTGGTGAGGCATTGTTCTGTGAGGAGTCTTCTAATAAACTGGCTATTCCACTTGCTCTTTGAGCCTTCGCAGATTCATTTACTATAGAAATTTTTGCCAACGAGGGTGGGATCCATTCAGAAGAGGCTGTGCAGGGGCAGCTGGACTCCTCACCCCTGGGCTTGTGTGAACTATTGCTGTCTACGCTGGCCAGTCAACTTGATTGCGGTGCTTGTGCAGTGAGCACTCCGGTAAAGACGACAAGCATTCCTTGGCTTTGCGGTTGGCACAGCGTGCTGAATAGATGTGCCGTTCTTTCATTAATCCATCGTCGGTGTGGCACGTAGTGTCAATCAGTCTCACCGATTCCTGCTGGTGCGGTGCAGTGTGTTACCTGCGCTCCGTATACCAGGGAGCATAGCTGCTGGAAGCAGTGCGGCGGAGATCACAGGAGTTCCCTGACGGCGGCTCCTTCAACCCTTGGGTTCCTGTGCGGCGACGACTGCAGTGTGACGCGTGAGGGAGGAGCGGTCTCTGGCAGAGTTCCCCTGGAATGGCAGCTCATTTGACAGCCTGCTTCCTTTTGGGTTTAGCAGCGGTGACGCCGTAAATAGGAGGCGGTCCCTGGGCGGAGTTGGAGTGCTAACGCGCCCCAGGGATTGTAGGCGGCCCCTTCGTTCCTATTAGGACGAAGCTAGAAGTGACGCTGTGTGGAAGAGGTGGCCCCTGGGTGGATTGAAGTGGCAACACGCCCCCAGGGATTTCAGGCATCAAGGGAGCGTGTTTCCTTTTAATATCGGTGGTCGGTTAAAGACCACTCTAGTACACATGAGTGTGGGACAAGCCTCCATATTACTCAGGTTGGACAATTGACTCTTCTGGTTGCATTTACGTCTGTGAAGAGTATTTGAACCAATATCAGAATGATATATTTTGTGAGGGCACTAGTGTGAGAGGTTTTGTTGAGCTGGAATCCAGTGTGGATTACTGTATGATTAAGTTACTCAACAATTGTGGTGGAAAAGTGCTGCAAGTTAATATATATTGTGTATTGGAATCCAGTGTAGTACTACTGTATGATTAAGTTACTCAACAATTGTGGTGAAAGAGTGCTGCAAGTTCATATATATGGTGTATCGCCCATATAGTACAACCATTATTATTATTATTATTTTTAAATTGGTAAACACAAGTTTGTCCTTTGCATTGTTCAGTATAATTCAGGCTATCATGGCTGCGGCCAGCATGACACAACCTCCTCCATTCCTGAATGAAGTCGGGGAGCCCAGCTTGCTCTGGAAGGACTGGAGGAGACTGTTTGAATCATATTTGATTGCAATTGGTGGGGAGAAAGTCTCTCCACTAAGGAAGCAACACATCTTATTGCACAATTTGGGCATACATGGAAGGAAGGTCTATGATAGTTTAACTGAGTTGGGAGAAGAGGACGAAGAGGAGGAAGTGGAAGAGTTAGATGTATATGAAATAACTCTTAAAAAGTTAGAGGGTCACTTTGGAGTAAGAGTGAATGTGGTCCTTGAAAGGCACAAATTATTTAGTAGGGTACAGGGTAGAGATGAGAAGGTATCCAGTTACATAGCCAGTCTCAAAGATCTGGCCGCGACATGTGACGTTGGGGGTCTAGAGGACTCTCTAATCAGAGATCAATTGGTAAGGTGCACCAACAACAGTAAAGTGCAGGAGAAATTGCTAATTTTAAGTCCCTCATTGAAGGAAGCCGTTGAGATAGCCAAAGGCATTGAATACACAGCCGAGTGTATCAGATTAATGAAGAGTGCCACAATAACTGATGAAGTAAAAGCGGCAAAAACTGTTCTTAATCCAGAGTGCAAGGAACCTAATGAGGGGGAGGAAATTAAAACCCAAGAAATCTCAATAAAGAAGAATGCTGCAGGAAACACCAAAAGTAGATGTTACAGATGTGGAAATGTTAGGCATTTGGCTAACAGCCCCGAATGTCCGGCTCGCAATTGTATGTGTAGGAAATGTGGAGCCAAAGGGCACTATGCGAGGGTATGTAGGGGAGAGAAGAATGAATATAATAGTAGGAAAGGAGTGCACAAAGTGGAGGATTTCCAAGAACCCCAGATCAAATTTGTACTGCAGGTTAAAGGAAGCATAGAGAGTACGTGCAAAAATACCATGTATTCCACTTGTGATATAACTCTAAATGGTGAACAAGTAAGAGTATATGCAGATTCATGTTCCCCCTTTACCTTCATAAATTACAGTATTTATGAGAGTAAGTTCAAGGGTAAAGGATACAGTTTACAGTCTGCAGACATATCCCCTGGGGGGTACAATAGTGATCCCATACCATTGAAAGGAATGATGATCATGCACATAACCTTTAAAGGTAGATCGACCACTGGAAAGGTTTACTTCACCAACAAGGGCTCTAATCTGTTGGGTTGGGAATATCAATGCGAGTTAGGCATACGCCTGGACCCCAACAGGGAAGAACCAGCGTTATTGGTAGGGAGTCCAGACAGTGAGTATGCTATATGCAAAGAGTTCCCTGGCCTCATTGAAGATAAGTTGAGCCGTTTGGTCGATTATCAGCATAAGATAATAGTGAAAGAGGGTGCAGTTCCCATCTCGCACAAGGCCAGGCCTATACCGCTTTTAATGCAGGAACCCCTTAAACAAGAGTTACATCAATTAGAACAGTTGGGGGTCATTGAGCCCATTGAAAGTGCTCTTTGGTTAGCACCTATTGTTGTTACTAGGAAGCCTGGAGGAAGGGGCATACGTGTCTGCGTGGATTTGAGGGATCTTAATGCTAACATTTGGGTGGAAAGATTTCCATTACCCAGAATCAACGAAATGCTAAGTACTTTGGGTCCTGCCAAATTTTTCAGTGTCATAGACTTATCTTCAGCGTACCATCAAGTGGAGCTACATCCCTCCTCACGTTCGCTCACTTCATTCATTACGCTTTTTGGTGCTCTCCGGTACTGCCGGATGCTGTTCGGTCTAGCATCTGCGGCAGCCGTGTTTCAACGGATTATGCAAAACATTCTGAAGGGGGTGAAACATAGTCTATGTTTCCAAGACGATGTCCTGATTTACGGAAACAGCAGAGCTGAGCATGATGACACCTTAAAACAAGTGTTCAATGTCCTGAGCAAAGCGGGAATGACAATTAAGAAGGAGAAATGTCAAATTGGTATGGCTTCGGTAGAGTTCCTTGGACATAAGATCACCCGGGAGGGTATATAACCTAAGCATGACCTGGTTAAGGCTGTGGGTGAAGAAGTTGCTCCTACTAGTAAACCAGAACTCAGATCTTTCTTGGGATTGGCCGAATACATGGCAAAGTTTGTATGGAATTTTGCCATGGTCACAGCCCCTATGAGGGCGCTCTTAAAGAAGGACACTCCGTTTTTATGGAGTAGTGATTGCTAGCAAGCGTTCAGTGATATTAAGGAAGCCATCATTCATTCTCCGCATTTGGGAAAATTTGATCCGAAATTGAAAACTTTCGTAACCACTGATGCGAGAGGCCAAGGTTTAGGGGCAATGTTGTCTGGGCAAGTTGATGGGCAGGAGAAAATTGTGGCCTTTGCTTCGAGAGTGTTGAGTGGAGCAGAGGGTAATTACTCGACTGTGGAGAGGGAAACGCTAGCCTGTTATTGGGCCATGACACACTTCAGGTTTTTCCTATGGGGCCTACCTTTCACAATCAAGATGGATCATAAACCTTTAGTCATCATTTTTACAACACTAGGCAGAGAGCGTGCTACACCCCGCATAGCCATGTGGATGTTAGGTCTAGAAGGTTACAACTTTAATGTTGTGTATGTTCCTGGTAACAAAATCACTATAGCCGACTATCTGTCCAGATCTACAAGACCTAATTTGGTAAGAGAGGGCAGTAAAGGAGGAGAAGAATCACAAGAGTGTGAACCTATATTGTGGATAGATTTAGCCAGTCTTACGAAAGAGGAATGGGTGGAAGAAACGGAAAAGGATCAGACGCTAAGATTACTTAAGGAAAAAATTGTCAAGGGATGGCCAAATAAAATAAAGGATGTGGAGGAAGATCTTAAGGGTTATTGGAATGTCAGACTTGAGTTACATATCTCCAACAATCTAGTAATGAGGGGCGAAAGAATCATTCCTCCCTGCAAACTTTGGGGCAAATTGGTTGAACTGGCTCATGAGGGACACCTCGGTCGCAGTCCCACCAAAAACAAGCTGCGGGCTACATATTGGTTTCCACAGATGGATAGTGAAGTGGAGAATGTTGTGCGAGAGTGCATGGTGTGCAATGAGTGATAAAACCCACCTAACACGTAAGGCCCCACGGTCCCCTGTGAGCATACCTGTGAAGCCTTGGAACAAACTTGGGCTTGACATTTTAGGACCCAGTGAGCATCTGGGGAGCAAAGGGCATTACATCTTCGTGTTGATAGATTATCATTCATAATGGACGATGTTTAAGATTGTGAGTCATATAACTACTGTAGATGCGATTAACTTCCTAACAGAGGCATTTATGAAGGAGGGAATTCCCAGCACCTTAGTAACTGATAATGGAGTGCAGTTTACTTCTGACAAAATGAGAGAGTTCCTTCAGAAATGGGGTGTCCACCATTTCAGAACAGCTTTATACAATCCTAAGGCTAACGGGTTGGTGGAAAGAATGAATAGACTGTTCAAGGAGTGTATTCAAAGAGCTAGGGCTTCAGGGTTGTCAAGTGAAACAGCGCTGAATCAGATGTTGTGGTCGTACCACACCACTCCAAACACCGACACAGGGTTATCACCTTTCCAGTTCCTGAAAGGAAGGCAACCGGGTACTAAATTGAACCCAAATTGGTTACTGGGGGATGAGCATCTGTGTGTGCAACAGGAAGTGACTGAAGAGTGTTTTCGACGCAAACAAGAAAAATATGTGAATTGGTATAATAACAAATTTGGAACCAAAAATAATACATGGCAAGTGGGGCAATGGGTCAAGGTAAGGCTCCCTGACCGTGCAAAAAAAAAATGATAGTAAATTTTCAGAACCTATTAAAATTAAAAATGTATATCGTAACGTGGTTAAGTTAGAGGATGGAAGAATTTGGAGCATGGACCGCATTGTGCGCCATCAGGGGACTGTTGACAGGCAAGAAGACGATCCAATTACTAAGGACAACACCGAACCTACTGCAAGTGCACAGCGGAAAAGATGGAGTTCTCGAACCAGGAAAGTACCCAAGTGGCACAAGGACTTTGTGTTCGCCTCGTAAGGGGGGGTGATATGTTATAAGCATAAGATTAGTCAAGAAAAAGGAAAACAATATAACATGAAAAATTACCAGCACAATGGTTCCACTAAATGACTTGTAAATAGTGTATTATGTTTATGTTGTAATAAGTATTGGACTAAATTAGTTGTTATCTTTGTATTATGATCAATGTAATGGTATGCTCCAGCCTACCTTAGAATGTTGACATTGGGCCGGCTTGGAGTTAGCCTTAGAATGTTGGTGGCTGGTGAGGCATTGTTCTGTGAGGAGTCTTCTAATAAACAGGCTATTCCACTTGCTCTTTGAGCCTTCGCAGGATTCATTTACTACAATGCTCTATGCTAGTGTATTGTGAGAGTCACAAGTGAGGTTGATGGGATGTACTTGCAGAATCACAGGGCCACTGTAATTACCACTGACTTGTTGAAGCGTACACTGAAACCTTGCAGCCAATGAAAAGTTAAGCATGGTCATGGCCAGCCGGCTCCACCTGCACTGGACAACTAGTGCAAGCAGAAGAGCTGCAGTATGCTGCATGACATGGCAACCCACTGGCAACATGTGTGTGAGTGCCCAAAGTAACATGAGATGCACTAAACGTTTCAAGAGGATATGGCTGATTAAAAACTTCAAAACAATCTGAAGAGAATCAAGAGGCATATTTGTCAAAATGCTCAGGATACCAATATCGTGGTTGCAGCTTTGCCCAAGGACTAACATTACATAATGGCCAGGTGTTGGACTTTCTTGCTTATGCAGGGTCATCCCCAATCTTTTTGCCACCTGCCTCCTATTTTTTCTGACCTGTTGCTGTTGCCTTTTGAACTCTGAACACTTTACCACTGCTAACCAGTGCTAAAGCACAAGTGCTCCTTTACAAAATGTGTATGTAATTGACCTATCAATGATTGGCATATTTGATTTACTATTAAGTCCCTAGTAAAGTGCACTAGAGGTGCCAGGGCCTGTAAATCAAATGCTACTAGTGGGCCTGCAGCACTAGTTGTGCCACCCACATAAGTAGCTCTGTAATCATGTCTCAGACCTGCCATTGCAGTGTCTGTGTGTGCAGGTTTAACTGTAAATTCGACTTGGCAAGTGTACCCACTTGCCAGGCCTAAACCTTCCGTTTTCTTACATGTAAGGCACCCCTAAGGTAGGTCTTAGGTAGCCCCAAGGGCAGGGTGCAGTGTATGGTTAAGGTAGGACATATAGTAATGTGTTTTATATGTCCTGACAGTGAAATATTGCTAAATTCGTTTTTCACTGTTGCAAGGCCTGTCCCTCCCATAGGTTAACATGGGAGCTACCTTTAAATCTGATTAAAGTATAGACTCCCTTCGGGAGTGGATGGACATGTGGAGTTCGGGGTCTCTGAGCTCACAATTTAAAAATACATCTTTTAGTAAAGTTGATTTTAAGATTGTGCGTTTGAAAATGCCACTTTTAGAAAGTGAGCATTTTCTTGCTTATACCATTTCTGTGCCTCTGCCTGTTTGTGGATTCCCTGTCTGGGTCAGTTTGACAGTTGGGCTGGTTGCACCTCATGCTAGACAGTGACACAAAAGGAGCTGGGGTGTAGTCTGCATTTCCTGATGAGCCATATGTGCTAGGAGGGAGGGGAGGAGTGGTCACTTACACCTGAAAGTGCTGTGCCTGTCCTCACACAATGCTGTCTCCGACCCCCTGGTGAGTGTCTGGGGCCTGGCCTCAGAAGGGCAGGATTTTACATTCAAAAGAGACTTTACTTTGAAGTAGGCCTACTTCAAAGGAGAAATTGGGTATAAGAAGGGCACCCAAAATCACAGACTTTAGATCACTTCTGGACATCAAGAGGAACCTCTGCCTGGAGAAGAGCTGAAGAGCTGAGGAGAAGTGCTGCCCTGCCTGTGACTGTGCTTTGTGGTGCTATGCTGCAGTTGCTGCTTCTGCCAGAGTAAGAGGGCAACGACTGGACTTTGTGTGCCTTTCATGTTGCGAAGAAATCTCCAAGGGCTTGATTTAGAGCTTGCCTCCTGTTGTTTGAAGTCTCAGGGACAGCAAAGACTTCTCTCTGCCAGCACCTGGAGTCTCTGGAGAGACTCCTGCTCTGACAAGTGGTGCCCTATCCAGTCCCCAGGCCCTTGAAAGGAAAGCTGGTGGAAATCCAAGGACATCGACTTCGGCCGACTTTGGACCGGCGCCGCTGCTGAATCCGGTGACCCCGCCTGCTCTCGACTCCGTGATCTGCGCTGGAACGCGATGACTTTCGCAGGCCTGATGCCACTGCAGCCCGCTGAAGTCTGCGACTCCGTGGAAGTCGCCGCACCACGTCATGACCGACGCTGCTCGAAGGGCGCGGATTCAACGTTTCGCACCGACGCCGCGATCCCCGACTTTGCGCGTCGACTTGTTTTCACTCTTCACCAAAGGTACTGTACTTGGGGGTCTACGCGACTCCGTGTCCGGCGCCGCTGGTGTCGGCTCGTTGGGAACGAGTCCGTTACGACGCCGTGATAACACCTCATCGAAGCATTTTGTGTTTCTAAGTGCTATTTTTGAGTTTAATCTTTAAAAATTCATAACTTGACTTGTGTATGTCGGATTTTTGTCATTTTGGTCTTGTTTTGTTTAGATAAATATTTCCTATTTTCCTAAGCTGGTGTTGTGTCATTTTGTAGTGTTTTCATTAAGTTACTATGGGGGTCATTCCAACCCTGGCGGTCGGTGTTAAAGCGGCGGCCAACCCGCCAACAGGCAGGCGGTAAAAAAAATGGAATTCTGACCCTGGCGGAAACCGCCAACAGAGACCGCCACTTTAACACTCCGACCGCCACGGCGGGACAAACAAACAGCGCGGCGGTCACCGCCAACAGACAGGCGGGAGCCAATGTACCGCCCACCCTATCACAACCCACCAATCCGCCACCTCTTCCGGGGCGGTAGCCCCGCCGATAAAAACACGGCGGAAACAGCCATTACGAACGGAAAACGCTCACCTCTACACACTCCACGAGGAATCTGGACAGCATGGAACCCGAACTACACATCCTACCAGCTATTGTCTTCCTGCTCCTCTACCAGGAGCACGAACGCCGGCGCAGAAGACAACGGTGAGTACTGCACCTACGACACAGGGGAGGGGGGAGGGAAACAATTACGGGGACACACCCACCCTCACCCACAACTACATAAACATCAATGCAGAGCAACAACTCAGAGTGACACCCCCAAACCCCCCGGAAGAATGCAAAGACAGAATAAAATGATCATGAAATATGAAGTATATTGTACGGCTAAGTAAAAAAATATATCAAACATATATAACTATATATGCATATGTAAATTGTCCTGTCCAAATTGGGTATCAGCCATTGTTCGTGAGCCAATGGGCCTAAACACATGGGCAAAGCCCACACAGGATACCCGACTCCAATGGAGAGAACACTGCAGGGGCATCAGATAGCTAAACTACAGGCACCTCAGGGGGAAGGGAAGGGGGGGCACCTCAGCCACATGAGTCCACGACGCCAGATCCACGAGGGGCCTCCATGGCCACTGTTCAATCCTGGGGAGTGCAAAGCCACAGTCTCTCAAGTCTCTACAGTGGTTGGATTGCCCACTGTGCCATCCTGGGGAGTGCAAAGCCACAGTCTCACAAGTCTCTACAGTGGGTGGATTGCCCACTGTGCCATCCTGGGGAGTGCAAAGCCACAGTCTCACAAGTCTCTACAGTGGGTGGATTGCCCACTGTGCCATCCTGGGGAGTGCAAAGCCACAGTCTCACAAGTCTCTACAGTGGGTGGATTGCCCACTGTGCCATCCTGGGGAGTGCAAAGCCACAGTCTCACAAGTGGATAACAGACTCCACTGGTTCTGGAGGTGGCATGGTGCCCAGAGTGCTTTGTGCAGCCCTGCCCGACACAGATGCGGGCCTGCCCCCTCTGCCAATGGGCCAGCGGTGCTTGAGACGGCGGTGCCCAGCGGAGCGGTGCAGAGACGGCGGTGCCCAGCGGAGCGGTGCTTGAGATGAAGGGCCCAGCGGAGCGGTGCCTGAGACGGCGGTGCCCAGTGGAGCGGTGCAGAGACGGCGGTGCCCAGCGGAGCGGTGCTTGAGATGAAGGGCCCAGCGGAGCGGTGCTTGAGATGAAGGGCCCAGCGGAGCGGTGCTTGAGATGGCGGTGCCCAGCGGAGCGGTGCAGAGACGGCGGTGCCCAGCGGAGCGGAGCTTGAGATGAAGGGCCCAGCGGAGCGGTGCTTGAGATGAAGGGCCCAGCGGAGCGGTGCTTGAGACGGCGGTGCCCAGCGGAGCGGTGCTTGAGATGAAGGGCCCAGCGGAGAGGTGCTTGAGATGAAGGGCCCAGCGGAGTGGTGCTTGAGACGGCAGCGCACAGCGGAGCGGTGCAGAGACGGCGGTGCCCAGCGGAGCGGTGCTTGAGATGAAGGGCCCAGCGGAGCGGTGCTTGAGATGAAGGGCCCAGCGGAGCGGTGCAGAGACGGCGGTGCCCAGCGGAGCAGTGCTTGAGATGAAGGGCCCAGCGGAGCGGTGCTTGAGATGAAGGGCCCAGCGTAGCGGTGCTTGAGACGGCAGTGCCCAGCGGAGCGATGCAGAGACGGCGGTGCCCAGCGGAGCGCTGCTTGAGATGAAGGGCCCAGCGGAGCGGTGCTTGAGATGAAGGGCCCAGCGGAGCGGTGCTTGAGATGAAGGGCCCAGCGGAGCGGTGCTTGAGATGAAGGGCCCAGCGGAGCGGTGCTTGAGACGGCGGTGCCCAGCGGAGCGGTGCAGAGACGGCGGTGCCCAGCGGAGCGGTGCTTGAGATGAAGGGCTCAGCGGAGCTGTGCTTGAGATGAAGGGCCCAGCGGAACGGTGCTTGAGACGGCGGTGCCCAGCGGAGCGGTTCTTGACTTGAAGGGCCCTGTTCAGCGGTTCTTGACTTGAAGGGCCCTGTTCAGCGGTTCTTGAGACGGCGGTGCCCTGTTCAGCGGTTCTTGAGACGGCGGTGCCCTGTTCAGCGGTTCTTGACTTGAAGGGCCCTGTTCAGCGGTTCTTGACTTGAAGGGCCCTGTTCAGCGGTGCTTGACTTGAAGGGCCCTGTTCAGCGGTTCTTGACTTGAAGGGCCCTGTTCAGCGGTGCTTGACTTGAAGGGCCCTGTTCAGCGGTGCTTGACTTGAAGGGCCCTGTTCAGCGGTTCTTGACTTGAAGGGCCCTGTTCAGCGGTTCTTGACTTGAAGGGCCCTGTTCAGCGGTGCTTGACTTGAAGGGCCCTGTTCAGCGGTTCTTGACTTGAAGGGCCCTGTTCAGCGGTGCTTGACTTGAAGGGCCCTGTTCAGCGGTTCTTGACTTGAAGGGCCCTGTTCAGCGGTTCTTGACTTGAAGGGCCCTGTTCAGTGGTGCTTGACTTGAAGGGCCCTGTTCAGCGGTTCTTGAGACGGCGGTGCCCTGTTCAGCGGTTCTTGACATGTGTGTCCAGGTCACCAGATCCGGCCATTACATGGATTTCACTCGCCACCTGACATGTGGCTGCCGGGCCCTTCGTGCACATCTGTCTTCTCGCTTGCGGGGCCCTCCTGTGCTGCCGTCCTGGGCCCGTGGGTGTCCTCCTGCACACCTGGAATTGGGCTGGTGGGGCCCTCCTGGGCAGCTCGCCTGCTGCCGGACTTGTCGGGCGTGCTGCCCTTGCCACCCTTCCCTGCTCGTCTGTGGCCCTTTCCTCCCTTTGGCGGTGTGCCAGGTGGCACCCCACTTCCTGACGGTTCCAGAGTAGTGCTTTTGGAGCCTGCTGTCTTTGGCCTCTCCCGCCGGGCACTGGCTTTCTTGTTTTTTTTTTTAGGGGGTGGGCTGGCCGTCTCTTTACTGCTAGCCGAAGTCGCTGGTCTTGAAGGTGGTGGACTCCAAAATCCTTGGACTATTGTCCTTGTAGGTCCAGGTTTTGTGGTGGCTGAGGTGCTGATTGGAGTCTTATGAGATGGAGGGGGTGGGTCAGTTGTTGGAAAGAGGTCAAGGTTGGAAAGGAAAATCAATTTAGAAAGACAGGGACGGGTAGTTGTAGTGGGTATGGGAGTGGAGGAAGAGGATGTGGTTGTAGGAGAGTCAAGTCTGGTGTCTTTGGGTGCAGGTGCTTGTGCTGGAGGCTGTCGTGAGGTGGATGGCTGTTGGGTGGGTGACTGCCTGCGTTTGTGTGGTTTGGAAGAGGGGGTGACAGACACACTGGGAGAGGACACAGGGGACGTGTAAATGGTAGTGGGGGTGGTGACTGAACGTGTGCGGAGTGTTCTGGTGGGTGTGCTGGTGATGGACGTAGTGGCTGAAGATGTTGTGCATGCAAGTGTGAGTGGAGACGTCACAGGGAGGGAGGAGGGAGACGAGGAGGAGGGGGACACAGAGGAGGCAGTGGCTGTTGGCATGTCTGCATGTGGATGTTGCTTGGGTGAATGCTTGTGTGATGTGTGGTGCTTATGTCTGGATGAGCTTCCCTTGGGTGTTGAGGTGTGTGCAGGCTGGTCTGTAGGTGTGTCTGGGATAGGCAGAGGTACAGGGGAGTGGGACTGGGTGGAGGAAGTTGGAGGAGGGAGGCAGGAGACAGGGACAATGGCTGTCGTCAGTGCTGAAGCCAGAGCGTTGAACTATCGCTGATGGGCAGCCTGACCCGAATGAATGCCCTCCAGGTATGCATTACTCCGGTGCACCTCCCTTTCTACACCCTGGATGGCATTCAAAAGGGTAGACTGCCCAACAATGAGCGTCCTCAGGAGGTCAATGACCTCCTCACTGAGGGCAGCAGGGGTAACTGGGGCAGGGCCTGAGGTGCCTGGGGCGAAGGAGATGCCCACCTTCCTGGGTGAGCGGGCACAGGGCGAACGCTGAGGGGCTGCTGGGAGGCCAGAGCTGGTGCGCTGGCTGGCGGCTGTACCTGTTGTTGCGGTGGGCACGGATGTTGCCGCCACCACAAGGGAGCTCCCTTCCGAGGACGTGTCTGTGTCGCTGTTGTCACCACGTGTCCCCGCTGTGGAGCTCCCCTCGCCCTCCGTCTCACTGGTGAAGTCCGAGTCAGTTGCATGGCCCTCCATGGCCATGTGAGATGCAGCTCCCTCGTGCTCCGATGCCACTTCTCCTCCGCCTGATGATGCTAATGCACACATGAACAGGAAGACCACCAAAAAAGGGGGGGGGTGGAGGAACAAAGACATGTTGAGTGCATGCATTGGCGACACTGTTGGCGGAGAGGACAGACACAGAAGCCCCCTGCACTACGCCGCGCACTTGGGGTACACTACTCAATCCGTGGGACATGGCCTACAAGCCTATGGACGACAACTCCACACATAGGTGACACAGGGCCATGAATAGCTGTACTAGGCAACCTACAGAGGTGGGGGGCGGGGGCACAGGGCCATGCCTAACGGAGGGGCCTAGCCTACAGAAATCGCCCTGGCCTAGGGATACCCACAGCCCTCCTCCCCCACCCAGACACCTCCACTGCGCGTAAAATCAGCAGAATGTGCTTGTATTCACCCCCTTGTGTCTGCTGTGATGTCCTCACGCGCCCATCCAAATCGGGGTAGGCCACCGCCAGGATCCGGGACATCAGGGGGGTCAATTGATGACTGGCACCCCTCCTACGTTGGGAGGCCATCCCCAGCAGAGCCTCTGCGGTCTTCCTGCTCCCACGGCGGATGTCCTCCCACCTCTTCCGGCAGTGGGTGCCCCGTCTGTTGTGGACCCCCAGGGTCCGGACGTCCTTGGCGATGGCACGCCAAATGTCGATTTTCTGATGGGCGCTGACCTATGTGACATGTACAGGGGGAGAAAATATAAAATCATCACCTTCTGCATGCTCGATGTGAGTGGCCCCCCATCCCCACCCTTGCCATGTGGCACATGCTCTCATCTGTCGTTTGATGCATGCCTCATTCGCTCCCCTCCCCACCATCTTTCATTCACCCCACTCAACCCAGGTCACAGCAGCACTTTCAGTATAGGTCCTCTCCTGTGGATGATCAGGTTTCAATGGGTTTCAAGGGGTTCAATGTTAACCAATGCTGCTTAGCGCTGCGGTCTTCGACCGCCTACCACCACGGTGTGCCACGCCAGCGCATTGACCTCACATCCCACTGTCGCACTTCACAGGTCAGGCAGCCGCCATTTCAAGGGCCCACATGGCTTAATTTCTACTGCGTCACACATACCTAGGCCTTGCATCAACACTCATACAAGCCATTCAATGCATTGAGAATCGTGTACTGTGCAAGCTGTGGGAACGTACCTGTGGGTTGATTGACTCTGTGCTCCATGTTGTCCTTCCTAGGCACCGTCCGCTGGGACTTGCGAGGAGATGGAGGAATCTTCCCGTGTACAGACCGCTGGTGGACTTGTCGACAATGGAAGAAAGACATGTTATACTGACATACAGGCTTGACAGAGCCACTATACAGGAACTGTGTGCCCAGCTGGAGCCAGACCTGATGTCACCCATCCGCCAACCCACAGGGATCCCCCCTCTAGTGCAGCTTCTGTCAGTACTCCATTTTTTGGCAAGTGGGTCATTTCAAACAACAGTGGCCATTTCATCAGGGATGTCTCAGCCTATGTTTTCCAAGGTTTTGTCCAGAGTGTTGTCTGCCCTGCTGAAATACATGCGGAGCTACATTGTTTTCCCTGAGGTGGGCGATTTGGCTACAGTGAAGGGTGATTTCTATGCACTTGGACATATTCCCAACATCATTGGTGCAATTGATGAGACACATGTTGCTTTGGTCCCTCCCAGCAGGAGTGAACAGGTGTACAGGAACAGAAAAAGTTATCATTCCATGAATGTCCAGGTGGTCTGTTTGGCTGACAAGTACATCTCCCATGTAAATGCCAAGTTCCCTGGGTCAGTGCATGACGCGTACATCATGCGAAATAGCAGCATTCCTTACGTGATGGAACTACTTCAGAGACACCGTGTGTGGCTAATTGGTGACTCTGGTTACCCGAACCTGTCATGGCTACTAACCCCAGTGAGGAATCCCAGGACAAGGGCAGAGGAACGGTACAATGAGGCCCATGGGCGTACTAGGAGGGTGATCGAGCGGACCTTTGGCCTCCTGAAGGCCAGGTTTAGGTGCCTCCATATGACAGGTGGATCCCTAATGTACTCACCAAAGAAGGTGTGCCATATCATAGTGGCCTGCTGTGTGCTTCACAACCTGGCTTTGGGACGCCAGGTGCCTTTCCTGCAGGAGGATGGTCCAGATGATGGTGTTGTGGCAGCTGTGGAGCCTGCGGAGAGTGAAGAGGAGGAAGACGAAGAGGACGAAGACGAAGAGGACGACACAGACAACAGGGACACAGTAATACAGCAGTATTTTCAATGACATACAGGTAAGAATCAACACCGGCATTTTACATTTACTTAAAGTCTCCTGCCTTTCTACTGTTGGAGTTTCCCCCCAGTTTATGTTAACTGAGTTGTGACTTTCCCTTCCAATTTCAGAGATGTGGGCCCCACTCCGTGACCTCTGCTTTGTTTCCCCATGGACTACAGCTGTGACAGTGGTATGTTGTCATCACAATGTAACTGGACATTTTGACACGGTTCTGTGTAATACATTAGTTCAAAAATACAGGCAGACTCCAGATTATTTTTGTGCAATAAGTGTTGTTTATTAAAGTGCTCAATTTTGGGTAATGGTTGCAATTCGGTGATGGGTGATGGTGGAGGAATGTCCATGGCAGAGTCCAGATTTTCAGTCTCACAGGTGCATTGTCCATATGCCTGTGGAAGGTGGAGCAGGGGCAGTTTAAGGTTGGACAGGGTGACAATGTGGGACAGTGGGATGACAATCAGGGGGTATCCTTTCCTGGCGGGGGTCTTGGCATCTTACTCTGTCTTCTTCCTAGATCTTAGGCCCCGCTTGCGGGGTGGTTCTCCTTCTGCAGGGGGTGGGGTTCTGGTGGCCTGTTGTTCTTGTGTCGGGCCTCCTGTCACTAGCGCCGGCAGAGGTGGTAGCCTGTTCTTGGTCCATGCTAGTGACAGGGGCCCTTTGTGGTGCCACATGGTCCCGCAATGTGCTGACAATCTGATTGAGAGCCACAACGATGGTGCCCATTGCAGAACTGATGTTTCTGAGTTCTTCCCTGAACCCCATAAACTGTTCCTCCTGCAGTACCTGGATCTCCTGGAAACTGGCCAGGACCGTCGCCATCGTCTCCTGGGAGTGGTGGTATGCTCCCATGATGGAGGATAGGGCCTCGTGGAGAGTGGGTTCCCTGGGCCTGTCCCCCCCTGTCGCACAGTAGCCCTCCCAGTTCCCCTGTTTCCCTGGGCCTCTGTCCCCTGGACCGTGTGCCCACTACCACTGCCCCCAGGTCCCTGTTGTTGTTGGGGTGGTGGGTTAACCTGGGTGCCCTGTAGTGGTGGACACACCGCTGCTTGACGTGTCCTGGAGACAGAGGCATGGGCCCGATGGGTGGGTGCTGTGCTGGTGTTCCCAGAGGGGGGTAGGTCTGCTGTGGCCTGTGGCTGTCTGAGGGGAACCGACTGTCCCGAGGTCCCCGATGGGCCGGGCTGGTCATCTGGGTCCAGGGAGACAGAGCTGCTGTCATTACTGTGGGCCTCTTCTGGTGGGGGAATGGACATTTCTGGACCCTCCTGGGCGGTGTCGTGGCGTTCGGGTCCTGCAGGGGTATAAGAGTATGGTTATTGCTTCTGTGTGTGCCATAGCGTGCAATGGGTGGGTGCCCGTGTACCCCAGTGCTGGCATTCCCTTGTGGGGGCTGTTGTGACGGTGGTTTGGGGGGGGATGGGTATGTGCAGTGGGCATGCTTAGGTGATGGGTGTCCATGGTTTGTGGTCGCATGCAGGGCTTGGTGTAGGGATGGGTGGGTTGTGATGGTGAGACATTAGCAAGGAGGATGTGTGATGGGGGTGGGGGGAGGTTGGGGGTATGATTTGGCATGCCGGTGGGTGGGGGGGATGAAGTAGTTGAGATTAGACTTAACAGAGTCCATTCCTCCGCCTACTCCTGCGAGGCCCTCAGGATGCAGGATCGCCAAGACCTGTTCCTCCCATGTTGTAAATTCTGGGGGTTGAGGTGGGGGTCCGCCGCCAGTCTTCTGCACCGCGATGTTGTGTCTGGATACCATGGAACGCACCTTTCCCCGTAGGTCGTTCCACCGCTTCCTGATGTCGTCCCGATTACGTGGATGCTGACCCACAGCGTTGACCCTGTCCACTATTCTTTGCCATAGCTCCATCTTCCTGGCAATGGTGGTGTTCTGCACCTGTGTCCCGAAGAGCTGGGGCTCTACCCGAACTATTTCCTCCACCATGACCCTGAGTTCAGCGTCTGAAAACCTGGGGTGTCTTTGGGGTGCCTTGGGGTGGTGTGGATGAGGTGTGGGGTGGTGTTTGTGGTGATGAGTGTGGTGAGTGTGGTGGTGTGTGGTGTTTTGTTCGTGGATGTTGTGTGAGTGATGGTGTTATGTGCCTGTGAATGCTCTGTACTAGCTGGTGGTGTCTCTCTCTGGCCTTAGTCAATTAATGGTGGTCGTAGGGGTTTGTGGGTGATGTGGGTGTGTGTTTTATATTGTGTTGGGTGTGTGGGAGTGGTGTTTGTATGTGTATCAGGTGTGTGTATTTCAAAATGTCCAATGTGGCAGTGTTTTGGAGCTGTGTGTGTATTTTGACCGCGGCGGTGTGTACCGCCAATGGAATACCGCGGTTGAAAGACCGCCGCGTGGATTCGTGGGTCGGAATGGGATGGGTGTATTTCTGTTGGCGTGACGGTGGAGGTTTGGTCATCGCCAGTTTTTCGCTGGCCGTTGGTGTGGCGGACTTTTGTGGATGTCGGGTTTTTGGCGGTTTGCCTGTTGCGGGTCAGAATGACCGTGGCGGTTTACCGCGCCCGCGGCGGTGTTATGGCGGTCTTCTGACCGGCGGTAAGCGCCTTTTACCGCCGAGGTCAGAATGACCCCCTATGTGTGTTGGTACAAATACTTTACACCTAGCACTCTGAAGTTAAGCCTACTGCTCTGCCAAGCTACCAAGGGGGTAAGCAGGGTTTAGCTGAGGGTGATTCTCTTTTACCGTGACTAGAGTCAGGGTCCTTGCTTGTACAGGGGGTAACCTGACTGTCAACCAAAGACCCCATTTCTAACACCAGGACTACCTGGTTCCATGCAGACCACATGCAGTAATCATTCAGCGTGCACAAGAACCAAGCTGGAGATACCAAACAGAAGAAAGAACCAGACTATTCCCTTTGCTCAGCAAGGACGTTCCAGTGAACACTCCATCAAATACACCTGAAGAGAGTGATATGCAAGAGCATCTGCCCCATAGACACTGGAGGCAGTAAGAGAACCTATGACCACAAATTACCTGACTAATGAGTGACTGGCGAATGAGGGACATCTTACAGAGGACCAGAGAGAAGAAACAACTATGGGAAAGGCCTGCCAGCATCTTGTGAAATTCCACCCTCCAGGCGCCAGCCTGTTGGAATGAACCTCTAGCATAATGCTCTATGGAACAGCAGTAATGTTGGTCAGCATCGAGGATGGGGATACCCACAAGTGTATGGAGGAGCAGGCACACTGTTAGACTTCCCTCAGAACAGGAATGTAGCAGGAAATGTGTCAGTCAAACAAGCAGAAATCAGCCTAAATTTACATTTGAAGGCCTCATCCCCCCCAAGAATCGTTATTAAAGTCCCTTAAATCCTTTGCCCTCTGCCTGTCTTACTTGTGGTTATTTTCTGTGAATTATCCCCACTGCAGTGGTTTCACTGTGTGAGAAATTTTGAGGATTCTGTAATTGAGTTCAGGGCAAGTTCCAAGTTCACTGTGGCCAAAAGGGTATGTTATCTTGCTTCTCCTGCCTTTCCTATCTGGCCTTAGCCTAGAGATTCATAGGCTCCATTGGACGAAGCTAGGTCACCTCAGAAGCCTGTGGGAAGCTTCCGCCATCTTTGTCCAGCTGGAGGGATGCACACAATCTCTTCAGGAGCTAAATTCCAGCATTATTAATTCCCTTGTGTAGATGGCAGATCCCAGTATTCCTTGAGTATTCCTTGTTTTGAGGAGGTGTCTATGTGATCCCAGCCATAACAAAACTGAACAAACCAGGGATTTTAAACTATAGCTCATGGGAGTGTCTCCATTATGGATTTATTACAGTCCCGCTTTGCAGAGGAATGTTTGGATGGGGGGACTCAATTTTGCAGACTAATGCAAGTGTTATCGTTGCAGAACCTGCACTTAGTCTCAATTTTAGATTTTTGTTTTTAGTTAACATCTTTTCTGATGGTGCATTTTTACATATTTTTTCACTAACATGAGAATGTGCTGCATACACATTTATTCTTGTTAGGCATTGTTGCCCTGTAGTCTACACATTTAGTCCAGGGTTGTACAATCAGAACAGAATGCCCTTCTTTTTTCTTTCTGTGCTTGTTAGGAGACAAACCGTTTATGCCAGACGAACAAAACTAGTTGTTCTGCACCTCTGTCAGAGTGCAATAAGGAAAGGGTTTTATTATATAAACAGCATCCATGCTAGGCTCAGCGAGAGCAGCACTTCTTGCTGGATTATCATGTTACCACTGTGAGTGAGATGCTGCCCTGCTGATCCCGACCTTCATCCTGCGAAGAAAGATAACCTGTACACTTAGACCTGCTTCTAGACCAGTGGCGGCTGCTGCCAGGAAGAGTTGGAGGGGAAGCGTGCGGAGTGGTGGTCGGCGGGGGGGATAAAGAAAAAAACACTTACCTGCGCTGCCATACCCCGCCTCGTTGCTCCCGCTGCTTCAGTGCTTCTCTGCTCCCCTCCCCACCCAATCCAGACGCTTCTCTTGTGCTGTTACACAGCATGAGAGAGGAGACGGGATTGGCCTCAGCGGGCTAAAATGCCACTCGTTTAGGGAGAGGGAGTTTGCACTTGGTCTCCACCCAGCTGTGAAATAGCCAGGAGGAGACAGTCCGGGGGAAAAATAAAATGATAATAACAGATAGGAGTTAAGTAACATCAGAAAGAATTAATATGGTTACATTGCTTGTATTGTTCACCATTCTAATAATGCTGATTACAGTAACATGTCTCATCTGTCTAATAATCGCAGCTCATGCTTTCTTAACAAGAATATGAGCATTTCAATAAATGTTGTGAAAATACATTTTCGTACATTTCTTGAGCATACCTTGGCATCCAAGAGTAAAAAAATGAAATGGTTAGATATGTTTCCACAGATTCCTTCAGAATCAGAGCGTACATGTTTGAGGTTAGCAATAAAAATGTATTACCCTGGTCAGTTTAGGGGTTTGAATGTGGTACTGTGAGCTAGCCAAAACAAACTAACATTTATTGAAGATATATGTAGACTAAGGGGGTCATTACAACCCTGGCGGTACGAGACCGCCAGGGCTGAAATGACGGAAGTACCGCCAACAGGCTGGCGGTGCTTCCCTGGTCATTACGACCATGGCGGAAGTGCTGCGGTCGCACTGCCGGGGCCGGCGGTTTCCCGCCACAATGGCCCTGGCAGTAGTAATCCGCCAGGGCAGCGCTGCTAGCAGCGCTGCCCAGGGGATTACAAGTCCCCCTAACGCCAGCCTTTTCCTGGCGGTTTGAACCGCCAGGAAAAGGCTGGCCGTACGGGGAGTCGCGGGGCCCCTGGGGGCTCCTGCACTGCCCATGCCACTGGCATGGGCTGTGCAGGGGCCCCCTGACAGGACCCCGTACAGGTTTTCACTGTCTGCATAGAAGACAGTGAAAAGCGCCACGACCCGTCGCACGGCCGCAACACCGCCGGCTCCATTTGGAGCCGGCTCAGTTTCCGCCCGCCGGCCCAGCGGGGATCTCCAAATGGCCGCGGTGGGGGTGCGGCTGCATTGGCGGCCGCCCGGCGGTCCGATCACCAGGGTCGTAATTAGGGCCTAAGTCTCTATATTGTGAAGTTCCTCTATTTTGTTATTCACACTTTATTTTCATTACTTGCAAATAACAATGATGAAAATCGAGCAATTCGGCACAGGAGTAACAAATGCAATTATCTAAGACATGTAACCTTGTATTGTCAAGACTCACTTTTGTTTCAGTCCATACAAATATACGATCCCAAAGTCTTGCTTCCAGAAAACTTTCAACCTACAGGACATTAAAGCAATGCATTAGTTATGAGATTGTCTGAAATTCTAATATTGTTGGTAAAACGTTTACAATGATGCCAATTGAAAAACATGCATTATGTGATAAAGCATCACATTTGAAACAAACCTTGGCAAACCTAGGTTTTGGCTGTTTTATGAGAAAGATATTTTGTGTTGTGTGGTGGTGGGGTGCAAGTAAGGGGAAAACAGGATGTTGCCACGTGAGAAGTGATGATGGAGTGCTACACATGGCTTGGGAATGGGCGAGAGAAGTTATGTATACTTTGACGAAGTTGCAAGCAACCTAATATACTAAAACATAAACAGTGCTGTCAAAATCGGCAACGAATCAGTGCCAAACTAAATTCCCCATTTTGGGTATGTCTTTTAAATCAGATAACCAGTACAAAGGAGTAAAAAAAGATAAAATGAGTGAAGCTTTTTACTACAATAGCATATGCTGACCAAATTAAAAAATGACTAGTTTGAAAAAGTGAGAAATTGGAGAATTACAAAAAAGGCATGTAGTTGTGACTAGCAGATTAGGTGGGGGCGAAGTCAGTCATATGCGGAGCTAAACTCAAGGAAGGCTAGGAGAGTTTAGTGGGGCAGCAAAGTTCCAATGAGCATTAGTGCAAGCGCGGTAAATGGCCATGTTGCCAAATCTCCCTGCCACTCCCGAAAAAGTGGGTTCTTGGTTAAAAAAAAATCTTCACGATTGGAAGTGGTTCTGTTCATCTATCAACTATACTTTGATTTCTTTTAAGAAAAAGTAGTATGTGATGAATTTTCAAGCACATGGAGCTGTTTTAGAGGACTGGGGCTACGTTGTCTGAAGTCAAAGGATTTTTAGAAATGTTTGTGGCATCCTGCCAGCTTTTGTCTTAAAAAAATAACAGTAAATAGGAGCGTCGGAATCATGTTATGCCACACACATTAATGGTGATAGAATATGTTTCATAGGCAGATCTGTGGACTATATTCGGATGTAAAAGCATTTTTAACTGGTAAGCATCTGAGGTAAAACCTTACAGCAGGGACCATAATCTATGTCAAAGACCGTGGGCCAGAAACACATGTGTCAGACCTGTTTCATACTGGCAGCAATGCACATATCTGTCCAAATGTCAAGATACTGTCTAGTTTCCGGAATGCTACAACGATTGATATTGTACTCAGTCTATACAATTGTGTACTAAGAAACATATTTATCTTATGTCACCAATGCTACTGTAATGTACATTGTTGCCTAGTGTCAGTAGAAGCCACAGGGCCATCAAGGGTTACTGGGTCGCAGCTGTGGGCGTTAGGGACTTTTACCACTGATGTCCCAGGGTGTGACCTTCTAAGGTACTGCAAAATGGGCCCCAAGTACACCCTTTCTGAACTTGACTCTGGGTTGCCAGGGTGAAAGGCTCCTCAGAGAGGTAGTGTGGGGGCAGAGGCTCAGAACTCTCACAATCAAACAATAGATACATTAACTACTGTCCATCCCAGTGTTTTTATTTATCACAATAGAAGCACTTTAATCACACACCACACTTGACTCTACACATAGGAAACGTTAATCAGCTCATAGTACTAAAGTGCATGCTACGTTGTTTTTTATTCACACAAAAACATCCAGGCATTAGTGCGGAACAGTTTCAAGCTCACTGTAACAAGCAGTTTTCCTTTTTCTATGTTCTGTAGGCCAGTCTGTGTATGTCTCACTCATGGTATTTGTTTGGGTGATTTAGTCATAGTGGGTTAAATAACCCACTGAAGTTTTTGCAGAGGGCGATGGTCAATATTCAGGTTCATGTGGATTGGGTGCTTGGTACAACCAAGTGTGGAGCGGCTGGAAACCAGAGCATGGGTGGGTAGTCCTTCTCACTGCTCCCAATAATGCAGGCTTGTAGCCCCACCTTGTCTGGCTCTCGGTGTTGGTGCTTGAGTATGGAGGCTCTGGGTGGAAGCAGCACCTCTGAAAGCATCCCACTCACTGACAGGAACTCCCACACTAGAGGCACAGCGGCCAGGCTTTATCTCCTTAGACAGTCTCTTCCTGCAGGGTGAGGTACTCCTTCACCTCTCTTAGCAGAATAGAGCACAGGCAGATCTTCTGCTCTCCAACACGATGTACAGACTTCAGGTGATGTCCCCTCAACTATGGAAAACTAGCTATCAAAGCTACCAGCCTTGGATCTCATCAGTACTTTGAGTACTCTGGGGAGCACTCCTTCAGTTAATAAACAACTATGAACTGGAACCAAATGTGATAATTTGGGTTCCACTCTATAAACATTTTCCAGATAAGAGATGTTGATTCCACTGACAATGTCAGGAACCAGTTTGGAATGGTTTCCTTTTCATAGTTCGTTTTTACTTCTGCAGAGCAGACACATAAATGCGATGGCTTTCAAAGGAGGTAGTGATGACGCTGCCTGGAAGACTCCCTCACCTTGACAACAGAATCTGCTGACTGACCTCTCATTCTTTACTATCAATCCAAATGGCAGTGCTCAGGAAAAGATAATCATCTGACTGTTACTAACAGGTCACAACTGAATAACTAAGGCAGGCATGTCTCCACCCATCCACATATCATTGTCTGAGGCTACAGCCTCTAAATCAGGAATGGATGGAATAAACTTGCACTGCCTGACGTGGCAGCACTTCACTCTCTATATTGTGCTACATTTTCCAGGGGGTATACAAATAGATCCTACTGGTCTCTGCGGTCATGCACTTACAAACAATATGGAGCACTGCTACCAGTCACCAGTCATACAACACGCACATGACACACACACACACAGGGATGTCAGCGCAAGGTCTGGACATTTAAATCAAACAAAACGTTACGTGTTTTAGGCCTATCGCCCCACGCTCATCACTGAACAGAAAAAAGATCTGATTAGCACTATCAATCAGAAAAACAGCATGCTACCACCACGACTTAGTGTGTAATCCACAAACCACAGAACTAGGCTAAGTGTTTCAGACTCATGATGAAAATCCTAGGCATGCACATTCATGTCAAATAGTTATGCATGGTGAGACAAACAAATTCAGGATGTCAGAAAACCTAAAGCTAAGACCTTTCCAGGCAGATGTCCAAGCCTCAAATACCATGCAGTAGACATCCCAGTCCCAAAACCTAGTTTTCACAATGCACAATCAAACACATTTCCCCATGAATGCCCGTTTTCAGCAGTGTTTTTTTTAAACTGTATACGTACTCCTGCTGTTGTAGAGTTAGTGTGCTGTTTGGAGGGAGCTACCACACAAAGGGCAAGATGTAGCAAAGGTTTTTACCCATTCTGTGTCTATGGGAAAAAGTGTTCGTACATATGGCCCAAAGAGTGGAACCTGATAGCTACAGATTACAATCACTGATCCATTTCACTATGTGTGGAAGCTGTCACACACAAGTGTTTACAGTAGATACATTAACGCACGGTGTCTTCTAAGTAGGAGCAGAATGTGTAACCTGTAGCCTGCATATGGAACTCTGGAGTAGGTGTATTAACCCATTGAACTCTTACTGGGATTAGGGCCAATGTTCTGCAGATTGCACAAAGAAATCTTCAATACGTACATACATTAATCCAATATGGGATCTTGCTCACATTTTAAACTGTAACATGAAGAAACTGTCTATTTTTCTGCTGTTTTATCTCTGTTTTCATTGTTTTTTTTCATTTTTTTCTGATTTAGCTCTAATTATTTTGTTCCCTAAATATTTGTTTTCACTTTCATTTTTGTAGGAGTTCATTTGAGGCTTTTTTGTTGGTGCTTGTCACCGTCACTTAATTCTCAACACCTGCACTCATGAAAGTTCACCACATGATGGTACTGTTTTTCTGTTTCTTGCGATGAGGGCATCAGCAGGGTTTAACAATTCGATTTACATTATGAATTGATAATTCCAGCTGTCCAGGCGTGCTTGGGTCACCAGAAATATTCCGAATTGTCATACCTGTTGGAGTGTGATGGGTTAGTAGTTGGGTTGTTACTGGTATTCTCAGCAGGGGCAAAGGGTAGTGCAACTTCCAGTGGACTTCTTAGAAGGGACATAGGGCCATATGTACGAACACATTTTCCCATTGACACAGAATGGGAAAAACCCTTTGCTACATCTGGCCCATAGTACTTACTGTTTTTTAAACAGTAGAAATAAGCATAAACGCATAAACGCACAAAGAAACCAATTACAATTAAAAAAACTTGCGTATGGGCACCAGCACACTGCTAGTACACTTAGGGGCCAGATGTATCAAAAAAGCCTTTTGCGATTCGGAAATAGCGATTTTTAAGAAATCGCTATTTCTGAGTCGCAAAATGCTATGTATCATATTTGCGATTCGGTAATAGCGATTTCTTAAAAATCGCAAATGCTATTACCGAATCGCAAATTGCGATACAGCCCCCATTCGCACCTATGGGCCTGTTGGCCCATATTTGCAAATTTTTTGCATTTCCCAAAATGCAAATTCCTAACTGGAATTCGCAATTCGGGAAATGCAAACTCCAGGGTGCTGGGGGCCTAAGGCCTCCTCTGCTGCACCCCAAAACAATTTTGGAAGACGTGTAAGGTGCACACATGCCAAAAGGGCATGTGTGCGTTACATGTCAATTTTAAAAATGCATTTTTAAAATATGAACATGGTTACCACCAAGTTCAACTTGGTGGTAATAGCGATTCCTTAATGCCCAATTCGCATTAAGGAATTGCTTCATACATGTGCTTAAGAAATCGCAAATAAGGATTCCTTATTTGCGATGCTGCATTTAGGGAATCGCAAATTGCGATTCTCTTACATGGGGTCGCAATTTTAAGGAATCGCTATTTTAGTGATTCCTTAAAAGTGCACTGCGAATGCCTTTCTTACATTCAGAAAGGTGATTTTGCATTCGCAAACGGCCAAATTTTGCAACTCGCACCGTTTGCAAATGCAAAATTCTATGATACATCTGGCCCTTAGTACTGATTAATTTCTTCCACCCGACAGAAAAACACATTCTGGTTTGTAGAACCCCAGCTCTCTCCAGAAGTGCAGGTCCTCTCTATGTATTACACTTCTTTCCTCTACTGGGTATTATTAGATACCGATCATGATAATTTCTGTGCCAATAAAAGCTTTGCATATCCCTTTGGGCACAGAGGGTCGTGGATGGGGGTACCACGTGATCAAGTTAGGCTAAACGCACTGAGTGCAAAGAAGACTCCATGGTACACAGTGGAGTTCAAGTCAGTTGAACTGGGGCGAGACGCTCTCTGTAAGCCAATGAAGAAACTGAGGCGTGTGGTCAAAATGCTGCATGCTCCCAATTCACTTCAGAAAGGACGCCCGTCTGCTGTAGCAAGACTTGGAGGGAGGGGAGGGGGGCAAAGGTTCAATCCGCAGGGTCAGACTGGGACACAAAATAAGTCCGGGCACCAAAATACTACTCGCCAATTCAGACAGCTAGAAAAGTGGTCTCATTTGCAAATCGGTACAGTGGTGAACTTGTAATGATGCGCTGTACATCATGAAAATCACCAGTACAACAGTTCCATTAGACCATAAAACAAGCCCCAAAACAGCCAAAACATTCAACCTTCACACTGACCTGTCAGCAGAGGTCAAAGTGGGCGGGATCTCAGGGGCACGATGTGCCCATAGTTTTTATGGGCGAGCACAAAGTGCTCCTTCCATTCTGTAAGTTCTCTTTGGGCTTGAAACCACGCCCATGCCATGTCAGCCACTTACATTGGTTCGTGGGCTTGCCTTTTAAAATCCGCTTGCTTTCACTTTTGAAAGGCATGCATATGTTATGCCTTTTCTGGTGTTTAGCCCACCTACACAGCACCGGTAAAGTACCAAAAACATACGAGGCTCGACGTTTTCAGCCTGAATTCCGGACTACTTTATCTGTTTATTTTCCATGCAGCGCAATTGAGCTGCATTTTACATAGCGCGATCGTGCTGCATTTTTTTCGCTTTACAACGCTAATAGCTCTAACTCGAACAAATGCGAGACCCGTTGCATTGAAAATGCTTGTTTAATTTGACAACAACATTTCCCCTTCTTAATGTTAAAAGGCAACCAACCCTGGATAGCAAATTCCAACATTTGAGACACCTCAGTTGAAGTTGAAGGGAAGAGAGTTGCCTGTGTTGTAAAACCAAGGGAGGGACAGACAGCTAAATATGAAACAAGCCTTCTTGCCAGGGTGCCTGCTACCTCAAAGAAATGCAAAAAGTGTGTGATAGGGCAATCTGCAACTATAAATGCTGCTTGGAAGTCGGTACTGGCTTCTATTGATGGAGTAACTTGATTGGCCCCCAGCTGGTTGATTTCTTCAGGAGTTGGTGCAGGGGACTCTGGTTAGCAATTTTTCACCTGTAGCAAACAGGGAGAACCTCCTTGAACCAGTTGAAGCCAGGCAAAGTCCTTCTTGTGGTGAAGACCAAGTGTGCAGCTGGTGCAGTCCTTCAGAGTGCAGGTTCCAGGTGCAGGCCAGGGGTCCAGCAGGGCAGTCCTTCTTCTTCTGTAGCTCTTCCTGATAGGGATGTGGTAGGGAACTGAGGTGTGGGTGCAGGTCTGCCAGTTGTATCCTTGCTCCTGGGTGAAAAACAGGGGGGTCCTGATTCTCCAATCAGGTGCAGGGTCCTTCCCCCTGTGATGACCACTTCCTGGGAAGTGTGGCAAAAATCAATCCCAGGAAGCAACATTCCTCAAAAATCCATCATGGCTGAAAATTATTTTTGGAGTTTACATCTGGCTGAGCCCACCCACTGGTGTGGCTAAAAATCATAAACACACTCCTCTCCTGCCCTCTCCTATTCTAATCAAGGGGGCACCTAGTTGTCTGGGGTTGCAGGATGTGGGGGTGTTGCTGGGTTGCTCTAAATGTCCTTCTCTGCCTTTGAAGACCAGTCTGGCAGCCCTCCCCCTTCCTGCGTCACCATCTGCTGAGGGAAAATTCCCTCCCACAGGCACATCTCTTCGTGTGAAGTCAGACCACTTCACACCTCATCAAGGCCGCCTGGCCAGGCTGCCAGAGGCTGGCCAATCAGAGCACAGCGGCAAAAACAATGCAGGGCTGAAATTGGCAACTTTTCAGGTAAGGTTTAAAACTCTTTACCTGAACAAGTTATATTAAATCCAACAACTGGAAGTTGTGGGATTTATTATAACAATTAATTTGATATCAAACTCTTGTATCTGTAACTTAAGGGGAGTTTTAAAATAAAATAAAGTCTCCCCATTCTAGCCTATGAAGGCCATTCACTACAATGAGGGAAACACACATTTTGCTGTTTCTACCTCACCAGGGCTTATAAAACTATTTTTTATAAGGTCCTTGCTTATAGTTACAGGACACGCAGCCCTAGGGGCACATAGGGCACACCTTAGGGGTGACTCATAAGTAAAAATAAGCTAGTTTAAGACTTTGGAATGACTTTTAATTCCAAAGTCAAATTTGCATATAACTTTAATTTAAAATCAGCCAGCAAGGTAGGCCTGCCATTAAAATGACACTGGGCACCTCAGCAGTGCACCTATGGGTGCACTACCTATACTGGGGTCCCTAACCCTACATGCCCTACCATATACCAGGGACTTATAGGTAGCTTGACTTAGCAGTACCCAGGGCACCATCAGAGTCAAGAAAACACAAGCAAAAAGTGGAAAATGGAGGCAAAACGTTAGGGGGCTTATGCAATCTGCCCTGTTTTCTCACACTGTGTATAAAATAATGACTTACATATTCACAGGATGGGTCCTCATAACACTAAAAACACACATCACTATTACCCACTCTCGCTGATTAGTTTAACTTGCATTTATTTTTCATTTAAGGTGTGTGTTATTTTATACGAAGTTATTAGAAGGTGGAAGGCCAAGAAGATATATATAGAGTATTTTGTTATTTTTAGCTACACCTTTGATCCTGCCCCTGCCCTCACTGACCTAACCCCCAATGGACTCAGGATCACAGTTCACATATTTTTAATGCACTTCGACTGCTGCCTGTAGGGCCAGCCATTTTGGCACAGACAGATAACCCTATAGTTCAGTCTTACCTATTCCTTGCTAATGGTCCAGCTCTCCCACACTGCCTAGTGCTTGTTGAACATGCAATCAAACCAGGAGTGAGTGGTGCGAGAGGCACAGCGTACAACTGCACCTGGTTGCCTTTTTATTTGATTGTTATCTCATGTGTTCCTGGCTCACTCCGAGCGACACTGAAGTGAAAATGTGTTGTCTCTCATTGTTGAAGCGCTGCACAGCCATTCCAAACCAGGGCTACCTCCTTGTGCATGCCATGATGGCACTACATTGGTGACAAGGACCGGTCTTCCCCACGCCTGTACTTGTGCGCCTTCCACCCAGCGTGCACCCAAAAGGGGAGAGAAGAAGTAGGTGAGATAAGGAGCAGTGTGAGAGATATTGCAGCATGGCACGCAAGCCTCCCTGCTGCCTTGGGCATCGCCAATGGAGCCAGGTGCTGGCCGCATAGTGTGACCCACGAGGTCAACCCCTTTATGGTCATGCACTCAGACCCACCTTCTGGTGCCCATGGTGCATGCCGGTCTGCAGGCGTCACCACATCACCACAGGCCCGACACACAAGTCTGTTACTTCAATGAGCCACTCGAGACAGCAGGCCCAAACTGGCAGCCAATAGCTCTTGACGTGCAGGCAGCACAAGAGAAATGGCGGCAGCCCAACGAACAAGCCAGCTGGGCTCGGCATGCGAATGTCCCAACATTGTCAGTGGGCGACCAGGTCATCATGAAGGATCGACACCATGGGTGGAAATTCCACACCCCTTCCTAGAGAGAAGTGTGGACAGTCATTGAAGTACAAGGGGCTATGGTTACTGTAAGAAGAGGGCAATCCAACATGGTACAAAATGTGTCATAGTTCAAACAAGTCACACACCCTCCTGATGAACTGCCTGAAACCCTGGAGAGCCAGGAGGGGAGGCTGACCGATGAAGATGTAACAGTTGATCCAGGAACAGGATCAACTCCTGGATGTAGGAGGAGCCCACAGCCATAGGACCGCAGAGCAGAAGACAGTGCGTTTACGTGCACGAGCAATCACCAACCCCCAGATCTGTGTGCCATGCCGTCCTCCAAGGCTGTGGCAGCAAGTGGCCAGAGAAGTGGCGGAATCCCCAGTCAAAGGTATGATCTCCACCCCAACCCTACGCCCAGCCAGAAGCTCCAAGACTCTGTATGCTGAACATGACCTTATCATTTGTTATACTCTCCACTGAAGAAACTGAAGGTTTGATGGGATGGAGAGTGGCACCCTGCCTCTACAATACATTTTTGCAACTCAGGCACTCTGAGGGCCGGGTATGTCTCAAACTTATAAATAAATGCCCAGGTGACTGCTCGAGGCACTCCCAGCAGCACTGAAGTGAATGTGTGGTGTTTCTCATTGTTGCAGCGCTGTGCAGCCATTCCAGACCAGGCCTACCTCCTTGCGCATTACGCAACAGCACTATAGGACTTACTGGAGTTTGCTGCTGAAGTTCCTTTTTTAACCATGATGCTCTCTCTCCCTCTCTCTTTCTGTCTCATGGTTCTATTTAGTGTGTCTCTCTTTTGCATGTCCTTCTCTTTCTTTGTTGTGCCTTTCTCTCCCTTTTTTGTGCATTTCTCTCATCATATTATGTGTATTTCTATTCTTATTGTGTGCATCTCTCTGTTAGGGTGAAATGGTGTTTAGTCAGAGGCTCACTGGTGGCAATCATTAGTATGATTATTATTATAATTATTATGGCAAATCAATATGCAAAAAGCATCAGGTCTTATAGGGAGTTACTACAGTGGGGAACATTTAAGAGGGAGGAGAGGGAAGGATGTGTGCTTAAAGCAGATTTCTACTCAAATGAAGAATTTCATGCTTTGTATAGTGCACACGTGCATTTGGCATTTAACATGCTGTACACTGTAAAAAGGGCAAACCATAAATCTCACAAAAAGAAAGTATTACAGGAAGGAAATAGCATTATGGGTAGTGTAGAAAAGTGCCCTCTTTCTTGGCATAGTTACCCCTATTTTCTGCCTGTTGACAGTGTGTTTGACTGTGTTCACATGGATCCCGCTAACCAGGACCCCAGTGATTATGCTCTCCCCCTTCCAACTTGGTTACTTGTACCCTTTTCACCCCACATATGGCATACTGGTGCCCCCATGTAAGTCCCTAGTATATGGTACCCAGGGCATTGGGGTACCAGGGGATCCTCATGGGCTGCAGAATGTATTATTCCACCCCTGGGGAGCCCATGCAAAGTATTTCTGCAGGCCTGCCATTGCGGCCTTCATGAAACGGTGCATGCACCCTTTTCACTACAGGTCACTGCACTAGGTCACTGTAAGTCACCCCTACGGCAGGACCCCTTAGCCCAGAGGGTAGGGTGCAGGTACCTGTGTGTGGGGGCACCCCTGCACTAGCAGAGGGGCCCCCACGAGCTCCAGTCCCATTTTCCTGGACTTTGGGCCTGATTCTAACTTTGGAGGACGGTGTTAAACCGTCCCAAAAGTGGCGGATATACCACCTACCGTATTACGAGTCCATTATATCCTATGGAACTCGTAATACGGTAGGTGGTATATCCGCCACTTTTGGGACGGTTTAACACCGTCCTCCAAAGTTAGAATCAGGCCCTTTGTGTCTGCCCTCCTGCTGCTTGAACAGCTCAAGTCCAGGAAGGTAGAACAAAGGATTTCCTTTGGGAGGGGGGGGTAACACCCTTTCCCTTTGGAAATAGGTGGTACATCGCTAGGGAGGGGTAGCCTACCCAAGCCACTGGTATGCTCTGAAGGGCACATTTGGTGACCCAGTGCATAAACCAATCTATACCAGTTCAGGGCCCTCCAAACCCTGCTCTAGTGCGAAACCGGACAATTGATAGGGGAGTGACCCGGGGTGGTGCCCAGAGCTCCCCCAGAGGGTCCCTGGGTTCTGCCACCTTAAATCCAAGCTTGGCAGGGACCTTTGGGAGCATCAGAGTGGCCAGGTCAGGCAGGTGACGTCAGAGCCCTCTCCTGATAGGTGCTCACCTAGCTAGGTGACCAATCCCCCTTTCAGAGCTATTTCGGGTCTCTCTCTTGGGTGGGTCCTCAGATTCGGCTTGCATGATTCCAGCAGGACTCCTCTGCAACCTCTACTTTGACTTCTAGCCACTAGAACCGCGACTGGACCCTCCAGGGACCGACAATCTGCATCCACGACAAAGACTCTGCTTGCATCATTGTTTCCACAGCTCCTTCCATCTTCTGCAACATTTCCCCAGCTGTGCATCCTCTGAGGGCGGCAAGTCTCCATTCTGCATTAGAAGGAAGAAGAAAACTCCCTTGGAGTGAAGGAGTCAATCTCCTGCATCCGCAAGCACCATCTGCAACGACGTCCGGCTGCGTGGATCTCCTCTCATCCTGAGCTGCATCGATCCTGCTTCATGGGTGGTGGTCTGGAGTAGTCCTCTTGGTCCTGTCTGCCAGCTGTCCAACTTTGGTGGCGGTAAGCCTTTGCCTTCCCAGTGTGCATCGCATTTCTTGCAGCTACCAAGGCTTGTTGGTATCTCCACCAAGGGATCTTCAGGCTTCGTGTAGCCCCAGCCCCCAGCACTCCTTTCTGCCATGAACAGCCCTCTGAGTGCTTCTCCTGGGGCGTGGGGCCCTTCTCCACTTGTACTGCATGGGCTCTTCTGCGACTCCTGGTTCCTTGTCCAGTGGGTCTCCTGTGGGGGCTGCCTCTTCTTCTGTGGACTCTCTGATTGATGAGGGTGCCCCTAGGTCTTCCCCCAGTGGGATGAGTCTTCCTGGACCTTGCTGGTCCCTGGCAGCTCCACTTTGTGCATCACCGCAACCTTTGCCTTTGCCAAGGCCTGTTGGTGGCTTTTCCACACCACTGACTGACTGCAATCTTCTATCTGGCATGGGACGTCGATTGCATCCTCCAGGAACTGTTCACCTGCTCCAGGGCTGCATTCCTGACCGTCTTCGTCCTACTGTCTACAAACACCTGCAACCACAGTTGGGTGGGTAGTATCTCCTGCTCCCCCTGGATTCTTCTGTGACTTCTGGAATTGGTCCCTTTCTACGACAGGTCTTCCTCTTAAGGAATATGCGGCTGTTTTTTTGCAGTCTTGTCTGGGTGTTGCATTTTCTTCTTTCCCTTCCTTTTGGGTGGTTTAGGGACAATACAGTAACGTTCTCCTTTCTTCCTTGTCGCTAGGGGGCACTGTGGTACCTTCATTTAAGGTTTCCCAGTACCCCCAGCTAGGTGGGGGTCCTCCATTCGCATTCCATTTTTTGAGTATATGGTTTGGGCTCCCCCTAGGATCACTATTGTCTATTTGCATTTGCAGTGTTTTCTGTTACTTTTTATGTCTATTACTGATAACTAGTGTACATATCTAGTGTGTTACTTACCTCTATTGGAGGGTGGCCTCTCTATTACTTTTTGGTAATTATGTCACTAAAATAAAGTACCTTTATATTTGCAATACTGAGTGTTTCCTTTCGTGTGTGTAAGTGCTGTGTGACTACAGTGGTATTGCATGAGCTTTGCATGTCTCCTAGATAATCCTTTGCCGCTCATCCATAGCTACCTCTAGTGAGCCTGGCTTCTAGACACTGCCTACACTACACTGATAGGGGATATTTGGACCTGGTATAAGGTGTAAGTACTTTAGGTACCCACCACACACCAGGCCAGCTTCCTCACAGGCAGGATATGTTAGCAAACACAGCAATCTTCATTACTCTGCTTTGTGCCTTGCTTCTTATTCTGCTAGTCTTTCTCTCTTCTTGTGGCTCATCTTTTTGTGTCTGTCCCTCTTATAGTGCGCCTCTCTCTTTGTACTGTGAACATCTCTTGTACATCTCTCTGTCTCTGTAACTGATATATTTCAAGTGTCATGAATACTGGAAAATGTTGAACTGCTTCCTGGAATATTATAGTCTTTTATTGAGACCCACACCCTTTAACAAATGCATATCAATTAGCACTTGCACAATGTACCGTCTGTTTGCTTTCTTTAAGATTCCTTACCTGTTGCTATGATAAAACGTTGTTTAGTCAGTGGCAGAAAGGCCATAATCATTATTGTGGGTTCAAATCATTTAAGACACAAAAAGAGAGGGGTGTCAATGTGAGATCCTGAAATGAGAAAAGGTTAATGAGAGGCAGGATATGTGCTCAAATGCTGAATTTACTAAAATGAATTATCTTGCAGCTTTGTATAGCACAAACTTGATGTCAAAGCAGATCTGGACTGGGAATCAAAAGCAGCCATTGCACATTTTGTCAGACAACCCCCATACTACACACAGCAAGTGAACCTGACCACTGAAAGGGTAGTTTAAGGAAAAATAGTACTTTTAAAAATAAATCATGACCAAAACGACTATCACTTAGAAGTAAATAGCACATTAGAGGTTGCTTGAGGTCGCACGGGACCAGGACAAAATCAAGAGTTCAAGCCACCCACGATGGAGCCCAGGCCGGCTACAAGACCCACGCAGGGCCCGCTGAGCAAAGAAGCTTAATCCTGGTCACTGTCACAAGATGCATCGATTTTCCCCAAGCAGTGCTGGTGATACATCGATTCTGAAGGCGAGGCACTGGATTTCTCCATGCAGTGAAGGGATGCATCAATCTTCCTTCAGGAGTTGCGGCAATGCTGTAATTCTGATGCGATGTCGATGCATTGGTTCTGAAGCAGATGCACCAGGTTTCTCCAGGCAGTGAATAGATGCCCCGATCTTCCTTTAGCAGTGGCGGCAATGCGGTGGTTCTGATGCAACAACAATGTGATGGCAAATCGATGGTTCTAAATGTGATGCACCAGCTCTACTCCCACAACAGCGTCGATGCATTGGATCTACCTCTCACAGTAGGTGAGTCATCGACTCCCGATGGACCAAGTATCTGGGTCCACTTCCAGTGAACCAGGCACAGGAGCAGGAGTAGAGACTTTGAAAACCCTGAGTCGCAAGGAACAGGATGCAAGCCAACAAGCCCTCGGAGATCACATGGGATGCAAGGCAGAGTCCAGCTCTTCCACAGCAAGGTGAGAGAGCAGCAGGCAGCAGAGCAGCAGAGCAGAAAAGCAGATGTTCAAGGTCAGCAGTCCAGCAGAATGACAGTCCTTGATGCAGCACACCAGTTGTTCTGACAGAGGCCAGTTGTAGGTCCAGAAGTATCTTATTTGGTGTGGTCAGTGACCCAGTACTTATACCCAGTTGTGCCTTTGAAGTGGGGATGACTTCAAAAAAGGGTCTCTTAAGTGCACAGAAGTCCTTTCTTCCTTGCCGTGGCTCCAAACTATCAGTAGGGGTTAATCATCCCTCTGTGTGGGGACAGGCACTGCCTATTCAGATATAAGTTTCAGTCCCTCCCACTCTTCCTGCACAGGAAGCACCATCAGAATGCAGATAAGTGCTCCTTCACACCTAATCTTCATTTGATTGTGGCTGATAGAGGGAATGCACAAAGGGTAGCCGTCACCCAACCCAGACCTGTATTGGAGACAGGCTGCAGGCATGCAGAGCTGTAAGAGCAGAGAAATGTCCACTTTCTAAAAGTGGCATTTCTAAAATAGTAATGTTAAATCTAACGTCACCAATAAAGAGGATTTATCATTACCATTCCAATGATATAAAACATGATATAACTACTCCTTCTCGATCAGGAATAACAGCTTACAAGTGTAATAAAGAATTCCCAATGTTAACTTATGAGAAGGATAGGCTTCACAGTAGTGAAAAACGACTTTGAGAGTGCTTCACTAACAGGACATGTAAAACTTAAAAGTACATGTCCTACCTTTTAGTTACATAGTACCCTGCCCTATGGGCTATCTAAGGTCTAACTTGGGGTGACATGTATAATAAAAGAGTCGTTAAAAGCTTGGCAAGGGGTTTTAAATGGCAAGTCGAAGTGGCAGTAAAACTGCACACATAGGCCCTACAGTGGCAGGCCTGAGACATGTTTAAAGGGTTACTTGGGTGGCACAATTAGTGCTGCAAGCCCATATGTCACTTTAAATTTACAGGCCCTGATCACAAATAGTGCACTTTACTTGGGACTTATAAGTAAATTAAATATGCCAATTGTGGATAAGCAAATGTTACCACATTTTATAGAAAAAGCACAAGCACATTAGCACTGGTTATCAGTGGTAAAGTACAGAGTCCTAAAGCCAACAAAAACAAGGTCAGAAAAAGAGGAGGAGGAAGGCAAAAAGTTTCGGGTGATCCTCCAGAGAGGGACATTTTCCAACAGCCAGTGTTCCCCCTTTCTGTCCCTGATGCTAACCTGTCTACCTGAACAAAAGTGCAGCCCTCTCTAGTGTGTTCACCATTTGCCCTTCACATGTGGCTTCTCCTCTGAAGCTCACCTTCTGGTCTAATACCATTTGCAGCTTCCTGCCAGGCTGAAGTAGCACCTCCTCCTGAAGCAGGCTTCTATTGTTATCCATCCTGGGATCTGTTGACATATCTCCCCAGGCGGGCAGAAGGCTCATCTTGTGGCCAGTCACAGGAAATGGCCACTGAAAAAATGGACAACAGAATGGCAACTGTCTAAAAGTTGCATGTGGCAACAAGTTACATTAATTTCAACTTAGGCATCTAGGCGGGCTTAATCTCACGAGTTGCTTGATACCTTGAAGCATCAACTTTGATAGTGCCATTCAGAATTTAGCACAGCTGAGGTGTTCAGCTTCTAACTCTGTACTTGCCAATGGGGCTACCAGTCTCTCTCCCTGTAAAAATGACAGTTGTGGGTTTTTAGTGCCAGAAAAAGTTGAACAAATGTTCTACTTTTCTAATGTGCTGCACCCTGCCTTAGGACTCAACAGGCCTGCTATAGGGATGACTTACACATACTTTGAAAGGAGTTTGGGATTTATCATTGATTAAAATGGCAAAGTTGAGTTAGCAGTTTTAAACGGCTCTTCCAGTCTGCAGTGGCAGACTGGGAGCCATGTTTTATCTCATCCCGCTCAAGCAGGCACAGTAAGTGGTGCAGTCCCTGAGGTGACACTCTAACTTACAGGGCCTGGGTAACCCTTGCCCCATATACTAGGGACTTAGAAGTAAGCCAGGTAGTACCAATTGGATATGAGCCAATCACACATACACGCTTGAAGGACATGGCACTGGCACTGAGGTCTGATTAGCAGACCTCAATGCACTCTCAGAGTTGAAAAACCAGCAGCATCTGCCTAAATGTTTGGATTGACATACAAAAAGATGCATTTCCTTACAGAAGCAGTGTCCAACTTTTCAGTGGAGACAAGAATTGTTGGACACAATCCACTCAACATAGATCTATTTGCAGCCAAAGACTGAAAGTCTAGACAATGCAGCTGGGTAACGCTGTTGCATTTATTGCAAATCATAATGTTGCCCCTCAAGTTTCACCTCAGTTAGGAAGAGTTGAAGAAAATACCACAGTCTGCACTAGACAACTGGAGATCCACTCATCGCCACACCATTCAGCTCTTGGAGCATTGAGGTGCATTATTACATTCTGTGAGTGGCCATTGCTAGACACATTGGTGCCACACAATCTCCATGACAGGAAGAACCTAGCCCAGCAACCAACATCACAGGCAAGAATCAGAAGAGTTACCAACACTGCACTAATAAGAGAAAATACAAGTACCCATATAAGTCAACTGGCGAGCAGAGTTTTCCAAAAACAAGTATCACTGTCTTAGATGATTAGGGTGAGGTGGATGGCCGCAAGACCCACATTCCCCAATGTAGAACACCTCAAAGGGATATCCCAAGATACAATTAACACTCACAGTGGTTTGTTTGGTATTTTACAAAAAATCTTCACCCACACTCACAGGTTCCAAGAAAGGTTGTTTGACTACTCTTTCCATGGAGACCCTCTGTAGGGCATGTGCAACAGCAGTCTTTTCAAGAAAATAAAGCATCAAGGGGTATAGGAATTGGCAAATGATTAGTTAAACAAAATGCAAGAAGCTTAACATACACAACACACCATAAAAAATAAATGCTGATCCGGGGTTTTCTTTAGTCCATTGTAGTTGTGACATAGAATGTCAATTGCAACACATATGAAATATAAGCGCTCCACAGAAGTGTATAGAAGCAGGGAAATAGGTAGCAAGCGTGCCTCTTAGTGCAGATAAAAGACAGCAGATGTACCAACTGTCCAGAAGCTAAGGGCAGGGAAATCCACACATCCAAGTACATAGAGTCAGTCACAGAGATTTGTAAAGCGTGAACTTGTCACCCCGTGGGGGGGTCTCTAGATGCTGGGGAGAATCTGCAAGCCTTGGCGGGCTGGTGATGGAGGTCAAAAAGCAATATCTTCTGAAGTCATCCAGGAAAGGGGAGGGTGCACAGGTGAAGGTTGTTCCAGGACTTGGCGGTGAGGTGGGAGAAGGTGCAGCCTCCGAGGCGTTCCTGGCGGATGTGGGGGACGTAGGCCCGGGTGAGGTTGGCTGAGCAGAGCTCTTTGGTAGGTTGGTAGAATGTGATGCGTTTGTTGATATAGGTGGGTCCAGGGTCATAGAGGGCCTTGTAGGTGTGTGTGAGGAGCTTGAAGTGGCACCTTTGCTGGATGGAGAGCCAGTGGATGGCCCTGAGGTGGGGAGAGATGCTGGTTCTTCTGGGGGGGTTGAGGATGAGTCTTCCTGCCGTATTCTGGATGGTCTGGAGGCGGTTCAAGAGCTGCTTTGTGATTCCGGCATAGAGTGCGTTGTTGAAGTCGAGAAGGCTCGAGATGAGGGCCTGGGTAACTGACTTCCTGGTTGCAATGGGGATCAATAGGAACATGCAGAGCATGAGGAGAATGTGGAAGCAGGAAGAGGAAATGGTGTTGATTTATTGTTTCATGGCCAGCTGAGTGTCCAGGATGATGCTGAAGTTTTGTGCCGAAGTTTCGTGCATGGTTGATGGGGTGGGAGGGGGTCCTAGGGTAGTGGGCCACCATGTGTTATCTCTGTGAGAGGGCTTGTTCCCGAAGATAAGGATCTATGTCTTGTTAGAATTTAGCTTGTGGCAGTTGGTCCTCATCCATGCGGCGACTTTGATCATGGTGTTTTGGAAGTTCATTTGTATGGTGGAGGCGTTGTCAGTGAGAGATAGGATGAGCTGGGTGTCATCAGCATAGGAGATGATGTTAAAGCCGTGGGTGTGTGCGATGTCGTCAGTGGAGTCATGCAGGTGTTGAAGAGGGTGGGGCTGAGGGAGGAGCCCTGGGGAACGCCACAGATGATGTCTTTGGGTGCAGAGATGAAGTGGGGGGAGGATCCTCTGTGTTCGGCCGGAGAGGAAGGAGGCGATCCAGTGGAGTGCATTGTCTTGGATACCAATGCTGTGGAGTCTCGTCATGAGGGTGTGGTGGTAGACGGTGTCGAAGGACACTGACAGGTCGAGAAGGATGAGGGCCGCTGTTCCTCCTAGGTCGAGGAGGTGTTTGATGTTGCTGCAATCAGGACGGTCTCTGTACTGTGGTTGGGCCAGAAGCTGCATTGGGATGGGTTGAGCAGGCTGTTGTCTTCAATAAAGACCATTGGGTTTGAGAGAGCGTACCTTATATAATCAATATTAACATGAAATGTTTAGGAACTAATGTATAATAATGCTGCATAGAAAATGTATTAATATGTTTTGCTAAAACGTGCGTTTGAAATGTGCCCACGGGGAGTGGCCGCCATTATACACGGGGACTAATGAAACTGACTAATAATCATGAAATGTGTTATTAAAATGTGATTTTGCGTTTATATTGAAAACCTATATGCTAAAGTTCTGCTAATAAATCAGTAGGCCTTAGCTAGCATGAGTTGAGGCCTAGCTGCCTGACTCTGATATTAAATGTGTTTTTTCAAACGTGCAGTGTGCTGATTTGCTGAAGGGCATGAACTCTTGTTTTTCTCCAAACTAGAAGCTGAATGTAACTGTAGGAGATCCGTTCTCATGAAATTCGACTTGCTTGTAGAAACATTTTAGCTGAATGCAACACTGTAGACCAGTAGCAGGTACAAGGTCGCCTGAACCGGTACAGACAATGGAGCCACTGACCAAAGATGCGCAAAGAATCACAAGAGGATGAAATCATAACGGACATTCTACCCCTAAAGACGTCAATCATAAGAACCAATAAAATACGTGAGAACTGTTATGGGGTGACAAATTCGATGAGCTAATGTGAAGACAATTGGAGGGAGATAATGGGGTGCAACCCCTTGTCCAACCACAATTTAGGGGAATGTACAACGAAAATTGGATAAAAACCCTTGACACCAGGAAGTAAATTAGACTGGAGAACAGGAGAGAATAGTTAGGGAGATGCTGATGCGTTTTGCTATGATCCAGACACTTTGTCACTTTGCTTAATGGCTTGCTAATTCTAGTTAGAACCATCCTTGTCCTTAGACTGCCCATTTACACTTTACCTCCTTATGAGGGAAGTGCCCCTTTTACCTGAGCTAAGTTCCTGGCTGATGGCGAACCAACTTATGTCCTGAGGACAAAGACCGAACCTGAGTGCTGACCCAACACAGAGGGTAACTATCTGACAATGAAATTCTGATTGTCTGTTTGCTTTTCCTGTCTAGGTACCAACTGCTTCTTTTGACAGAGACCATAGCTAGATGTTTTCCAAATTGGTGTTACTAAATTGTTTTGCATGAAGCCCAACCTGCTAATGCTAATTCGAGGTTAGGACAGGAGTTCACTAAACTGACGCAAATAGACAAATGACTGAATCTATGCTTTGTTGAATAATGCGCTAATGATGCTCTGCTAGGGATAACCTATGTTCACACCGTGCTATGTTCAAATATTCGTGATTCTTGCTTTGATGAAATCTTACCAGAGTTGCCATATTGTGACTATGCTAATGTGTTTCTTGGTTTTGAAACTAATAAACTTACTAGTAGAATTGTAATCAATAGGGAATAAATATCACAAACTCATACTAAATTGGTGTGGTTATTCATGACTGAAAGGTCATGGTGGTGTTCTGAGTCTTATTAAATGTCTTTGACTAAGGTGAATTGCATTGTTATGATATATTAATGACATAATTGACATATTGATTGACATGTTGATTAGCTATCTCGTCCTAAGGTGTCTTCAATCAGGGTCAAAAGATTCATTGGCCTAAAATGAATCCCCAAGTGTATAAATTAGTCATAAAGGGACACGTTAACAGTTCGATGATTGATGGTCTTTTCCAAGATTTTGGTTGGAAAAGGGAGGAGCGAGATAGGGCAGTAATTATGAGCTCATTAGGGTCAGCTGACTGAGAATGGGAAAGCTCTTGTTTAAATGCAGATGCACCCCAGTTTTCCACCAGATCAGTTGGTTCCTGTTAAAAAGTTTACCAAGTTGGGAGGGCATGGCCGAGCAGGCCATCAAGAAGGCGGCGTTCTGAGCAAGCTCTGTGGGCCGGAGTAGCAATCCACAATAATCACCCAAACAGAAAACAGGGCGACATTACCCCACACAGCATACTACCATAAATGCCACCAACTTACCTGATATTTGTAGCAAACAGCCCAGCGCCTGGCCAGGTGCTCTCACATCAGAGGAGATGAGCCTGCATCTCGGCCTGCACGCTAACTTGTGGGCCCTGCCGCAGTTGAAGGAGGACATGGCTCATCTGCTGCGTGGGCGGAGGCAGCCCAGGAGACAAGCACTGGCTCTGAGGCCTGTGCTCCACCCAGAGAGCCAGGCGCTGGGCAGAGGGTATTGTAGATTGCAGTGTCGGCCTGTTGAAGGCAGCTGTGGCCCCTACATCATAAGGCCTCAATGTTCTTCTACAGAAATCAGCAATGGGAGGACAACCTGAGGTTGTGTTTGCCCAGTGACTCTGTAGCGGTGAATGGAGGGTGGGCAGTCTCAGACTCTCCTTGAGGGCCCGCTGGGGGGTGTGAAGAAACGGATTGCAGGCTGCAGTACCATAGGTTCAGGGATGACTGGCCTCTGGGACTGCAGGTAAATCACAGCTGCTCCTAACAGCAAAGGTCTCACCTCTTGAGGGCCCAAGAGTGCAGGCCCACTAGTTTAAGTGCCTTGTTGCCTGCTCTCCTCTACTTTTGATAGACAGTTTGATGGTAGAGCGGGTGACCTCGTACTGCACGTCTCATACTGTACACGAGTGGCGATTTGCTTTTAGAATGGGGACAGGCTGAGCTGACTGCATTTTGGAAGTGGCTTGATTCCTGTGGGCCCAGATGCCTGCTACCTCACCCATCGACACACTATGGGTAAATCTGATATTAAACAGTCCAATACCAGGAACAGCACCAGGCATCCGGAACCTGAGACTTCCACCCCATTTCATATGGAGGTTGTGCCTTCTGGAGACTCCCTTTCGTCGGTGGATGTCAAGGCCCTCTTACTGGAGATGAAATCCAGTCTCACCTCCACAAACTCTTAGACTGACGCCTCAACACAAAGATTGGTTAATATGAAAGACCACTTGGACAAACAATACACCCACCTTGCCACAGCGGAACAACAGATTTCATCCTTGGAGGATGACCACTCACAACAATACAGTATAGTAAAAGAACTACAAATGAAACTCCACCACAACAAACTGAAAAATGAAGACCTGGAAGCTCACTCATGAAGGAGCAACATCCGTATTACCAGGATATCAGAGACTATAGGAATTGGCCGAACCAAAGAATATATTGATAAAATGATAATGTTCCTCTTTGGCTTGGACAGTTTCTCGAAGATGTTTGTAATTTGAAGGACACACAGATCATGAGTCCCCAGACCAATACCAGGGGCACCCCAGCAGTCCATGATAGCCAAATTTCTTGACGATCGCAATAGAGACCAACTATTAAGACTGGCCAGAGAGGTGAAGGAAATTTAATATGAATGGATGGGCATTTCATTTTTCCCTGACTTTACCCAATCAGTGCAGGACGCCCAGAAAAAATGTGTCCCTGTCCAAAAAAACTCCAATAGCAAGGCATACGCTATTCCATGCTATATCCAGCACATCTCCTCTTATATGGAAAGGCAAAACACAAGTGTATAATGACCTAAAGGACACTCACTTTCCTTCAAATTTACATGACAAGCCAAGGTCCGTCCTCGCCGAGAAATACCACTGATAAACACTGATAACAGATCACTGTTTGAGGAGGTGGAATGAGAGTCTCGCTGCCTGCTGTGAACCTCCCTAGCCACGGTGGCCTTACAGTGGGCTCCCTGATTGACTGGTGCCCCCACCCCACGCTTGGTCCAGGTGAGGACAACAGTTGCCAAGGCAACGTGACCTATTCTGAGAACACCTTTTGCTTTCTAACGATCATGTGTTATTGATGTTCTCATGTTATTTTTCTATGCCTATTCCTGCTATCAGGTATGACAGTGATACGTCGACTGCTCTGGCCACCCCCTGGCTGTGTGCCTAGATGCAACTTACCACACTGTTAAAACTTTTACTGCTTTTATTCTGCTTCACAATTTATGTTGTTAGGGATGGGATTTATGTTAAGCTGTACTTGGGTCATTGGGCCTGTCGTGGAAGGCACGGTGTAACTTAAGATTCAAGTAGAAAACTGTGATAGGATTCTTGCCACAACAACTAACAAGTTTGTTTCAGTCAACAGGAATATAATCGTCACCAAATGGCTATAAATAGTAGATGGCACCCAGCCTCGCCACTTAAAATTAGGCACATGAAATGTATGAGGGCTGATTAATGCTCGAAAACACAGGAGGTCCCTGCCTATTGGCTAGACATGCAGTGGACATTCTCTTGCTGGAAGAAACACATCTCCCCCCAGCTCGCAAAGTGCCCCATTGCACGCTCATGGGGCTTGCATATAATGTATATTTTCCTCATACTCCACCTCTTCCATGGGTGTGGCTATCATTATTAACAAATCGGTGCACTTTCAGCACATCAGAACCATTACTGATCAGGAGGGCCACTTTATTATTCAGCAGGACCTCTGCAATTGCTGAAATATTACCTTGATTAACACATACAGCCCCAATATTAATAGCCCAGACTTTCTTCCACACGGTGTTACAACACCATGCAGATATAGACAACCGCACAATTGTTTGGGGAGGAGACCATAATCTTGTAATTAATGTTAAGCAGAACTGTACTGGCTGGAAAGAAAAAAGAGAGATGAGTGCCCGGGCGGCGCTACTGGATAGCAAGAAGCTAAACGACCCAGTGGATCTGTGGAGACTGAGATGTTCTGATAGGAGGGAGTACAAGTTTCACTCTTTGGTCCCCCACTTTTCCTGAATTATCGATGTCTGGCTTGGTTCCAGGGATGTGATGGGATGGCTGAGGGAGAGACCATCTCCCTAGAACACTTTTTGACGACTCCCCAGAACACTTTTTGACAACTCCCCAGTGACACTAACACTAGCAATATCTAGAATCCGGTGTCAGGTATATATGTGGCGACTCCAACCGACAATCCTCTTGGACATGATGTTCAAAGAGGAAATTAGACAGACTATTAAGTCCTATCTAAAAGTCAACAGAGGTTACCAAAATTACTCTATATGTTTCAAAACATCTACATCCTTTTAAATAGAGCGTTTTTTACACAAATCAATACACTCATGATAAAATTAACTTAGGCAGTAAAACAAGCAAGAGTACGCTGGAAAAAGCTCCAACTTCCATACGATGGGGCAGATTTGCTGCACTGCACTTTGAAGGGTATTATCTAGCAGCACAGTTGCAATTTATTCATCACTGGCTTCACAACAGCAGGCATGCGCCACATGTCCTTATTGAGAAAGGCGGGGTGCATCCACTTCCGCGACAGGAAGTCCTATACCCTCTTCCTAGATCCTCTCACCAGGTAAGTATGGTGAAATAGATGAGATGGGCACAGTTTTGACTGGTGTCCCTTTGTATTGTCCAGGTGAGGTACTCACCGCTCCTTCCCATCAAACACTACACTCCGCCTCAAATAGACCAGGAATCCACGATTAGGTTGCACCTTCATAAAAGCATATAGTTATGCTTTAAGACCTATTCAGTAATAATAAATTAAAATTGTTCCAGGAATACTTAGGGGACCCCACTAATAATTTAATGGATACACTCACCTATGGTAAGATTCATCATGCTGCACGTTGTTTCTGACTATTGTTCCTTGTTGAACTGACAGAATGGCGCGTACTTTCCATCCTGTTATCCGCTCTCCAAACAATCAAATTAATCACTACACTCTACACTGCAGTAACAGGGATAATCAAGGCAACAGTTACCCGTGCACAAGAACTGTGGGTGGCAGATTTGGGTGTAGACGTCACAGGTGAGATATGGAAATACTGCTTTCAGCAAACAAACGATGTGTCTCCTAATGGTCGTTATAGACATACTCATCACAAATTTCTGAACAGGATCTACTTTACACGACAATATAATGCCAGGTACACGCCTATAAGTGACACTAGATGCCAATGATGTGGTGGCCAATGGGCAGACTATCTGCACCTGGCATTGCGCTGCTCCAGTGTGGCCACATTCTGTGTCCAAATAATTAAAACCATGGGAGAAATGACAGTGCACAAATTCGAGTTCACCACCACCAAGATGTTACTTGGCTTTGTGAAAAACGTCCCGAAGGAATATTGCAAATTGAACGCCATGGCTATCCTGCCAGGTAAACGAAGGGTTGCTATGGTGGGGGACCCACAGAGCACCTCGGTTTCAAGACTGGCTAACGGATAAGATTCTGTGCGAGGAGTGGTCCTAGACCTATGCCACTACCTTCCCCCAGGCAGCACGCTCTAAAGATGTCTGGGCGACATTGAGAGTCTACCTGCTTACTCTCAATAATGTATGACTCAATGGTGATCGATTGCCATTTACTGTGTGGTAAACGCATGGGATGGACAAGGTGCTATTCTTCATGTCAGTGCTTACCTGCTTCCCACTAAGGCTACGCCTGAGCTGTTAGTTATGTGCTTTGCTTCCTGCAATGCTCGGGTCCCTGCGTGGGCTCTTGAAGTAATTGTACGTTCTGATCCATGCAACTGGTTATTGTGCGATATATATTTATATAACTCGATTCTGTGCCTGTATAGCTCACAATTTTTTTAAAAAGAAAATAACAGTGCAAAGTTGACCAAGTTTAAGGCCATCTGGCCTTCTCTAGTTGGAGGTCTCTGATGTTTGGCCTGCAAGTTCATACCTTATTCTGTTATCCGCTATAGACGTGCTGAAGATAAAGGGCACTGCAAGTCTAGGGAAATCAAAGCCAGAGATGAGGAATCTCTCCCTCATGCCAGCATTCCATTTGTAGGTTCTTCCTCAGGTCATTAATGGAATGAAGATCAACACACCTACAGCAATATCATCTTTGTTGTGAGGGCACAGGCGTCAAGAGATCTCTCAAAATCTGGAACATAATATTACAAAACGTGCACCTTTATGCACTGATTGGACAGGAAAATTAGCTACCTGCAAACGTCTGTCTGTCCCAAGAGGTGGATTGCTTTGTATTGTACGTGATATCAGTTTTGACATTTACTTACTCACCTTGGATAGATAGAAGAAAGGGCCGCTTTCATTCTCAAACAAAGTTTTCCCAGTGTGGTACACCAGCAAGCCAAAATCAAAGAGTGGTCCTGGAATCTCCCGCCCATTTACCTGCCAACGAGTGAACATTATAACACATTAGATCATCTGCAGCACTCTCAGTAATGGTCTCCCTGGACCCTATTTTCAAGCTCTGGAAACAGCATCATTTGTGACGTAGCCTACACACTAGTACTTGCATTCTCACACAGTCTATTGCTTCCTTAATAAAGCGCATGCACCATTAAATGACAAGGTATTGGTGTTCTTTTTACTATGTTCTTTTGTACGTGGCTATTATCTGGGAATCCTAAATCTGTATACTAGGCAGTGTGTGTACCCTTGATGTGATGTCACTTTAGTGCATTAACCAGGCAATTACAAGAATTTGATTTGTTGAGGTGCTTCTGATTTCTAAACCCCATGCACAAAGCATAATTTGTGATTGGGAATCAGACATAGGCTCTTAGTGCCCATGGTCTCTACAAGGGCCAGGTCATTGGTTTGGAAATCTCTACATCTAATTATGAGAGGCAAAATCGTGGTACATAGACCCGTTCCCATTTCCGTGAGAGATAAGGGATAGATAGTGCCTCAGAAAATCCCCTGTCTTTGGGAAGACAGCAATTGCAGATCATAGGGACAGGGTGACAGACAGTGCCCCCAAAGGGCATGATTCCTCTGATGATGAGGCAAGTTTGACATTTTAGTGGCACTACAAATGGCACACAAATAAACAGGTAAAAGGAGCTCTTCTTTATATCTGTACAGATAAGAAGAAGATTCTGCCAGTATGGGATGGGTGGGTGGCGTGGGGCTAGAGAACATTTTACTCTGGTGTGCTAAAAGGTCAAGCCAACTACTGTTGACATTTTATTTAACAATCTGAGATTATTTTTCATGAGAAGTTGGAAAACAAATTGAGCCAATGTTGAGTCGATTGAGAAAATAATGGTGTTTGATACTCATGTCATAAGGAAAGGGAGGAACTCCCTGTAAGTTCTATAAATCCGCAAAAATACAACTTCACAATATCAGCTACCAGTATATTGTGACAGTAAGTACATATAGGTGAGAATAGATTTACTATTCCTAATTCCACATTTACTTACATTAAATATATATACATTTTACTCAGTTTGTCAGCTTAATCGACACCGTCAACTACTAACTGCCGATTCAATGTCTGTTAGATAACTCAATTGGTGGTACAGCATACAGCTTTGAAATGGACTGCATCTTTTCTCAAATACAGAACTCAAACAGTAGAACTTGTGCCTTTGTCCGTTACACATTAACTCATGTGTTGTCTCATTTGCTATTTATTCTTTATTTTCAGCCTCTGGCTATATTGCTTGTCAGTTCCAACTGACATTTTGTGTGCATGCTTGTGATACATTGATCAGCTTCATCTTTCGTGGAAAGGAGTCTGAGATGTCAGAATACATATCCCTCATATTAGATCAGTTCGGGACTGAACGTGCTGACATTTTCTAAAGCTTAACCCATCAAAAACAGAGATTAATGTCACATAAAAAGGTTACAATTTTATTAATATTTCATTGTGACCTGCAAGGGTCCTCGCCTGGTACAGGTAGTTAGGAATTTAAGGACTCTGACCGATTCTAGTCCTTGCTGATGTAGCAGATGGTGAATCCCACCACGATTAGCTTTTATGATCTTCAAGTATTGAGAAAAATTCCTCAGTTCCTATCTTTCCCATATCTAGGACTGAATTCAGCAATCTAATCTACCTGAAATTATCATACAACACAACTGCTTCATTGGTTACTACAAAGAAAAAGTATTCTTCTTTGAGCGGGCATGCATATTCTCCTCGAAAAGAATCTGCAACGGGTATCTGAGATGCTCCCTGACGTACCAAAACCTAAACCCAAAACTTGAGGAAGAAGAGAATTTAGTGTTCAAGAAGACCTAATATGGAAGTTGATCCCTTGAACATTCAAAACCTACCCTCCTAAACTTTTGAAAAATGCAGAAAACGTGGCTATTTTCTACTTAGGACTCAACCACAATGGGTCCTTTAATCCTGTTTAGTGCACAATAGCTTCTGTAGCACTAGGATTCTCTGGCGAGGTCAACGATGTGCTTTAAAAATAACATAAATATTTAGTGATCTTGGCACCATAGCCCTGAATGGTATCAATTAGTATATTCCTAAAAGCAAGGATTATGAATTTAAGTAAGCCAAGAGTTTGTATTATAAATGATTGAAAACGTTCGTTTTATATGTAATGATGGTATTTATTAGCTGTTTTATTTTGAGATTTTATATTGTTAATAATTTAAGTTTTGATTAACTGAACAATAAAGCATTACCTTACCTTAAAAAAAAATAATTAAGCGTATGAAGAAAAAATATCGGCTTTTTTATTGGTTTGCTAACAGGAAAATTAAATTTACGGTCATGTATATCAAATGTGTGAAAACAAGTAACATACATAAGCCGCTTTTGTATCTCATGATGCAAGGAGGCAAACGCACACAAAATAAAAGCGGATTGTGTCTGCACCTGGGTTTTTCACATGTAATCTGTAAAGGCAAGACATAGCACTTGGGCACAGGTATCGCTAGGTAAGTGCTGTTATTGAGAGGTAGCGTTGTTTTCCCTTAGCAGTTTCTGCACCCAGTTCTACCACCGTGTTAGTAGTACATAACAGCAAACCGCTTTCACAACATACACGGTGCTCTCATGATAGAACAGGTGCACATCATGCTTTGCATTTATTCATTTACAGATTTGTCTTCTTCACTATCACAAACTGCGTGGTATTTTGGATAATCAACCGGCATATGGTGTTATGCTTCGGAGCTTTTTCAAAGTAACATGAAAAAATGGAATAAAGTAAGTCCACGAGAGAAGTATTCCTATAATGTGGAGAGGAAAGTATCCATTGCGATGGCGTCTAAGGGGGTAGCGAGCAACAAATTATATCAATGCAGGATTCTTATAATGTTTTCCTTGAATAATACATCCAAGAATATGTATGATACAATGAAACAAATGTTTTTACTTCTTATAAATAGAAGACTCCGATTACAATATCCTCAGAGTCTAAGCACTAACTGGAAAGGAAGGCTAAAGTCCCTGAATAAAGGACATTGCCGATGAATATTAACAGTTTAAGCACAATTACACTGGGGCTGTTCCAGCAAAAAAATGACCACAGACCTCTGTCGCAATTAAAGGTCCCTTCCAATTTAGAGAAAAAACTGTTCTCTTTGCCGAATATTGTAATCACCAACAATAAGTGTTCCAGAATGTTCCTTTGTCAGGTGATGTCTGCTTGAGTTTAGAGATATATTGTGACATCATTCACTGAATGTCCCCTTTAGCACTTTTAGGCCCATATTTATACTTTTTGACGCTAAACTGCGCTAACGCAGTTTAGCGTCAAAAAATTTAGCGCCGTCTAACGCCATTCTGAAGCGCCATGCGGGCGCCGTATTTATGGAATGGCGTTAGCCGGCGCAAGCAGACCGGCGCTGCCTGGTGTGCGTGGAAAAAAACCACGTAGACCAGGCAGCGCCGGCGTTGGGAAAAAATGACGTTAGGGCGTCTTAAAATGGGGCAAGTCAGGTTGCGTCGAAAAAATCGTCGTAACCCGACTTGCGCCATTTTTTTTCGACGCCCATCCCCCATCAACATGACTCCTATCATTGTAAAGATAGGAGTCATGCCCCCTTGCCCAATGGCCATGCCCAGGGGACTTCTGTCCCCTGGGCATGGTCATTGGGCATAGTGGCATGTAGGGGGGCACAAATCAGGCCCCCCTATGCCACAAAAAAAAAAAAAAAAATACTTACCTGAACTTACCTTAATGTCCATGGGATGGGTCCCTCCGTCCTTGGGTGTCCTCCTGGGGTGGGCAAGGGTGGCAGGGGGGGTCCCTGGGGGCAGGGGAGGGCACTCTGGGCTCATTTTGAGCCCACTTGTCCCTTAACGCCATCCCTGACCCAGGCGTTAAAAAGCGGCGCAAATGCGCCGTTTTTGGCCACGCCCACTCCCGGGCGTCTCTTTTGCCCGGGAGTATAAATACCACGTAAAGGCCTGGGAGTAATTTTTTAAGACGGGAACGCCTCCCTTGCATATCATTAACGCAAGGAAGGGGTTCACGATAAAAAATGACGCACACTCCGGGCACTTTGGCGCCCGAAGCGTCTAACGCCAGAGTATAAATATGGCGTTAGTTGGCGTTAGTTCTGCGTCGAATTTGCGTCGAAAAAAACGACGCAAATTCGGCGCAACCAGAGTATAAATATGGCCCTCAATACTCCATTGCTGGTACAGAATGTGTATGCGGTCTCACAGGATTGTCACCTATGGGCATAAATTCTGTAGGCTCAGAGAACTGTCTGCATTCGAAAACAACATATTTATATGTAAGTCTGACTTTGTGAATCAACCGTCAATCTTGGATGCTGAGTTTTAGACTTTTACACATATAAACCCGATGAATGTATAGAAAAGGCTTTGTGAGGTGGGCCCATAAACTGCAGACAGCAAGCGTATAACTTCAGTAAACCAGAATATATGTCCTGCGTTCCGCCATAGCCGTCACTTAGTTCCCCCCCCCCACCCCCCCCCATTACGACTTCGCACGGAAAAGGCCGACCTACGAAGTCAAGCGGTCAGTAGACCGCCAGGGTCGTAATGATGGCCTTAGTCTGTGGAAAAGTCTGCCCATAAAGGGCAACCTTTATGAAAGAGTAATTGGATGTCCACACAGTACTGATTCTGTAAAAATCCGGATTTTCCACATTTGTAAGTGGCATTTCAGTGAGTACTAGTTTACATGTCAGGGAAATGGCTGGAAAAATGTAAGAAAAGGAGGGGAACTTTCACAACGTTGTTACTTTGAGAGTATGCACAACTATTTGGATGTCTTTTACATGCATGCTTATACATACATTTTCTAAAAGTAGGTGGTATAGTACAGCTGTAGCCCCCAGTTTCAAGTAGGTGTAGGGAAAAAAGACCTTTCGTAAATAATGCGATTTTCAACTAAAAAGAAAAAGTAAAAAATATATATGTTTTAAATTTTCTAGTTTCATAACTCTACGTATGCATATTCTCTGTAATGGCTACAAGGTGAATAACTATAGTTAGGTATATCAAAAATGTATGTGCAAAGCCTACACTCATGAATAGGACAGGTTCTAAAACTTGTAAGGAACCTATACGTTGCTGAAGTAGTTCTGCATATTGGACTAGGAGTCATTAATCTTTGCAATGGATAGGCTTATTCATTTCGTTCTAGAGCAGCAGTTCTCAACCTTTTAACTTCTGGTAATCCCATTAGAAGCACAACTGGAAGCTGAAGACCCAGGATTAAGACATTTCTATGATTTAAGCATCAAAACGATACCCTAAATACAGTATACATCAAACAAATATACAATGTATGAAACATTTTCACAAATACTAAAGTCAACATTTTAATTTTAATAGAAAACTTGGAGCTTTTCAAAATGTGTTTCTTTTCTAAAAGATGTAGTGATAGGCTAGACTCTAACATATTGCTTCGTCTTTTTCCCTTAAACTATACGTGTTTCAATTGAGGCCACCAATCACCCATACCAGATTCAGTTTGCTGTACTTGCACTTCTCCCGTGAATCAAGTTACCAACTTAATTATTAGCCTCCAATTTCAAAATCCAAAACATTTACAGGGCATTGTAAAATGTTTAATTTTACAGGTTGCACTTTTGAGGTACATATACCTTAATATTCTACTAATATAATTCAATTTTCTAAACATTCCCAGACCCCCTGAGTAGGTGGTCTGCAGACCACAGGTTAAGAACCACAGTTCTAGAGATTTTTATGACTTCTTAGTAGATCAGACACATCATGCACACACACACACACACACACACACACACAGGCACACACACATGCACACACACACACACACACACACAGCATGGAATATGTGTGTGATAAGCTTTATAATAAAGAGACACATACCATCATATTGTGCTCAACCATATTCCATGCCCGTGGTCTAAGCATTAATACAGGTGCTTTTGATATTGGTGGTATATCTAGATAAAAAAAATAAAAAAAATGGTTACCATATCAAATAAGTTACCTCAAAAAATTAAAGCCTTCCTAGGCCCAGTTAAGATGTATTGTCTTACCAGGAAACTTGTTGTTGACAGCCTGGTAAACATTGTAGATTCCTTTAACTTGATTAAAGAATGTTGGACAGTTTCCATCATCAAAATCCACCTGAATGCGAGAATGATAAGGGAAGAATTGGTTGAATATGTCTTAAACACCAATACAGTTCCAAAAAGGCATTCTTGTTGTAGGCATCACCTTTGTTTAGCATACTATCATAAGCTTGTTACATTTATAATACTGTAAACATACCAGCAAGACATTTCTCTAAGGATTTTGCCAACCTTGCAGCTGCCAACAATGACATTGTCCCATCCCAGCAACTCTGCAACAACCTCTCAAACGTCTTCAAACAGAAGATTGCCTAGATCTAGAACACATTTGACCCACAGCTTACCGTTATGAAACCCCAGCAGGACACCTCGCCATTGCTAAACAGCAGCTAAACAACTGGAAGCCCCTCTCGAATGAAGACCACCAACCTGATAAATACCATCCACTGAGAAGCCCCCCTCAGACCCATTCTCCCACTTCACATACAACCTTGGAAGAACCATCATCTTCCCGCGCTCACCGCTATCATCAACACCTCCATAACCACCGCCACCTTCCAGTCTTGCTGGAAAAATGCAGAAGTCAATGCTCCTACTGAAGAAACAAACAGCAGACCCAGCACCCCCAGTAGCTACAGACCCATCTTGCTCCTGCCTTTTCCAGCTAAAGTAATTGCGAAAGCCATCAATACCCAACTGGCAGACCATCCAAAACTCCATCAACTCCTAGACAGCTCCCAATCTGGCTTTATTGCACCCACAGCACAGAAACAGCGATGACTGCGGCCACCAATGACATCAGAAGCATCCTCAACCCAGGAGAAATTACGACACTCATCCTCCTCGCTGCAGCTTTTGATACGGTCTCCCAAACTCACTCATCAGAAATCTTCAGCACTTAGGTATCTGCGGACCGGCCATCAAGTGGATATCCTCCTTTCTAAAGGACAGAACTCAAAGAGTTAGACTTCCCTCCTACACCTCAGAACCCAAGAAACTCATCTGCAGAGTCCCTCCAGGATCGTCGCTCAGCCCATCACTGTTCAAAGTCAACCTGATGCCCCTTGCGGACATCGTCAGAGCCCAAAGCGTCAACATAGAGGCCTACACCGATGACACACAGCTAACCTCTCCCTTAACGACTCTACCAGCACCACCAAAGCAAACTTCGCCAGCTGCATGAGCAATGTTGTTGTATGGATGAAAACAACTGCCTCGAGCTCAACACATGCACAACCAAAGTCCTTATCTTCAGCAACAACCAGTCCCTTTGGGATGCCTCTTGGTGGCTCTCTGAATTTGGCACCCCACCCACACCTATAGACCATGCCAAGAACATCAGGATCATCCTGAACACCAACCTGTCCATAAGCAGACAGCTCAACGCCGTCGCCTCATCATGTTTCCACATCCTGTGAATGCTATGCAAGATTTTCAAGTGAATCCCACTTAACAATAGATAAACAGTCACCCAAGTTCTCATTACAAGCAGACTTGACTAGAGAAACACCCTCCACTTCGGAATCCCAGTCCAGTTTCTATACTGACTCTAAAGCACCCAGAGCACCACCATCAGACTCATCCTGCTAAATAACTACATCTCTCCATACCTCAACAATCTCCACTGGCTCCTAGTCCAGGAAAGATGTAAGTTCAAGCTACTCACTCAGGCCTACAAAGCTATCCACAACACTGGCCCAGCGTATCTCAACCATCACCTCAACTTCTACCCACCCACCAGACACCTTCGATCTGCGTTCCAGGCAAGAGCACACCTCCCTTGCATCAAGGCCAGAAGCAGAGGATGCTCCTTCTACCTCGCAGCCAAGTCTTGGAACGACCTCCCGCAACACCTCAGAACCTCCCCCTCCCACATGGACATTTGAAGGAACCTCAAGACCTGGTTCTTCCCGACGAAACAGGCATGACCTTCTCCTCCCCCCTCAGGCATGCCCTAGTCAGTGCCTGGATACCCTCACGGGTGATTAGCCAAACTCTTCAAATTCACATAACATAACATGTCTATTATTTGTTTTCATATATGATTTCTTTCATTCGTTTATTCATTTTCTGTTAATTAGTGAATTCTGCTTATTTTAGAAATAACTTCATATTAATTTAGGTTAATGCAGTCTGTCTTCTTTACAACAATACTTAATAAATGAGGCGTGTTCACATCCTTAAGGCAGAGACCTTGCTACCGGATCTTAAAAATATGATTAAAGAAACTCCTCCCCTAAAAGATGTCATGAATTGAGCCATGCCACATCAAACACTTCCTATACTGCCTCTCTCATGTGGGAGACACACTTCCAGTCCTAATCCTTTGGTGACATTTGCTGCTGTACTTTTCACTCTCTTGTGATAGACTAGCTGACTGGAGGTCCTAGCTTGACGTGCTTCCTTTCTTAGAAAAGAAATGGGGGTCCATGTTTGGAAAAGAGGAGAGATTTGGGGCAGGACTGCCAGCTACTCACTTGGAAGCCTAAACTAAAACTCCTGTGAAGTCCAGACAGTGGAAGAGGCTCCCATGCATCATCAATGGGTTTATGTACTGAGAAGAGGTTGGGAGCATTCCTCTGTGTGGAGTTCAATACAGAAGGTCCTCAAAAGTATGCAGATACTCGTTCCTACATGCTCTAAAACAAGCTTATTTGCTTATAGCATTAAAGTACATAAATATATTGATACTCAAATATGAAACTATGTTCGGTGTATCAACCTGGAACACATGTTATCACACGCACTAGAACTTAATTGAAATCCGCAGCATATATTGATACCTCTTGTAATAGGGCAACAACAAACATATACAATGCGCATTTTCACAATGAGACTCTCAATATTCAATGGACCAAATTTAATGTGTCTTGCAATCCGACAGTTCATGCACAGCATTTTCTCCTGTGTTTTAGAGTTCCTGTGTTGCTCTTCAGTCATTTTGTGGTTAGGCATTTTGAAAGTGTGCTTAACCATGGACTAGTTTCTATTCGTTCGGATAAATAGTACTATAGGAAAAGCGCTAATTAATAATTTACAATAATAAATTTGATGATGCAAAAAAGGTTGTGGCCCTAACCCTTGCACTAAATTGCTATGAAATGGACTGGTATATATGAGATAGATTTGATGAAGAAAATCGTGACTGGGTACAAACAAGAAATTCTAACATGCACAGAAATTAACCAGTGTCCAGATCTTAGTAACCTTTAACAAACTTAGCAATGCCATTTCAGAGATTTTAAAATTGACATCTGGAATGAAAAAGGGGTAAAACAGGGCTGGTTCGATCGGATTGCTCACAAGCAAGCCAGGAATTCAAGCAAGCCTTACAGGCCCGACCAAGAAAAAGGGTAGAAGTTTCTATCAAACGCTCTAGTTATAAACATGCATTGGAGATGAGAAAGGCGCAATTGAGAGCAAGGGCATGGGAAAATCTTGAGCAAACAACGGCCCTGAAAGATAGTACCTTATTTTGGAAAACAATTAACCAGTCATTCCGAAAAAAAATACAGATGTACTTGAAATTACCGCACATGTTCCATCAGAGGACTGGCTCTCCCATTTTGATACAATATTTCATCCAGATCATTTGGTTATGCACTCACTGAATGCTGGAATAATTGGGATCAAGCCATCCATTCTGAACATGATTAGTTTAGAGGAAGTAAGATCTGCCCTTGGAAGATGCTTGAAAGGGAAGGCACCGGGTCCTGACGGGGTGCCAGTAGATGCGTATCTGATTTCTATGGAATTATGATCCCCTATTTTGACCCAAGTCTTTTTGAGTGTGACAAAGGGATATATTTTAACTTCATGGACAGAAAGCATAATTGTTCCCACATTTAAAAAGGGAAACAGGGGTAACCCTAAATGTTATCGACCTATCTCCCTTTTAGACTCCTCGATCAAACTATTAGGGAGAATACTCTCAGAAAGATTAGAGGCCTGGGCAATTGATAATCAAATACTTACAGAGGCTCAATTGGGTTTTAGACCTGAGGTTGGCACTCTGGAACAGTGTATAAATCTCAACTTAACAGTAAGCAAATACACATAAGCAAAAAAGAGCAATGTATTTCTCTGCTTTGCAGATCTTAGCAGTGCTTTTGATTTGGTGAACCATGCAAAGCTGTGGAAAGTTTTAACAGACTTTGGTGCGCCCCCAGATATAATCAGTTTTCTGGCACAATTGTATAATCATTTAACAGCGCAAGTGCGGTACTGGAGGCATGGCGAATGTACCCCAGGCCTCAGGATTGGGAGAGGCATCGGACAGGGTTGCATTTTAGCTCCCCTCCTATTTTCCCTTTATATCTTTGGGGTAGATGCCTATCTAAAACACATGGCAATTGATACACCTAAAATCGGGAAATGCCCGGTCCCTGTCCTTCTAAATGCAGATGATGCAGTCCTACTGTCAAGAACCGCAAACGGGCTACAGCGGTTGATTGAGGGCTTTGTTGAGTTTATGGAGGGTAGAGATATGTGCCTGAACTTGAGTAAAACAGTTCTAATGACATGTGGCCTGAGCAAGGCCAGAAATAATTTTTTTTTTATTAAGGGCCATAAATGTGAGGAAGTAAATAGTTTTACATATCTGGGTGTACAGTTCTCTAATAAGGGCCACTGGAAGCAATATTTAGAAATAACTAAGATGAAATATATAAGATCAACAGAGGCCGTTTTTAGATTCTCAAGGAAAATTGGCAATAAACCCCTTAGGGAAATGTTACAAATTTATAGAAGTAAAACAATTAATAGTATTATGTATGGTTCTGCCCTATGGGGTTTAATGCCTGAGATCCAGTTGTTGCAAGTATTAGAGAAAAAATTCCTCTGCAGACTACTTGCTGTCCCTAATACCACCTCTACATACATGGTACAGAGGGAACTAGGTTGTCATTATGTAGAAGACCTAATATATACTAGTGCCTTATTAGCATGGAACGGCATCTGGTCTAAAGAAGGGACATGATTTACAAAAGAGATTATTAAAGGTTGCTTAACACTAGAACATTGGGATAGAATCCCATGGTTTATGCATCTAAAACAATTGCTGAAAATCATAAATCTCAATCTGGATTTAGATGACCCATTTACCATCCTGCAATTCAGCAAAGAAGAACGGAAATAGCAACTAATGGGGCAGAGAGAAAGGGATAGATTTGGTACAGAATGTAAGAAATCAACAGTAGTGCATTACATGATTGAAGCTAAAGAGACTATTCAAAATTATCTGTTAATAGTACCAATTATTCAAGAAAGATTTTATTTAACCCGAATGCATTTTAGGACATTGCACTACGTAGTAGCTTTTCCAAATATGGGGATATGGAGTAAAAATCTACCGAAGTGTCCCTGTGCCGGACGAATTGACAATCCACGGCGCACTTTAATATTTCTTGCAAACTATACCACGATATCAGGAAATGCTATTTAAAACCTCTATTTATTACAAACAAATAGTTTTATTGTAAAGAAGCATTAATTATTTACGTACATTGGACACTGAAGAGATATGTTATGCAGTGACAAAATTTATACTATGAGCTATAGAACAAAGGAAAACGTCCACGCACCTAGAAATCCTCTGTTACGAGATTGAATTATGGTTAAGATTGAATTATGGTTAAACTCGTTAAAATGAAGGTTCTTATTTATTTATTATTAATGTGCAGATATATTTTATTGTAAAGAAACTGTACATCTTTTATGGAGTAATATCTGAATAAAGATTGATTTTATTTTATTTGACTGGTCTGCTTCAGTTTTGTTTTTTAAGGATGTCACTGAAGTATTGCTTCTTCTTCCTTTCGTTTCCTTCAAGTTTTGTATGATGGATTAAAGGTGCAGGGTTTAGAAACAAGTTTAGATCTAATGTAATTAGTTAACACACTGTAGCGAATCTGAGAGTAGTAAAGTCACATTGGATCTTTTGGCAGTTTTTCAGTCTTTCAATGATAGGCAAAATTCATAAGAATATTGGCCAATTGAGGGAGAGACTGTGTGTGCGTTTTTGTGTGTGTAAAAATCCAACATGACACCTCACCATTCCCGACTGAAAGCCCCTGTACCCAACTATTTAGCACAAGATACAAGATACATTTGTTAGGGGGGTGTAACACCCCACACACCCGTCATGAAGCTAAGGCCCTGTACATCAGCCACCTTTTGTAACAAGTCAGTATTGAGAGCAGGTCACTTGACAAAAAATCTAAGATTTAAACATTTAGGGCAAAGTTTAGTTACAGGTACCTGTGAAAAAGTGCTGTCACCATGCATATGGGATAGTGGTGACAATATGACACAAGGCTTACCACATACAAAAAAGAAATCACAGCTACAAGATGTCCCATTGTTATTTTCAGCTGCAGTGTGTGCTCCCCACCTGCCAGAAGCCTCAAAAGTTTAAAAATAAAACGATAATAAAACAGGTTTATTATTGTTTTATTTTTCAAGTTCTAAGGGCCAAGCCGAGTCTTGGGGGTGGGGTCATCACAGTGCTAGGGATGGGGAATGAGTGGTGTGCACTGCTATCATTGCGCATGTGGGTTTGGCCAGTCATCTCAGGACGGCCATACCGACATGCTTACTGAGCTGTCTCCAGCCTAAGCTGCATTGTCGGGTTGGAGACAGCAGGCACAGGCTCCCAGTCTCTCTGGGAGTGCAAAGCCAGGGCGCTCAGGCCAATCTTGATGCTGCTTGCATGCTGCCAGCAGCAAGAGAGCAGCATCTGGATTGGCAGCAGCGGAGTTTGGGAGCCTGTGCTGCAGTGGAGAGGAGCAGAAGACTGTCAATTCAGCAGACAGCAAGTAAGTTATTTTATTTATTTTTTGTGCTTGTCCGATTGTTGTGTTTTTGTGTTCGTATCATCCACCTCACCCCACCCGCCCCGCCACTCTGCCTTGACAACAGCCGCTACTGATTATCTTTGATACCGTCAGCTTATCCTGGCTTTTTACTTAACTGCATTTTACTGTTGGGGTTTTAGCCGATAGTTACAAAGTTAACATAAAAATTTCCTAGAATACAAAGTGATGTCTGTTACAGCATCAGAACTGACTTAAACCAAGGTATTTACCACAGGGAGCATGCTTAAAGCAACATGTTTCCAGTGCCCTAGAATGCAGGGTTACAAAATAATCTGATGTAGTTCAAGATTTTAAACGTTTCTCAAGGTACTGTGATGTTGGCAGGATTGACTACTCCTACAACGTCATAGTATTCAGTAAGGAGAAGGTAAATGACCCCCAACTGTGTGCAGGGATGTGCTTATTAAAACATTTGAATATATTATTCTTATTTTTAATCTAATAATAGTTCTGTAAACCAGACAGAATTCTGAGTGTGAGAGGTAATGCGATGTGACAGATGACATTGAGGTGTGAGTGTAAGTGAGAGTGCAATACCTTCTATGTTTAAAACAGTCTAACATAAGGCTGTTAAGGCCGTTGGACAAACTGTCAATAGGAAGACACTAAATAAGAAAATAAGTTACTTACCTGTAACTGTAGTTCTCCAGTATTGGAATCTTTCATAGATTCACATGCTTGAATCCTTCCCCGTCATTGAGATGGGAGCCCCCGGTAAATCAAAACAGCTATACACATAAGCCACTGCAATGAAAAAAGGCCTAAAGGCTTTTACTTTAGTAGCCTATCCTTATCACTATGAGCAAGAGGACCAAAGCAAGGCACAGCCAATCAGGCTTCCCCTCCCTCTAGAACCCTCCTGAGAGGAGCTTCCATCCCTCAGATTTTCTCAAGCACGAGTGCAGGATTCAAGCATGTGAATCTATGAAAGTTACAATACTGGAGTAACCTAAATTACTTTTCCTTTAAATTGAATATTTACTTTAGAACAATCACTGCAAAGAAAATGGTTTTGACAACAGTGGAAAAATATATTTTTGTCTGTTTTGGGGGTTAGGCTGCTGAATAAACACTGGTACACGTTTATTACCCCTGACAAGGCATTGAGGCACTTTATGGTGCGGGTCATGATGGTATTTCCCACTGAGGTCAACCAGGTGAAGCACGTGCTCACAGAAGATGTACCATCAATTTCACCCCGGTCCATTTACCTATGTATGCCTCCATAGTACATTGTTCCCCTATATTGTCAGTTTTGTTACCTGATTCCATTGCACAGTGCAAAAAGGCTAGTGAACACTTGCTTTCAATCTTCAAGACTTGAGATGCACTGCCCGGTGTTTATCAACACACTTACGAAACTTAAGAACAGAAAGCTCTTTTGTAGGTGAAATCATTTGCAAAGTCATTTACGCACCAAACTTCAAAGCTTCACAAAACATGAATTCAGACAGCTTGATTTATTCCAACATAATACTGATATGGTGTGATGTTACATATCTTTGAATAGGTGTGAGTCACACATGGCCAAAGTATAAGTTAACTTGTGAATGGAGTCGAACTCATGGAAAAGCTCTGTGTCTCGAGCCTGCGTGGACGTCATTTAGGGGTCTTGCCCTTTCCAACCCCTGGATTCAGAGGTGGAAAATTCAGTGCCAGGAACGCAGTGGCAGCCCTTTCTTATGGAAGTCAGATGGGGCTTCACTCTCTTTGTTTTCTGACATTTTTTTATTACACTAATAGTGAAACAATGTCTTTTGTTTTTCAGGTACCAACTGCTAATGTTTTAATACTGCTGCTATTTTTGATAACACCATAGCTAGATGTTTTCTAAATTTGTGTTACTAAATCTTTTACATGAAGTCCAACATGTTAATGCTAATTAGTGGTTAGTGAGGTGTTACTCTCATACTCATTGAATGGTCATTGACTCCTTTTGTTTGATAATTCAGTGTATTCAATTTCTCTTGCTCAGATTCTATTGCTATGGTTTTGTGTATTATCTATTGAGGCATTGATTCTAATTGCATTGATTAAACTTAGGTACATTCGTTGATTCAATCAGCCTTTATTGTTTCTTTACATGTATCATTTGAGTTTGGGAATTATTTTCGTGACTTTAGCATTGTTAATATAGGGAAATACACATTTTAACTTCTTAATAAACTGGTGTGGTTGTTGATGGTCAAATTGATCATGGTGTGTTTAATTTGATGTTTATGACGTATTCACTAAGACGTATTCTTCAAAGCAACTAAAATATAGCTGAGATTTCTGCTTTAACAGTTTTCATAGCAGAGGATGGCTAGTATCTCTTTGAATGACTCATGGATTATGTCATAAATTGCGAAAATTGGTTTGATTGTTTTTATTATTGTTTTTGAAATTTTTGTTTAAAATGGACACAATGTATTCTTAAACACCCAAAGTGATTTTCCCAGGTCTTTGGAGTCTGTCTAGGTTGATAGGGAATGTTCTCAGTGTTCTGTTGTTAGATTGAATGAAGTAGATTATGCGCTTGCACAGCTTTAGCTAATTTGTAGTTGATTGAGCTGGTTGTAAGATTTTTTTAGTGGAGTTGGTGTACTCCAAATTTGGTTAAAGAAAGAGTCGGCGTACTCTAAAGTGTGAGAGTAGGGAAGTTAGCGAACTTCATATGTGTGTGGCGCTTGGTTCTCAGAAAAATTGTCCACGTGGTTGATGGTATACAGACCTCACAGGGTAGGTCTAAGACTCCAGAGTATATTAAAAGTGTATTGAGACACTTGGTTTCTGTTGTAATTTGTCTATTTAGTAGGCCAATCGGGCGTGATTGGTAAGTCGAATTTATGAGTTAAGTGGAGTGTTTGGTCTTTTCGACTGAGAGTTGGCAAGTCCAACGTGCACCAGGACAGTATCTATTGATCAGTTGAGAGTGAAATTTGCGGGTCTAACTTTGCTTATGAATCTGGAGAACTGAGAAAGAAGAATAGCTGCAAGAGTGAAAGCCGACAGTGAAATTTCGTAAGGTTCCTGAAGCGATTGTATTACCCTACCTATAGAAAATAGACAAATTTGTTTTATTATTGGTTTGATTAAGTGCTCACAATTAATTTTGCATCAGTTTTGAGTGTTTTTGAGTTTAGGAGGACAAGAGGCAAAACTTTGTCAGCTGTTGTGTGTAAGTGTGATGTCATTTTTGTGCCGCACTGGGATAAGTTGGTTAGTGAGAAGGGTCGCAAACGGATTGGTGGACAACCGTGAAATGCATTGGTCGAGAAGGGAGCGAAGAGGATTGTGGGATTACAGTCACTTCCTGATTATTGATTTTTTACATAAAATTTGTGAAAATGAAGTTTTTCAAAGATTTAAAAAATGCTCTTAGAGGAGATGAGTATATTCCGGCTAGGCAAAGAGAAATGTGTCCACCAGAAGGTACTCCGGCATATATCCTAATTGAAGAGAAAGGTACCAGAGCGTGTCTTTGGTTAAAACGTTGGATTACAGTCACACAGAAGGAAGGATGTTTAGCATTTCCTGAAAATGGTACATTTAATTTGAGAATTTTCGAGAATTTGAGACAGGTGATATATGGTCTAAGACCTCCACCAACACCAGCTCAGTTCGAGGCATTAGCGATCTGGGAGCTAGTAGCCAGACAGCAACAAACATTGAAATTTGAGAGGAATATGAGAAGAGCAGAGAAGTCACTAGCAGAAGCTAGGTGGGACAGTGAGCAGAAACAGTGGAGACTAGATAACTTACAAGGTGTTAGGTTGTTTCCTGCAATGACTGACGACAGTAAGAAAGATACAAAGAAAACTTCAAAGAAATCTAAAAAGAGTTCTTCTTCAACAGTTGAAGAACAGACATCAAAAGAATCTGAAAGGTCTTTGATTAATGATGAGGAATCGGACGAGGATGAGTTTATTACACAAATTTTGAGAAATAATTCGCCAATTTATGTGGCTCAAGAAGGTTCGAGTACTACTGTTACAAACCATATTGCACCAATACCAGCTGCAGTGACACAGAGTCCAGTAAAGAGTAACGATAACATGACTCAGAGTTCTGTACAGGTTAATCCTAACCTGAACCAGAGCTCAGTTCACACTAGTCCTTCAGTGCAAATACCAATGCAGAGCAGCTTCAATCAGTCAAGAGACAATAGACAGCTGCCACAACTTAGTGTCTCTAGGTTTTACCCAGATATACCGATTCTGAACACAACTACTAATCTAGTAGTATCCTCAGGACAGACTTAACAGGAGCCGATATTGGTTCAGACAGAGCCCACTCTTATGTTACTGCCTCAAATGCAGAATGCAGGAGTAGTGCAATCTCAGAATGTAGAAACCAGATCAAGCCCAGATGCAATATCGATACCCATTACATTTGGTCCACTTGTGCCTTTATATGCCCAAGGCAAAAAAAGTGCAGAAAATCAAGAAGTTCAAAATCAGAATGAAAACACTAGGTTAATGTCACCTAAAAGACAGACTCTAAATAGAACAAAGTCGTTATTAGATTTAACTCTTATTAGAAATTCTGAAATGGCTGGATCAGGTAACTGTCCCAAGGTAAAAATATTGACACCTCAACATGTGAACCCAATGCAGCAACAGTTACCGAGTGTGTAAACTAGTAATATCTCATTACTAGGTTTGACTGCACAACAATTAACAAGGTGGTTGGAAGAATTAAGTGTTTCCAATGTTCCAGAGAATCAGTTTAAAGAAAAGGAGTTTATAAACAAAACAATATTGTCAATGGAAGCAGGTGAGCTTCTTGAAGGGACAATGGGAGTAAATAGACTCGAATCTTATACTGAAGCTGAGTTGTGAGATTTGTGTCCATTAAATACGGAGGGAGCAGCTGAAGTGCATCAGCAATTACAAGAGTTAGCAGACAAATATGAAATAGATCTTACAAAAACATAAAGCCTGAAAATAAGTTATACATTGAATTTTGAAGCTGAAGATTTTGAACGCATTAGGTCTGCAGGGATGAAAACACATCTTAGAGAGTTACTTGAGAGAGTACAAATTTGGAGAGCTTTAGAAAAATGGGAAGGCAGATGGGTCAGGAAAAGGGAACGGCTGAGGAAAGGTTCAGATACTCCTCTTATAGATGTAACACAAATTAAAGAGCCAGTAAAAGTTCTACCAATGAGAGAGATTCCAGGAGGAAATTTTGTACATGTCCCTTGGAGCAGAAGTGATATCTTGTCATTTACAAATGACTACCCCAGTTCGAGGGAGAAACTAGTGGAATGGTACCAGCAAACAGATAGGTATGTGAAACTTGCTAAATGCCTATGGGAGGATTTAAACACTCTTTTGGAGATGCTTGTTCCAGCAGATTTGTGGATCGAGTGTAAGAGGAGTGTAGATTGGCCAACAAGTGAGCCGCCATGAAATCCATCAACAGGTGCACCATCTCCTGAGGTAATGAAGAATTACTATAAGGTCATTGAATTCCGGAACACGAGAATTTCAACATGTTTCAAAACATTGACAGAGCATTGATAGGACTGCTCAGGAAGTGAAAGAATTGATTCATGCATACTATGAGAGGTTGTTAAAAGCATTTAAACACTACAGTGGTATTGAAAGAATTGAGCCGAAAGACATGATTTGTTTTGTGTTCAGGTTTGTTGAAGGACTCAGAGCAGAAATTAGCCAGATCATTAAGAGTCATTTGATTTGGTGGCAAGCAAAGCCGATTGATGAGGTGCGGCAGTATGCAAAATACTGTAATGATGACATTGAATTGAAACAGAAAACGTTCAAAGAGAAAGCGATGGTGATGCAGATCAAGGCTGCACAGACAGGGATTCAGGTAGGTTTTCAGCCTCAGCAGCAACAGGGAAAGGGCATGTTTCAGAATCAAGGCAGAGGTAGAGGTTGTGGTGGAATGTCAATGGGAAGTGTTAATCGAGGTGTAGATTTGAATTCCGTGATGATGCAAGGAGAGCCACAGGGAAAAAGAATGTTACCTTGTCATGTTTGCAGAGGAATCAGGCATTGGAAAAGGTAGTGTCCAATGTTAAAGCAAAGAGGTGTTGTTCAACAGATGAATTGTGTCAATGCTTTCCAGAATATGCGAGGACCCAGAATGAGAGGTCAAATTCAAAATTTCCAGAATAATGTAAATCCGATGCAGGGTTTCCAACCTTTCCAACCCATACAGCATGTGCAAAATGTACAACTGCAGGTACAACAGGTACATTTACCCCAGTAACAGCAGATTCAGCCACAAGTGCAGATGGTGCATGCACAACAAAGTCAAATGCCTAGACAATTGCAAGTACTGCAGTGTCCAATGGATCAGCAACAGGTGATGATTTCTCAGGTAGTCACAGGTCAGAGACTAAATCAAAGTAATAATTCATCAATTTCCTTTACACAGTGAGAATGGAATAAACAATGTAGGGCTGACAGATAGTTCAGATGAGGAAGAATGCTTGTTGGCTGCTTCATTAGAAGTGGATCAGAAAGATCCTTATGTTAAGGGAAAAGTGCATGGTCACAAACTTTATTTTCTGGTTGAAACTGGAGCTACACGCTCAACAGTACGATCTGCAGAGGTTCCAGATTTGCCCTTATCAGGGAAGACAATTTAGATTGTGGGAGTTGCAAATCAATATTTGACAAACCCAATTACAGAACGAGTTTTGGTTAAAATTGGTAATTTTAAAGGTTAGCACAAGTTTGTGGTTTGTGATTCAAGTCCAGTGTCACTACTGGGAAGGGATTTATTATGCAAAACAAAATGTTCAATTACCTGTTCTGATGAGGGAATCAAAATGCAAACAAACAGCGATGAAGAAGACCAGACACTTACTGTCAGCAATGAATGTCTGAAGAATTTCTTTGATTAGTTTTGATGAGCCAGTAATTGAGGAAGCTCCTTTGATTAGTTTCTTTCCAGTTTTTGAAGTGAAAGCTCTTCCTCGTGATATGCAAAAGACTGTTAAGTCTAAGGTTTGGGATCTTTCAGGAAAATACATTGGGTTGATAAAAGGAGCAGAACCAGTTTGAGCCACAGTTAAGCGAAATGTAGTTTTTCCTCAGATTCCACAATATCCAATGACGATTGACGCAATCGAAGGTGTGAAACTCTTAATAGAACAGTTTGTGGAGGAAGGAATTTTGAAAGAAGTGATGAGTAGCCCATGTAATTCAGTAATAATGGGTTTGAGAAAGCCATGTAGGAAAAATCGTCTTGTGCAGGATATGTGAAAAATAAATGACATAGTGATTAAGTGTTGTATAGTTGTGCCAAATCCAGCTGTGATTATGTTTCAGATCCCATGCGATGCTGAATGGTTTACTGTGTAAGACCTATGTCAAGCGTTCTTTTCTGTGCCTCTTCATGAGGACAGCAGATATCTTTTTTTGTTTTAAATTCCTGAGCAAGGTCTACTGCTGGTGTAGAATTCCACAAGGGGTTTCAGAGTCTCCATCTATTTCCAACTAGATTTTGAAAAAGAATTTGGAGTCATTGGTGATGCCTTACCAATCAACATTGGTGCAATTTGATGATTTGTTGATTGCATCAAAGACAAAAGAAGGGTGTAAATACAATACGATTGCATTGTTGAATTTCCTGGGAGACAATGGATATAAATTGTCCCCTGCTAATTTGCAGTATTGTCAGAAATATATGGGTCATCTGATTGAGAAAGGAATTCGGAAAATTTCCAGAGAGAGAGTAGCTACAATTTTACAAATGAAAGTACCAAATACACAAAAAGATGTGAAGATGTTTCTAGGAATGGTTTTTTACTGTCGCCAGTGGATCCCAAATTTTTCACTTCTATCAAAGCCCTCAGAAAAGCTGACTCATAAAGATGTTTCTGATCCTATAGTACTGGATGCAGCTTGTATGAAAACATTTACTGATCTGAAAGAAAGTTTGCGTCAAGCTCCAGCTTTAGATATGCCTGATGACACCAAATGTTTCTTTTTTTTTGTCATGAATGTGATGCATGTTCTTTGTCTGTTTTCAGTCAGACTCATGTTTGTGTAAACCACCCATTAGCATATTTTTCAGCTACTTTGGATCCGGTCACAGCAGCTTTACCTGGTTGTTTGCGGTCCGTTGCAGCAGTTGAGTAGAGCCTCGCTCAGAGCGAGAGCATAGTGATGGGTTATCCACTTACTATTATGGTACCACATTCTATTGAGATCTTGCTTAGCCGGTCCAAGACACAGTATCTGACCAGCTCTAGGCTGACCAGATATGAGACCGCAATCTTGGGGTCTCCAAATGTTACGATTAGGAGATGTATAGTGCTTAACCCAGCAACCTTACTCCCGTTTGAGAATACTTGCTCTGACAAAGTGGATGATACAGAACATGATTGTCTGGAGATTACAGAGTTATGCACACAACCCAGAGCAGATATTAGAGATACCTGCCTGGAAGTGAATGATTAAATTATCTTTGTTGATGGTTCAAATGAAAGTGACAATTTACACAGACAGTCAATATGGATTCGACATTGTGCACAACTCTGGCCACATTTGGTCACAGAGAGGTTTCCTGGCTTCTTCTAGTTCACCAATAAGAAATGGTGAAATAATTCCTGAATTGTATAAGCCATTCAGAAGCCTGAGAAAGTTGGTGTGGTAAAATACAGTGCACATCAGAGATCACAAGATTACATGTCATTGGGAAATGCATATGCAGATCAAGTCACAAAGTTTTGCGTCTTGAATTGCATATCCTTCAAAGGAAACTGGGAATTGTTGCCTGAAAATGATGAAGTCTATACGAGTTTTACCACGCAAATTATTGACACTTTGGAAGAGTTTAAGGCTCAACAAGATAATGTTCCTAAAGAGGAACGCAGAGACTGGCAAAAGCTCAAACGTGCCCAAAGGGATGATGATGTCTGGATAACAGGAGAAGGGAAAGTAGTTCTGCAAAATAGTCTACTGACTCAAATGGCTAGATGCTATCATGGACAAGCTCACCTAGGGAGAGCACCCAGTTTAAAGCAGCATTGGTTCAATCAAAGGTTTTGACAGGATGCCAAAGCAATTTGCCATAGATGCATTGTTTGTCAACAGATGAATGTTGGCAAAAGGACATAGGTCAATATTGGACATATTGGCATGGTGGGAGGGCCATTTAGCAGAATGCAGATGGATTTCATTGAGATGCCTGTGTGTGCTGGTTTGGAGTACTTGTTGGTGATTGTGTGTATTTTCAGTCATTTGGATTGAGGCTTATCCTACAATTCTGAAAAGAGCATTAACAAGAAAACCACTGAAAGGTGATAACTGGCCAGTTATTACCTTTCAGTGGTTTTGCTTAGAAGCAGGGAAGATCAACGTGGTGCCACCAATTCAGGAAGAAAACGTGTTGAACAGAGAAGAAGATCTGAGTGAAGGAGAAGCCAGAAATGGTCCAAGATTGAAAAGGAAAAGAGTTGTGAATAAGAGATATTCTGGTCCTGAATGGGCATATGCAACTACTAATGAATGGCAAGAAGAATTTTAGAATTTTTGTTTTGACAGAGACATTCCAGGTCTATATTTTGGCACATGAAGGGAGCTGATGAAGATTAGTTGGAAAAGGAAAAATTTTAATTTTGAAAAATGAAGGCAAAAAGACTTAGATAATATAAATTGACAAGCTGCTAAACCGATTTTGACAACCTCTACCGAACTTTGACAAAGGGTCTTGATAGTGTGAATGAACTTTTGAAAAAGAAAAAAAAAATAGGAAGGATTGAAGATCTAAGACTGCACGTTGAAGATTTAAAATGTTTTGTCTTTTTGGTTTTTTTTCTTGTGATTTTTGCTGCATAGCCATATTTTGTTTTTTGCTTTTACTTTTTGATTCTTTACAGACCATGGGAAACTTTAGTAATCAACACACTAAGAATTGCAAATTCATAGGTAGTAGTTTGGCAATTGTTTGTGCAATAGTATGTTTGTTATTGATTGTGAGTGTGATTGACTTTGATTCAAATGGGGCCAAGCATACCATAGCTAAGCTTACAACTATTACTCCTTCATAGCCAATTTCTATTTTTTCAGCAATAGATAGGTTTAAAATAGATGGAAAATACTTACATGAAGAGAAAGAACTTTCTTCTAAGGTCTTCTATCGCTTATTGCATGAGTATGTTGATGTAATGGATGTGAAAAATTGTTAGCCTGTACGCAGATTCCAGCCACTGTTTGAGGAGGGAATTGCCTATCACAGTCTGCCGCTTACTTATGGCATAAGTTGTAGTCTTTTACCAACACAATTCTATAACCAAGAGTGTATTAAATATTTCTACTCATATGTAGGCATTGTGTTTTCTTTCGTGCCTATCATTAATGATCTTAGTAAGATAGCTAGGGATTACAACATAGAAATAGTAAAGGGTTTCTTTGAACCCACATTAACGTTTGGGACAGCATTTGCCCATCGAAATAATTTGACCTGTTTACTTACACCAGTAAAAAAGATAACGTAGAGGATAGGAGAAGAGCGATTAAAGCTACAATAGATAAGGGATTAGTTTTACGAAGTCCTGGAACTGATCGTGCATACACTGACGTTACTAAACAAGGAAAACGAACTTTAGATTCACTACATGTAGGTAAGCTTTGTGTATATAGGCCGCCGTCTAGTGTAGATAGAATATTCGTGGGAACAAGTGAATGTAGGCATGTGTTTTTGTTTAGGAATAAATGGATCTTTATGCTGAATGGTCAAGATCCTCCAGTGCCTGGAGTCTACTATATCTGTGGGAAAAATGCTTATTACCGTCTTCCTGGAGCATGGTATGGCACATTTTATTTGACAATAGTCTTTCCCAAAATGTACCAACTTAGTGACTTGAGTAAGTTTCCTACATTTACTGAAATACAACAGAGACACAAGCAGGAATCAGTTTCTAGCACTGTGGGTGACATATTTGGAGCAATAATTCCTAAAGTGGGAGTTGTTCTGAATTCAATGAAAATACAAAAGATGTCTACAGTAGTGGATAACATGTTAACAGATTATTCAGGAGCTATTCTCCTCTTAGATACTGAAATGGCTGCAACAAGAGCTACGACTCTTCAGAACCGCCTTGCGTTAGGCTTTCTCCTAGCAAAGGAGGGCGGAACTTGTAAATTGCTTGGTCCGCATCACTCTTGTTCATACATACCGGACAACAGTAAATTAGTTAGAGGTTTGATTAACAATATAACAAAAGATAAAACTGAATTAAAAGATTTAACTGAAACTACTATTTGGGAAAAAGCTGGCAAGGGAATTACTTCAGTGGGAAATTGGATTGGCAACCTAGTAGAAGGTATTGTGTTAAAATTTGTGAAATGGATTTCAGTTATTGTGTTTTGTCTAATTGGAATTTGGGGAATATACAAATTATTTCAAATGATAAAAAGAAGAAGATTTGAAAAGAATCAGAGGAGGGTAGATGTTCAAATAGAAAAACATTATGGGAAAAATTCAAGGAGAAAGAAAATGCATACAAATGTGAATGAAATTAAATTCTAAGTAATGAATTAAAATAAATAAATTTATTTTGGGTTTTTGTGTGATCACATATATAGTCATCAAAGGAGGGATTGTGAGAGCTGAGATTTTGTCATAAATATTTTGTCTTTACATAATCATACTTATATACTAATGTGTGAATTAATTTGATTATAAATCTATGTTTACAAAAAGTGTGACCTACTTAGTGGCCGCCATTGAGTGAAAAGGCCTGCATATGTTTTCTAAATGCTAAGTTAACACTATGATGAAAAATATTCTGCCTCTTTAAGAGCATGTTCTCTGCTAAAATAAATGCTGAAATAAAATGAGTATTTCATGGCCTCTGCTGGGCTGAAGCAGAAGCAAGGCCACTGTGCAATGTTATCTGTATGAAATGTTTCTAGTGTACTCTGTTGACTTCATCTCCGTTGCCTAACATACTTCATTCATTGTATTTGCATATTTGCCTGTAGTCATGTTTCTAACTCATGTTTTTCCCTTGAGGAAATGGTGCAGAGGAAATGTTTCCATATTTTGTAATCACTGTCCTGTCACAGCGTATTCAGAAGGTGTCAAACAATGGGTCTACAGATGCAGCCGGAGAAGAGGATGTACAAGACACAAGTTGTATTAGTTTGAGTTTCGTCAATGAAAAAACAACCAACAATTAATCACAGAACTAACATTTTGTATAATTTTGATATCTGTTAGTTTTCTCATTGGACATACTTTTCTCACCTTATGTTTTAGCCAATCATAAAAGTTTAACAAGTTTAATTTAATGTTCAGTGGCTATTAGTTAGATTCAGAGTTCCTTGGCAGATGATGCAGATTATTCTTGAGATACGTTACTTCATGTGATCTGTCACGTTGACATTTCATGCTTTACCAGTTAGTCTACTGACATTCTGGTGTTTACTATTTTTTTCTAAGTTTACTATTGTCTGTTCAATAGTGAACTAATGCTTTGGTGGTTTAGTAATTTTATAGTCCAAACTCTAAACCATCTACCCTTACCTTGTTACTGTTTCTGAGGCTGATGTTGCTGACCCCCTCATGAAGTAGACGTTGTTGCTGATTACCTTAGAGATTGGGTAAATGTATGAGCTGTGTATTGGTGTCTTTTGTTTTTCAGGTACTAACTGTTAATGTTTTAATACTGCTGCTATTTTTGATAACACCATAGCTAGATGTTTTCTAAATTCGTGTTACTAAATCTTTTACATAAAGTCCAACATGTTAATGCTAATTAGTGGTTAGTGAGGTGTTAGTCTCATACTTATTGAATGGCCATTGACTCCTTTTGTTTGTTAATTCAATGTATTCAATTTCTCTTGCTCAGATTCTATTGCTATGGTTCTGTGTTTTATCTATTGAGGCATTGATTCTAATTGCATTTATTAAACTTAGCTACATTTGTCGATTCAATCAGCCTTTATTGTTTCTTTATATGTATCATTTGAGTTAGAGAATTATTTTCATGACTTTAGCATTGTTAATATAGGGAAATAAACATTTTAACTTCTTAATAAACTGGTGTAGTTATTGATGGTTCAAATGATCATGGTGTGTTTAATTTGATGTTTCTCACGTATTCACTGTGATGTTTTCTTTAAAGCAGATTCGGTTCAGTCCATCGACCTAGAGTATGAAATCCGCTATCTAGTCAGCTATGAATAAAATATAGCCGAGATTTCTGCTTTAACAGTACCCTGTACACTGTGCACTCATTACCTGTATGCCTTGAGCCGAAGACTTTAAGGCCTTAATAAAGCGCTCGGTGTTTGCAGGAGCCAGGTCCCCGATATCCACCTGCCTGTTCTGCAGCCGCCTTGGAACTGGCAGAACTTTCCAACTTTCGTCACTGCGAAGGAGGGATTTTTCCAATGGAAAATTCGGGAGACTATTAGTCAAGTCGAGTTGAACTTTTCGAGCTGTCCGTTGCCACAAAATCTGGAATATAATATTTGTTTGATAGTTATTTTTAACGTGGTTTGACATGGCTGAGTTTATGCACACTAACAAAGCACAGAAAATGAAGGCTTATTGGCTGCTAACGTCTGCCCTCAACAGTCCTATATACTTCTGATGATGACTGTGGGAGATGTGTATTTCTAAATATATTATACATGATGATTTATCAGAAATTCATTATATTTAAAAAAGCACCTCCATAATGTCGCTTACATTTACTCATATATTTTGGCCTGTAGAAAAGAAACGTATAACAAAACAAATCACTGATAAATGTTTAACCATGTATATGAACCATAAAACAATTGCTTTTAATAAAATTTCCTTACAACACATATTTTGTTCTTAAATCAACCCAATTTCGCACAATATTAAATATATTAATATCAGGAACAATAAAAAAAACTAAAAATGTTACTAACATGTTAGGCACTTTCGCAGGATGCATAAAGTAAGTTTCTAAATGTGACTCAAGGCATCTTATCAAACCAATTCTGGAAAAGTGGGGCACTTTCTGATTTTCAATGGTGAGAGATAACTGACCTAACCACAGCCATGGATGTGAAAATTAGATCTGCTTGATCATTTGTGGCCTCAATTATATGATCAGCATGTAGTAAAAAAGCCTCTTGTGAAGCTAATAAATGTAAATTCCTAACCAGCTGTTTGAAAACTGAAACATCTCTTGGCAGTACTGGCCTAAGCGAGAACAAGCTCAGGCCAAAATAGTACTAACCACCCACATTCTCCATTAAATACCTAAAAGAGTGTTGGACAATGTTTACTCAGGTATTATAGAGAAAAGCAGGAATCCAATAAAGTAACCACCCTTTAGACGTATAATATTGGTGACTCAGACTGCTGAAAAATTTAGCTTAGTCACAGATTTCCAAATCCGTTAATTTATTGATATGCTGGTTTCTTCTACCCATATCTTGGTTATCAGAAAATTGCCTGAAGGTGTTACTTTGTTTAAAGGTATTAAAGGTTGATATAAGTTATATCCCCACACCCATAGCAAGCTGATCAATAACTAATTTTAAAATTAATTTGGGAGACTTCTCAATATTACTCAATTTCAATTTTTGCGAAATGACTGCTGGATTCATTAAGTGACAAACAAAAAGAAGTTCGGTGTTTATATTTTTGACGAAAACTTCAAGATTTCCACTATAATCCCACTAAACAATCTCTCAGATATATGAAGCCAATATTATGCCATCATGCAACTTATGCTTTTATTAAGAATTCCAAAATTATCCTGCAGTCTTCCAATCTAGCTGCTGCATGTATTGTGAGCATCGCAAAATATTTAAAAAATGACCCTTTCTTCTTAAGAATATTTGCAATATTTGCGGCTGACTTTCTTAGGATTTTTAACAGTCTTTGGTATACATGATATCAATCAATACTTGGTCATCTCCTGCAACAAGCCACTAACAAAACAGTGGTATTGGTTTACTGGCTTGAATCTAGCACAATATGCTACAAACACAACTTAATAATATAACTTTAAATTAGGTAGTGCTCACGCCATATCCACCCCCCTTGGGTAAATAAAAATTACAAACAGTCACATTACATTTCTTCGATAAGTCGTTGAGGCATTCGCACTAGTTGGCCAGATTGATTGGCATAAGGTGGTTGAGATGCACTCTGGTTGTGCACCGATGCCACAGGTTCTGATGCTTGATCTAGACTGTTAGGTGGGACTGCCTTATCCATAACTGCAAGAGCTGACGAAAGTGGAGGTAGGTGCCTAATGTGTGACGACTCCTGTGTGATGGAGGTTCCGGGACGGTGTGCAGTCACCATGTGTTCTCTGCATGTCACTACCCTCAGAGGATTATTAGCAAATGGAGTGTTTGTTTTCTGCTTTAGTTTCTGCTTGACCAGGACCCAGACACCTTCTTCGAAGAATATTTCCTGAGCTATGTTTTCATTTTGCAGTTTTGAGAAATGTCTGTGATATGAACCTTACCAGCATTCAAGGGTCGGTTCTCTGTCCACTGTGGCAGTTTGGTTCAGATGGCTCTCCCAAATAGCAAGGGGGCAGAACTCTGCCTAGTTATGGATTGTGGAGTTGAACAATGAGCACGAAGGGCTTTATGTAACTCGACCCCTTCCGTCAATGCTTTTTGAATTACCCTTTTGAGGTATCCATGAATCGTTTCACAATGCCATTGGCTTGGGGCCACATAGGTGTACTCTTTGATGCTTGACATTTAGTCTGACTAGAAACTCCTTGAATTTTTTGATACTGAATGACAGATCTTTTTCAGATTCGAGAATGGCAGGGATACCCCATGCTGCAAAGATGTCATCCAGCAGGTCGATGAACTTGTCATGGGTTGTTGATAATAGCTCCTCCACTAAGGGCCCAAAGAAATCAACTGCAACTCTTTCCCACACCTGTGCAGGAAGGTCAGACATTGTCAATGGATGCTGTACCACGTTGGGGGAAAGGCAGTTTCAAAGATAACTCTCTTTTAGTTCCCTCTCAACTCGCTCGTCTAGGTGCAGGGACCACACTTCTCTCTTAGGGCATGGGCTAGTTCAATGACTTACTATCTTAGGCTCTCAGGTATGATGATTCTCAAGCCTCTCAATACAACACCTTCCTGGTCATGGACAGTTCATCCTGTGCATTTTTGAACTTTTGAAATTCAACATCATCATTAAAAGGTTGATTGCTTCTCTTCCACCACTGAGCTGAAATTATGTCTTTGAGGATAAGCATGTTGTTATCTGCATTTGTAGCAAAAATAATCTGTTCAGTGGATAGGGCTGCTGGTGTGCTGGACCTCACAATAAAGTTAATATACTCCTCATCCGTTCTGAATGTCGCACCGTGACAATGTAGTGATACTTGTGAAACGTAATCAGCAGGTTACTGCTCTTTGCCCAGCTTGAGAACAATTGCATAGTCGTACTCTTGCAGTCGAAACCCCCACCTCTCAATGTGAGGGGGCACCTTGGCTTTCGGGTTTCAAAAAGTAGTGAGCAGCATTTGGTGGTCTTTAATGATAGTGAAACGTTTTCCATATAGAAACATATGAAAATCGTTGCAGGCCCACACTACAGTCAGGCTCTCTTTCTCCGCCTAAGAATAGGCATGTTCTGTGTCAGACAGGCTTCAACTGGCATAGGCCACAATGTGTTACTCCGCCTTCGGATGACCATTATGTTGAGCAAAGTTTACTATAACTGGCCAGGCCTAAGAAGGATCGCAGCATGGTGACATCTTTTAGGGGGCATGTAGCTGACAGTGCTTGCACTTTATCTGGGTCATGAGTCACCCCCCCATCAGAGAATATGTGCCTCTAAGAATTTAAGTTTGGTCTTGTGAAACTCACACTTTGATACCTTCTGAGTGAGATCTACATCAGCAACTAACTGGCAGACTTGTGTAACAGTCTTGTTGTGCACCTCTGGTGTTGCTCCAAATACCAGTATGTCATCACTGTAATTAAAAGCATGCATGACATGTTGAATTATTTGACATATAACACCCTGAAATATTTCTGCAGCTGCTGACATTCCACAACTCAACATTTTGTATCTGAACCAACCAACATGTGTCAAAAAAGTAGTGATGTACCTGCAGTTCTCTTCCAACAAGTCTGAGCTGATGATATCCCTTGTTCAGGTCCAGATGGGAAAAAACTCCGGCACCGTTCAGTTGTATGATCATGTCTGCTAGGTGTGGACCACGGTGTCTTTCTCTCTTGATTGTTGTGTTGACCTGGTGCATAACAACATAGATGCACACTGCACATCCACTGTTCATTTTTGGCGCTACCACTATAGGCGAAGCCCATGGAGTAGGACCAGTGGAGCGCTCCATGATGCTTAAACAGCGTTTCTAATTCTTTCTCAATAGCTTCTTGCAAGTGAAAAGCGACTCTTCGGTGCTGCTGGGCAACAGGGCAATTGTCCTCATTAATATGAAGTTGCACTTTCATTGTTTTGAGTCTTCCTAGGCCATACAATGACGGAAACTGACTCACAATTTCAGATTGAGTGTGGAGGTTGTAAGTAAGAGATATCAGTCCCGTTTCAGCAGCAGTGGCAAAACTGAGTAGGCATATACTGGTCAAAGCACCTTGAAGAACGTGAATTGGCTCTTGCACCAATAGTGTTTTATGTTGCATTGTTGCTGTGAATGACCCTTGACTCTGCAATGGTTTAGAAGCAGACCACAAGTATACCTTTGTGTTTGACAGGTTGAAGAGTGGCACAGGAGACAGGCTATTGAACTTTTCGACTGGCATGATGTTAATCGACGCACCACTGTCTATTATTGGGCAACCGTTGACCTTTAATGTAATCTTTGTGCAGTGCTGAAATGAATTTAGTTGTTTCGCTTGATGATTTGCCTTTGTCTTTTGTTCTTCCTTGCAAGCAGCCAAACAGACATGTGCCTGTCATTCCTTGGTGGATACCATCATTGCACATCCATATTCTTTACTGGTGCATGATAATGACGTTGAACTGCCTTTGTAGGATGAGCCATCAATGACTCTGAGGCATATTGGCTCTTCACCATAAAATTCACTAAATTTACAGTGTTTGTGAAGCACATGAAGTCTTTCAACATATCTATCCATATTTTCACCAGCTTGCTGTCTCGTTTGATAGAAAATGTACCTTTCATTGTACATCAGCATCAGATTAAACTTGGTACCTGATGCTTCTATGATCTGACAATACAATATTGCATTAGTCTGCAAGATTTTCTTCAGCACTTTGTGTACTCCATCACGGTAAGGTTCTTTAAATACTTAGGCCCATATTTATGAAAAATTAATTAAGACATAACTGTTAACAACATCTTAACACCTCCCAGCAAGTTATGTAATTCCTCTGTTGAGTCCGCCTAGAACTGCCAGGGTCCTAGCGCATGTAGTCTCACAACACTTCATCTTTGGGTATGAGGCCCACCATCCCTGGGGAGTTCTTCAGATGTCCAGCTTTTAAAGTGGAGTGCTTGGTGATAGGTTTATGTTACGTTTTTGGGGTTTTCATTACTCTCTTTCCAGCACTCCTCCATGCTAACATCTTTTTTCCCCTAAAGTAGCACTTTCCTCTTGCCTTCATAACCTGCCTCGGAGAGTATATGATCTCATTCAGACTAATGCTGAAGAAGAATTAATCAGCCCTAACAAACTCCATTGTATCATAGATTTTTAAATATACCAGGGCACCATTGCTTTTCCTCAATCTGTTCGCCCAATGACTTGGGAGTACAATATTTCAAAGTGGAGTATATCTCTTATGAAGCAACACACCATTATTAATTAATTTTAGCTCTTTTAAACTGAGGCAAGGTTGGATAATTTCTGTTCCTAAGCGCAAAAAGTTTAACAGAAACATATGCGCAGTGAAGTACGACCACTTCAAGGTCTTTGCCAGTAGAGGGCTCTAGATTGCCCCTCAGCCACCATAAAGATAGAGGTTAGCAAATGCTTGTTTTACTACTGTTAGCCCAAAATGCTGATGAGGTAAGGGTAGTGGTATGCTAGTAATGGCGGAACTGTTGCTTGGATGTTGGCAGTGGTAATGTGGTAATTGTGGAGGTGAACATGGGTGGTAATGCTGGTGGTAGTAATGGTGGTAAAAGTTGTGGTGGTAATGTTGATTGTAGCATTTAAGGTGGTGGCAATGCAAGTGATGACAGTAGTAGCGAGGGTAATGTTAGTGGTAGTAGTGATAATGCTAGTAGATAAGGTGATAATAGTAGTGGTGGTGGTGGTAACTGAAGCAGTCCTGGTAATAGTAGTGGTAGTAATGGTGTGGTAATTGTGGTATGTATATTGTGATGTTGAGTGAATTTTTTTAATGCAATATTGTCACTCCTGCATTATAATACAAGCATTTGATATGAGATAGAATGGTACACCAAACAGCCAAAGCACGGCGTGAGAGAGAAAAAGCCTATCCAATTTATATTTAAAATAATTTCTAAACTAAGGCCTTCATTACGTGTCTGGCAGTCTACTCACCGCCAGACTCGCGATGGCGGTCCCACTGCCAACGGGCTGGCGGTGGGCAGTCATATTATGACCGTGGCAGAGCCGCCATGGTCGGACCTATGACACTGCCAGGCTGCCGCCAGCTGGCAGCCTGGCGATCCCGGCGGCTGTAATCCACCAGGGCAGCGCTACATGAAAGGTTAACGGAATAGGGGCATCGGGGGGCCCCCATGCACAGTCCCGTCACGCATTCCACTACCCAAATTACGGACATTGGAATGCACGATGGGTGCTGCTGCACCCACTGCACCGCCACATTGCCGTCGGCTCGATTCCGAGCAAGGCAAAGTTATTTCCGCCCGCCGGCCCTGTGGTGAACCAGTAATAAGGCCGGCGGTGTTCTGCCCGCACTGGCGGGAAGGTGGTGGGACGAGTTTACGCCCGCCAAATTCATAATGAGGGCCTAAATGTCTAAACTAAATTGTGTTAAACAACCAATGCTCTCTGTAGCCAGAACAAAAAGTGGGAATGCAGCCTTTCAGCAATTAGTGTTTGGAGATTGGAAACTGTAGAAAATGTGTTGTTATGTACAGGAATCATAATAATGTACATATTTGAAAAATCAGACACATTTTAAGTTATATAGCCATGATGAATTACCTCAATGCAAAGGGTGAAAGCTTAAAAATGTCTCTGTCCCATAGACTTGGGAACGATAGGAGTGAATTCCTATTTTTTACCTTCAGAGTTTTAAGGTTTTGAGTACACGAAAATAAACAGAAAGAAAACAACATATTGTAGATGGTAATTTCCAGACACTAATAATGATGGACTCTGTAATATATATTACGAGTCAATATTATTTTTAAGAGACAATTTAGAATTAGTTAATAATATGCTTCTGTCCCGTGTTTAATGCAGACATAAGCAACAAGCATTCAAAAAAAGCAAGCAATTTTCTATTCAACGGACCAGAACTTCACCTTGGATCATGTGTAGCAGGTAATATTAAAATCCATATATGTTGGTGCTACATTGATGCACTTTTTCTCAGTGCAGGTAAATGGAATCAAGAGCATGTGATACAGTCAAACTCTGCAGATAGCGCTATGGTGCCCTGTTCTTCTTGTGGCTAGAACGCCAAAAGACATTGACAGAAAAAATATTTGTATCGCCAGTAAGAGCTGACTCTATTACTTTCTGAAATCTTCGCTTTGATATGCCAGCTTCAGACCGTGGCTATGCTTACTAATTGGTTCAACTAACATGTGCAGTGAACATCATGGAATAAAAAAGCAAGATCTTAATTATAATGTGTATAAGTGCGGAATAAAGCTAAGACGTTAGTGGGCTTAATGCAGGAAAAAAACTAAATCATAATTCATTAATAAAAAATAGCAACATATAAAGACACATATGTGAGTTTGCATTCAGAGGGGAGCAGGATCCACTCCTGCCGGTGATCACAACAATGATCGCAAACGCCATCATCTGACTTTACTCTGGGGCCGTCCTATAGTGCATCAAGCGTATAATGAGGGGGGACTTGAGTGGGACCATGGCCAATTGGAAAGTGCATGCTCAGTGTATCCTAAGTCTGCGGGGCCCTGCCCCATTGCCATGTGGCACAAGGCTGGGATGGTTTGTTTTAGAGTTGTTGCATACAGGCAGGGCTACACGGATAAGCAGCAGTTAGGGGTTACAGGCCACCATCTAGATGGGATACTGCTGATGGCTGAGGCAACTTACCCTGATCGGAGCACTCAGGCCCTTAAGGCACTTTCCTGGAATTTTAATGGGCTGTGAAATAAAGTTAAGCGATTGATGCAATATCTCCTCAGGCACAGCCCAGAAGTGATCCTCCTACAGGAGACACACCTGGCTGGTGATAAATGTAGGGTCTGCGATAGGGGAAGGTACAAAATGTTGGTCCGTTCTGGCTTCTGGACTCGTTCTGGGGAGGTGGGGGGGTGATATCATTGTCCATCAGTCCCTTCCATTTTGAGTCACCAATACATGGGTTGACTAGGGGGGCTACCAGGCAGCGATGAGTGGGAATTGGAACAGGTATACACTAGTGGCAGCTTCCTGGTACTTCGCTCAAGGCATTCAGATTATAGGGCTTGAAAAGCTGGGGCATGGCTAACACAGTTTCCAAATACTCTCCTGCTGGCGGGGGGAGGGGGGTTGACCTGAACCTTACAACACACAGCACACTATACAGGATCACCGTTCCGGGGTGGTCCCCAGTGATGATGCTCGTCTCTCCACCTCCATCAGGGCCTTTGGCCTGGTTGACCTTTGGCAAGCAAGACACCCCTTTCAGCAAAAGTACTCGTACGCCTCAAACTAGATGCGGTCCATGTCGTGCCTCAACTATATGACTGTGCTCTGCTGGCAACAGTGTAGCCATGACTCTCCCTCAGTGACATACCTTGAAATGCCAACACTACGATCCTGCCCTGAGTGGCGATTGGAATCCTGAAACCTAACTGACTGGGATAGAAGAAAGCTGGTCCTGGAGGGGACTGATCACTATCATAAACAAAACAAAGTCAGTGGACTCTGGGGTTGTAACGTGGGAAGCCTACAAGACAGTGATCAGGGGACAATCAATAGCATATGCTACAGGGAAGAGATGAGAAGAGCCAGGAGCTGTATGTCAAACTGATGTAAGAACCACTACATGCAGACTCAGACTGCTGACTTGGCCTCTCGCATGGAGATGGTGAAGGATGATTATAGGTGCCATGTGATGCAAGAGGCTAGAGCCCAATACCATGCTCAACAGAGTAGACTACATGAGGTGGGCAACAAGGCAAGAAACCCGCCGCCTTGTAGAGAGGAGGGACAGAAGTGGGTGGAATTAGTGACCACAGATGGTGGAAGGGACGCCAATTCGAACAGGGAGGTGGAACACACCTTTGCGGATTACCAGAGGCGCCTGTACAATGTCAGGACAGGTTCGTGTACAGGCGACTTGGATATTTTCATACGAGACCTCCTGAATCCTACTCTAGGGAAAGATGCCAGAGCCCTGCTAGATAGAGACCAAACAGATGTGGAAATCTCTCTGGCCCTGACACAGCTACATAGTCAGAGAGCCTGGGGCCCGAACGGGTTCCAGCTGGAGTTTTTTAAATGTGCAAAGAGTTGCCTAGTAGATCACTAAAAAGGCTATTTTATTCCACCAAAGAGGACAGAATTCTTCCCAGGGTCCTCTGGCAGGATAAAATTATACTTTTACACAGGAAAAAAAAACACCAGAAAACTGCACCTTGTACAGGCCGATCTTGCTTCTTAACCTAGAAACGAAAGTCCTGGCTAGCCGCCTCGGTCAGATAATGGACACCCTCATAGCAGCAGACCATACAGGAATCATGCCCTACAGGGCAACCAGACACAACCTCTGATGCCTCTTTTGAACCTTGGCCCGTAAAGACTTCCTCCATGAACCAAAAGTGTTGATGGCCCTGGACGCCAAAAAAGTATTTGACTCTATTCTGTGGGCACTCCTGGAGAAGATGAGCTTTGGACCCTCCTTCCTCAAATGGGTGAAACTGCTATGCAACCAGCCTATGGCTAGGGTCAGAGACAAGAGCACCCTTTCAGAAGTGTTTCAACTGGGAAAGGGGGTGAGGCAGGGGTACCCCCTTCCCCATGCTATTTGCAGTGGAGTTAGAGCCACTGGCAGAATGGATGAGAAAGGACATCGTGCTTCAGGGCCTGAGATTGGAACCGGATTGGGAGGATGTTATATCTCTCTATGCTGATACCATACTCTTACACCTGGCCAACCCAGAGTGCTGAATTTCAAGGGCCCTTAAAATCCTTGGGCTTTTTGCTGAATACTCCAGCACACGCATCAATTGGTGCAAATAGGTATTTTATCCTTTGACACCCTGGAGACCTGCATTTGACTGGCAATGCCCCTTATGTGAGAACAAATCAGGTTTACATACCTGGACATATGAGAAGGCCAATCCTGTGCTATTTCACTGATGCAACCCGGATAGGATACTGGATGAGTATCGGAGGGATGTGGGCCACTGGCCGCCCCTGCCCCTAACTTTCATAGGTAGGGCAGCCCTCTACAAAATGATATAGCTTCCCAAGCTCTTATACATTTTGCAGAATTACCGTATGAGATTCCAGACCACTTTTTCCAGTTGGTAGACGGGGGACAAGATTGCTGCTGTGGGATGGGGGTTTCACAGAATTGTCTATACTGGCCAGGCGTTGATGAACCATCATCTTTTCTACTGCTACTGGTTGCTGATGACTGGACTTTCACTATGCAGCGAGAACCCTCACTCTTGGAAGATAGGAGTGCAATGGAGCTGGGGGGATGTTTAGAATTGCTGTATGGTGGAAACTGTCTGACGGATCTACCAAGCCCAACCGCCATGGTAGTCTGGGTATGGAGGATAGGGGTGAGACAGCTGATCTGAAGTGACAGGGTGACCCTGGAGAACTCCTAATGGGAATATGAACTACTAAAAAAACTTAAATTGGTGGGAGGTCACCTGAAAATATAAATGGGACATTATAGGTCACTAAGCTGGGAGACAAGAGTGAACAATTTACTGATATCCTTCCCTGACCTGCAAAGGTAATATGAGCTTACAGGGAGTCAATATTTGTGACATGAAGGCGAGTTTCCACCTGGTCCAAATAAATATCCTCTAGAAGACCTGCTACACAAGATTGAAGCTGTACCGCAAGGGGAGGACAGTTAGGGACCTCTGTCTGCAGGGCTGTAATCAGGTTGGGACATTACTACACACCTGCTGGCACTGTCCTCGATTGCTGATACACTGGCGGGCAGTCGCATGTACGCTGTCCATGATGCTTGGGGTAAACTTTGCCCTCACCTAACATCTGGTGGCTTTGGAAATATGGGAAAACAGACCTTGAACAAATACACACTTCTCCTGTGCAATATGACGTTGGCCCCGGCGAGGCGTGATGTCATCTGGTTCTAGGCGAGCATGGCGGTCCCTACCCACATCCTGTGGGAGGAAATTCGCTAAAGTATGGGACTCATGGAGTTCCCAGGAAGATGCACAGAGTTGTGGGGGGACTGAGCCTGGGGCAGGAGTCTGGAAATGGACATGGAGAAAGCATATGCCTGAGCCTCACTGCGAGGGGCCAGCATGGGAGTCCTCCATGACATGAGGGGAACCTTTACCAGTAAATGGTATACTGTTCTTTATTCATTTACTGTACATGTGATCCTTGAGGGGCTACCAGTCCTCTGTGCCTACTGTTTGACTCATCTGTTTATTGTGGTTTTTCTGTTTCTATGTTTTGTGTCACATGAAATTAAATAAACTTTAAAAGAATGTGTTTACATTTAAAGAAAATGTACTGAACCGGTGCATAGCTTAGTCAATAATATTAGGAGGCCAAGAGCATGAGATTTTTCAACAAGTAACAGTAACAAGGATGGGGGCGGCATGTGGGAAGGTTAATGGGTGAGATTTGCATTGCAGGGCTAATAACATCAATTTGGAGTTATTTGTTAAAGTAAGGAACCTTCCTGAAACTTAATATATATACTTAATATATACATAAAATCATAAGGAGGCAGAAACAAAAGTGTACACCCATACCCAACTAAATGCTATGCAGCCAAGTGTTATATTATAGATACTTAACAATATTATAGGTTCTGCACTTCACAGTGCCATGTTTACAAAATGGCATAATACAATGCCACAGTCACACAATATGCCAACTCAACAATATGGGACTGATTACGACGCTGGTGGAGGGGATTACTCCATCCCAAATGTGACGAATATCCTGTGTGCCATGTTACAAGTTTCATAGGATATAATGGAACTTGTAACACAGCGGGCGGAATATCCGTCACATTTGAGACGGAGTAATCCCTTCTGCCAAGGTCGTAATCAGGCCCTATGTTGTGTGCTTGACTTGGGTCACTGAATTGTACATTTTTTAAAAGGGTGATTTAAAGTAGGTCCCAATGTCACAGTACATTTATGGGATCCAATTGTGTACTGAGGCAAACTGAACATCCCCTGTACAGAAGCAAAGTGTTTAATTGGGAATGCGGTCTTACATGATATTAACCTCAGAAGTTTTTGCAGGTTGGATTCAACCTACTTTTGGGCAGCCCACCTCCAAGTCCACCGCTAAGGTCTCAGGCCCGTATTTATACTTTTTTTGCGCCGCATTTGCATCGTTTTTTGACGCAAAAACGGCGCAAACTTGCAAAATGCCATTGTATTTTGTAGGTTTGCGCCGTTTTGCGTCAAAAAGCGGCACAAATGCGGCGCTAAAAAAAGTATAAATACGGGCCTCAGTTTTATGGTAGGCCAGCCAATCAGTATAGGTCCCTATTGTGATAGTCTGGAAAGTGTGATGTTGCTCTGTTGCCCACATTAGCCCATATGCTAGGCACACCACTGTGGAGCAGAGAGGCCAAGGAGGACAGGCCTAGCGCCAACTAAGACCTAGCACTAGTAGACCAGAATTACAGAAGGCAGCAACAGCAGGCTTTGTCGCAGCACAAGCCCAGCAACAGACCAAGGCTTTGGAGGTGAGATTATAGACTAGGAGTACAAGCAACAAGGATAGGTGGATGCAGTACAAACGTTTACAGGCTATTTTTTTACTTGTGCTTATTGATTGTAACATATTTTACATCCGGACATGTATCATATTCTTCCCTTTACATCACTGCCGTATTCAGCGTTACAGGTGTTATCGGAGTCCTCTCTGAGCTCTGCTATTATAAATATGTATTTGAGTAGAACAAGATCAAAACAACAAAAATCCAATAAGTAGAAATCAAGATATGAATTTTTAAAGATTAAATGTTTAGAAGTCACTGGCTGTCAAAAGGTTACTTGAGGTCAAGAGGGACCGATGTAAATCCAAAATCCAGGCCAACCGCGATAGAGGATAGGCTGGCTAAAAAATCCACGCAGGTTCTGCTGAAACAGTACCTTTGATGGAGCAATGCGTTGATGGCGAGGTTACGATGTGTCGATAGCACTGCATTGTCACTGGGCTCAGTGGAAGTGAATGCAAAGCGCCGTCAATGGGCTGTGCAGAGCATCATCGTTGGGCCTTGCAGTCCGTGAATCTGCTGTCGTCGGACAGCCTCTGCACCACGGTCGATGATGCTAAGTGCCAATTTTTCTCCCGCACTCGGGTGATGCTTCGCTTTTTGCAGATTTCAGCTGCAGAACCTACTTCTGAGGCCCAGGGCTGAAGGGCGGGGCACGTCAGGCAAGGGTAGGACTCACAGATGGCAAAGTCCAGCAGCACAAGGAGAGTTACAAGCAGTCTTTGATGTCCTTGTGACTGCAGAAGAATAGGAGGCAAACCAACAAGCCGTTGGAGATTCCTGGGTTCAAGGAGGTAGAGAGCAAGTGCAGTCCTTATCACTGCAGGCAGGAAGCAGCATGCCAACACATCAACGAAAGGAGCAACATGGCAATCACTCCTACAGCAATCAGTAGCCCATCACAGCAATTCTGTTGCAGAGTGGCAGTCCCTCCTGGCAGCACAGCAGCCCTTCTTTCTGGCAGCGTGTCCTTGGTTCCAGTGGAGATTGGATTTTCTGAGGTTTGGGGTCCAGTTCATTAACCAAATGTGCCTTTGAAGTGGGAGAGACTTCAAAGAGGCTTTTGATGATCACAAGGTCCCTGCCCTTCCCTGGCTCCAGACACTCCACAGGGGGTTATGCAGCCATTTTGTATGAGGAGAGGCACAACCCTATTCAGGTGTGTGAGCTCCTCCCACCCATCTAGCCCAGGAAGGCCCATCAGACTGGTGATAGGCCATCAGGATGCAAATGTCACACCAAAGCTTCATTTCTGTGTGACTGTCTAGAGGGAATGCTCAAAGACCAGCTGTCAACAACCCCAGATGTGTATTCAGAGACAGGCATAGGAACAAAATGGCTAAATTTCAAAAAGTTATATTTACAGACTTACAATTCAAAATCCAAGTTCACCATAAGTTGATAAGTTGTGATTTTGAATTCTGAGTCCGAAGACACAAAACTCCACATTTGTATATTTTCCCAATTGGAAATTACACTTAAAAGATGTTTTAAGGTAATTCTAATGGTATCCCATGTGAGAGATAGTCCATGCAATAGTGAAAAACTAATATAAGGGTTTTTCACTATCTGGACATGTTAAACTTAAAAGTACATGTCCAACTTTTTAAATACATTGCACCCTGCATTTTGGCCTAAATAGGGCTTATCTAAAAGTGGCATTTTCAGACTTACAATTTAAAATCCGACTTACCCATAAGTAGTGATTTTGAATTCTGAGTCCGGAGACACCAAACTCCACATTTCTATCTTTGCCCAATTGGAAATTATATATTTTTCCCAATTGGAAATTACACTTAAAAGATGTTTTAAGGTAATCCTAATGGTATCCCATGTGAGAGAGAGTCCTTGCAATAGTGAAAAACTAATTTAAGGGTTTTTCACTATCTGGATATGTTAAACTTAAAAGGACATGTCCAACTTTTTAAATGCACTGCACCCTGCCCTTGGGGCTAAAAGGGCTTATCTTAGGGGTGACTTACATGTAATAAAAGGAACGGTTTGGGCCTGGCAAGTGGGTACACTTGCCAGGTCGAAATGTCAGTTTAAAAATGCACACACGGCTCTGCAGTGGCACGCCTAAGACATGTTTGAAAGGCTACTGTAGTGGGTGGCACAATCAGTGCTGGATGCCCATTAGTAGTATTTAATTTACAGGCCCTAGGCACATGTAGTGCACTTTACTAGGGTCTTACAAGTACATTAAAAATGGCAATTGTGGAGGAGCCAATGTTACCGTGTTTAGAGTCAAAGCACCTGCACAGTAGCAGTGTGGTGGATCTTCAGGGGATTTCTCCTGATTTCTCCCCACTATACTGTATGCGTTATACCATACGACAATTATATTACATCCAGCACATCTTCATACAACTTCTTCACACAATAAGTAGAGTGAAGTAAGTAGAGGTAAGTATAACAAATGAAAACAATAGTTAATATGGTTAGGTGGAAGAAGTAAAGATAAAAATAGTGCTAATACACGTACCTTGCCTATGTGGTGTTAGACAATGTAGTGGGTGCAATATTTTGGAAGGTGGGTATTATCAACCTTGAATTAGTGTCTTACACGTTCCTCCCACCACATAAGTACAGATGCTTCTCAATTTACTTTGGTTGCCTAAAAGTATATTCTACCACCTTGGGAGGAAATATATTGCTGATCTGCCTTTAAGAGTGTTCATCCAATACCCTCCATACACCACAATTTGAATTCATCATCACAATGACACACAATATTATCTGTTACAATTGGTCTGACACAACGAACCTGGTCTGACATGAGTGCTCCAGTAAGTATGGGTTGTAGTGGCGCACTTGATGTGGTTTGTTAGATCGAGATTCCAGTGAGCACGTCATAGGTTTGCACTCAACAGGGCCCAAACAGCGCTTTATCCTTCCGAGGCAGATCAAATAAGAGAGACCGAGCCTGCCATTACTAGTAATCTTCAAGAAGAGGTTTCAATCCAGATTATATACGGCCTTGCTACATTTTGCCACCCACTGGTCAGTTTAACAAGCGCGAGTTCCACTTACACTATAGCACACCCTACATACAACACTGTGTGAAAGCTTACAACATTCCAATATCAGAAACCTCGTAAAACATGCAAGACGAAGCGTTGAGGCTACGGTAGCCAGAGATACACAAAACGAAGAGAATTACGCTGCCATTTGCGCCTCACTCCTAGCAGTGAAGACCACATAGTAATCCGCAATGCAACCCCTTACGCCTAGCAGTCGCAACTCCCCACATAAACAATGAAATTCACTCCTGACTTTCAGCACCCCCTGCTCTCCAGTGGAATCACACACAGCTCTTCAAATTCACTTCAGTTGTGATCTTTAGTGCTCCTTGCCAAATAGCCTCTCCTGACAAACAAAACATCTAATTCGTGACCGGAAGTCGTCGGTATCCATTCCTCATGACAAATGATTAGTTTTGCCACCACACAGTCATGAGGACCGCTACACCCTGCTTTTCTGGCCTAATACACAAATAGAGACACACTGAGAAACAGGAATACAGGCACACGCATTGACACATATAAACAGGCACATCAATCTGACATACTATTTTATAAGGATTCAAACCAGTGACCAGAGATTCCACATACAGCTTAACAGAAAGTGCAAAAAACAGTATACTACAAAGCAAACAACCCTTACTTACAGCGTTTTAGCATCATACTGAATCATGAAGTGGCTGCCCCGACGGAAAACAACGAATTATTACATGCTGCAGATTCCTGGGTAAAAAATGTACATAACTCTAGGGCCTGAAATTAATGTTGCGCTGAAATGTTGAGACCTGGTGGAATCAATCGCCCTCATGGCCTACTGTCCGAATAACAAATACAGGAACTGATGGATGACACGAGGACTACCGCAAGTTGAGGAAGCAGTAGGTGACAGAGCTCTGGGCTCTCACAGACCCGACTGCTAGGACTGCACCTGATAGAATGTGCACCCACAAGCTGAGCACAACACCACAACATGCAACGCCAACCTGCATTAACGTCTTACCCTTTTATCTTCTTGATTCACGGTGGTTGTTTGCTTGTGGGCCATTAGAATTGATCTCAAATGCTAACTCGTGATGCATCAGGCAGACTGTCAAAATTGAGAAATACTCGAAACGTGTATGTTTTCTTAACTTAAGATCTCTGTTTGTACTCTTTTTTAACTTTACATTGTAACTCCAGAGCAATTGCTGAATACATTTGATGTTAATAAAAACAGTATGGATTTTGAAAAACACCTACCTCGTCAACATCTTTATCAAAAGTCGAGGCCAATTCGGCTAAAAACCCAATTGCATCTCTGGAGAAGAGCGTTTGGTACTCGTGCTCCAAGCCGGCAGGTGGATCCCTTAGGTCAACTTTTTCCAGCATCTGTAGAAAGTAAAACAGTGGAAGAATACGTGTAAAAAAGAAATACAATGTAAGAGCAATCGCTTGCTTCTTTATCTCTGCGTTATACCATTTACTTGTTGTCTCATCATTTAGACATCACGTCCAGGGCTTCTACTTCGAATGTATAGACTGCAAAGGTTCAGTAAATCGTCTTCCCTTTTGTACTAGCTACACTACAATTGTCTTTTCTTTCAAACTAAAACTGCACACCTTTCACTAACCGTTTCCCTAACCTTGGCTGACACCAGGAGATGATGTACAAATGTTTCACACAATACAGTCTGATGAAAGAGTGAGGAGAATGGCGCCTGTACAAAATATCAATCAATCAGTCATTAGAAAAGTGCAGCAAATCACCTGTGAGGGTCTCAGAGCGCTGGCGTTGCTAGCTGCTGCGTGTTGATCAGTTCATCCAAACAACCAAGTCTTGAGTGCTTTCCTGAATTGTTGGAGCGATGAGGTGGTCCTGAGGTGCAGGGGGAAGGTTGATCCAACGTTTGGCCACCAGATGACACAAAGAGCATCCTCCTCTGTTGACTCAGCGGATCTGGGGGGCATCTGTGACGAAGAGGGAGGTGGACTGCAGGTGTCTGGTTAATTGGTGGAAGGTCATGCACTTGTTGATGTATGCTGGTCCTTACGTTGTGCAGTAGGTAAACAACTTGAACTGGCATATCCCTTGTATCAGGAGCCATTGTAGCTTCTTAAGGTGGGGTGTGATGTGGGTCCATCTGGGGAAGTCGAGGATGAGTTTGCTGCTGAGTTCTGGATTGTCTGTAGTCTTTTCAGAAGGCATGCAGTGATTCCTACGTCGAGAGTGTTCCCATAGTCCTGCCTGCTGGTGATGAGGGCCTGTGCGATAGTCTTTCTGGTGTTGACTGAGAACCACCTGAAGATCTTGCGAGCAATGCGTAGGGTGTGGAAGAAGGTGGATGAAACTGTGTTTACCTGATGCTTAGCTTGCTTGCCAAGATTATGTCAAGTTTGCAGGTGTGGTTTGTTGGGACAGGGGTGGCCGAGTTCCACATGCCGCCAAGCATCGTTTCATAATGAGGTGTTATTCACAAAGATGAGGACTTCTGTCTTGACTGTGTTCAGCTTGAGGAAGTCGTCCTTCATTCAGTCAGCAACTTTCAACACACATCTGTGGAAGTTGGCTCTGGTGGTGGAGGGGTCTTCTGACAGCGAGATGATGAGCTGGGTGTCATTGGTGTAGGAAATTATGTTGAGTCAGTGAGATCTGATAATATTGGATGGGGGAAGAGGGTGGAGGAAACATGTAAGTGTTGAAGAGTGTGGGGAAGAAGGATGATCCTGTAGACGCTGTAGATGATCTTGGGTTCCAAGGTGAACGGTGGGAGCAGGATTCCCTGGGTTCTTCTGGTGATGTCTGAGGCGATCTATTTGAGGGCATGTCCCTGGATTCTGATGTGGTGGAGTTTGTTGACCAAGATATGATGGGAGACGGTGTCAAAGACGGATGATAGGTCCAGGAGGATGAGGACTGCTATTTTGCTGTGGTCCAGGAGGGCCCTGATGTCAACTGTGGCTGCGACCCGGTCTGTCTTGGTGCTGTGATTGGCATACTAAGCTTAGATATAGTTTAACACTTTTCCCACTGTATCTGTGCACTGTACATTGCAACACACATGCAAAATTAGAAAAGCTTTGCAAAAAGAAAACAGATTTTTCAAACTTTATGTATGAGGTGTTCATTTTTGGTGCAAACTCCTTTTGTTTTTTTTTAGTTTTGTGGCAACACCCATCGATGATTGCATGGGAACATCCCTGTACTGCCCATGGAATTGCCCCTTAATGCAAAGTAGCACAATGTGCTACTTTCTGCTAATGTAGGGCTACTTTCTAAAGAAAATCAGTATATTCACTGGAAAGTAAATCTGAAAACAGCACTTTGTCCAAGCTAGCATCATTTTTGTGACACAACCCAGTGCAAAGTGTTAGTAAATCTGCACCAAAGTGTTGCCTCAGAATCATTTGGTGGGACAAGTAAACCTTTAAAAAGTTTAGCCCTCAAATACTGTTATATTGTCTGGCATCCACAACCTGTTTTATCCTGGGAATTGTTTTTATTTTTTTGTTATTGAGATTTTCACCATATAAAACAGATAAAAACAATATTCCATCAATCACTGCTTGTAGCAATCAGATCATTTGTGGATCAGTAGCAGTAGTGTTTGTATGTACAGATCCCATCTCCAAGCGATACTGGTCCCCCTTTTGTGCACTACGTTAGGGAGCGCCTGGAGCTGTCAATAAATAGGTTGTGAGTGGGCTCCAGATGTGTCTTGGGTGTGATGTTGGTGGCAGTTCTTCAGCGTATATCTCCAATTGTTCTTCGCAGTAGGCCATGTCAAGCAACCATTGTTTGTGCTTAAGCACTGAACTTCTGCCCAAGTACATAGCCACCCTCTGTTTTACCAGTAGTAGCACCACTGCCACAAACATACGATGCGTGAGTTGCAGTTGCTTGAAAAGGTCAAGCAAGCACATCTGGGGGGTGCAGCTCAGTTGCTCCATAATCATAGCTGATAAGTCAGTCACTACTTTTTCCCAGAACTGCCTAATTGGTCCATACATCCAGGCCAGATGTAGAAAGTCCACCTCTGGTGCGCACAGCATGTGCAGTTTGCTATTCTCCGTAAGCCGTACCTAAGAAGTCAGGCAGGTGTATAGTACATTTGCTTTAAGTATCTAAAATTGATTATTCATAAGTTACAATTTGGTGTGAGCATTCTTGTTAGTGCACAGCAGAATCTCCATTCCTCCTCCGTCAGGGGTGTGTCAAGAGCCACATTCCATACCTGTCTAAAGCTAGGGTCTGGATAAGTTGTTCGTCCTGTTGGGCTGCGTCATATAGTTTTGCAATGAGGTTCCAAAAGGTAGGGCTGGTCTTTAAAATTTGGAGCGCTCCTAATGTCGCGGTTCTATCGGGAAAGAGGGGCACAGCTCCTTCAGAGCAGCTCTGAGGTGACAGTGTGTGAAGGTCAGCAGTGGTGTTTGGTGTTGTGTGTGCGGGAGATCCACCATATTGATGAACTGTCCTGCTGGGTGCACATCCCCTGGGGACTTCAGCTTGGCTCTATCCAAAAGAGCGAGCGCATTGGCTTCCTGGGTGACTGATATGGCTGGATATTTCAGGGAGAGTGCAGGAGCATACAAAGGAAGTCTTTTAGCACGTGCACCTAGTTGTCTGCAAGCGTTTGTGGTGCAATTCATAATTATCTCCCCCTTTGTTGTCTCCGGGTGTTTATGTAGTAAGACAGCTATGAGTGGGATAGGATGTGCATCTGTCTCCATTGCTAAGTGTAGTATATATGCATGGGGGGTATTCCAGTCATGTCCAAATAGCGCCAGGACACACAAATATTACAGGCCTGGTGCATCAAAACCTCCCTGTGCATATGGAAGCGTCATCGTGTCCCAGCTGATCGTAGGCTGCTTTCCCAATCTGGCTAATGTTATCATATGTGATCTGACAGTTTTAAAGAAGTGCTGTGGAAGCAAAATAGATATGTTAATGAAGACATAAAGTAATATGGGAAGCACTATCATTTTCATGAGTGCCATTCTATCTGACAGTCATAATGGCCTTCTAGACCACCTGACCACCCGCTCTCCCAGTTTCAACACTGCCCTCCTGTAATTTTCTCAGATCACGGTAGAGTATGGGTTCATGACCTCTATGAACCCATACTCTCAGATATTTGACAGAGTCTGTACTCTATTCTAGAGGAAAGTCTATTGAGTGAAGTTTCATGTTCGGTGTTGGGGAATATAACTGATTTTGCCCAATTTATACTGAGGCCGGAATGCCATTCAAAACAGATATATTCCTGAAGGATAGGTGCCAGGTATAAGTAGGGTCTCATATGTACAACACCATGCTATCTGTCTATGGGGAGACATTGATGGGTCTCAGTCTAAAACGCAGCACGGCTTTTGTATATCTCTGACGAGCACACATGCCAGGGGCTTGAGGGCTAGTGTAAATAAAACTGGGGACAGGGGCAGCCCTGCTGCGTGCCCTGGCACACAGACAGTGTCTGATGTATGTCCACTTACATGCACCCTCGGCACTGGGGCAGTGTACAGCAAGCGCAGCCTTTTGAGAAAGGCCTCAGGCATGTCCATACGACCTAGGACAGTGAACATTTACGTCCACTCAATAGAATCACAAGCTTTGCCGGTGTCCAACAGGACTGCTGCTGCCACCATGAGGGGTCTAATTGGTGTAGCAGTGCAAATAATGTTCGCAGGTTGTGCACTGTGGAGCAGGTCAGTATAAGGCCAGTTTGGTCCAGCAGGACCATGCTGGGCATCAATGGGTGTAGCCTGCTGGCGAGTATTTTGGCTAGTATTTTGGTGTCTGTATTTGTCAATGACTGTGGCCGATATGACACGCAACTTTCAGGTGGTTTACAGAGTTTTAACAGTGTGATAACTAAGGCCTCTCGGAGAGAGAGGGAAGCAACTGTTTATGATAGTAAATCTGCATATTCTGTGTAACATGTGCCCGTCAGGCGGTCCTGTACGGGTGCTTTGCAATGTGGAAGTGAGTGTATGGCCTATTTCACTTCCTCTAACACTAGGTACTCCCGCTGACCTTTTGAGAACCACGCCAGGGCTACATCATCCAGGTATTCAGCAATGTTTGCCATCGGAGCCAAACCCCTGGCAGCAAATAGCTGCGTATAGATAAATGTTGCAGTTCATTCTGGGCCAGATTGCCGTAGTTTGTAATTTGTTCCCTAATACTAGCAAAGGTGCTGGGCCGGGGGCGGTTTCATAGTCACGCTCAAGTGTCTGGAGCGTGTTTTTTTAACTAATGCAATTGTGTGCATATGTCGCATAATATACCAGCCTGCTTGCAAACACCCTTAAGGCTTCCCAAAGGGTATCTGCTCCATCTACAGACCCAGTGTTTTATGCAAAATATTCTACTATACCCAGTGCAAGTGCTCTCGAAAAACTGGTCCAGCAGCGCTGTCGCCTGAAATCTCCATGTATGTTGTTCGGGGATATGTGTGGGATAGACAGCGTCAGCTTGACTAGCGCATGATCTGATAGGATCCTGATAAGATGTCAGATGTCTACCGCCAAGGTGTTCACCTCCCGTGTTGTCAGCCAGTAGTCCAGACGGGACCACGAGCTATGTACCTATGAGGCGAATGTCCCTTCCTGTCTGTCGGGATTTCTCAACCGCCATATGTCCATCAGCTCGTACTCTTCCATACCTTCAAATACAGCCTTAGTGGAATTCCTGCCAAGCCAGCTGACTCACACTGTTCAAAACCTAACCGAGTCTGATTGCATATTAAGAAATCCGCTCCAAAGGATAGCAGATGGCTTCATGGAGTGCAGTTTGTTCCATAACTGGGTGTAAATTTCGGTGTCTTCTGTGTTGGGTCCATATGTAGTTACTAGGATTACCAATGTACCGCATAAATTGCCTTGCATTAAGGCATGTCTGCCTTGGTCATCGATCTCGTGCGAGTGGCAGTGTAGGGCACTCCGTCTATAATTAAGATCATTACACCCCTAGAGTATGAGGAGTAGGAAGAGGCAAGTTGTGTCACCGCCCAGTGGGCACCCATCGTTTGCTCTGTCTGTTGCATTAAATGCGTTTATTGTAGAAAGGCAATTTGGATGTGAAATCTGTCCAGGTAAGCTAGTGCCTGGTGCATTTTCTGGGGGTTGCTAAGCCTCCGCATGTTCCAGTTTAGAAGGGATATTTGGTTGGGTGAGTGTGCGATGATAGCATAAGCAATATGTGAGCAATTCTGTCTTGCATGCTGAACATTATTTTGCGAGTTTAACATGGGCAGATGTCAGTGGTGTGTCTTTGGTAACTGATACAATAAACAGTAACATCTCCCCCCTCCCACTTCAGCATCCCAAATCATGCCAAAGACATCCCCAGAACCTAGAAAAGAAAAACATGTAATCGTAAATAGGTAACGACAGTCACCAGCAGGTGGTAGTATAACATAGTAAACAATTATTTGAGATGTACCCTCGCAGGGGCAGCCAGAGACCCAGCAATCCTCCCGGTGGACGGGGGTGACACGGGAGACACATTAGGTACAGGCTTCTTAGGTCATTGTTTTTGGAGCATTAAGGCAGGAAGAGGTAGGGACATTTGTAAAGTTCTAGGCCTGGGCAAATCAGTGTCACAATGGGTAAGTGGTGATGTAAAATATGGCTCTGGGGCAAATGAAAGATCGCAGATCACTGCATTCCTGTTCACCCATTTTACCTAGATCTACAAGCCATATTTGGACCTCATGTCCCAAAATCTCACTGTACAATCAATATTTGGAAATTATGGTAGACAATGGACATCGATGATACCTGTGGTCCCGCCTGTTCAAATACTCTCAATGCCTACTTTATCATCTGGTTTCTCTTGGCAGCGTTTGGAGAGTTTTTTGATGAAGTTCATCTCTGCCTTGCGCGCCAAGAAGATTTTCATGGTCCAGCGATGTTCGATGCGTAGGTGGGCTGGGTAGAGCATCGCGTAAGGAATTTCTTCCTTTTGGAGTTTCATTTTGATAGGGAGGAATTCTTTACAGGCCACTGCCGTAAAGTCTCAGTAGAAGGCCACACTGTTCCCCTAGCGTGGCCTCTAGGGCCGGAGGATTTTGACTTGACGCAGCCCTTTCAGGGTCCAGAGATCCCGCTTGCAGGATTCTGGTTGTTGGGCGTGCTTCAAACGTGAGGTGCAGCTGAGTTCTGTTCACTTTCACCATTGGGAGTAGCAGTGGTTGCGCAGTATCCATGGGAGATTTACTTGGACTTACCCTCTGCCTCTGGGCTTCCCCTGATTTCAGGTGAGGTAACATTGTCAGGCCTGACCCTCGCCACTAGGCCCTCAGTGGTACTGCAGCACAGCGCAGGTATTACAGTAGGCGTGGAGTGAACTAGGGCAGTGTGCTTGCATAAGTCCAGAAAGTGGTGGCACCCCACAGGTAGCTGCCCCCAGTCAGCAGCACAACTGAGCTCTTCAGCAGTGCCACTAGCAATTGAAGTAGGTATCTCCCTCATCCCCTGGGAGTATACATAGGGCAGTGATTGCAACCAAGAGCTGTCACCCACCTCCTGTGTAGGCAGCAGAACAGTCTTAGTGTGTGGTTACCACATCCCGCTGGCGCAGTGCCAGTTTCATGTGATCTTGTCATGGTGCAGGGCTAAGGTCCTGATTTAGAAATTGGCAGACGGGTTACTCCGTCACAAAAGGGATGGTTTTCCTGTCTGCCGAAATCTAAATCCCATTATATCCAATGGAATTTAGATTTCGGCAGATGAGCTATCTGTCACCGTTGTGACGGAGTAACTAATCTGCCAATATCTAAATCAGCCCCTAAGTGTTTCTGGGATGTTAGGGGACACTCACAGGCAGATATTCACATCTAGTGGCGCGATGGGCCTGCACAGCAGCAGTAGAGGCGCTATAAATACAGAGCGCCCTCGGCAAGAGGCTTTTGTCAACTTTTTATGCCTGCAGCATCCTCCCTTATCCAGTTCTGGCAGCGGAGCAGCTTGCACAAGTGGTAGGTGCTCTCACCTTCTTTGGTTCGTTTTCCCGCAATTTTGAGCTAAGAGGTCACATACGTGCCCAGAAAGAGGGGGCTGGAGCATTACAGCAGTCTCCGGGTGCGCTATGTGATAATGGTCCCCGTGATCTCGTGCTTCAGTAGGGTGTCCACGGATGGCATACATGTTGGATGTAGGCAGTAGGGGTAGCTAGGCCGGGCTGATCCAAACACCACCACTCTATTCGACAACTTCGCCACCCTCAGACAGCTGGTCTCTGCACACACATACATCGCAGGACACACACTGGACCCCATCTTCACCTCAAGCAACCGGATCACCATTGAGACAATCTCCACCCCAGACTGGACTGACCACCGCTGAATACACTTCACAATAACTGCACCCAGAAGCTGCAACAAAACCCCCAAAGCCCCGCCACAGGAAATTGAGCGAAATCACCAACGAACAACTAACCTCATCGCTCGCCAAATCCCTCCCTCCTCCTTCCGATGACACCATCACAGCAGCGCGCAATCTCCACGCATGGACCACTGAATGCACCGACACTCGAGCCCACCTCCGGCTGACACTGAGCAAACACATACCTAAGAAAGCTAGCCGGTTCATCACGAACTCCAAGAATCAATGCGAACCCGCAGATGTTTCGAGAATTAATGGAGGAACAGCCAAACAAGTGAAGACATCGCCTCATTCAGAACCGCTACCGCCGCCCACTGCCTAAAAAATCAAGAAAAATAGAAAGGACGCACTCCGGGAGTGCATCAACTCCTCCGCACACAACTCTAAGGAACTCTTCTCAATCATCAACAAGTTCACAGATCCCCCCTCTGAAGCCACCAGCATCCCCCGTCACTGGACCTCTGCGACAAACTTGTCACTTTTCTCCACCGCAAGATCCAGGACATCTACGACAGCTCCCTCCCGGAAAATCCTGGCACCGGAACCTGTGACGAGCCTCTGCCCCAGAACCCACTCAAACCATCCACAGTTGGTCCACGCTCTTCACAGAGTAAACAGCCAACATCATGAACAGCACCCACTCCTGAGCCCCCACGGACCCCTGCTTGCACCCCAGATACATCGGAGCCAGCGCATCCATAGCTCCCGAGCTCCGGAACACAATCAACTGCTCCATCAACACTGGCACGTTCCCGAGGACTGGAAACATGCCTAAATACGCCCTTTCCTGAGGAAACCTTCAGCAACCCATCAGAACTAAAAAAATTCCGGCCCATCTCGCTGCTATCCTACCCCGCCAAAGTACTGGAGAAAACAATCAATATACATCTATGGAATTTCATCGAGGCCAACAACTCCATGGACATCTCCCTGGACAGCTCCCAGTCTGGCTTTCGCAGCAACAACAGCACAGAGACAGCCCTCCTGGCAGCCACCACCGACATCCGATTACTCCTAGACCGGGGCCCCTCCGCGGTGCTCATACTCCTCGACCTATCAGCAGCTTTCTATACGGGCTCCCACAGCACCCTGCCCAGCAGACTCCACGATATGAGAATCCACTGAAGAGCCCTGGAATGCATCCACTCCTTCCTCTCCGGGAGGACGCAGAGGGTCTGACTCCCACCCTACACATCCAGACCCACAGGAGTCAATTGCGGAGTCCCCAAGGATCCTCACTGAGCCCCACACTGTTCAACGTATTTATGGCCCCTCTAGCAGCCCTAGTCAGAAGCAACGGTATGAACAACGTGTCATATGCCGGTGACACACAACTCATTATTTCCCTCACCGAAGACCCAGACACTGCCAAAAGGAACTTCGACTCAGGATTGGAAGCCGTTGCCACCTGGATGAGAGAAAGCTGCCTCATGCTCAACTCCGGAAAGACTGAGATCATCATCTTCGTGAACACCACCTCAGCTTGGGATGACTCCTGGTGGCCCACATCCCTCAGCGCCCCCCTGCACCGACTGAGCATGCCCACAACCTAGGCATCATCCTCGACTCCTCCCTATCCATGACCCACCAGGTAAATTCAGTCGCCTCCTCATGCTGGCACACACTCCGCAAACTTTGGAAGATCTTCAGATGGATCCCAGCAGACTGTCGCAGGACAGTCACCCATGCCTTAGCCACAGGCAAGCTCGACTACGGCAACACCCTCTGCGCTGGTACCCCAACTAGAAACATTAAAAAACTACAACTCATCCAGAACACCACCTCCAGACTTATTTTGGACCTCCCAACACCTGAGGACCTTCCACTGGCTACCGGTCGAGATGCGAATCACCTTCAAGTTACTCACCCCCACGTACAAGGCCATACACAACACAGGACCAGCCTAACTGAACCACCGCGTCTCCTTCCACATCCCTGCCAGATCCCTCTGCTTTGCCCAGATGGCCCTGACCACCATTCCTCGCTTCCGCAAAACCACCGCAGGACAATCCTTCACCTACATTGCAGCAAAGAGCTGGAACAACCTCCCCCTGTACCTCAGAGAAAGCCTGTCGCTCACCATCTTCAGGAAGAACCTCAAGACGTGGCTCTTCAGATGAGACCCTCATGGGTGAGTAGCCGCACTTTACAAAAACTGATTTTATTGATCGACCTTTGGTGTCTGGTCGATCAGGCTGATAAGTGCTGCACCATTGTGATAAGGCATCCTCCAAATGCAGCCAGTCAACAGTATCACCCTCCTTTGCTGGTCGAGCGCAGGCTCTCATGTGCCTCCACAGCGGTCACTCTTCTCATGTCGGGGCAACCCAGCTGCAGCCGGCCCCTCAGGTGGCGGACCGTCCTCGGACAGCGCGTTGTGCTCAGCAGTGCTGCTCGCGAGCCGTGGCGGCGACACGACTAACCACCTTTACTCTCCGCTCACCTCTGAAGCACGCTCGTCCTTGATCCAAGCAGCACCACAGGGACAAACAGCGTTGGCTACATGCTCCAGCTCAGGGTCGCAGCCCCCGTCGCAGAACTTTGCATGGCCATTATTTTGAGTGATGCGGCCGCTCTTAAGGCCGATTAGGTGTGGGCTGTTATTTAGTCTGCCATGGGGCAGATTAGCCACTCTCAAGGTACTCAAATTATATTTCGTACTGCAGTCTTCGTTTGCTGGCTGTTTCGAAAACTGGATGGTAGAATAATTGCCAGATTGTGGCTCTCGGCCAGCGGAGCTGGACTACAGTGTGTCCATCTTTCTTTGGGCTCTCAGTCGCACCCCCATCCTGGGAATTACAGCATGTTTGGCAGTAGGAAGAAGACAATCTCTGCTGTTTGTGGGTTTAGATTCCTCAAACAAATGTCTCCTTGAATATCATTAGTTACAGAATTTGGATATACTGAGCAAAGCTGTGCTTAGCAGTGGAGAGTGAGCACCTTCTGCTAGTTTAAGGGAACTGGGCAATGTCTGTGCCAAAGACAATGAAATCTGCTGTAAAGTAGCAGCTGGGCTTTGTTTATAAATAGAGATCTTATGGCAGAATGGTCAACTGCTGACACGCGAACCACTACAATATCTATGCTCTGAACACTTTAGGTGTGTTTTAAGATTGTCAAAAGCTAGGTCAATGCCTTGTGGTTGGTTACCATTGCAGCATAGTGGAAGATTGGAAGATTTATAATGCGGCAAGAAATACAGACAGTGCTGAACAGGGACCCAAAAGCAGCCCTGGTAAAAATGTTCAAACCAGCCCACTCCTTTTCTCTCCTCTGTCTATGTCTCTTTCTATCCGTTCCCTCTCTCTCTCTTTTTCTTCCCACTCTCTCTTTTCCGTATCTGATTCCTCTCTCCTTTTCTCTTCCCCTTTCTTGAAGCCCACACTGTGCCTCCTGCAATTAACCCTGGGAAACTGAGAAAGTGATAAAGGCGCCAGCATCTATCCTTGCCCTTTAAAACCATCCTCCAAAGGCTCCAGCATTTTAGAGAAATGCCTGATGGAATAAATGGGTATCCCAGCACTATGGAGAGTGGAAAAGGTTTCAGTAAGAAGGGGTTTTCTACACCGAAGCTGTGTAGATCCTTGGAACTAGTCCAGGGTGACAGAAAGGTCACAATGTATTAGGATGTAAGTCGCCATTAACTGTGCAATCGGGGAAAGTAGCAAATGAGAGAAAAAACTAAACTCTGTTGACAGAACATGTGACAATAATTGATGGTTGTGAAAAAGTATTATTCGGTTTAAGATTAAAATGGCCCGGGGGGGGGCATGCCAGGTGGGCATAAAAAGGCTCCTGAATGTATCCTGGGAGCTTCAAGTCAGGTAATGTCTTTGGGAAAATATAGAGCTTTCCAGAGAAAAAAAGTTCACAGGGCTCACCAACCTCGGTCCCCTCAAGACTCCAGTCTTCAGAGTTCTAATAGGGCTTCCCCCAAGAGTGTGACAGAGCGGATCTAGCCTGCTTTAAAGCCTTGTGGGTACACAGCCACCTCCAAAACTCCAGCCTGTAGGTTTGGCTTTTAAGACACTTCGAGTAATGGGAGTGGAGAAATGAACTGTACACGAATGACATAGGGTCATCATTAAGAAGCATATGTGTAAGGAAATGCCTCCTTGGCATGGTTGCCCCCTGACTTTTTGCCTTTGCTGATGCTATGTTTACAATTGAAAGTGTGCTGAGGCCTGCTAACCAGGCCCCAGCACCAGTGTTCTTTCCCTAACCTGTACTTTTGTATCCACAATTGGCAGACCCTGGCATCCAGATAAGTCCCTTGTAACTGGTACTTCTAGTACCAAGGGCCCTGATGCCAAGGAAGGTCTCTAAGGGCTGCAGCATGTCTTATGCCACCCTGGAGACCTCTCACTCAGCACAGACACACTGCTTACCAGCTTGTGTGTGCTAGTGAGGACAAAACGAGTAAGTCGACATGGCACTCCCCTCAGGGTGCCATGCCAGCCTCTCACTGCCTATGCAGTATAGGTAAGACACCCCTCTAGCAGGCCTTACAGCCCTAAGGCAGGGTGCACTATACCATAGGTGAGGGTACCAGTGCATGAGCATGGTACCCCTACAGTGTCTAAACAAAACCTTAGACATTGTAAGTGCAGGGTAGCCATAAGAGTATATGGTCTGGGAGTCTGTCAAACACGAACTCCACAGCACCATAATGGCTACACTGAAAACTGGGAAGTTTGGTATCAAACTTCTCAGCACAATAAATGCACACTGATGCCAGTGTACATTTTATTGTAAAATACACCACAGAGGGCACCTTAGAGGTGCCCCCTGAAACTTAACCGACTATCTGTGTAGGCTGACTAGTTTTAGCAGCCTGCCACAAACCGAGACATGTTGCTGGCCCCATGGGGAGAGTGCCTTTGTCACTCTGAGGCCAGTAACAAAGCCTGCACTGGGTGGAGATGCTAACACCTCCCCCAGGCAGGAATTGTCACACCTGGCGGTGAGCCTCAAAGGCTCACCTCCTTTGTGCCAACCCAGCAGGACACTCCAGCTAGTGGAGTTGCCCGCCCCCTCCGGCCAGGCCCCACTTTTGGCGGCAAGGCCGGAGAAAATAATGAGAAAAACAAGGAGGAGTCACTGGCCAGTCAGGACAGCCCCTAAGGTGTCCTGAGCTGAGGTGACTCTAACTTTTAGAAATCCTCCATCTTGCAGATGGAGGATTCCCCCAATAGGGTTAGGATTGTGACCCCCTCCCCTTGGGAGGAGGCACAAAGAGGGTGTACCCACCCTCAGGGCTAGTAGCCATTGGCTACTAACCCCCCAGACCTAAACACGCCCTTAAATTTAGTATTTAAGGGCTACCCTGAACCCTAGAAAATTAGATTCCTGCAACTACAAGAAGAAGGACTGCCTAGCTGAAAACCCCTGCAGAGGAAGACCAGAAGACGACAACTGCCTTGGCTCCAGAAACTCACCGGCCTGTCTCCTGCCTTCCAAAGATCCTGCTCCAGCGACGCCTTCCAAAGGGACCAGCGACCTCGACATCCTCTGAGGACTGCCCCTGCTTCGAAAAGACAAGAAACTCCCGAGGACAGCGGACCTGCTCCAAGAAAAGCTGCAACTTTGTTTCCAGCAGCTTTAAAGAACCCTGCAAGCTCCCCGCAAGAAGCGTGAGACTTGCAACACTGCACCCGGCGACCCCGACTCGGCTGGTGGAGATCCGACACCTCAGGAGGGACCCCAGGACTACTCTGCTACTGTGAGTACCAAAACCTGTCCCCCCTGAGCCCCCACAGCGCCGCCTGCAGAGGGAATCCCGAGGCTTCCCCTGACTGCGACTCTTTGAACCTAAAGTCCCGACGCCTGGGAGAGACCCTGCACCCGCAGCCCCCAGGACCTGAAGGACCGGACTTTCACTGGAGAAGTGACCCCCAGGAGTCCCTCTCCCTTGCCCAAGTGGAGATTTCCCCGAGGAACCCCCCCCTTGCCTGCCTGCAGCGCTGAAGAGATCCCGAGATCTCTCATAGACTAACATTGCGAACCCGACGCCTGTTTCTACACTGCACCCGGCCGCCCCCGCGCCGCTGAGGGTGAAATTTCTGTGTGGGCTTGTGTCCCCCCCGGTGCCCTACAAAACCCCCCTGGTCTGCCCTCCGAAGACGCGGGTACTTACCTGCAAGCAGACCGGAACCGGGGCACCCCCTTCTCTCCATTCTAGCCTATGTGTTTTGGGCACCACTTTGAACTCTGCACCTGACCGGCCCTGAGCTGCTGGTGTGGTGACTTTGGGGTTGCTCTGAACCCCCAACGGTGGGCTACCTTGGACCAAGAACTGAACCCTGTAAGTGTCTTACTTACCTGGTAAAACTAACCAAAACTTACCTCCCCTAGGAACTGTGAAAATTGCACTAAGTGTCCACTTTTAAAACAGCTATTTGTCAATAACTTGAAAAGTATACATGCAATTTTTATGATTTAAAGTTCCTAAAGTACTTACCTGCAATACCTTTCAAATGAGATATTACATGTAGAATTTGAACCTGTGGTTCTTAAAATAAACTAAGAAAAGATATTTTTCTATACAAAAACCTATTGGCTGGATTTGTCTCTGAGTGTGTGTACCTCATTTATTGTCTATGTGTATGTACAACAAATGCTTAACACTACTCCTTGGATAAGCCTACTGCTCGACCACACTACCACAAAATAGAGCATTAGTATTATCTCTTTTTGCCACTATCTTACCTCTAAGGGGAACCCTTGGACTCTGTGCATGCTATTCCTTACTTTGAAATAGCACATACAGAGCCAACTTCCTACATTGGTGGATCAGCGGTGGGGTACAAGACTTTGCATTTGCTGGACTACTCAGCCAATACCTGATCACACGACAAATTCCAAAATTGTCATTAGAAATTCATTTTTGCAATTTGAAATTTTTCTAAATTCTTAAAAGTCCTGCTAGGGCCTTGTGTGTTAAGTCCCTGTTTAGCATTGTCTTTTAGAGTTCAAAAAGTTTGTTAAAAGTTTGAAATTAGATTCTAGAAACAGTTTTAGATTCTTTAAAAAGTCTTCCAACTCTTAGCAAAATAATGTCTGATACAGAGATGAATGTGGTGGAACTCGACACCACACCTTACCTCCATCTTAAGATGAGGGAGCTAAGGTCTCTCTGTAATATCAAAAAAATAACCATTGGCTCCAGACCTACCAAAATTCAGCTCCAGGAGCTGTTGGCAGAGTTTGAAAAAGCCAACCCCTCTGATGATGACCTCACAGAGGAAGAAATTAGTGACTTGGAGGCCAATGTCCCTCCTCCAGTCCTAAATAGGGAGAACAGGACCCCTCAAGTCCTGTCTCCAACTGTGTTAGTCAGAAATAGTGAGTCCCTCACAGGAGGGTCCCACATTTCTGAAATCACTGGGGATGCTCTCAGTGAAGATGACCTCCTGTTAGCCAGGATGGCCAAAAGATTGGCTTTAGAGAGACAGCTCCTAGCCATAGAAAGGGAAAGACAAGAGATGGGCCTAGGACCCATCAATGGTGGCAGCAATATAAATAGGGTCAGAGATTCTCCTGACATGTTAAAAATCCCCAAAGGGATTGTGACAAAATTTGAAGATGGTGATGACATCACCAAGTGGTTCACAGCTTTTGAGAGGGCTTGTGTAACCAGAAAAGTGAACAGATCTCACTGGGGTGCTCTCCTTTGGGAAATGTTCACTGGAAAGTGTAGGGATAGACTCCTCACACTCTCTGGAAAAGATGCAGAATCTTATGACCTCATGAAGGGTACCCTGATTGAGGGCTTTGGATTCTCCACTGAGGAGTACAGGATTAGGTTCAGGGGGGCTCAAAAATCCTCGAGCCAGACCTGGGTTGACTTTGTTGACTACTCAGTGAAAACACTAGATGGTTGGATTCAAGGCAGTGGTGTAAGTAATTATGATGGGCTGTACAATTTATTTGTGAAAGAACACCTGTTAAGTAATTGTTTCAATGATAAACTGCATCAGCATCTGGTAGACCTAGGACCAATTTCTCCCCAAGAATTGGGAAAGAAGGCGGACCATTGGGTCAAGACAAGGGTGTCCAAGACTTCAACAGGGGGTGACCAAAAGAAAGGGGTCACAAAGACTCCCCAGGGGAAGGGTGATGAGACAACCAAAACTAAAAATAGTAAAGAGTCTTCTACAGGCCCCCAAAAACCTGCACAGGAGGGTGGGCCCAGAGCCTCTTCACAAAACAATGGGTACAAGGGTAAAAACTTTGATCCCAAAAAGGCCTGGTGTCATAGCTGTAAACAGCATGGACACCAAACTGGAGACAAGGCCTGTCCCAAGAAAGGTTCCACTCCAAACTCCCATCCAGGTAACACTGGTATGGCTAGTCTCCAAGTGGGATCAACAGTGTGCCCAGAGCAAATCAGGGTCCACACTGAAGCTACTCTAGTTTCTGAGGGTGGGGTGGATTTAGCCACACTAGCTGTCTGGCCGCCTAACATGCAAAAATACAGACAGCAACTCTTAATTAATGGGACTAGAATAGAGGGCCTGAGGGATACAGGTGCCAGTGTCACCATGGTGACAGAGAAACTGGTTTCCCCTGGCCAATACCTGACTGGAAAAACTTACACAGTCACCAACGCTGACAATCAGAGAAAAGTACATCCCATGGCAATGGTTACTTTAGAATGGGGAGGGGTCAATGGCCTGAAACAGGTGGTGGTCTCCTCAAATATCCCAGTGGACTGTCTGCTTGGAAATGACCTGGAGTCCTCAGCATGGGCTGAGGTAGAACTAAAAACCCATGCAGCAATGCTGGGTATCCCTGAACTGGTGTGTGTGAAAACAAGAGCACAGTGCAAGGCACAGGGTGAACAAGTAGAGCTGGAGTCTGGAAGAATGGCCCAGCCTACCAAGAGAACAGGAAAGTCAGTTGGGAAACCAACTGCAACACAGCACAAGAAAGGGAACCTCTCTTCTCAGGAAGAAGTTCTGCCCTCTGAGGGAACTGAGCCTTTGGGGCTTGAACCTTATCAGGTTGAGCTCTTAGGCCCAGGGGGACCCTCAAGGGAGGAGCTGTGTAAGGGACAAGAAACCTGTCCCTCTCTTGAAGGCCTTAGGCAGCAAGCTGCTGAAGAGTCCAAGGGCAAGAAAAATGGAACACATAGGGTCTATTGGGAAGATGGACTCCTGTACACTGAGGCCAGAGACCCCAAACCTGGTGCCACTAGGAGAGTGGTAGTGCCTCAGCTGTTCAGAGAGTTCATCCTAACATTGGCCCATGACATTCCCCTTGCTGGACATTTGGGACAAACCAAGACGTGGGAGAGGTTAGTCAACCACTTCTACTGGCCCAATATGTCCAACATGGTTAAGGAGTTTTGCCTCTCCTGCCCCACCTGTCAAGCCAGTGGTAAGACAGGTGGGCACCCAAAGGCCCCCCTCATTCCACTTCCAGTGGTGGGGGTCCCCTTTGAAAGAGTGGGTGTGGACATAGTTGGTCCACTGGACCCTCCCACAGCCTCAGGAAACATGTATATCCTGGTAGTAGTGGATCATGCTACCAGGTATCCTGAAGCTATTCCCCTTAGGTCAACTACTGCCCCTGCAGTAGCCAAGGCCCTCATTGGTATCTTTACCAGAGTGGGTTTCCCTAAGGAGGTGGTGTCTGACAGAGGTACCAACTTCATGTCAGCATACCTAAAGCACATGTGGAATGAGTGTGGAGTGACTTATAAATTCACTACACCATACCATCCACAAACTAATGGCTTGGTTGAGAGATTCAACAAGACATTAAAAGGCATGATCATGGGGCTCCCAGAAAAACTCAAAAGGAGATGGGATGTCCTCTTGCCATGCCTGCTTTTCGCTTACAGAGAGGTGCCACAGAAGGGAGTAGGATTCTCACCCTTTGAACTTCTGTTTGGTCATCCTGTAAGGGGACCACTTGCCCTTGTTAAAGAAGGCTGGGAGAGACCTCTCCATGAGCCTAAACAGGACATAGTGGACTATGTACTTGGCCTTCGCTCTAGAATGGCAGAGTACATGGAAAAGGCAACCAAAAACCTTGAGGCCAGCCAACAGCTCCAGAAGTTTTGGTATGACCAAAAGGCTGCACTGGTTGAGTTCCAACCAGGGCAGAAAGTCTGGGTTCTGGAGCCTGTGGCTCCCAGGGCACTCCAGGACAAATGGAGTGGCCCTTACCCAGTACTAGAAAGGAAGAGTCAGGTCACCTACCTGGTGGACCTGGGCACAAGCAGGAGCCCCAAGAGGGTGATCCATGTGAACCGCCTTAAGCTCTTCCATGACAGGGCTGATGTGAATCTGTTGATGGTAACAGATGAGGATCAGGAGGCAGAGAGTGAACCTCTCCCTGATCTTCTGTCATCAGACCCAAAAGATGGCACAGTAGATGGAGTGATCTACTCAGACACCCTCTCTGGCCAACAGCAAGCTGATTGTAGGAGAGTCCTACAACAGTTTCCTGAACTCTTCTCCTTAACCCCTGGTCAGACACACCTGTGTACCCATGATGTGGACACAGGAGACAGCATGCCTGTCAAGAACAAAATCTTTAGACAATCTGACCATGTTAAGGAAAGCATCAAGGTGGAAGTCCACAAGATGCTGGAATTGGGAGTGATTGAGCGCTCTGACAGCCCCTGGGCTAGCCCAGTGGTCTTAGTCCCCAAACCTCACACCAAAGATGGAAAGAAAGAGATGAGGTTTTGTGTGGACTACAGAGGGCTCAATTCTGTCACCAAGACAGATGCTCATCCAATTACAAGAGCTGATGAGCTCATAGACAAATTAGGTGCTGCCAAATTCCTAAGTACCTTTGACTTGACAGCAGGGTACTGGCAAATAAAAATGGCACCTGGAGCAAAAGAGAAAACAGCATTCTCCACACCTGATGGGCATTATCAGTTTACTGTTATGCCCTTTGGTTTAAAGAATGCCCCTGCCACCTTCCAAAGGTTGGTGAATCAAGTCCTTGCTGGCTTGGAGTCCTTTAGCACAGCTTATCTTGATGATATTGCTGTCTTTAGCTCCACCTGGCAGGATCACCTGGTCCACCTGAAGAAGGTTTTGAAGGCTCTGCAATCTGCAGGCCTCTCTATCAAGGCATCCAAATGCCAGATAGGGCAGGGAACTGTGGTTTACTTGGGCCACCTTGTAGGTGGAGGCCAAGTTCAGCCACTCCAACCCAAGATCCAGACTATTCTGGACTGGGTAGCTCCAAAAACCCAGACTCAAGTCAGGGCATTCCTTGGCTTGACTGGGTATTACAGGAGGTTTGTGAAGGGATACGGATCCATTGTGACAGCCCTCACTGAACTCACCTCCAAGAAAATGCCCAAGAAAGTGAACTGGACTGTGGAATGCCAACAGGCCTTTGACACCCTGAAACAAGCAATGTGCTCAGCACCAGTTCTCAAAGCTCCAGATTATTCTAAGCAGTTCATTGTGCAGACTGATGCCTCTGAACATGGGATAGGGGCAGTTTTGTCCCAAACAAATGATGATGGCCTTGACCAGCCTGTTGCTTTCATTAGCAGGAGGTTACTCCCCAGGGAGCAGCGTTGGAGTGCCATTGAGAGGGAGGCCTTTGCTGTGGTTTGGTCCCTGAAGAAGCTGAGACCATACCTCTTTGGGACTCACTTCCTAGTTCAAACTGACCACAGACCTCTCAAATGGCTGATGCAAATGAAAGGTGAAAATCCTAAACTGTTGAGGTGGTCCATCTCCCTACAGGGAATGGACTTTATAGTGGAACACAGACCTGGGACTGCCCATGCCAATGCAGATGGCCTTTCCAGGTTCTTCCACTTAGAAAATGAAGACTCTCTTGGGAAAGGTTAGTCTCATCCTCTTTCGTTTGGGGGGGGGTTGTGTAAGGAAATGCCTCCTTGGCATGGTTGCCCCCTGACTTTTTGCCTTTGCTGATGCTATGTTTACAATTGAAAGTGTGCTGAGGCCTGCTAACCAGGCCCCAGCACCAGTGTTCTTTCCCTAACCTGTACTTTTGTATCCACAATTGGCAGACCCTGGCATCCAGATAAGTCCCTTGTAACTGGTAATTCTAGTACCAAGGGCCCTGATGCCAAGGAAGGTCTCTAAGGGCTGCAGCATGTCTTATGCCACCCTGGAGACCTCTCACTCAGCACAGACACACTGCTTACCAGCTTGTGTGTGCTAGTGAGGACAAAACGAGTAAGTCGACATGGCACTCCCCTCAGGGTGCCATGCCAGCCTCTCACTGCCTATGCAGTATAGGTAAGACACCCCTCTAGCAGGCCTTACAGCCCTAAGGCAGGGTGCACTATACCATAGGTGAGGGTACCAGTGCATGAGCATGGTACCCCTACAGTGTCTAAACAAAACCTTAGACATTGTAAGTGCAGGGTAGCCATAAGAGTATATGGTCTGGGAGTCTGTCAAACACGAACTCCACAGCACCATAATGGCTACACTGAAAACTGGGAAGTTTGGTATCAAACTTCTCAGCACAATAAATGCACACTGATGCCAGTGTACATTTTATTGTAAAATACACCACAGAGGGCACCTTAGAGGTGCCCCCTGAAACTTAACCGACTATCTGTGTAGGCTGACTAGTTTTAGCAGCCTGCCACAAACCGAGACATGTTGCTGGCCCCATGGGGAGAGTGCCTTTGTCACTCTGAGGCCAGTAACAAAGCCTGCACTGGGTGGAGATGCTAACACCTCCCCCAGGCAGGAATTGTCACACCTGGCGGTGAGCCTCAAAGGCTCACCTCCTTTGTGCCAACCCAGCAGGACACTCCAGCTAGTGGAGTTGCCCGCCCCCTCCGGCCAGGCCCCACTTTTGGCGGCAAGGCCGGAGAAAATAATGAGAAAAACAAGGAGGAGTCACTGGCCAGTCAGGACAGCCCCTAAGGTGTCCTGAGCTGAGGTGACTCTAACTTTTAGAAATCCTCCATCTTGCAGATGGAGGATTCCCCCAATAGGGTTAGGATTGTGACCCCCTCCCCTTGGGAGGAGGCACAAAGAGGGTGTACCCACCCTCAGGGCTAGTAGCCATTGGCTACTAACCCCCCAGACCTAAACACGCCCTTAAATTTAGTATTTAAGGGCTACCCTGAACCCTAGAAAATTAGATTCCTGCAACTACAAGAAGAAGGACTGCCTAGCTGAAAACCCCTGCAGAGGAAGACCAGAAGACGACAACTGCCTTGGCTCCAGAAACTCACCGGCCTGTCTCCTGCCTTCCAAAGATCCTGCTCCAGCGACGCCTTCCAAAGGGACCAGCGACCTCGACATCCTCTGAGGACTGCCCCTGCTTCGAAAAGACAAGAAACTCCCGAGGACAGCGGACCTGCTCCAAGAAAAGCTGCAACTTTGTTTCCAGCAGCTTTAAAGAACCCTGCAAGCTCCCAGCAAGAAGCGTGAGACTTGCAACACTGCACCCGGCGACCCCGACTCGGCTGGTGGAGATCCGACACCTCAGGAGGGACCCCAGGACTACTCTGCTACTGTGAGTACCAAAACCTGTCCCCCCTGAGCCCCCACAGCGCCGCCTGCAGAGGGAATCCCGAGCCTTCCCCTGACCGCGACTCTTTGAACCTAAAGTCCCGACGCCTGGGAGAGACCCTGCACCCGCAGCCCCCAGGACCTGAAGGACCGGACTTTCACTGGAGAAGTGACCCCCAGGAGTCCCTCTCCCTTGCCCAAGTGGAGATTTCCCCGAGGAACCCCCCCCTTGCCTGCCTGCAGCGCTGAAGAGATCCCGAGATCTCTCATAGACTAACATTGCGAACCCGACGCCTGTTTCTACACTGCACCCGGCCGCCCCCGCGCCGCTGAGGGTGAAATTTCTGTGTGGGCTTGTGTCCCCCCCGGTGCCCTACAAAACCCCCCTGGTCTGCCCTCCGAAGACGCGGGTACTTACCTGCAAGCAGACCGGAACCGGGGCACCCCCTTCTCTCCATTCTAGCCTATGTGTTTTGGGCACCACTTTGAACTCTGCACCTGACCGGCCCTGAGCTGCTGGTGTGGTGACTTTGGGGTTGCTCTGAACCCCCAACGGTGGGCTACCTTGGACCAAGAACTGAACCCTGTAAGTGTCTTACTTACCTGGTAAAACTAACCAAAACTTACCTCCCCTAGGAACTGTGAAAATTGCACTAAGTGTCCACTTTTAAAACAGCTATTTGTCAATAACTTGAAAAGTATACATGCAATTTTTATGATTTAAAGTTCCTAAAGTACTTACCTGCAATACCTTTCAAATGAGATATTACATGTAGAATTTGAACCTGTGGTTCTTAAAATAAACTAAGAAAAGATATTTTTCTATACAAAAACCTATTGGCTGGATTTGTCTCTGAGTGTGTGTACCTCATTTATTGTCTATGTGTATGTACAACAAATGCTTAACACTACTCCTTGGATAAGCCTACTGCTCGACCACACTACCACAAAATAGAGCATTAGTATTATCTCTTTTTGCCACTATCTTACCTCTAAGGGGAACCCTTGGACTCTGTGCATGCTATTCCTTACTTTGAAATAGCACATACAGAGCCAACTTCCTACAATATGGCTTGCATGATAGCCATCATTGCCAGTTAGGAAATCATGGGCTATCACACCAATGCTGGAGATCGGTGGTCATGGTGGCTAAAATCACTTGGGGTACAGCACACTTGGGGTACAGCGCAAGCTATTCCAGTCAAAGTGACTCAGTTGAGATTTGCCAGATTTCCCACTATGCAGAAATTACTCCTATTCAAGGAATGTTATGTTTGTAAACTGAACTCCATGCTGCTCCTCAACCTATATCCTCCTGGGAAGTGCATGTTTAGGTTCTTCTATTACTCTTCCTTCCATCAGATGAGATGGTTGGTACTTGGCACAGTGAAAATTACATCTCACTTTTCATGAGATGCAGGAGGGAAGGGAGTCACTGCATGGGAATCACTTACTCATGGATGTTGTAGGGATATTCAAAATGCAAGTTGCCTTCCATCTGTGATTCACAGTGGGGTGAGTCAGGAAGCTGATCTCTTTTTGGTGGTGCAGAGACATGTATATGCTGTAATGAGCTACTACACTGTGCTAGCTTTGATAGGATTGATTCTAGCGTGTATATCATAATGAAGGAGAAAAGCCTGTGACTGCTTGTTCACTCACTATGGGTAGATGTTTGTGCTCTTTTAAGACAGGGTTCGCATATGGGTTGTTGTTAGATATTGGGTTAATGGTTGACTGAGGTGTTAACCCTGATCAAGCAGCAACCACAATCCTAGCCAGGGTAAGGCACACGCAAACCCCAAATGATTCTGTGCTCACACCTAGTAGCTTGGCACAGAACAGTCAGGCTTAACTTCGAGGCAATGTGTACAGTATTTATTTGTGCAACACTTCAAACAGTAAAACAGTAAAAAGACCACACAAAAACTATCACACGCTAAGTTAGAACAACAGAGCAGAATTTAATCAATAAAACAAGAACAAACCACCCAAATTCCAACCAGTAGAACCGGAGTTAAGAATTTTTAAAGAATGAACTACCTTATAGAGCCTAAGACCATAAAGAGCCAACCGCAGCTATCTGGTCATGCTGGACTGGGTCAAAGTCAAAAGTTCAAGCCGACAGTGATGGAGCACAGGTCACAGACAGTCCCAATTAGTCCATCTGAAGGTTAATTTACCGTCTCAAGTTTTGCGCCAAGGGTCCCATTCGCGTTGGAGATGGTCGCGAAAAGCAAGACAAGCCTCACAGACGGCAGTCAGTGTGGTGTGAAGAGCAGGCTTGGTGTCATGGGCAAGCGGGTTGGAGCTTCACCTAGGTGGGTGGCACAATCAGTGCTACAGGCCCACTAGCAGCATTTAATTTACAGGCCTTGGGCACATGTAGTGCACTTTGCTAGGGACTTATAAGTAAATTAAATATGCCAATTGGGTACACGTCAATGTTACCATTTTTTATGCAGAGAGCACAAGCACTTCAACACTTGTTGCCAGTGATAAAGTGTGCCAAGTCTTAAGGCTAGCAAACCGAAGTCAGCAAAAACAGGAAGTCTGAAGGCACAATGTTAGGAGGAATCCACGCCAATGATGTCAGGTCTTCCAGTCAAAGTGACTCAGTTGAGATTTGCCATATTTCCCAGTATGCAGAAATGACTCCTATTCAAGGAATGTTATGTTTGTAAACTGAACTTCATGCTGCTCTTCACCCTATATCCTCCTGGGGAGTGGATGTTTAGGTTCTTCTGTTACTCTTCCATCAGATGGAATGTTTGGTACTTGGCACAGTGAAAATTACATTTCACTTTTCCTGAGATGCAGGAGGGAAGGGAGTCACTGCATGTGAATCACTTACTCATGGATATTGCAGGGGTATTCGAAATGCAGATTGCCTTCCATCTGTGATTCACAGTGGGGTGATTCAGGAAGCTGATCTTTTTTTAGTGGTGCAGAGACATTTATATGCTGTAATGAGCTACTACACTGTGCTAGCTTTGATAGGTTTGATCCTAGTGTGTATATCATAATGAAAGAGAAAAGCCTGTGACTGCTTGTTCTCTCGCTGTGGGTAGACGTTTGTGATCTTTTAAAACAGGGTTCGCAAATGGGTTGTTGTTAGATATTGGATTGATGGTTGACTGAGGTGTTAACCCTGATCAAGCAGCAACCACAATCCTAGCCAGGGTAAGGCACACGTAAACACCAAATTATTCTGTGCTCACACCTAGTAACTTGGCACAGAAAAGTCAGGCTTAACTTCGAGGGAATGTGTAAAGTATTTGCGCAACACTTCAAACAGTAAAACAGTGCAAACACCACACAAAAACTATCTGACACTAAGTTAAAAGAATAGAGCTGAATTTAATAAATTAAACAAGACCAATACGACAAAATTCCAACCAGTAGTACCGGAGTTAAGAATTTTTAAAGAATAAACTGCATTGTAGAGCCTAAAACCATAAGGAGCCAACCACAGCTATCTGGTCATGCTGGACTGGGCCAAAGTCAAAAGTTCAAGCCAGCATTGATGGAGCATAGGTCGCAGACAGTCCCAATTAGTCCACCTGAAGGTTTATTTACCTTCTCAAGATTTGCGCCAAAGGTCCCATTCGCATTGGAGATGGTCGCGAAAAGCAAGGAGAGCCTCACAGACGGCAGTCGGTGTGATGCAAAGAGCAGGCTTGGGGTCATGGACGGGCAGGTTTGAGCTTCACATTATCGGTCCCCCATGGGCCGGTAATGCTGCTGTACGAAGATATAGGCTGGTGGTGGCTTGCACTGTTTTTTGGTGCTAGCAGTGCATTTCAGGTGCAAACTGGCCCATTTGCGATTACACAGAGCCCAATAGCTTGATTTAAGAGCCCACTGAGACACACCAAGGTTCCAGGGCCTGAGGGGCACTACATCGGGGTCAGGAACTCACCTGTTGAGAAGCCTTTTGTTTCCCTGAGGCTCAGAGCAGAAGGCCAGCAGACTAGCCTCTTGAGTCACTCTGAGGTCCTGTGTTCAAAATGAGGTTGCAGGTTTAGTTCTTCTTATCCAGACAAGGAGGCAGCAGGAAAGCACAGCAGGGCAGCAGTCTCTAGAGCAGCAGTCCGTGTAGCAGCACAGCAGACCTTATTCCTGGAAGAGTATCCACAGGTGCAAAAGTGTACTGAAGTGGTGGTGTCTGGGGTCCCTCCTTTATACACAGTTGTGCCTTTGAAGTGGGGAGAAGCTTCTAGAGGCATGCTTTTTAAGTGCACAAATGGCCTGCCTTCCTTGCCCTGGTTCCAGACTAACTACAGGAGGCATGCAGCCCTTTGTGTGGCTGCAGGACACAGCTTATTCAGGAGTAAGTGAAGTTGGGCCCAGCTCCTCCCTCCCATCCTGGCAGTGATGGCTTATCCAGTCACAACTAAGTTCCCAATGTGTGTGGCTATCTAGGAGGAATACACAAAGTCCACCTGCCAACTACACCCAGTCATGTGAACAGAGACAGGCTGCAGGCACAAAATGGCTAAGGCAAGAAAATGCCAACTTTCTAAAAGTGGCATTTTTAGAATTGCAATTTAAAATCCAACTTCACCATAAGGTAGGATTTTTAATTGTTATTCTAGGGAACCCAAACATGAACTAATCATCTCTTTCCATTTGGAAATTACACTTATAAAATGTAATAAGGTAGCTCCAATGTTATCCTATGAGAGGGACATGCCTTGCAGTAGTGAAAAATTAATTTAAGGGATTTTCACTAGCAGGACAAGTAAAACTTAAGGGTAACTGTCCTACCTTTTACATACACTGCACAATGCCCTCTGAGTGGACCAGAGCCTACCCTAGAAGTGATGTATAAGTATCAGAAGGTACAGTTTGAGACTTGCAGAGGGTTTAATTTGCCAGGTTGACATGTCAGTTTAAACTGCACACAAAGGCTCTACAATGGCAGACCTGAGACATGTTTACAGTGCTACCTAGGTGGGTGGCTCAAGCAGTGCTGCAGGCCCACTAATAGCATTTAATTTGCAGGCCCTGGGCACATGTAGTGCACTTTGGTAGGGACTTATAAGTAAATTAAATATGCCAATTGGGTATACACCAATGTTACCATTTTTTATGCAGAGAGCACAAGCACTTCAGCACTTGTTGGCAGTGGTAAAGTGTGCCAAGTCCTAAGGTCAGCGAACCGAAGTCAGCAAAAACAGGAAGTCTGAAGGCACAATGTTAGGAGGAATCCACGCCAATGATGTCAAGTTTTGCAGTTGTCAAAATTTGTGATGACACCTATGAGCTAAACTTGATGAATACTACCCTGAAAACCTGAAATCATGAGTGTGTTAGATCAAGTAGTTAACAAGAATTTGCTCTGCCTTTCCATTGCATTTCGGCCTTCATAAGTCTGGAGGATGTACTTTGAAGTGTGCCCTGTGCTCACTGGACCTAGTGGCTCAAACAAAGGACACCTAATGAGGCTTAAACCTACCAGAGGTTGTTTGTAAGCTTGCACTGTTCACTTTTGATTTTGGACTAATTTGTACCTGGTGGATCTCGTTCTATAATGATGTAGATGAGCTGAAACTGGTGGAACATTCCACAGTCAGCCTAACTGTTGTATATCATGCAGGTAGGAAGCATTTAGCTGAAGTATTCATGTAAAAAGGTATTTTTGTTTCTTAAGCAATGAGCATGGACTCTGAATTTTAGATTATTTCTCTATTGGGCAATCTTGGGGTTTGCTAATTTTATCATATTGAGCAGTATGGGGATATCCCTTTTGTGAGGGATGGGGGGACATTCAATCAATTGCAACTGTGACTTAGTGATCGCAGCCCTTCAGGTGTACTGCAGTCCAGTACTGCTAGGTATGACTTATATAGGCGTCTGGCTAGTCCTTTAATCTAATAACCACCTTATGGAGTCCAGGTACTCCACGTCAGCTTTTTGTTGAACAGAGTTTTATCACACAGACCACTCAATTTATTCATGAGTTTATGCACATAAGTTCATCTTAGAAGCGCATCTCTAAGTGTAGTGAAAGTTGAATCCCTGATTCACATAATCGGAAATGGTGAAATTTCCAATATTAAAAGTGCATTTGTGGATGTGTAAATTCAACCAGGAGGAATCTCAACATTCATAATTTTGGGTGGTATGGTGTTTTTTTGGACATTCATGGTTGGTCCCCCTGTAAATATTAGTGAACATCCCTAAACACATAAGTTTGAGAGTATGCACCAATACGTTCCATAGACTATACTACTCTGAAAACTTTCCCTAATACAGTAGGGATCATGAATTTCGACTCCAAAATATAAATGAATGATGACATAGGCATTCTAATTATTTTTGGTATCTTCTTCCATTTGGGAAATTGTAGGCTCATAAGTGCTTTATTGACAATATTGATTAGGGGCAGTGCTTTAAATGGGCAAGTACTGCCAGGTTCTGAGTACTGCACTTCTTCATTTTGAGAGGGAGAGCACTTGCTTTTCTCAGAAAATGTGCAATACTTTGACAGACCTACAAACTTGTGAAACTTTTTCAACATGCGAGGAAGCGGTGAGCCTTTGAAGAGGGTGGGACTTATTGTTGAGCTCCACTGTCTTTAATACCCATCCTCCCTCCGCCAAAACAAAGCTTTTGAGGCTCCTGCATAGGTCCTGGGGAGGTTTCACTCCTCATATGGGACATCGGCTGAGCACAACCTCCACACAACCAACTGTAATCCTGCTCCCTTCCAGGGTTCCCAGCTAACTTTGTGCACACTATAAGATATCTGCTCCTCACCGGGTGACCGTGTGATGGGAGCCAGCATTGTTTGACACATGGTGGCACTGTGCGAGTTGGAAGGTGTGCTTTGAATTGGAGAGTACCCCCACTTCTCAGAGGCAAGCAAATACTTTCCTACTGTGTACCTGCAATTCTCTTTTTCCAATTCAAGCACTGAAAAGGGGAAAACATGTTTAGGGGCCCTCATGGTGTTGATACATTGGGCACAGTCCCTAACAATGCTTCCTTAGGCAGGGAGAAGAAAGAGTCTACTTGAATCTATACATTCAGAGGTCATTGCAGCCTTCATAAAACATGCAATGCCAGGACAAATGATAACCTACATATTTTTATGGATAATCCCAGATCAACGGCCCAGCGCCCTCACCCACAATGTCAGTTATTGATCTGACATACATGTTACAATTTAACGTTAAAGGGTAGTGGGGAGTAAGGATAAAAAACCACAATCAAAACAAAAACCAAGAATACTGTTAAAGCTGTTCTGTTAATAACTTGTATTTTTTACATTGTTGAGAGTTCATTCAAAATAAAAAAACAAAATGTCATATGTAGCGTTATATTGGTTCGGCAACATCATTCAATATCATCATATGACAAATAGAATTCAAGCAAAATGATTTGAAAATGTGTATAATATTTAACATAGATGCTCTGCCTATTGCATGTAAAAATAAATGTAGCAGGTTAATCCTGCAATGAATTCAATACTGAAGATGCCAAAACGTGTTTCGTGGTAGTTCTACCACTTCTTCAGGGCTCAAAACCTCCTGCTTAACTCATGTTTTCACATCACTAAATTCTCATGTTTCCACCCAACAGCTTTCTTCAATTATGAATTGAGTATTTGTCCCGTCTATGAAAATACCATCAAGTGTAGCACGTTTCCATATCACTGAATGTTCATGCTGCCCCTAGTTATGTCCTATCTTTCACTATCTGAAAAGTAGTAGAGCTCTGTAACTCATGGAAACCAGGAAACAAGTGAAAAGCAGTGTCTTCTTCCTCGGCCATAGGCATTTGGTACCCCCCCTTATAAAAGTCAAGTGAGTAAATACATCCGTGCACACAATTTATGTACCACAAGGGTTGTAAGGGATTGTAACTAATACCACAATGATAAAACATGTGATATTGTATGGCTTTGGTTTACAGAAGCAAGCATCCAACCATCGTGGCAGAGATTCTGCTGTCCTGGCAGATAGAGACCAGTAATAGACAAATCTTTGCACTACCTCCCATCTGTCCCATGGACCTGCATAGGAGAGAAGCAAGAGGAAGGAACTGCTTATCTCATTGCTGGTGTTGGTAGAGGTGAGACGTGAGTTGGTAGAGGTAAGAGTATGAAAGAAGAGAGTGAATCTTCACCACTCCGCCCTCCACAGTTAAAACTTGTGAACACTACCCAGCCTTTCGGCCTTTCCCAACTGTGGAAAATGGTTTTGTAAAATGCACTGTCTGGACTAATGTTCTTCAATATTTTCTTCAGGAGGGACACCCAAACTTTCCTAAAGTGGGTCCAGCTACCTCCATAGACCATAAAGTTGTGGAATATTTCATAACTACTATATAACAGTAGCCAGAAAAAAATATGCCTAGTTAGCCAACTACTTTGTAAAATTATACATTAAACAGCACCATTTAGCCTCTTTATTCCAACATTTTCTTGTGGGGAAACCACACCTCTCCTGGGAGGAGGAGTGGAGTAACTCACGTTGACAAATAACTTAGCGCAATTTGCCACACATATTTACACTTTCCGTGTCAGAAGGTTTACCACTCTCCATCGACCATCAATTAAAGCTTCAGTCCTCTTGTGAGGAGCATAATGAAAATCCTTTCTTCAAAAGTTGACAGGGATTCAATTTTTGATAGATTCATAACTTTTGGGAGTAACTGCAAATAGCTAATTTAACAAAACATTATGTATCAACTATCCATTAGCAATAGTATAGGGTATGTGCTGGGAAAATAGTAACCTGCAAGGGTTTGAAGAGCGGTGCTGACTTGCCCTGTATCCTTGTTTCTGTTGACTTCTATTTTCCTTCACTGAGCTTGAAAATCATAAAGGTACACCAAGGTATCTCCAGTTTAATTGACTTAAGACCCCACAGCTTTGCTCTGGGGATGAGCAGGGACTTAAAGTGCAACTCTTTTTATACAGTGGCTACTGCCCTCTCCAACTGGTAAAGAGATACTGATTGTGTTGACAGCATTATAAAAAGTGCCTATTTATGTGTACCCTGCAAGGGAGATTCCTACAAGACACTCTTGTGTACAGGGTAGGTCATTTATCTCCAACATGGGTGGGACTTGCATGGACAGTAACTGTACTTTTCAGTGTATTCCTGTAGACAAGTGTGTGGTTTGTGTGTATATCTAGCTATTTGCAGGACAAAGTTAATCTATCTGCATGTCTGGCTCTACAATTAGTAGCTGGCTTTGTCCACATGCCACCCAAGAAGCCACTGATGTGGGAGCCCACTTGTTTATACCTCTTCCACCACTGCTCCCTAGAACAGTTATTCCGATCAGTGAGGGAGATGGTTTACCAGGTTTTTGATGTAGCTGCAGTGCCTCTGCCACAGCGTTGCCAACCCCTCTCAACCTTCCTATCACATTCTACATAAATAAGGAATCTGGCCTTGTGTCTGGAGCAGATATCTATGTGGACCAGTTTTAATCAACCCAGGAGAAGCCCCAGCTAAACATAAACCCTGCATTCCTCAGTCATGCAATGTTAAGACCCCACTAGGATTGGACTAGCCCTCCCCAGATTCAAATATTACAGAAGGTCTTATTGGTCAGAAGTGATTATAAGTACTGGATCCCTTAAGCTGGACCTTGTTCCAGTGTTTACTGCACATCCAAGGACAAACTGCTTACACGTTTAGCTGAGAAGACTGGGTTCCAGAGGTCGTGCTTTACTAGTGACTATCTTCCATCCAGGCTGTGGATAAATCAGTAAAGTCCAGAAGCATCTGAGTGAAGAATATTCATGGGTGCCACTGTGGGACTATGTCAGCTCTGGAATGCAAGGTTGCTTTCTAGCCAGCTGCTTGAGTTTCCATCAACACAATGAACTGCATCACTTGGGGCACATGGTTTGAACTCGCTCCTGCTACTGAAAAGGGGGATCAACCTTTCTCCGGGATCCGCCTTTCTCCGTGGCCCTGATTGTTCTGCAGAGAACCTTGTGTGTGCCTTCCTCCAATTGTAACTAGAGGTCTTGAGGATTACTTCGATTTCACCCACAAGCTTGAGGATTTGGAGAACTCGCACCAAGAATCATGTGCCTAGAACCATTAATCAGAAGCGATTATGGAGTTATACTTGATTATGTACCAATTACAAACCCAGAAGACACACTGCACCTCACATTGTCCTCGACATTTCTGGTGTCAGTAGTCGGTTCTACCTGACTTTCGGGCAACACTGGCAATAGACTTTCTCAGCTACAACTAGTAGTTGTCAAAGTGTGGACTTTGAACCATTGAGAGCTTTAATGGGAACATTCCAATGTAGGACATGGGAACCAGCTATAACTCTAGGTGACTAGGCGGCGGGTTAGTAGTGCTCCAGATGACTGTGCCCAGACATTGAGCACTGGACTTTTCCCATGAACTACTGAGAGGTACTGTTTTGGCTTACTAAGCCAGGGTGGGCAATTTAAGGACAGCAGCAAGAAGGTATTTGGGTCTGGATAGATCTTTGCAGGTGTGTAAAACCCCATTAACATTTCAGCATTAGCCTTTGAACCCATAATCACAACAGAGTAAACAAAGATACATATTTCTTCACAGACCCTGCTGTTTTGAAGTGTAAATTTTCAGGACTGAGATTTAGGCTGCTGTTTATGGTTCCATGATCCTATGAGAAGCGTTGCTGCTGACTTTGACGTTCTGAAGACACAAGGGCATTCAAATAATTATTCGCATTGAATAACAGATGGTGGCAGTCCCCATGTGCTTAGTCACGTCTGGGGTCATAATTCTTGTCAGGAAGGAACTAGAGTGCTAATTTTCTTTGTCAACCGCATTTCATGAGTAGCATATGTTTCTTATGGATATTAAAGTGCTTTTCTTTTAATGAAGTAAAGCTACGACTGGACAATCAGTTATTGAAAGTTATTTGCGTGTTATGCTGGTTCCTCGGTGTTTAAACCTACATCTTCTTGAGTAAGACTTGAACCGCTTTGTCCTTGAAATAATTCAGAGGTTCAATGGCACTGCTGCCTCATGGAAATCAATGGTAAGTATTCAATTAGTACAATTGTAGGCAATCGCTGACTGACCATTCCTACACCTGATTTCAAAGCCAAGAAGCCACATACATTTTGGTGACAGTCGGAGATGACAAACACACAGCAACATAACATAACAACACTTGTTGCTTCTATGTGCGTGCCCCAGCGTAGACTTGCCAGTCAGTGTGTTTTTCACATTGTCCTCTTAGCGCCTATTAATTCCGACGGGCCTGATCGTGTCATTGACGGATCCCCGGAATCATTAGATCCGGGGGATTACCACGGATGTACTTTGTTTCAGGCAGAGCTGTCAACCGTGAATGAAAGTCTGGAGCAAAATGAAGAATTATCAGCATTAGCAAACCCGGAATCACTGATCCCCCTGGTAATTCTTTATTAGTAAGGGGGCCCGTATAACACCAGTCCCGCACTTACAGGTATTGCGAAGGGAGCGAATTATCTGAAGGATTACTCGGCAACTCATAAGGATGCCCTTGATGCGCTTTATCCTGTGCTGCAGGGCCCCCTTTACATGAAGCACTCCAATTGGTACATAAACGCATACATAATGTTTTTTGTGTCACTAAGCACCCCACAAGGAAACCATTGGGAATATGAGCTATTGTTATTCAAAGAAGCATTTGTAACTTACGGTCTTTGCGGCGTACAGTTTTCTTTACCAGGTCTGTAACAGGCGCTACGCGGGTTTCAGGCAGGAATGGTGGCTCGTGCTGCACACGTTTGATGTGCTATCAATATTTAACAAGTTGTGCCTCAGACTTTAAACCTTGGACGCAACCACTGCACGCGCACAAGCTTCGGTTTTTTAGGTTCGACGTTAAGAATGCAACTGAGCAGTATTTCTATGCAAAATATTTTTGGAGACAGAAATGGAATATAAGGAACACCTGGTTTTACAAACAGAATTTCTGGCTTTTGAGATTAGGGGCCAGATGTACAAAAGGATTTTACTCATTTTGTGTCCATGGGAAAAATCTTTCGTACATATGGCCCTAGGTGTGCTACCAGGAATGTGTTAGTGTTCTGGGAAGGGTTTCTGCTGGTTATTAGTCCAGCTCCGGTAGGAAAATGTCTTCCCTTGATGGCATATCAGCACATTTGCCTAGCCATGATAACCAGGCACTCATGCCTCTATATCAATAGCCTTCAGACTTTTTAATGCCGCGCCCCACGTGTAAAATAATTTCCTCAGACCCCACAAAACGAGAAACAAATGTTCTCATTAATATTCTGTAAAATATTAAAACCTACTACACGCTAAAGAATTTATAGTGATACTTAAAGGAATGAGAAACATATCCAAAACTGATCAGGTATAGTGATTTCCATTTATCACACTAAGGCCCATATTAATACTCTGTTTGCAGCAGATTTGCGTCATTTATTTTGGCGCAAATCCGGTGCAAACTTAACTCCATATTTATACTTTGGAGCTAGTTATGGAGTTTGAGTAATTTTTTGTACGTGAAAACCTACCATGCGTTAATGACATGCAAGGTCGGCGTTCCCGTGCAAAAAATTACTCTAAGGCATGTGCGCCGACGCACAGGAGGAGGTGGGCCATAAAACATGGCGCCCAGCTGGATTTGCGCCATTTTTTAACACCTGGGTCAGGGCAGGCGTTAAGGGACCTGTGGGCTCATTTCCATGGTGGGAGACCATGGAAGCAGTCCACAGGTGCCCTTCCCTGCACCCAGGGATACCCCCTGCCACCCTTGCCCACTCCTGGAGGACGCCCATGGATGGGGGGACCCATCCATGGTGAGTGCAGGTAAGTATTTTTGAATTTGTTTTTATTAAGTGGCATGGGGGGGCTTAACTTGGGCTCCCCTACATGCCACTGTGCCCAATGGCCATGCCCAGGGGACTGAAGTCCCCTGGGCATGGCCATTGGGCAGGGGGGCATGACTCCTGTCTTTGCGAATACAGGAGTCATTTCCATGGGGGTTGTGCATCAAAAAATGGCGCAAGTCAGGTTGGAGCCAATATTGTTGAATCTAACCTGACTTGCTCCATTCTTTGACGCACAATCCCCAGTCTTCCCTTCGCCTCCGCTGCCCGGTTACTGTCATTTATTTTGGCGCTAACCAGGCCGCAGTGCCGGCTAATGTCATTCCATAAATAAGGCGCCAGGCTGGTGCTTTCGAATGGCGTTAGCCGGCAGTAAACTTTTTGCCGCAAATCTGCGCTACTGCTGATTTGCGTCAAAAAGTATAAATATGGGCCCAAATACACACAATGTAAAACACAGCAAGTAAGCTAGACATTTAGGGGGTCATTCCTACCCCGGCAGGGCGGAGGGCGCCGCCCGCCAGGTGGTGACCGCCAAAAGACCGCACCGCGGACAAATGACCGCAGCGGTCATTTTGACTTTCCCGCTGGGCTGGCGGGCGACCGCCAAAAGGCCGCCCGCCCGCACAGCGGGAAAGCCCCAGCAACGATAAGCTGGCTCCGAATGGAGCCGCCGGAGTTGCTGGTGTGCGACGGGTGCAGTTGCACCCGTCGCGATTTTCAGTGTCTGCTTTGCAGACACTGAAAACCTTAATGGGGCCCTGTTAGGTGGCCCCACGATACCCGTTCCCGCCATCCTGTTTCTGGCGGTGAAAACCGCCAGAAACAGGATGGCGGGAAGGGGGTCGGAATTCCCATGGCGGCGCTGCTTGCAGCGCCGCCGTGGAGGATTCCCTGGGGCAGGGGAAAACCGGCGGGAAACCGCTGGTTTCCCTTTTCTGACCGCGGCTTTACCGCCGCGTGCAGAATTGCCCCTAAAGCACCGCCAGCCTGTTGGCGGTGCTTCCTCCGTCCCCGATGACCCCCTTAATGTGAGAATGCGGGGTAGGCGAGGATATTAAAAGAACTGGCCAGAAGCAATGTGGTATGATATCTTACCTTTCTCTTACAGTAAACCCATATGTGAAATTTAAAATGTAGTGTAAGCAAATTTGAAGTTAATTCTTGCATTTTAGTTTTCTACTTTGCCATACCTAGCTGGCTTTTGGCCCCTTGGCATATGTGATGCTTTTAACCAGCACTTGCCTTTTAGCCAAAAGTACGATCCATATTGATTTTTAATCTATCCATTCAACATTAAAGGCAAAACTACAAGCCCCAAAATGCACTGTGCTGTCCGCTAAAATAGCAGGGCTGGCAGAAGGTATTGTCTAAGACATGAAGAGACTAGGAAGGTCTGAAAATATTTAATAAAGATATGTTCAGTTATCCTTATTTTAAACATACGGGACTGTCATCATGCTTTTGGGCGACCCCCCCCCCACACACCCAAATCTGACCACAGTTTGAACCTTTGTCATAGAGAGAGAGAGAAAGGTTGTGGTTTATTTGAAAGCCCTCCTTTCACATCTACTCCCAGCTCTCCTTCCAGATCTACTCCCAGCTATGACGGCTGACTAAGACTTTACTGACTTCTCACAGCCAGTGTTTTCTTTTACTAAAACCACAGCAGTGTGTTTTTTAACGTTTGGGTTCCTGCAAAATGTTGCTTTTAGCCAAAGTCTGCTCTTCCCCAACATCTTATTCCACCTCCAATGAAGGCAGAGTCCTTTAGTTTGAGGACCACTGCTTTTAAAAAAATGCATATTTCGTACCTTGTGCAATTACAAAAATATATGTCAAGATGTCAATTATTAATATAAACACACAGTAATGTGAAGGAATGGAAACATTTCATCTAAATTATTGTAAAATATCAAAAGGCATTCATTCCTTCATTTGAAACCACTCTGTAAGCATCGAACGTATCTTTATCTTAGAAAATTAGACCTGGTACATTTAACGCATGCACCCTGTAGGGGACAATTAGGATTACAAACTGAGAAACATTGTAGGCCAGACTGTCAAAGAGTTTTAAGGGCTTAAATTTGGGTGAGTATATAGCTTGATTTAAGAGTGCAAATTTACTGTTGCAATTCGCAAAACAAGAATTTATATCTGCAAATACGTTTACTCACAAAAAATAGTGGGAAGGGTATGCCCAGACGTGGGTCCCGTGCTTCCCATGCCACTGGATTCAAGCTAGCCTGGCTGATGAGGGGTGAAACCCCGAAACCGGTCCCAGGATGCTTGTTTCCGGTCCAGTGAGGACCTGGCTTGGCAGTTCGGTCTGGACTGTTCCCATGAGGAACAGGGTCAAGACTGATTTGCATATGGCTGGGTCCAAACTGGGGTGGCATGGTGAGCAAAAGAACGATGGATTAAACCCAGATCTATGACTGGGGGTGAGTGTTTGACAATGTTCAGCATTCCGTCCATCACTTGTTGTTTTTGCTTTGTCGCCCTAAGTGGGAAGGGTATGCCCAGACGTGGGTCCCGTGCTTCCCATGCCACTGGATTCAAGCTAGCCTGGCTGATGAGGGGTGAAACCCTGAAACCGGTCCCAGGATGCTTGTTTCCAGTCCAGTGAGGACCTGGCTTGGCAGTTCAGTCTGGACTGTTCCCATGAGGAACAGGGTCAAGACTAATTTGCATATGGCTGGGTCCAAACTGGGGTGGCATGGTGAGCAAAAGAACGATGGATTAAACCCAGATCTATGACTGGGGGTGAGTGTTTGACAATGTTCAGCATTCCGTCCATCACTAGTTGTTTTTGCTTTGTCGCCCTAAGTGGGAAGGGTATCCCCAGACGTGGGTCCCATGCCACTGGATTCAAGCTTACACCAGAATGGCGCATTGTTACATGATATATCTGCTCCAAGGAGCAGTGAATGAGTGTCTTATTCCCATCCTGGGTACAGTCGGAGTAGATCGTCTTTCATAGTGTGACAGGGTAGGGAACAAATCCAAATTTGGTGGAAATTAAGGGGAATGAGTTCTCGATTTTCCCTCTGGAGCAAAATAAAAAATGGCATGTGCAAATGTACAGCTTGAAGAATTTACACACCTAAAATTATACACAATTACATGTGTAGACGCTTACATGCACGAGTGCTCCCCGAATACAGAGACTGTAGCAGCTTAACAGGAGGCCTCCTAGAACTCTTTCAGAATACCAAAAAATGTGTAAATCTACAGCAGAACGTAAGAGTAAACCTACAAGAGTAGATGTAACTATTTCTATGTGAATCGGGGCAGCTTTTTTAGTTCTGTTTTATCATTTAACAAATTAGTGCATTTTAAGAGTTATAGTCTTTGCTTACTTCACTGGGAAGCTTATAAATATGACTTGCAGAGCGACAGGCCGTCTGGTTTATGAAGTGTGAAAGGGCAACTCTAAAAGTGACAAAAGTTAATCCTATAGAAGTGAACACACTGAATTATTGTTTTATACACATGGATATGATTTTTGCAAGGGGGAAGGATGAAATGAATATGCAGATCGCATTTCATTGGCATGGAAAATGATGTTTTCCATTGCTCAGTGATTTCTCCAAGAAGGAACCAAGGATGGAATGGGCATTTACTTTTCAATACTTTCACCTCCTTGAATGGTATTACCTCTGCAGATGAACTAATTATTAAGTGGGCAAAATATATGAACTGGCCCAGTGTCATTTAAGAAGCCATCCATCCCACCATCAACCTGCACCCTCCACTTTCATATGACATTTTTATTTCTGCAAGAATAAATTACAACTCTGCCAAGGGCCTGCAGGAGTATAGTGTTCATCACAGAAATATTGAATGTGACCGCAAACAAAGATTGATTGTCCCATCGGTATGTTCATTCCCTGCCTCTTCATGAAACCCAGACACTCCTTGATATACAGCTTTACCTGTGTCTCTATACCTGACGAACTAATACAACGCAAATAAAGGTCATCCTATCTGCTCAGCCCTTTTCCTGTCTGCTCATGAGACAAAATTGCCCTGATCACAAAGTGTTGTTTGCATGTGTAGATATTACCACGTGTTGACCTACACCTAGGTGTGAATCTCCTTATGGATGGTATTCACCATGACCTTGTGTAGATCTACACCTAGATGTATACGTAACCGCATTAAAACGTATTATCTTATTAAATTATTTTATTTAAATTGTTTTAATTCAATTTAATTAATTTCCCTCCCATATCACTTCAGTATAATTTGTGGTGAATATGTCACAATCTTGGATGCAAATTTTTTATTATTTTATTTGGGATTTGCATTGTTTTTAAACAAATGATATAATTTACAATGCATTTTATTAAAATGGTAATACATATATTAAAAATTATAATTACTTTTTATTGAAAATATTTAACAATAAATAAAATAACAATCTAAATGGTATTCCATTTAAAATGTTGATTCAATTATTTTATATGTTTCCCCATTTATTACTGGTAGTCAATTTTTCAATTTTTATTGAAATCATGAGTTGGAACTCCAAAGAGGTCCACATGCAAATACAATACAAAGTAATATGCAAAAAATCCTTAGATTCCAATTTTAAACAATACAAAGTAATATGCAAAAAATCCTAAGATTCCAATTTTAAACCAGTATAAAACAATACATTCTCTATCAATAAGTTACATTCACTGGATTCCCTAATACGTGACATATCATACAAACAGTTATTCTCTGAATAGAAATCACTTTTAAAATATGATCCCAAATCCAAGATTAGTTTGGCTACCATTAAAACCAATCAGGTCCTATACATAATATCTATATAAATATAATAGGAAGACTACATGAACTGCATACCCTCTGCCCGTCATACAGGCATACAAACTAATAACTTTAGAATGTTTTATATTATAAAAGAATCATATTGGTCATCACCTTGCCAAAATAGGATCAATACATTTCTCTTGTACCCTACTAAAATAAAATTCAATAAAGATTTAAAAAGGACTTGAAGTATTTAAAAACCCTATAACAGAAGAATTCATTTGGCGGGTTGTACAAGATTTCCAAAGCCTCTTTGGCAGAGTAAATGTTAAGATTCAGGTAGAGGGTTTTCAACCATATCTTCCTATAAACTGCTAAAATAGGGCAGACAAACACAACATGCTTTAGATCTTGCACCCTCAATTGACATAAATCACAAATATTCAAAGACCCATCCCATTTACAGGTGAGATCACGTAGTGGCAGTCTATCTAGTCTCAACAAGATAAAAAAAAGTCTCACCCTATGTGGAAGATTCCAAGCTAAATATGGCTAGGAGTTTTTAAACACTACAAATTTAGTCAATGTCGTTAATCTCCTCTTTGACAAACTAGTTTCCTGATCTAAAGAAAAACTTTTAGACCATGTCACCTCTTTCAGGGTTTTTTTAAAAACAATCGAAGGCAAGGGAAGAATCAAATCAGGGTCAAGATCAAACAGTTGTGCTGCAAAATTAAAATTTCTAAAAAACTTAGATTTTTCTCTCAAATTACTGTAGATTTCTGTAAAAACTAAATGTCTCAAGGAGGAATACTTACATTGAGCCAGGCAGCACGCCCTCCGAATCACCGCTGTTAGGCCCTGAACAAAGGTACTCTTAATACCGAATTCGAGCCTAAAGGCAGCCCCTGAGATTGACAGGAGGCAAGGCGTCTTAAAATCTGTCCATCGGCCTTGTCAAGAAAACCCCATTTAGAAATCTCAATACATTCTATAGAGTAAAGAAGGGTTGCTGGTATATTTACTTGATAGACAGTAAGAAGATGTAAGAAATTACGCCGGCCAACTGCTTTATAAAAGGCTAATAGCCCTTGCACTTGAGAGAAAACTTTACTAACATTATTTCGAATATGGTCTTGGGCACTGAGTGGGTGGGATAAAATATGCCCCAGAAAACAATACGTTTTTACTCGCTCTAACTTATGTTGACCCAAGAGCCAGGAGAAATGTATCTTTTACCAAACCTTTTCCCAAGAAAACAAACAACTTGAGATTTAGATACATTGATTTTCAGGTGGTGCTGCATAGTGTACTGATTTAAGGCAGCTAAACGCTAGTTTAAGCCTTTCGGAGTAAGATCAATCACAACTATATTGTCTGCATATAACAGACTAGAGATAGGTCGGCCTCCAATTTTGGGTGCAAAACCAACTGCATTCAATTGGAAATCCAGCAAATCACAAATATAGAGAGAGAAAAGCAATGGAGCCAAAAGACCGCCTTGCTTCAAACCATCTTTTGTAGGTAGCAAACTCATAAGACATGCCCTGCTCTCCTCCTAAAAGAACTTTACACCAGGTGGAAGCGTGCAGAGCAATAATTAAACATAACAAATTTGTCGGAACACCCATCTTGTGCAGTTTCTTCCATAGAATCTTCCTATTTACCCTATCAAAGGGCGTTGAAAAATCTATAAAGCAGCATATACAACTCCACCCCTGAGCTGAACATATTTTTCATTGATAGTTTGCAATGTAAGAATACTGTCCAAAGTATTGTGTTCCTTTCTAAAGTCTTGCTGCTCCAGTGGGAGTAACGCATTCTCCTCAACCCAGGAAGTTAGGTGTATTAGTATGCTTTCTGCAAAGATCTTACCAGTTGCGTCCATCAGCACAATTTGGCGATAATTTATAGGGAGGGTTTTGTCTCCATTTTTATAAAGGGGGAATATGATACTCCCTTTCCAAGACTCTGGAATTTTACCTTATAAATAACAGGTGTGGAATACCAGGTGAAGAATTTTTGCCCAGAGCTGAGGTTCTTGTTTAATTACTGCCATCGGGACCTCATCAGGGCCCATAGCTTCAGATGCCCGCATTGACCTTATGAATCCCTCGATTTCAGATTCAGAGTGGGGATCAAAACTGTTCATTTCTACTATATTACTTAAACACAGGACCACTCCCCTTGGATTCATATCCAGATTTTCCACATAAAGAGAGAGTATAAATTCCTTCCAGTCTGTTTCAGCTAACGGCGGAGCGATAGAGGGCTTACGATTACCACACCCATCAGATATAATAGACCAAAACATTTGAGAATTTTTGGATACTGTGGCTTCCCTCAATGCGACCCACTTCTGGTCCTCCTCCGTCTTCCTTATACTTCTCTTCATATGCGCTCTTCTTCTTTTTAAGAGGGAAATTTTCCTGTTCCTGTCCCTCAACACCCCATCCTGTGTTTTACTGACCAATTTATTGATCTCTCTATTCAATAATAGTACCAATAACTTTACTTTCACTTCGAGTGATACATGTCATGAGTTTGGTAAAATAAAGGATTCCTACTCCAAGCAGGGATAGATCTCGCCGAGCCTTCAAGGACGTTTTTAACGTATAAGATTTTAGCCGGAGTCCAATAAATTCTGCCCATTTTTCCATTAAAACTGATATCCTTGCCCTTTAAATTCCACAACTCAATTGAAGGTAACAGAACTTTTTGCGACAGATTAAGGGGGTGATTCTAACCCCGGCGGTCGGCGGAGAGGCGGCGGTCGGACCGCGAACAGACCGGCGGTCCAAAAAATGGCATTCTGACCGCGGCGGTCACCGCCGCGATCGACCGCCACTTTCCCACTCCGACCGCCACGGCGGTCATGACCGACGGGCTGGAGTTTGCGCACTCCGGCCCGGCGGTCGACCCAAGACCGCCAACCGCATCATGACCCTGCTTACCGCCGCGGTTTTTGGCGGTCGGGAACCGCCATGCGAACCATGGCGGTAGGCACTATCGGGGCCAGGGAATTCCATCCCTGGCACTGATAGGGGTCTCCCCCACCCCCCACTACCCCCCACGAGTCCCCCCCCCACACCCTCCACCCCCTGCCACCCCCCAGAGATGTTACAAACCCCCTGCCCCCCACCCCGACATGCACATACACGCACCCCGACATGCACGCACCCCCAACATGCACATATGCACACCCCCTACACACACACATACACAACGGGGGCACATACCCGCACACATACATGCCAACATGCGCACCCGCCGAACTACACACATTGCCCATAGGCACAGCAGCACCCCCCGCCCGCATGCACGCACTCACACACCCCCTCTACACACCCCCATGCACGCACACATCACACAACACCCCCCCACCCCCTCCCCTCACGGACGATCAACTTACCTTGCGTTGGTCCTCCGGGAGGCGACGGGAGCCATAGGGACGTGACCGCCAACAGAAGACCGCCAACAGAAGACCGCCACACAGAAATGTGGGTCGTAATTCTGTGGGCGGTGTTCTGATGGCGTGGCGGTGGAGGTTGACCAGTCTCCACTTTCCCGCCGACCGCCAGTGTGGCTGCTGGCGGTTTTCCGGCGGAACGCTCCCAGCGGTCGGAATACGCGCCGCGGCATACCGCCGCGGTCGGCGGTCTTTACCGCGGCGGTAACTCGGCGGTCTTGCGAAAAGACCGCCAAGGTCAGAATCACCCCCTAAGGCTCTTATGGTCACTATACTGTGAATCAATAATTATCATATCCTCCACCAATCGGGCGATATCATAAGAAGCCATCATATAATCAATAATAGAATTACTTTTTAAGGATTTATGGGTGAAGGCTGCAGGGGAATCAGAGCGAAAATGCCCGTCTAAGATGATACAACTAAGATTCCTCAGTCCTTTCAATAAGATCCACCCCCTTTATCTGTCTTAATTCTAGGGGGAAATAGAATGAGAGGGATATTCATTGCATTCTCTCTCTCCAGATCACAAAAAATGGAAAAAGTTTGATTAGAGATCTTGCAATTTAGATCTCCCATGATTAATACCTCGTCTGCACTCTCCTTTGAATTAAAGCAGACAGCGGAGATATGATCAAGCATTTGTGATAAAATTAAATCATAATCCTTTTCTGGAGGGATATGGCATTTACTATTAGTAATGAAAATTTCCTACCACTCTCCGACCTTAAACACACTCTCACAGTTTGAAAAAAGTTTGAAGAAACTGACAAAGACACAAAATCTCATTTATAATTGTTGCTTAACAACATAGCAACACCCTCTTTTGCATGCCCTTTCGGAGAGGACTGGGCCTTTTCAACAGAGAACAAAGTACCCGGGACAATGGAAATCCGAAACCCTTCAAGTTTCTTGGATGCTAATTAAATCAGCCTTCCAAGACCGGATCATATCTAATTTTTCCAGGTGATTCCCCAGTTCCGCAGTGTTCCAAGAGACTACTGTAAGATTATGGTTAGAAACCATGGCATACCGGTTCGCCCGAGTGCTATTTAAAATTCCCACCAGCCAACTCCAATTTTCCTGAAGGGGGCCTGAATAGAGGAGGGGGGCTTCTTCCATACATTTCACCACTCTTTCAGGGTGACAGGGAAACTTTCACTTTGCCCGGAGCGGAGGAAGAGAGATCCAACACTTGACAGGAGGGAGTATCGAACCCAAGAGGAACAGGGGGAGGTTGCTAAAATTTACAGAGCATTACTTCGCCCTATACTGGGAACATGTCTATGCCTCTATGTAGTAATTGCTCACAATTATCCAAAATCAAATTCACTACAACTTTAGAGGTAAACCAGACTTTAGACGATAACTCGCCTTCCCTCTGCTCTAGGGATACACAAACAATATCCCAACTGTCAATTTGCTTTAACTCCTCAATATCAGCAAAACAAGAGATTAGAAAGGAACAATTTAAAACTAAATCCTGATCAAGTGGACCAGAAAATTCCAGACAGTCCAGCCACAGTCCCTACTGGTGGCTTCCCCGCCCTTATTACAATTAAAGACTATGGTGGTCATTACAACCCTGGCGGACGGTGTTAAAGATGCGGTAATACCGCAAACAGTCAGACGGACAAAAAAAGGGAATTATGACCCTGGCGGAAACCGCCAACAAAGACAGCCACTTTAACACACCGCCCGCCACAGCGGTACAGACAAGCAGCGCGGCGGTCACCGCCAACAGACAGGCGGGAGACAATGTACCGCCCACAGTATCACAACAGGCCAATCCGCCACCTTTTCCGGGACGGATTCACTGTGGATAAAAACACGGCGGGAACAGCTTTTGCTATGGGAAAACGCTCACCTTCTACACATCCCACGAGGAACGACGACTCCATGAAGCCGTAACTCCAAATACTCCCTGCCCTTGTCTTTCTTCTCCTTCACGACCAACAGCGACATAGGCGCAGAAGATACCGGTGAGTACTGCACCTACGACACGGGGGAGGGGGGAGGCAAAAGTTAGGGGGACACCCACCAAACACCCCCACCCTCGCATAGTACAACATACACACCAATGCAGTCACAAAAAGAACAGTAACAAACCACAATCCCCCCGGAAGAATGCAAAGACAATGCGAATTTCGGGCAAACATTATAATGTGCCAATATACATGTCATACAAAAATATACAAATATATGTATTCCAAAATCACTCATATTTACATAAATAATCCGATAAGTATTGCAGATATGTACACAACAATGTCCGTGCACAAACAGTCCAAAAATGCATGGGCGAGGCCCACAATAGATACCAGACCAAAATCGGAGAGAACACTGCCGGGGCATCAGATAGAAACACTACAGGCACCTCAGGGGGAAGGAAGGGGGGGCACCTCAGCCAGATGAATGCAAAGCCAGATCTACGACGGGGCTCCATGCCCATTGATGTATCCTGGGGAGTGCAAAGCCACAGTCTCTCAAGTCTCTACAGTGGGTGGGTTGCCCACTGTGCCATCCTAGGGAGTGCAAAGCCACAGTCTCTCAAGTCTCTACAGTGGGTGGGTTGCCCACTGTGCCATCCTGGGGAGTGCAAAGCCACAGTCTCTCAAGTCGATACAGGTCCATACTGGTACTGGGGGTGACTGGTGCCCAGATTGGATGAGTCTCCCCGTGAAAGGTAGTGTCCTGTCACTGTCCCAGCTGCACATGTGATAAGGATGCCTGATGTGGTGGGCCATTCATTCCTACCCGGTGCATTGCCCTGTTCAACGGTGCTTTGCCATGGCGGTCTTTGCCCTGTTCAGCAATGCTTTGCCATGGCGGTCTCTGGACTGTTCAGCAGTGCTTTGCCATGGCGGTCTCTGGACTGTTCAGCGGTGCTTTGACATGGCGGTTCTGATACGGACATTGGTGTGTGGCATGACTATCTCCATACTGGACATTGATGTGTGGCATGTTGTTAGTTGTGGGGGAGGAGGTGGGGGTCCGCCGCCAGTCCGCTGTACCGCGATGTGGTGCCTGGATACCGTGGAACGTACCTTCCCCCGTAGGTCGTTCCACCTCTTCCTGATGTCCTCCCTATTTCTTGAGTGCTGTCCCACAGCGTTGACCCTGTCCACTATTCTTTGCCATAGCTCCATCTTCCTGGCTATGGATGTGTGCTGTACCTGTGAGCCAAAAAGCTGTGGCTCTACCCGGATGATTTCCTCCACCATGACCCTGAGCTCCTCCTCGGAGAAGCGGGGGTGTCTTTGGCGTGACATGGGGTGTTGTAGGTGATGTGTGGGGTGGTGTATGTGTTGATGAGTGTGGTGAGTGTAGTGGTATGTGGTGTTTTGTGCTTGGATGTTACGTGGATGATGGTGTTGTGTGCCTCTGTGTGATGGGGTTGTCTGTTCTGTGCTGTCTCTCTGGCCTTCTCTCTGAATTTTTGGTAGTAGGGATTTGTGGGTGATGTGGGTGTGTGTTTTATATTGTGTTGGGTGTGTGGGAGTGGTGTGTTTATGTGTATCCGGTGTGTGTATTTGTAATTGTCCAATGTGGCGGTGTTTTGGAGATATGTGTGTATTTTGAGCGCGGCGGTGTGTACCGCCAATGGAATACGGCGGTTGAAAGACCGCCGCGTGGATTCGTGGGTCGTAATGGCATGGGCGTGTTTCTGTTGGCGTGGAGGTGGAGGATGTGTTTCTGCCAGTTTCTCGCTGACCTTTGGTGTGGCGGTATTGTGTGGGTGTCTGAATTTCGGCGGATTCCGTGATGTGTGTCATAATAGCTGTGGCGGTCTACCGCGGCCGCAGCGGTGTATTGGCGGTCTTCTGCACGGCGGTAAGCGCCTTATACCGCCAATGTTGTAATGACCCCCTATATCCGATAATCCTGTAGGCACATTCTCATTACAATAAGGTTCAGCACATGGGTTTAAATATGAGACAATCTTCATTGAGTCAAGTGAGTTATCACATTGCCAACCCCTACCATGTTTTCCCCTGGGAGACGGTGATCCCACAGATCTCATATCCTTGAGCGACTTCTTCCTCTAGGCCAGATCATGCTCTTCCTGATCACATAGAGCCCCATCAAGGCCAATATTCTCAAACCTAACCTTTTCTGGGTTCTTTTTGAAATGCACAGTTTCCCCTTATTTCTCCCTTTTTTCCCTTTTCTCTTGCCACTTTTCTCCTCTGCAACCTCTTTTGGAGCCAAACTCATATTAGGATCTGCTGATAATGGGGCAGGAGGAATTTTGGGCAGATAATTGGGAAAAGGAGTCACTGAGAGATTTAACTCAGTTTTCACAGGTACAGAATCAGGTACGACTTGCGCCCTACTACTCGTAGATAGGGAACTAGAGAAAAGCTATGCCAAGGAATAAACAATACTTTCTTGCTTCAAGGGATCCTGTAAGGTTGAAGCTTTCAACAGAACCTGAGGCTTACCCACCTGAGTTCCCTGATCAAGAAAAGTAGGCTGAGTGCAAGAGGCTCTAATTGCCCAAGGAGCATTTGGGAACGCACATATGCTAGAGCCTTGACCCTCCAGATGTATAGATCTAACCTTTACAACCATAGATGTTTTCTCATCCGTATCTAATTGAAATTTTTTTGGTCTAACAAAACTTTCAATATAGAAGATAAAATGTCCTGGGTATGATCAGAATTATTTAAAGATTTTTCTAAAAGTGCCAATATTGAAGATAAAATTCTCTCTAGGCATTTAAAGGACTCTGAGAATATAGTATATTGATCTGGAGGACAACATGGTAGGTTCTCGGAGGACCCCAGAACTGGCGTCAAAGTGGGCAAAGCTGGTGAAAGATAAAACTCAGTGGGGGTACTACTGAACAACCTTAGGTCAGAAGGACTAATTTTAGGTCTATCCAGGAAAGGCGTAGACAGACAATAATCGGATAAGTTCCCTACAACAGCGGCGCCATGTGATTCTACATCAATATCTGGGAGGGTGAAGTCTCCTCCTCCAAGGGTGCTAACCCCATTCTCTGAAGGTACAATGTAGTTCATAGAGGCCCTTCCCAGAGAACTCTTATTCTCTCCCCAAGTGGAAGCACAGTTAGCCACTGGTTCATTTTCTTTATTGATGTTCAAGTCTTTAGATGAGTCTTTTTGAAGAAACGGTAGGATAATACTGATGCTTTTTAAACTTAGATGATGGGCACCCATATTTCTTAGGGGGTTGGACGTGGTCCTGCTCCTTCGCAAACGGTTAGCGGTCATCCTTGCGGTGGACAAGATTCCCACACTCTTAATTAGCACCAATACCAACATGTATCACAGGAGAGCACCTGAGAAGTACTCGCAAAGGAATAAAAGGAAAAAAGGAGGAGAGGCTACCACAGCCTGGCCCCAGTTCCAGGAACTCCCAGGGTGTCCAAACTGGCTTTTGAGATCGCAAAGATACCACAGCCCCTCCTCAAGGGGTGCTCTTGCAGCGGAAACCACTTCTCTGGAACTATCCCCTATTGCACCTCCTACCAACAGCCTCCTGCCTCCTACAGACCTGTCCAGGCAGGGGGGAGGAAGAACCAAGCAAAAGAAGCAAGTAAAATGAAATAGAATTTAAACGTCTCACGGCTTACTTGTTCTGCCTCTGGCACTGGGAGGAATGAAATCTTACGCCCACGCTTTCCGACACTTCATGTGCCGCTATTGTCCGAGACCAGGTTCGGGTCCTAGGGGGCTACAGAGATCAGACCAGATCACCAAAAGTTCCAAGCCTCCTCCTTGCTCCTCGCTCCTTACTCCTTGCTGAGACAGCCAGAATACGCCATCGCCACAGGTGAGACCAAAACCTCTAGGGCGGCCTCTAAGCAGTCGGGGAGTGAAACACCAGATCCCAGATGTTAGGCAGAGCGATTCGGGCTGACCAGATTGAACCGAGCATGTAAATCCAGATATGTTGGTCCAGGCATCAGGTGCAGCACAGACCGTGTTGTCCCCGCCGGGAGAAACCCCCCCCCCACTCAAACGGGACCACAGTCGCGACCTTGAAATGGCCAGGGGTGGCCTTGGGGGCAAGGGAGCGGGGCAGAAGGCAGACCCAAAGTTAGGAGCAAGCAAGCAGGCGAACGAGCGCCAGACCAGGCGCCGCGCGCGGCACAGCAACAACACCCACTCCACCTCACTCGGCGACTCTTTCCTTCCTTTCAAATTCAGGGTTCACTGTCAACCCACTCCACTATATTCGTTTTCTCATTTTTTTCAAGTCCTTGCCTCTGTCGGGGATGGGACTCCAAGTGTAGAAATGCAGTGCCTACAGAGTCGCCCAGCTCCAAGTGCTGCAGCCTCTCCAACTGCCGGAGACCCAGGCCAAGGTGCTGCGTTGCGCTGAGCGGTGCTGGGTGGGACTACACCATCCACTGAGAGCCACCGCTACTTGGGCCACTTCTTAGGTCACTTCTTAGGCCTCTTGCCTGCCGCTCTCCCTTCTGCACTTTGGCTGGGGCCCACCACTACTTGAACCACTTCTTAGGCCTCTTGCCTGTCGCTCTCCCTTCCGCACTTCCGCACTCTTCCCAGCACACTCACCCGCTCCCACTGGAACCGGAGCTGGTGCAGCAAGGAAAGGCAGGAGCAGAGGACAGCAGGTCAAAAGATGAAGTCGGCTGGACAGGACCGGGCAGGGCGGGAAGGCAAGAGGAGCAGAGCCTGTAAGCAATCAAGCAGCCCCCGCACTGGTGTTCACCACGGTCTTCTCCATGCCCGCATCCGACTTCGTTATTCCGTTATGCGTCACACGTCACTCCGTCTCTGGTAGTCCGCACCTCCACTGATTCATATGGGAGTGTGTTGCGTATCAGTGGTTGGCACTCTGTGGTGCTTTATTTACTCCAAAGCTGGTCCGGAGTACATATGAGCGGTTTGTCAATAATTCCACAGTAAAAGATTTAAATATGTATTTTGCAAATTGCAATTGTACTTTGTGAATTGCAACTGTCTTACTGTTATGGAGGTGTGTGCTTTATAGAATGTTCCTCTCTAAACCCTTCCTTCAATTTCCTTTAACACCATCTATTTTGCAAGAATTATACCACATTTTCCAACCACTTTCACTTCTCTCTTCCGCATTCACTACTAAAAATTATACTTAATTGAGTGGAGTTCTCTGCCACCAAGATTGAGGTTTCCGTTTAGAAACGTTAAGAGCGATGGAGGTCTCTGGCCGCATGTTTGTGAAATGCATTTTGGGGTGCATGAAGTAGTACTTTACATACACCAAAATAAGATTTGTGAACCAGTTTCAACCTCTCAATGTGCAGGTGGGTTAGTATGAGTGTTCACGTTCCATACAAGCATCTATCTGTTGGCCTGTGTGCATCAATAAATGAATCCCTGTTACTCTGTGTGCATGGGTGACTGGTGGACTGTGGGTTCCAGTGTGTCTGGTGCTGCGTGTGCAACAATGGATGTATGTGTGTCTCTGTCTACATGGATGACTGTTGCGTTCTCTGTCCATATGTACAAAGATTTGGGATCGGTGTCAATGTGCGGATTGTACTGTTTTATGTTGTTATCACAGGAGTGGCTCTGAAGCAATGTGGATGGATGCTATATGTCTTTGTGTGCATGAACTATGCAGAAACAAAACCTACTGCCTGTGTTAAAGCTTTTTAATGAAGTGTTTGGCTATGTTAAATCAAGAAAAACACAACTCTCAAAGCTTTCCAGAGCAATTCCTAGGAACTCGTTGTGCATGCTATTATTAAGAAGCAGGTGAGCCCAGCACACAAAAGATACAAACTAAAACAACACTCTAATTCTACATATCAATCAGGATGATCCCAGCACCAGTCTTTGATTCACTGATTAATTGCTATTCAGAAGGTAATAGTTTTCTTTTGAAACACGTTCTTAGTTAGCCACATCAAAAAACAACGCATTAGTCCGCTCAGTATTCCCAGATTTTTCCTTCTCTTTTATTCATCTTCTTCTTCTTTGAAATATTATTATTCTTCCCCCATAGCCAACATGTTTTGTCCTATTCTTAGATTTCTTCAGGGCTACAAAATATAATAACAAGTATTTACAATTTAACCACCCCTAAAATAATTTGATAAAATGTAAAACCTGAAAAGTTTAACTGAGTACTACAGGTAAAACACTACTGTATGTAATCCTTTCGGATATCATATCACATTTCGTGTGGCTTTAATACACTTCTCATCAGCAAGTTGCAATGAATGCATTTCATATACATAGTTTGAGGTTCCATATGGACATACATCACCCTATCATGCGAGCAAACCTTACACAATACAAAACGCATTAATCAGTATGGCAAACAAATAATGTATTTGAAATCACATAATAGCATACAGTCACCACAATTCCTAAGTCCCAATATAACTCTTCATCTTATTTTATGTAGATAAACCAAGAACAAGGACAAGGGTCATAATAATTCACATCTTGTATCACATTTAATCCCCAACATCATGCCATCATACCATCCATTTGCGAGCCCCCCACCAAATGTCACACCACATATACATTCAATTGCCAGGGTGTGGAACAGATCAGGTGCCATAATAAATCTAGTTATGTGTCATTCAATCACATTATCATGTTCTCATAAGAACCTTCTCAGGGCCATGGTCATTTTATGTTATATTATTACACCAATGTCAGGGTGTCATATCCCAATATATTCAACCATTCAGGGTACAAGGCAAATGCTCTTCTATTCTTCCAGATACCTAACCTGATAATCATTTTAGCCACCATAATTTCAGCAAATATGAATCAATAAATCACAACCCACCTGTGTGTACATCATCCATGCATAACACATTTATGTAACTGTACAACGTGGTATATTGTTTGCTATGGTACTCAAATGTAGATTCATGTGGTGTTGTCCTTCATCTCTACAGTTATCTGTACATAAGCCTTAGTCTTGTTAGACAGTTTTATCAGACCTGGACTTGTGGTTAGGTCCTGTAAAGACCAAAGACAAACCCCTTTATTAAGTGTAGGTAGGTAACATAAGCGGAACTACAAGAGCTTGTCCTCATATAATGCACCCATTTTTAATAGCTCACCAACATGCCTCGTGACAGTATCTAACATGCCCTCAACTGTATGCAAGTGACCGCGTACCCCATATACAACTGTCCAAGACAAAAGGCAAATTCTATTCTATAAACACACCTTGCCACCAAATCATTAGAAGGTACACAGTACACAATCCCACCTCTGTTTCTGGAATATTTCAAACCCGGAACAAATACAAGCTTTAAAATTACTACAAATAACTACATTTCTCATCAGGTTACCTGAATCAGCAAACGGTCTTCATACAAAGCACCTTGTCCCCAAACCTGCAAACATCACATGGTTTGAAAATCTCACATGTGTATCCCGAACATATCCTATTTGAAATCAGCAAAAGATTTAAAAACACCACATGCAACACTTTGAATGTGCAAGAAACTATACATCTCAGAATCACATTCCTATCACCCCTCTTACCTTGTGGGTATAGGACATCCAACCTCAATAGTACTACAGACTCCCCAGAATTCCCAGAGGACATAGCCGACCATCGCGGCTGCTTTTAAACCTCCTGCTAATCAGTCGCACCTGCTACATCATAATATGCATTCGACTAACGTCCTGTACACCATAGCGGTCACCTTAAAATTATCCTCATACTCTCCATATTCAATATTGCTCCACATAAATCAAAGAACAAAACACAAAATCTACAATAAGTGGCCACTTCCTCCTTTAGTCCTATTCAACATCAGATCCCATATCTGACAGGGACTTACAACATTTTCAATGCCATAGCTACTATCACATGGTTGTCCATTTCTCATAATACAAAGTTATCCAGTACAAGCAGAGCTTTACAGTTGGATCAAAAACAAACAATAACTAACACTCAAAGATGTAAGAACAGGGGGAATGAGGAGGTTATTTTTTATTAAACAGTATAACGCTTACAGCATGCATGTTTATGACATCCTGAGAAGGAACTACCACATATTAGACTCTGTTGCTTTACCTGATGGTGTGATACCAAGGGGACTGAATGTTGTGTACCACAGGGGGAAAACACTGAAAAGATTGTTGTGTCCCATTATGTACAAGGGTTCTGAAATGATGGGCCCGGAAGATAGTGAAATCCTGGAAAGTCGAATGGCTTTTACACAGGTGGAGCTTGTAATGTTTGCTGATTTGGCCCTAATAAGATCACTAAGTTCTGTTATAACACTGAAAATGATTATGAGATTTCCACATTGATTAATTGCAACACCACACATACAGTCTATGTATTGGGTTGTGCATGTGGCAGATTATCTGTGGGTAGTAGAATTCACCCTCTCTAAACTAGAATTTAGGAACATGTAATGAGAAGTATGCAATTTCTACTCACATACAAGAAATCTATCCTGAAGATATGGATACTTGGTTTCTTGCTTTGGAACATATTATGAAAAATTAAAGAGGGGGACATAGGGAAGTTTCCTTGCGTCTAGCTGAATCGCGATGAATGTGTAGATTGAGAACAGTGCAGATGGGGCTCAATTGTGATAGTGAATTTCATAATTTTTTATGAGCCTTGTAAATCCTGTCAAATTTAGAATCTGGCACTGGATAATTGTGCATTATGAGAAATGGACAACCGTGTGATAGTAGCTATGGCACTATGAATTTTGTAAGTCCCTGTCAGGTCTGGGATCTGATGGTAAATAGCATTGTTTTATGAAAAATGGGCAACCATGCTATACTAGCCAGGAGATTATGACAGAGAACGAAAGGTTGTTGTGACCATGTGACGGGAACAATAATGCATTGAAGGATCACAAAGGGATATGAGGAACCATATTTAGATAAGAACTGGATCCGTTGAATGGAGAAAAGTGGTTGTCGCCAACCTCAGTATGCCCCCTACAGTGGTTAGTGGCATCAGGGACGAAAGTAGCATTTCACTTAAAAAGTGATATTATGGGTCATTAGGATGGATAGTGGCATCGGAGGAGAAAGGAGAAAATATCTGATACATTGTGATATCATGGGACTACAATGGAATAAGAGGATTCACGGATTTAAGAAGGAACTGGCCTCATATCTGAGGATTTACAGTTTAGGTTTGCTAGAGAGTGTGTGCATAATTTTCAAGATGGTTGCCATGATGAATAAGATGTTTTTATGCATGTGCCAAAGTGATGCCTGTGGTATTTTTAAATCTTGTGTCGGTTCCGGATAGGATAGGTTCAGGATACACATGTGGGATTTTCAAACCATATGATGTTTGGGGGCTTGGGGACAATGTGCTTTGTACGAAGGCTGTGTGCTGATTCGGGTAACCTGATGAGAAATGCAGTTATTTGGGGTAATTTTGCAGTTTATATTTGTTCAGAGTTTGAAATATTCCGGAAATGGAGATGTGATTGTGTACTGTGTACCTTCTGATGATTCAGGGGCAAGGTGTGTTTATAGAAAGAATTTGCCTGTTGTCTTGGACGTGGTCATTTGCATACAGTTGGGGGCATGTTGGATACTGTCAAGAGGCATGCCGGTGAGCTGAGTATCAAGAGTGGGTGAACTATATGAGGACGAGCTATCGAGTTCCGCTTATGTTACCTGCCTACCTTTAATAAAGGGTTTTGTCTTTGGTCTTTTCAGGACCTAACCATGGTCCAGGTCTGATTAACATGTTTGAGGAGACTAAGGCTTATGGACCAATAATTGCGGAGCCGAAGGACAGCATCACATTGAATCTACATATGAGTACCATAGGACAAAATATACTGCATTGTACAGGTACGTAAAAGTGTTACGCATGGATGATGTACACACAGTAGGGTTGTGAATTATTGCTTCATATTTGCTGAAATTATGATGGTGAGAATGATCATCAAGTTAAATATCTGGAAGAATAGAAGAGCATTTGCCTTGTACCCTGAATGGTTGAATATATTGGGATATGACTCCCTGTGATTGGTATAATAATGGAACATAAAATGGCCATGGGCCTGAGAAGGTTCTTATGAGAACATGATGATGTGATTGAATCATATACAAAAGTAGAATTAATATGGCTCCTGATCTGTTCCACACCTGGGCAAATTAATGTATATGAGGTGTGACATTTGGTGTGGGGGCTCACAAATGGATGGTATGATGGCATGATGTTGGGGATAAAATGTTATAAAGATATGGATTATTATGACTCATGACCTTGTTCTTCTTTTATGGTATAAAATAAGGTGAAGAGTTATATTGGGACAAAGGAATTGTGGTGACTGTATGCTATTATGTGATGGCAAATACATGATTTGTTTGCCATACTGATTAATATGTTATGAATTTTGGAAAGTTTGCTCAGATCATGATAGGTTGATATATGTCCATATGGAACCTCAAACTTTGTACATGAAACATATTCTTTGTACTAGTGCCACATGAAAGTTGATATGATATCCAAAAGGATTATGTAGTGTTTTACCTGTAGTACTCAGTTACATTTTCAGGTTTTAAATGTAATCAAATGATTTTAGGGGTAGGGTTAATTGTAAATATTTGTTATCATATTTTGTAGCCCTGAACAAGTCCAAGAATGGGACGAACTGTGTTGGCTCTGGGGGAGGAATGGTAATGTTTTAAAGAAGAAGAGTATGAATAAAAGAAAAGAAAAATTGTGCGAATACAGAATGGACTAATGAGTTGTTTTTTTATGTGGCTAATTGAGAACGTGCTTCAAATGAAAAAGATTTCCTTATGAATATTAATTATTCAGTAAATTAAAGAGTGGCACTGGGATTATCCTGATTTATATGTATAAGAGCTAGCTTGTCCTGTGTGGGAGGTGAGGAGGACTGGCCTTCTGATTCTGTGCACCAAGAATCTGAGATATTGCTTCACCAGGATAAGTGCAACGTATTGTGCCTCAGTATTTCTGTAAATCATGTGTTGTAACACTGAAATTCTAGTACCCTAAATCCAAAAGGAAATAACAATACAATAAAAGGCTATATTAAAAGGAGCAAATAACACAAGGGCAACGTAAAGCTAGGGATATATTACTTTTAAGTCTGGTGAGAGTGACTGTCATCCCAGGAAAACACTCAATAACACAGAAGCATACATAAAATGCATAAACATTAGGAAAATGGGTTTTGAACAGCCCATTTTAGCCATTGGCTATTGTGATTCAGCTGGCTTTAGGCACTGGCTAAAAGGGCTATCCATCATCTTTAGTATCAGCCCACAGTACTTTGCAGATGTGAAAATCCCAAAAATAATCTCTCTTTTGAATCTGGCACACATGCGCACATAGGCTGTGGGGGCATGGCTTGGCCAGTAAGATTGAGGGTGTGCAAGCTTCAGATTTCCCAACAATCACGCTGGCCTATCTTGCGAAAATACATTATTAGAAGCTGGACATGGGGGTGAGGTGCTTAAAAGGCTGTGGAAAGAGTGCGCAGTGTTAATTGTTTAGGAATGTTTGAAACAGTTTCAAACTAAACATGTTTTAAGGCAGAGAAGAGAGAGAGCGTTTGTGTTTTTGTCAGAGTGGGTATGGAAAAATCCAGAGTGAAATCTAACCGACGCCTCACCATACCCAACTGAAAGCATCTGTACCCAATCATTTACTACAGCTTACATTTTTAGGGAGGTGTAACACCCCAAACACCGCCCACAAAGCTACGCCCCTGATTGGCTTCCTCACTGCCTCTGCCTTCCCCACTAGCTAATATGTTGCTCTGTGCTGATCTCGTGCTTTCCCCTGCCCTCTTTGTTACTCCCCCAAACATCCCTAGCCCACGTCATGTTCTTTTGTTTTTACTTCTTCTGTGCAAGGGCCCGGCAGCTGCAAAATGCTAAAGAGCCACTCATTGCACTTTTCGCACTCCTGTTGACGGTATCTTTGTAATTTTAGTTTACCATTTTTCAATACCTATCATCCATGATCAAAATGTAAAATTAAACAAAAGACAAAATGGCTGCTAGTGCGTCACAACATATGAGTCCCTTAAGAGCCCCAATAGCAACCATTTGTAAGTCTTCAATCATAGTTTGACTATTGGAAGCAGGCCACATAAAAGTCCTAAAAAATTAGTTGGAGGACGAATTATTATATGTAATAATGATGTTGCACTGCAAAAAGTGACGTTACAGGAATTAACACCACATCTCAATAACATTCCTCATCACGCAAAAGGGATAAGCCTACTTTACAGTCAAACTTGAAATATTGTAAGTATTAGCATGGAAATATATGTATACAATGTGTGCATTCATATCTAAGCCAATCATACAAATAAATTAACTTTCTGTTTGAAGATAAAGCTGGAATTATTTAAGATAATAAGTGAGTTAAAGCATAACCCATGCATTTATCAACATTTAAATATTTGCTTAGATGCTTGATATACAAATAACATTGATGAATTCAAAAACTGATTAGGAAACTACACACTCTTAATGTTATCAAGCATATTTAGAGCTAATGAAGTTCATAACATGGATTATTTATGACACAAAGCTAATTATTTGGGACACATTAAATATGTGACATGGTGCATGAGGTTTGTAATCTGAAGTGGTCCCCTGAACCATACTTGCTTTACAAAATCAAAAGGATGCAGTCAAACAAAAGGACATTTATGAACTCTGTTTGACGTTTTATAAGTCACATATCTGATGTCCATATGTAAATGTATAACCAAGAAATAGCTGAAAAGGGAAACCATTTTTTAAACAGAGATGCAGTACTTTGTAATAACACTTTAAAATGTTTTACACAATACAATGTGTTGGGAGCATTCTTTTGAAAGAATTACCCACTTGGGGTATGGCTTGCCTTCAGAGGAATATGGTGGCACCTAAGTAATGCCACATGGGACGACACATGAAGAGGCAATATGGTAGAGGTCTCTCCGGTAGAGAGAGGCTCCACATGTCAGCATAGTCCTATGCAGCACAGCACTAATTAGTGAATTTCTCACATCTCAGGGGAAGCATGCTCCATTTTTAACATAAAAAAGAATAGATGATGGACAAAATGTTGAGTCTGGGTCCAAACTGGTGTAGCGTGGTAGTAAAAAAACAATAGATTAAACTCAGACCTTTGTGACTGGGGGTGAATGTTTGCATTGTTCAGCATTCTGTCCATCATCTGTTCTTTTTGATTTTGTCACCCTAAGTGGGAAGGGTATGCCCAGACGTGGGTTCTGTGCTCACTCTGCCACTGGACTCAAACTAGCCTGACTGATGAGGGGTGATACTCTAAAACAGATCCCAGGATGCTTGTTTCCAGTTCCAAAGAGGACCTGGCCTGGTAGTTCGGGCTGGCCTGTTCCCATGGGGAGCAGGGTCAAGACTGATTTGCATATGGCTGGGTCCAAACTGGGATGGCGTGGTGGGCAAAAAAATGATGGATTAATCCCAGATCTTTGGAAGGTGAATGTTTGCATTGTTCAGCATTCTGTCCATCATCTGTTCTTTTTGCTTTTGTCACCCTAAGTGGAAAGGGTATGCCCAGACGTGGGTCCTGTGCACCAGTGGATTCAGTTAGCCTGGCTGATGAGGGGTGATACTGGTCCCAAAATGCTTGTTTCCGGTCCAAGCAAGATCTGGCCTGGCAGTTTGGGCTGGACTGTTCTCATGGGGAGCAGGCTCAAGACTGATTTCCATATGGCTTGGTCCCAATTGGGGTGGCATAGTGGGCAACAAAACAATGGATTTAACTCAAATCTTTGTGACTGGGGGTGCATGTTTGTATTGCTCAGCATTCCGTCTATCATCTGTTTCCATTTTAAGCAGCGGAAGTGTGCTCCCTTGCCATCTTAAATAAGCAGCATGACGCTGGTGAACACAGATGCACCTTGAGCATTTTCTAGTCATATTTTTTACTTTAATTACATTTCAGGTCAACCTACTTTGCTTTCCTCCCTGCTCCTTTTTCATGGGATACTTTCTGTGGACAAAACACTAAACTCTGTTGTCTGCTACTGAAATGATATTTCTTGAATGAATATAATTTCGCTGTTGAACATATGAAGATATATAACAATTTACTTTTGCTGCAGAACTTTTCTCTTCAACTCGCTCATATACTTCAGTACTCCTTAGACTTTCCAATGTTTTCCACCATTTTCTCTAGGTTCATTCAAGAGGCAAGACTCCCTCTATATTTTAATTGCCAGTCATAACGACCTCACATTTGAGACTTATAAATTACAACCTCTTTTACATTAGGAGCGCATATTATTTCTATGAATACCTTACAAAATTGAGCGTGTGTATGGGTAGACTGAAAAAACTGAAACCAACTCTTAAAAGCTCATCCCGTAGATATATTAGGAACTCCTCTGCATCAACACAGACTTACATAATGGAAGATTTGTGTCCCCCTATACATAAAGGTAGTACTTCTTCCTCCTCCTCTTCCTCAAACACAGCTCCTATGTCACTTTCTGCAGGGAAGATGTAAACTAAAAGACTTAAGAAAGAGCCACTCTGCCCTACACAGTCTCTTCCCTCTGTCCCAGTGGAACTCCTGTTGGAAGAGATTATGGTCTTATGTCCTTACAGGGAGGAGACAAATGCTAAACTACAAAATCATAGGGACATATGGTCTCATATGGAAGAAAGACTCTCTACAGCTGAACAGAGAATTACAACTTTTAATGAAACCTCTCTCACAGTAACTGTTCTTCAAACACATGTCTCTGTTTTACAAAAACAAGTCGAAGACCTTGAAAACTTTAACAGAATAAACAATCCTTGGATCTATGGTCTTCCTGAGGGTACAGAGGGCACAGACTCTTGCATGTTTAAGTCACTCCTTCCTAGATTGTTAGGTCTACCGGATGGACCTTTATTAATATTCAAGGAGCCCATATGCTGGATCATCATCCTGCAGCTGCCTCTACTTCCAAAACTCCTATTATTTTCTTCTTGGAATAAACAGACCTACTTAAAGTCATTTCTGAATGCAGCCAGATGATACACATTTCGTGGTTAGGTTATCATATTTATTTCTCCCATGACTATGCCAAAAGTACTGCAGATAGACGCAACAACTTCTTGAGCAAGCGACCGATGCTTCCCTCTTTTTGACCCACTTTTTTGGTTATTTCATCATTGCCTCTTTAAAGTGACCGACAGGAACAAAACAACAACAGATGAGTATGAGGATCTGGGTGTACTATATCATGTGGCTGGGCAGTCTTACAGTACACTCACAAATACCATCTTGGGTCCACTCAGGTACAATTACTTAACCTTAAGCTCAACCCTGGGTAGCTTTGGCTGCAAGCAGTAAGACTTAGCAAAGGGACAATGTGTAAAACCATTCAGCAGCACCAAACAACAAAATAAAAATGTCACACAACACAAAAGAAACAAGACACCAATTTATAAAAACAAAGCTTATTTTTATTATTATTAGAGACCTTAATCATTAAAATCCACCAGACATATTTCAGAAGCAATAAATACCTTTTAATCCAATCACAAATACGCATTTGCCGGCAAAACGTTTGGAAACTTTTGAAAAGTTTGAAACAGATAGTTCAACAACTCTGGCTCAAATTGGGTGACCAAGTCCTACAGGACAGAGGTCAAGGGGGCCAGAATGGACACTTTGGACAGTTACCTGACCACCAGAGCGTTTTTAAGGCAAGAGCCAAACTTTATAGGATTACCGCTATAGATGACAATGGAGTGGTCCTGATAAGGAGCGAAGCAGGCTTAAAGATGCTCCAGGATGCGCCTGATACTGTACAGTAAAGTCTGGTTGAGTTCTCTGTCCACAGGTGTACTAGGGCAACTCTGTCCATGGATCTCGGGGCCCCACATAGTAAACTTTGCAGGGTTCCAATGGCTGCCAGTATAGACCTCCCGCTTTTACAACACAGAGTCACTGTGCAAATGTTTGGTGGAGGCTGGTGTCCACATTCAGTGATGAATCTGGTCACAACCAACACTCATGAGTAGAGCACATATGGGTGCACCTTTTGACTACCTCCAAATTGTTCTTTGCCGTGCCTTTGCCGTGCCTGGCATTTGGTAGTGGCAAAACGTCTGCTGTGGCTACCAGAGATGCGACTTGGGCTCAAGTTTATGCCCGCAGTGCTGTTATGGGGGGGGGCAGCCAACTAACTCTTGAAGTCTGTGCTTCCCTGAAGCCAGGCATGCAGAACAGAGTCCAAATTCCGTTAGCCCAGAGTTCAGCAGGTGCATTCGCTCCAGTGTTGCAGCCTCTCTTTGTGCACTTCCAATGGGTGCAAAGTGGTTGTCTTCTCATCCTACTTCCAAGTCCAAGAGTTACTAAGGGTCAACGTGCCATAATTATTCCAGGAAAGTACCCCAAGGGGACTATGCAGTCATTAACCAATAGGCTTCTGGGTCTCTTCCTACCCAGGGACGAAGTCCATATGATGTGTGGCATCTGGCTATCCCAGAATGCAACATCCTTGTCCCTTTCAAGATGACACAATCCTTCCTCTGTCACAAGGAGCAAGTTAGCCCACCCTAGAGGTGTGGTTACCTGAGGGCAAAATGCCCACAGTAGAACCTGTTTGGGGGCGAGTTTCCCCCCTCTGGCCCTGTTTCTACGCTGCCTACAGGAACAAAGGGCATCCTAGTCAGGGATGCTGGGCTAGGCAGTCCATTAAAGGCAGCTTCCCCTTTGAAACTTTCCTCTGGGCTAACCCCAGAGTGGCCATCTGGGCAGAAGAGGTGACACATCGCTGCTGGACAAGCAGAGCACAGAGGGGCAACGTTCTAATATCTGCCCACAATTAATAGTGACAACAATTTCAAACTGGGGATCAGGTCACTTTTAATGCCATGATTAATTTTATCACTCACATGCCCAGTTTGGTAGTCCAATTCAAAAGGTAGCCGGGTGGCAATGCCATACTGTAGCCCTACATTAGCCAACAGGGCTACCAACTTTACCTATAGCAAAATGACAAATTGGAAAGGTTGCTAAGACATATCGTAAAACATATGCCTTACTTAGCAAAATATTGCTCCCTGCCATAGGACTGGATAAGCCTTTCTTAGGGGAGACATATGTATAATGTTAAGGGATAGGATGGCTTTGTATATCTCCTCCGCTCGTGTGAACGTGCTCGAAACTCACGTGTGTCTGAATTGGAGGCCAGGGCATTAAACCTGGAGCGCCAGAAAACGACCTCAGCGTCGGCCTCTAGCCTGAGACAACTCACCATTGTTAGAGAAGAAATCAAGCAACTAGTGCTAGAATCAGCGAAGCATATGTGGAGGGCCTCAGCCGCCCGAGTGTATGGCTGGGGGATAAGAATAGAAAACTTCTACATTGGCTGGCCACCCATCCTCTGGCTAATATAATTATACCTGAAATCATGGAGGACTCGGGTTCCCTTTCTAAAACTCCCATCGAAATTGCACAAAGCTTTGCCTCCTACTACGCACGCTTATACGCGGAGCACCCCCGACCCACAGTTGAAAGGGAGTCCCCCCTTCTAAACGATATAACTCTTCCCAGAGTTTCCCAAGCGGCTAGGAACAGGTTGGACGAGCCTATTAGCCTCGCGGAAATTGCCAACGCGATTACCAGTCTGGCCTCGGGCAAGACCCCAGGGCCGGATGGATTCCCAGCAGAATTATACAGTAAATGCGGTGATATTCTGGGCCCCCACCTGCTCAGTATGTACGAGGAAGCTGAGCGACGAGGTCGCTTCCCCTCTGAGATCGATCAGGCTACAATTGTAGTGATCCCCAAGACCCAACCCTCGTCGCAACACTGTTCAGCATATCAGCCCATCTCACTTCTAAACACCGAGATCAAGGTCCTGTCCTCAATCCTCGCCTCCCGACTGAGGGAGGTAAAGCCCACACTGGTGCATCCTGACCAATGTGGCTTCATGCCCACCCGCAGCACCAGGCACTGCATTAGATGACTACATTTGGCCTTGGCACACCACAAGATCCTGTCCCGTACCCCCTTGGCTCTGCTTTTACTCGATTTTGAAAAAGCTTTCGACATGGTAGATTGGTCCTACCTTGAGTTCGTGCTACAAAAAAATGGACTCGGACCTAAATTCCGAGGTCTGGTGAGGCTACTCTACTACAATCCGACGGCTCAGGTTCAGGTGAATGGGGTGGTCTCTGACCCCTTCTCCATTGGCCGTGGCACACGACAGGGATGCCCACTATCCCCTCTACTCTTCGCACTAATAATAGAGCCCTTGGCGATGCTACTGCGAGAGGACCCCCTGATTGAGGGCTGGTCTTGGCCTGCTTGCCCAGAGGATCGTGTGGCATTATACGCAGATGATGTCCTACTGTACATCTCTAACCCAGCCAAGAATGGCCCCCGCACTCTACAGATTCTGGGCCTCTTTGCGGAGGCCTTGGGGCTGGTCCTAAACCCCAGCAAGTCCTTACTGGTCCCGCTCCACCACTCCAGAGACTGTGTGGACTGGCAACAAAACATTCTGGTGCGGAGGAACAGTTTTAAATACTTGGGTATACACGTTTCACTACTCCCTGAACTAGCATGGGAAGTCAACATCACACCACTAACTAGAAGAATCAAAAACGACCTCCAGCGCTGGAGGACCTTCCCCCTCAACTTGCTTGGAAGAATAGCACTCTATAAGATGATGATCCTTCCCAGGCTCCTTTACCTATTACAAAACTTCCCACATCCTATCCCCATGAAGTGGTTCAAGGAGATGGACTTATCAGCGTGCCAATTCATATGGAACGGCACCCGTCCCCGGCTGGAGCTCAAAACTTGCCATAGAGATGTCTACGACGGGGGGTTAGGCATGTCCAACATCCATTACTACTACCTTGCCATGCACCTGCTCGTGATTAATGACTGGATGGGGGGTGGATGGACAGACCTGGCGTTTCGGCCAGAGCTCCAGACGCTGAGCTACCCTCGGATCTTTGATGCCCTGTACGGGGGCCCGATTTCCCGGGAGGTCCCAGATGTGACCAGGGTGATTTTCCTGGGATGGCGGGCGGCCCAGAAGGTGTCGAGGTGGTGGGGACGCGGCAGACCCCGCTATGGTACGGGAGACACTTGGTGGAGGTGGTGGGTCTGGAGGGATTCCAGAAATGGGACAACATAGGTATTTCCACATTGGGCGACGTTTGGGACGGGTCGCACTTTCGATCCTTTGAGGACCTCCAGAAACTCTTTTCACTAAACAAGACACAATTTCACAAATATCTCCAGCTCCGCCACGCCCTACTAGTACACGTCCAAGCTGGGGATAACATACCTGAGTACAGCCCTATGGAGGCTAAGGCACTGATGGGGAACCTGGGCAAGGGAGGTGTTTCCCAGATATATCGCACCTTGGTGGCCAATACTGCTTGTTCCCTGGAGGGGCTTCGCCAGAAGTGGGAGGGATGGATGGGCTCTATGGGAGACGGGGACTGGGAGGAGGCGCTGATGGCCCCACGAACCTTAACAATGGCTTCTCACTTCCGCTTGAAACAGACCTACTACCTCCACACAGCTTACCTTACACCCACCACACTGCACAGAGCGGGTCTACCACATGATATGGGCTTGCCCAGTCATAGCGGCCTACTGGAGGGCGGTTATCCGGGAAATCTCCGGGGTCTTGCAGGAAGACATCGAGACTGCGCCAAGGCCTTCCTTGCTGGGGGTCATGGGAGATATTGGGTTGAGGAGACCGGACCGAATCTTCCTTGGGGTGGCATGCCTAGTGGCCAAAAGAGATATTGCAGCTGACTGGAAAGCCAGAGGTGCACCAGCTTTGACTAAATGGCGGCGAGGGGTGGACTGGTGTGCACAACATGAAAAACTTGTGTATGAAGCCAGAGGTTGCCCGAACAAATATAACAGGGTTTGGGGGAAATGGGAGTCAGCTGTGTGAATCCTCCCTACATCACCGAACAACATTACACCGGGGAGGGTTGGCGAGGGCCCCCCTAACCGGTGAGAGTCACTCATGGGGTTACTCTAACAAAACAGCGCACAACTCTTGTTCTAGTGTGTTGTCTGGGACATTGGGGTTGACCGCCCGTTAGGTGCCCGTTGGCACCCAGTTACATGTATGTATGCATCAATGTTTTAATTCTATGCAAATCAATAAAAAAATTATTTATCAAAAAAAAATCTTACCCCTCAATAAATGTACTTTTAAACAAGATTTTTTATCTTCCAACTTTAAGTAGAATACACAACAAATTAAATATATTGGATTCTATACACATGATAACCTTATTAACTAGTTGTTGGCATCCTTTACATGTGGGGTTATCTTGATACTATCAAGATGATGTTAGTACCCATCACCTTTTATATCATCTCCCAATTCCATGAAATGCCCCTTTTAAATCCTTTAAAAAAATCAATTCCATCCTTTCATCTTTCCTGTGTAACAATAAAAATCCCTATATGTCCCTGCAAAAACTAAAGCATCCCAAGTCTGATTTGGTATGAGTTTTCTAGACTTCTTAAACTATCACAAATCTGTTCTTCCGAAACAATCTGTGTATTGGATCTTAGATTCTTCAAATTATTGTCCATTGTGGGTTGATCTAGAGCACAACTTTCGATCACCTTTTTCATTTCATGAATAGTTGACATTCACACGAAAACCGCACGAGCTCTCCACTCCCATTTTTAAACATGCTTGCGAGTTATTGGAACCCATATTATCATACAACCCCAAGGATCTCCAAACTTTTCTCCATTCGACTATTTGGCACAATAACTTTATACACATTCATATAAGACCTATTTGTTGGGAAACATGGAGGAAAAGAGGGTTACTATGGGTCAATCAACTTTTAGTTCATGATTCCCTTATCTCCTTTGTACAAGCCCAAAGTCATCGGATTCCAACTTAATTTCAAAATAAGTTTTGACTTTTACTGTCACGACTCACGTGCTGCTTACGCCTGGAATCCGCAGATCGAGTGGCGTGGGTCTTGAGTGTTCGGCTTTGGCCCACAAAGGGGCGACTCTTTCTAGTAGCCACGGTGCTGTAGGCAATGGTAACGCCAAGAACAGACCGTGCCCTTCAGAAAATAGCGCCAGAGGGAAAAAAAACCTAAAAAGGGGAAAAACCTCCAAACAGTAGATTCCTGAAACAAGAACAAAAACCAGGAATCAAATAGAAGCAAAAATGCAGGTAAACACGAAATTTGACAAGATTCAGAACCGAAGGCAAAGAATCAGGAGCGAAGACACAATCAGAACAGAAAGTGTTGCAGCGCAAGGAAGGGAAGAAACAGAGCCCTTAAATACCAAGAAACAGGAAATGACCAACAGGAAGTAAAAAGACACCATCTTAGATAGGGAAAAGTACATAGAACAGAATAGAGTAGGAACCATAGAGAATAGGGAACAAGGAATGCTGGGAAGAAAAAGGTAACATGGGAAGGGGGAAAAAACATAAAGAAAGTACAACAAAATGCCCCAAAGAAGAAGAAAAGAAAAGAAGAAAAAAGAACAGGTAAGGAGGGTTCAGGGGGCACCGGAGACGCAAGGAAAAGCAGAGCGTGGCCCCAAGCAAACTCTGGGGCCTCGTGAGGTGCACAGAAGGCTTGGGGCGCGCCGCGTCCTGAGGACGCGCTGTGCGGCGCAAGCTGAATGCTCGGCTCGCACCGCGTGGTGTGGCGCGACAGTAGGTCCCCCCCCTGAAGGCCCGGGTTTGAAGGGAAACAAACGGTGAAAACGAGAAATCAGAAGAGGTGCGTGAACAGAAGATGCATCTTCCCAAGAGCATTCACTAAGAGGATATCCCTTCCAGTGAATCAAATACTGAAGACGTCTGTGAAAAAGGCGAGAGTCACAAATTTCCTGAACCTCATATTCAGGTACATCATTCACCAACACAGGAGGAGGACAAGGAAACTGACGAGAGAAAGGGTCAGGTACATAAGGTTTGAGCTGGGACACATGAAAGACCGGATGAATCTTCCAAGTATGAGGCAAGCGAAGACGGACAGTGACAGGATTGATCAACTGAAGAATACGGAAAGGCCCGTAATAGCGAGGTGTGAACTTATTAAGAGAAAGGCGTGAGGGCAAGAATTTGGAGGAAAGCCAGACTTTATCTCGAGGGTGGTAATCTGGAGTTGGTCCACGTTTCTTATCTGCGATCTTCTTCATATATCTCTTGGTGTTCAATAAATTAGATCTAATTAGCCTGTGGATTTGCAGGAGACGTTTGGAAAAAGAAGTAATCGCAGGCAGAGGAGAGATAGATAGAGGAGAAGTAGGAAAAGAGGTAGGATGATAACCATAGGAACAGAAAAAAGGAGTGACCTTGGAGGCACTGTGGACAGTATTGTTGTAGGAAAATTCAGCAATAGGGAGATAAGTGTTCCAGTTGCTTTGGGTAGAATTACAAAAACAGCGAAGGTATTGCTCTAATCCTTGGTTCAGACGCTCGGTCTGTCCATTGGTCTGAGGATGGAAACCGGATGATAGTGCTGTATTGATATTAAGTGTCTTGCAAAAATATTTCCAAAACCGGGAAATATACTGAGGTCCTCTGTCAGATACAATGGTATGTGGACGTCCATGGAGACGGAAAATATGGTCGATAAAGATCTGGCTCAATTCTTGGGATGTAGGTAACTTTTTTAGGGCAGTGAAGTGAGCCATTTTAGTAAAGGAATCAACAGTGACCATGATAACCCGGTTTCCTGCTGATGGTGGAAGTGAACACATGAAGTCAGTAGAAATTGTATGCCATGGAGCTGGTGGAACAGGCAAAGGCTGTAATAATCCTGCAGGTCTGGTACGGGGAATCTTGACTTGAGCACATATGGGACAAGCCTGAACGTAACTTTCAACATCTGACTTCCAGGTAGGCCACCAGAAAGATCGTGAGAGAAGTTCTTGTGTGGCCTTGATGCCTCTATGACCAGCAACTGGCGAATCATGGCACATCTGTAATGCCTTGTCTCGAACTCTGTTAGTAGGGAGGAATAACAGATTCTGATGATAATAGTATCCTTCCTTCTTGCATAAAAAGGTTCTTAGTTTCTCTACTTCGCTGTTAGACAGGCTGGAGTACTCCAGTTGTACCTCCTCCAGAAAAAATTGAGCAACTCCAATGATCTTACTAGGTTCAAGCAGATACTGAGATGGGGAAGGAGTATAATCTGGATAACGGCGAGATAGAGCATCAGCCAGAATATTTTGGGATCCAGGAATATAGGTGATGTAAAAATCATACTGACTGAAGAAAAAGGCCCAACGGGCCTGGCGACTGTTCTGGCATACAAAATTACGTAGACATTGTAGATTACGGTGGTCTGTTCTCACCTCAAAAGGCTCCTTGGAACCCATCAGAAACTGTCTCCATTCTAGGCAGGCTGTTTTCAGAGCTAATAACTCCCTTTCTAGTACTGAGTAATGTTGTTCTGCTGTGGAGAGTATATGGGACAAATAGAAAACAGGATGTTCAAGACCATCATCCTCTTGTTGTTGGAGTAAGACAGCTCCAATAGCTCTTTCGGAAGCATCGGTAACTACAATAAATTGTTTGTTGGTATCTGGGTATCTTAAGATGGGGGCTTGAGTGAAAGCCTTCTTTAAATCTTGAAAAGCTGTTTCAGCCGCCGTAGTCCAGATAAACCCCTTCTTTAAATTTTCCTTCTTTAAAGTGTGAGTTATATGGCTGGTCTGTTTAGCAAAGTCTAGAATGAACTGCTGATAAAAGTTTGCTAATCCTAGGAAACATTGTGTTTCTTTAATAGAAGAGGGAGAAGGCCAATCGAGAATTGCTTGTACTTTTTCTTGGTCCATAGCTATGCCGGTGGGACTTAAATGATACCCCAGATATTTGACTTCCGTCTTATCGAACTCACACTTTTCGGGTTTACAGGATAGTTGATGTGCCCGGAGTCTTTGAAGGACTTGTTTCACATGGGAAGAATGGAGTTCGGGATGTCTGGAATAAATAAGGATATCGTCTAAGTAGATTACGACTGTCTGGTTCAAAAGATAAGAAAATACTGAGTCCATAAATCTTTGAAATATTGCGGGGGCATTCGTAAGACCAAACGGCATGACCCTGTACTCAAAATGACCAAATGGTGTCCTGAATGCTGTTTTCCACTCGTCTCCTTCCTTAATACGTAAGAGGTGGTAGGCTCCCCGAAGATCCAACTTGGTAAAACGTTGAGCCCCTCTGACTGCCTCCAGAATATCCTTGATGAGGGGCAAAGGATAACGATCCTTTATAGTTATCTTATTCAGGCCTCAAAAATCCAGGCAAGGACGAAGATCTTTTGTCTTCTTGGGTACAAAAAAGAGAGGAGCCCCTGCCGGGGAAGACGATGGAACAATAAGACCACTCTGTACATTTTCTTCCAGATACTCCTTTAGAACTTTCTTTTCAGGTTCCGTGAGGGAATACATCCTCCCAAAGGGAACAACAGTTCCAGGTTCCAAGGGAATAGCACAATCGTACTCTTGATGTGGAGGTAACACAGGTCTGGATGGTTTTTGGAACACATCTTGAAACTCTAAATAGTGTTCAGGGACTCCTTGGACTGTATTGATGGAATATTCCGTAGTACTTTTAATAGGTGTTAATCTGTTCGGTGACCAATATTTGTCGGAAGCAAAACAGTTCTCATGGCAAAACTGTGAGGACAAGGAAATAGTCCGGGTTACCCAGTTCACATACGGATTATGTCTTGTAAACCACGGAATTCCGAGAATGATGGTATGGTTGGGAGATGATATGAGATCGAAAGAGATGTGTTCTTGATGATTACCAAACTGTAAATTTAACATCAGGGTAGTTGTATCGACTGGACCAGAGGATATCAAGGATCCATCCACTGTGTGCACTTGTTCAGGAATGTCTTTAGGTTGTGTTGGAATCTGTTGATTAGTGGCCCAAGTCTTATCCATGTAAATACCACTAGCACCACAATCTAGTAATGCCATAGTCCTTTCTTGACGGCCATCAGGTAGTTGTAACATAACAGGTAACATGAACAAGTATGTCGTATTGTCATTAAATGAACTGATGGAAGGTATAGCCGATGATCCCGTCCCCTCCCTTCTTACAGAGGACGGGAAGTGGCGTTTCCCGAGGGTCTTGGTGGACGTACAGGGCAGGTACGAAGCATGTGACCAGCAGAACCACAGTATAGGCACAATCCTTTCTTACGTCTGTCTTCCCGCTCACTAGCGGAGAGCGGCCCTCGAGTAGTATCCACTTGCATGGGTTCCCCCTCTATGTCTCTAGCAGGAGGACGAGATTCCTCAGAACGAGGCAGATACACCCGTGAAGTGCTTGGCTGGGAAGACCCTCTACTCCTTCTCTTCTCCATTCGTCGCTCTTGAAGACGATACTCGATGGAAAGTGCTTGATCCATCAGGCCACGAAGATCTTCAACTCTGGTGGAATGTACTAATTCATCTTTTATTTCTTCTTTAAGTCCTCTGCGAAACAAAGTCACCAGGGTACGCTCCACCCAGGTGGTCTCTGCCGCTAGCTGACGAAAACGTGTAATATATTGAAGGACATCTTGGGAGCCTTGCTGGATGTCACATAAGGCTTCTTCCGCTGAGGCCTCCAATCCTGGACGACTAAATATTTTTTTGAAGCAAGTCACGAAAGCGGAATAGTCCGACAATACCGGATCGTTGGATGACACCATCGGGGTTGCCCAGGCCAAGGCAGGACCGGATAATGCACTGATAAGATATCCCACCTTTGTCCTGTCATGGGAGAATTGGGAAGGTCGGAAGGCGAAATACACCGTTAATGCAACAAGGAATTCACGCAGTTTAGTTGGTTCACCAGAGAAACGAGGAGTAGCAGCGGAGCTAGTCGGAACATCGCCACTGCGGAAGGCCAAAGCCTGTCGTAACGCAGCATTCTCATTACGTAATTGTTGCAGTTCCTGAGCCTGTTGCTGAATAGTTGTCAGAAGAGATTGATCAGGATCTGCAGCAGCCGCCACTGTATTATCCATGGTGTCAGAAGACGTCGGGATGGTTTGGCACTGCAATCTGTCACGACTCACGTGCTGCTTACGCCTGGAATCCGCAGATCGAGTGGCGTGGGTCTTGAGTGTTCGGCTTTGGCCCAGAAAGGGGCGACTCTTTCTAGTAGCCACGGTGCTGTAGGCAATGGTAACGCCAAGAACAGACCGTGCCCTTCAGAAAATAGCGCCAGAGGGAAAAAAACCCTAAAAAGGGGAAAAAACCTCCAAACAGTAGATTCCTGAAACAAGAACAAAAACCAGGAATCAAATAGAAGCAAAAATGCAGGAAAACACGAAATTTGACAAGATTCAGAACCGAAGGCAAAGAATCAGGAGCGAAGACACAATCAGAGCAGAAAGTGTTGCAGTGCAAGGAAGGGAAGAAACAGAGCCCTTAAATACGAAGAAACAGGAAATAACCAACAGGAAGTAAAAAGACACCATCTTAGATAGGGAAAAGTACATAGAACAGAATAGAGTAGGAACCATAGAGAATAGGGAACAAGGAATGCTGGGAAGAAAAAGGTAACATGGGAAGGGGGAAAAAACATAAAGAAAGTACAAAAAAATGCCCCAAAGAAGAAGAAAAAAGAACAGGTAAGGAGGGTTCAGGGGGCACCGGAGATGCAAGGAAAAGCAGAGCGAGGCACCAAGCAAACTCTGGGGCCTCGTGAGGTGCACAGAAGGCTTGGGCGCGCCGCTTTGCGGCGCGAGCTGAATGCTCGGCTCGCGCCACGTGGTGTGGCGCGACATTTACAGGATATCATCTTCAAAGCATATACACACTTTCATCTTTGCACTCCATCTACTACATCACCTACAACTCACCTCACTGATCTCCTATTTACACACCCAAGGCCTCCACCATTTACTTCATCTGAAATGTGTTTCTGAAACAGATATGGAATTATTTTGGCAATATGTTTTGAACACATACTGGCTCATATCTACATGGAGGAAGATACGGACAAAAATGAGACAATCCTCCTGAGAAGCAAACACAATGCAAACACTTTTTATATCGATAACAGTCTCTTAATATCTCCCTTATCTTTCCACAAAATTAATATGGATCTTCCTGACACATGTGAGGCATTCTCATTATAACGTGCTGATTTAAAGCATCCACTTTCCAACTGCCTTCTAATTTCTAATTTTTGGTTACAAGTTTGGAATCAGATTAATCTCATCTTTCACTCAAATGTACCCTTCTCTATTTGCAATGTTTTCTGAAGAAGTATATCGGATGATTGGATAGATGTTTCCATCAATGCGAAAATATCTTTTCAAATTTAGCAAATAAAAAAGTGGAAATATTTCACTCAATTATCATGAAAAATCATGTAAAATGTGGTGGTATTCAGTAAGCCATAATCATAGATTAGATACTACTTATATGCATCCTGTATCATTAATTTTAAACTGGAAAGCCTTGTGGACCCCAGTCACAAATTTTCTAGACAAATATGCAAAACCATCTCAACTAGAGAAGAAGTTCTCCAACCTTCATGACTTTCCACTTATGACAATATGACTTTCTTTTAATACGCATTGCACTGTATGTAGTGCTATTTTTTCTATGCATTCGTCATACCATTTGTGCTATGAACCATGCATAGACCTCCCCTTTTTCTTTCTTCCCTAAACAATTGTAACTTTTTTTGTGTAAAATGTGTTTATTGGGTTTTCACAAGAGATAGAGCCATTGTAATAGAATAGCAAAACAGTATGATTGTCCAAGGCATTGAACATGATTGTCCACCAATTCCAGACCATTAATTTCAGTAATAATTTGCTAACACAAAATAACAAAGAAAGATAATGTGTTTCAAACTATAATATTTTCATTTGTGGCATCTACTGAGAGTGTAGCCAGAATAATGCACTTGGTATCATTAAGGGTTGCCACCCATTTATGTGTCGGCTAGGCAGGGGAAGGGTGGATGCCAGGTGCTGTGCCTCCAGCATCAACGAGAGATGAGTGACAGGGGCTGGGCAGTGCAGGGCCACCGCTTGAGTCAACAGGTGGAAGCATGCATCCACACATGGTGCCATCCTCCCTCTCCAATGACTGTCTCTAAACAATTGTAACATATTTCAAATGTATTATTAATTAATGTATTTCTACTTTAGATTGTAAAGCATTGTTTGATTGTATCTTTATTGAAGTATAATAAACTTATTTACAAACTTTAAAAAAAAAAGTGAATTACCCACTTCTTGTATCTTTCCAACACTGGCAAAGTGGCAATTGTTTTAAGCCAATGAGTTAATAGGGTGCAGTTAAATGAACCTAAGATAGGCGCCTACTGAGCCATTCCCACAAATAAAGAGGCAATGCCAGTCCAGTGGGCAGAAAATGCCCTCAGGAGCTATCACAAGTGTATGTGATATCACATACTGTAATGCAAATGAGCAAATGCGGTGGGGGTGGGGTAGAGGGGGGCACCACAAATACTTCTCTGGCAAAGAGGGGCTGGGGGGACCCTCTAAAAATAGCGAGGATTTTCGTCCACCTTTGTTCACTCCCAACTTGTGCCCTGGTTGGAAGAAACTGAGCCAGCTGAGGCTTCACCAGTGGATGCTTTGTATGTCACCGTCTCTTTTGCTTTTCAGCAATAAATTCTCAATGTAGAAATTTGCTCTTGAAAAGCAAAAGAAAAATGGTCTGGATGCACAGAGACATTTGTGCATTTTTCAGGAGGGCCAACATGCATGGCAGTAAAATCAGTGTGGTTGTGGCCCTGCAGCAAATGGGGCGATGTACGTAACCCGCTGACCCTCCAGACTGGCACCCCCAAATCCTGAACCATCCTTTCTCCAATGAGAAGACGCATGAAGCACCATCCACCCATTGCATCCCCCATAATGGTCTGGCTCACTGTAGACCTAAGGATTTGTGCTCCTGGCTGCAATGAGGCCCACCCAGGCTGACTTGCAAACAGCGGCCTAGCTGCACCACTATCCTTTCAATCCCATGTGGAGGGGCACCACCCACACACATATTCCAAATGAGGAGGAGCAGTACTACCTTTGACACAGTATGCCATCAAATCTTAATAGGAAGTTGGATCTTGGAGGAAGAAATTCTCTGCTACTGTGATTCGGTAACTACTTCTCTGACACATTTTTCCAGATTATACTACTTCCTTACACATCTTCAGTCAGACACTGTACTTTTGGAGTCCCTTAAAGGTCGATTCTTTCTTTCTTACTTTTTAATTTATAGATGATGCTGCTGGTCCATCTTATGGGATCATGTGGCTTTGCCCTTTATATGTATTTGCAATGGCACTCAGATAGTCATAAAAATCTCTGGTAATACTCAGATGGCAGCAAACCAACTTTTTGATTGCCTCACTAAAGTTAATTGATGGAAAAGCCATAACCATCTAAAACTGAATGGAGATAAAACGGAAATACTCAATCCATTTACCCATCTCTGTTTTGGGAACGAAATTTCTGACCTTGATCTTTACGTCAGAAAACAGTACCAGTCTGAGCAGTGAAGAATTTGAGAGTAAAAATAGACTCCGCTTTAACTTTAGCCACTCAAATCAATGCAGTGGTTAAATTGAGTTTTTCCCAACTTCTTTTTTTTTTTAAAGCGGTTCGTACTTACTGAAAGTCATGTCAACTGGCTTGTATGGCATGGCAGCAAAGAAAGACCTCCACTTCTGTCTGTCTTGGGCAAGTTTCTGTATGGTGGCCCAGCTGTGGTTCAGGTCTTCATTTGTTTCCATAGTTCTCCTTCAGGTGTTCATTGACATGTCTCTCTTCAGTTTCCCTTCTAGGTTCTGTGCGTAGATTTCAGTCCTTGTTCTGCCAACTTCACCTCTCAAGGGCACAGGGACTGCATGGGGCAACACTTGATAGGGCAATAGTCTCAGCAGAGACCTGCACTTTGCACAGACAGTGACAGGCTGTGGGGATCACCAATTTGGAACTCCAGTGATTACCAGCTCTTTGCGGTACAGCAGCGACCATCCTTGACACTCAACCTGTTTCTCATCCTGGCAGCCTTCTACTTGTGGCCTTTGCCAGTGTGAATGGCCGTGTTGTGCCAAGCTTCAGAAGGTAACACTTCAGTGGGGCAAACCTGGTCCCTGTATCTCACCCATACTCCATTGCGGTCAACCAGAAATTGTGACTTCCCTTCTGTCTACTGCGACTGCTTCAGGGGGACTAACCTGATCCCTGTATCTCACCCATACTCCATTGCGGGCGGCCGGAACTTGTGTCTTATCCCCTGTCTAGGGTTACCAGATAATTGTGAGTTGCGCTTTGTGCTTTTTGGTTGATATGTTTACAACTTAAAAAATTCATAGCTCTGTTTCTACTGATTGGATTTCTGATGTTCTGATGTCATTTTATTTATTAAAATGTATTCAATTGTTCTAAATTGGTTTTGGAATTTTTTTTTGTTGTGTTTTCTCTTTGTTACTGTTTGATTGCTGCATAAATACATTACACATTTCCTCCAAGTTAAGCCTGACTGCTTTGTGCCAAGCTACCAGGGGGTTAAGCATAAGTTAATTTACTGACTTTTTGTAGTTCACCCTGGCAAGGATTGTGTATAATATTTGAGTGGAGATTCCACCTCTCTCAACTAATAACCCAATGTCTTACAAGTACCACATTTGAATTAAAAACAAAACAATTCCTAAATTCTTGCGAAATAGAAAATGTAACAAAGTACACAAATCAAAGTTCCTCTTTCCAGGCCCAAAGCTTCCCTTTTACTACATATAATTCACCCCTAAGGTAGGCCCCAGGCATCCTGGTAGGCAGGGTGCAGTGCATTTAAAATGTAGGACATGTACTGGTGTGTTCCACATGTCCCGATAGTGAAATACTGCTAAATTTGTTTTTTACTATTGTAAGGCCAATCTCTCACATAGGTTAACATGGGGTTTGCTTTGAAATATATTTTAAGTGTAATTTACCATTGTGAGCAGATACAGATCTGGAGTTTGGGTTCTCTGAACTCATAATTTAAAAATAAATATTTTGGTAAAGTTGTTTTTTAGATTGTAAGTTTGAAAATGCCACTTTTAGAAAGTGGGCATTTTCTTACTTAATCCTTCTCTGCCTGTCTGCTGCAAAACACATCTTGGTCAGAGTGACAGTTGGGCTGTTTGTGAATTCACTCTAGACCGTCACACAAAGGGAGCTGATGTGTGTCCTGCATATCCCGATGGGTCTTACTGGGCTGGAGTGGAGGGAAGAGCTGATACTTGCACCTGAATAGAGCTGTGCCTATCCTTACACAAAGCAGTCTCCAATGCCGTGGAGTGTGTCTGCGGCCAGGGCAGAAAAGGCAGGGTCTTCTGCACTACAAAGACTTTTCTTTGAAGTTTGCCTACTTCAAAGGCATAAATGAGAATAAGGATTGGACTGCTGACCCACAACTTTAGAACACATCTGGATCAAGAGGAGACTCTGCCAAGGAGAAGAGCTGAGGAGATGTGAGGAGGAGTACTGCCTCTTTGCTGTTTGTGCTTTGCTGGGTTGGCCTGCAGTTGCTGCTTCTGCCTTAAAGAGGATAAAGACCGGACTTTGCTGTGTATCCTGCTCATGAAGATTCTCCAAGAGCTTGGACTGAGCGTGCCTCCTGTTAAGTCTCAGGGACATCAAAGACTTCACCTGCCTGCCTCTGGGTTCTCTTGCTAAGGACCCTGACTCACCAGGTGGTGCCCACTGTAGTTACTGGGCAGTTGGGAGTAAAAGGTGGCCTAAAAACAAGAAGAACGAGGCATATAGACTCTGGACGACAGAACCGGCACTGCTGCCCGACTCTGCGCTGCTGCCTGCATCCAAAGCCATGGTCCCTGCTGAAGTGCAACGACCACGACCGATGCCGCAGACCAGGCACCACTGGCCCGAAGACGCCACAGCGCCTCTGAAGTCCCTCTATATTGTGAGTCCTGAGTGCTGTGTCACCAATGTCCGTAACACCCGACTCCACCACAGCGCATATGGCCCCGTGATGTGACGGCGACCTCGAGATGTCCTGACCAACCGGATTCATCGACCCCCGTCGTGTCGTAAGGAACTGAAACCTCGCCACCAATGCCACATCTACTCTCCTGAAACCATAAGGAACCAATGCCTAACTTCCCCTGCTTTGCAGTAAGGAACCAATGCTTCCCTTCCCTCAAGGTAGCAGAAAGGAACTGACACTGCACCGGCTTCAGCTGTGCCTCAGCTCCCCGACTCTGTGCAACGTCTTTGTTTTCCTCGTTTCTAAGGTACGGTTCCTGGGGGTCCATGCAACTCGGTGACCAGCAACGCAATCCCTCGCAAGTGATACTGGACTGTTGGGAATGACTCGTCAATGATGCTGTGATAGCCCCAGTTGGATATATTGGGGGTCATTATGACCCCGGCGTTCAGTGGAAATATGGCATTAAGTACCGCCAACAGGCTGGCAGTACGTACCACCATATTATGACATTGGCGTGTTGGCTGAAGCCAACCCGCCAATGTACGACTCCGACTGCCATGGCGATGACAGCCGCCGGGCTGGAGATATATATCTCCAGCCTGGTGGCCATCCCTGTTCCACCTGCGGGATAATGACCCCGCCTACCGGCATGATTTTCGTGGCTTCCTTACCGCCACGTAAACCATGGCAGCAGGAATTCCATGTCACTGATAGGGTTCTCCCCCTCCCCCTCCCTCTCCAGTTACATCCCCCACCCCCCTGCCTCTCCAATACCCCCATCCCCCAAACATTCACGCCCCTTCACACACACGCATACACACACATACACACACACATACACACACACACATTCCCACATACACGCATGCATACTTCCACTCACACGCACACACTTTCAAACATGCACACACACGCATTCACAAATCATAACATACACGCACTCACACCTTCATACATGCACACTCGCATCCAACACGCAACACATACCCGCATACACACACGTTCAAACATACACACACCCCCCACACACAACACCCCACCCACTTACCTGTGTGCAGGTGATCCTCTGGAAGGAGACAGGACAGGGCGCTGCTGCCAGCAGCAGCGTCTGCCAGCAAACACCACCAGGCTCTATACTTTCTCATAATATGGCTGGCGGCGGCCTACTGGCGTGGCGCTGCCTTACCGCCATTCGCCAGCATGGCCACAGTCAGATTTCCACCTTCCTTCTGGCGGAAATCCGGCTGTGGTCATATTACAGCAGACGGCTGGTAGCCGCGGCGATGGTCTTTTGGCGGCCGTCGCCGCAGTGGTAGCTGTTTTTACCGCCTGTATCATAATGAGGGTCATTGTGTTTCTAAGCGCTTTATTGGGATTTAATATTTAAAAATTCATATTTCTGCTTCTGTATGTTGGATTATTATTTTTTTTTTTTTTGTTTTACTTAGAGAAATACTGGCTTTTATGGTGTCCTTTTATAGTGTTTTCACTGTGTTACTGTGTGTGGGTACAAATACTCTCTAAAAAAAAGCCTGACTGCTTGTGCCAAGTTACGAAGGGCGTGAGCAGGGGTTATCTTAGGAGTGTGACTCCCTTACACCAACTGTGAGGGTCCAAACTTAGACAGGGTGTAAACTGACTGCAAACTAGAGACCCATTTCTAACAACAAGGAAGAAAATTTTGCTAAATTCTGCATTATGTAAAAAATGCCTTTGCATTTATCATTCTTTGCAGGAGCGACTTTTTTAGCTGCTAGTTTTTGATTTTGTGTGCTTTAGTGCCAAGATGCCAATACTGGGTGTACGCATGCACAAACCCAAACATACCTTGCTTGGGCACACAACCTGTACAGCCACTCTCTGGACCTGTGTATTGATCTTGCTCGATCTTAAGGAGGCGTTTGATTTGCTCAGCTGGCACTTCCTTGAGCAGGTCCTATGTAGAGAACTTTGACAATGCTCCTTTGCTTATATACAAGTGTTCCCCTGCTTACATACAAGTGTTGTATAGCACCCACTGGGCTCATGTTTGAATGAACAAGAGTCTTATCTGCTCCCTTCCAAATCTGGAGAGGCATGTGACATGGTGATTCCCAAACATCTTTGCTGTTCACTGTGGCTTTGGAACCACTATTGGAATGGATCGGACTAAGCTTTGGTGCAGGGATTCCATTGCATGGGGAATAGAAGATTCTGTCTAACTTTACACACAGGCAGACTGATAGAAATTCTGGAATTATATAGTGATGACACCAGTTTCACAGTGAACTCAAATAAGTGGTTATTCTGTTTGGGGAAGTAGGGTCATTAGCCAAAAACACTTAATATAGGAATTTAACCCAGAAAGGCACTGCCAAATATCTGAGATGCAGGTCAAAACATGTCCACAATGTGTTGGGAACTGAATCCTGCCCCTGAAAAGGGATTTGCATGGCTGGGGAACGCTTCCTCTCATAATCACTAGCAGAACAGCCATCTTTAAAATGATTGCACTCAAAAAGACGATTTATACAATCCAGAATTACTCTTTTAAAATCCCTGAAACATTTTTTAAAATCTGTTCATGTCCTGGTATGCAACTATCTTTGAGCAGACAAACGACCTAAATAGCATTTGACAAATGCATTCATTCGACCTACATTCGACCTACAGCAGACAACTGGGGATGCCTGAAATATGACACTATTACTGAGCATTGCAGCAGACCACTGTCAGTCACTTGCTTTTCTGAAATGGGGATGAAATGGGGATGACCCGGCCTACAGACTGGAACTTGATCTGTTTGAGGGCCCGGGTCTATGCTTGTTGTACAACTCAGAGATCCCCTGATGCTACTTATTGTGACTAGAGTTGCACTTAGATGGTGGTGTCGAGCTCTGCGGTGGATAGTTTGGAACTGCACATGCACAAGCAAGACTTCACTTTGGGAAAGCATGTGGTTCTCCAACACTTTGCACTTGGCCTGCCTTCAGGCTTGTAACTTAATAGGGATATCAAAGCTTGGATATGGAAGGAGACCTCGGAAAATCATTCAATGAGTTAAAGACAGGGGCGGCTCCTTCGCAATGGTGAAGGAGCGTAGCCCCCTGGCTAAGCCAGGAGCTGAAATACAAAACAATATTTCTTTTTTGTTTTATCTTTCAACTGCTGGCTGGGCCACGGGAGGTGGGGGAAGGAGAGAGTTCACCTACTAGAAATGGGGTCTCTAGTTGGCAGAGGTATACATCTTTGTCCAAATAGGGAGCACAATCCTAGTCAGGGCAATTCACACACAATCCAAATTATCCTGTGCCAACCCTCCGGTAGCTTGGCACTGAGGAGCGGGACTTAACGTAGAAGGGAATTGGTAAAGTATTTGTGCAATAAATCATACAGTAACACAGTGAAAACACCACAAAACACACCACACAGGTTTAGAAAAATATGATATTTATCTGATTAAATAAATTAAGGTAAAAACGATAAAGATTCAATAGGCACAAGTTGAGATATCACGTTTGCAAGAGTGAAAAGAGTCTTAAATCTTAGAAATCAACAGCTGTCTCTTGGTTTCACAAAGTACCTGATTTGCGTCAAAGATTTCATGCACAGAAGAGGAGATGCGTGGAAAAATAGGGTGCGCGTTGGAATTTCTGGCGCCACACAGACAATGCGTTGTTTCTTTCCATGCTGCAAGGGGCTTTGCGTCGATTTCCAGCACACAGTCTTGGTCCCGCACTGTGATGCAAGTTTCTCTTTGACACCCAGGGATGATGTGTGAAAATCTGGGTAAAGTTACTAGCGTTGTGTCACTCTGGTAGGCAGTGCGTCGAATTTTCTGTTGCATGGCAGGCGCTGCATCGATTCTTCACTCGGGAAGTCCGACTGCATCGTTCCCATGCAGCTGTGCATCGATCTGGTAGGGCTATTGTTGTATTCTAGAACAGACATGGTTCTAGAATTGTGGGAGATTGGAGAGGTACTGGCAGACGCAGTGGCGGTTGGAGAGGAGATGGAGTGCGCTCTCACTGCGCCGGTCAGTAGGCCCTGTTTAAGGTGTTGGGCGGATGGCTGGGCCGTATTACGTGTAACCTGCATCTACTAAATAAAGAAGCTTTAGAAGAAGTTGCCGCTTACCCTTGGTTCATTCCTCATTGCAACACTGGCGACGAAGGTGGGGAATGGCAGTTTTTCGGCCCATCATCCTCAACGTTTGGCATCTGCTCCTGATGGCAGTTTGGCACTTTTCATTTCCTCCGGCGGTGAGGTGAAGTCTGTTTTAATTTTCATTCACACTTCTCTCAGTGTGACGCTCGCGCACCACTGTGTTGTTTTTTTTTAAGTGGTGCACGAGGGAGTCTCGCTGATGCGTGCAACAGCGCACCCTGTGCTTGTTGCTATATTTACATAGCAACGGAGACCTCACACCTCATGTCTTTCAGACGTTTGCCGTTCTATACTTGTTGCTATGTTTACATAGTAACGGAGACTTCGTACCTGGGAAACACGTCGTTCTAGACACCTGCCACTTTGTTTTCTGTACTTCTAGACAAAACAGCGCTTACTTTCCAATGGAGGCCTTGTGTGATACTAACGCACGTCAAGAAAGACGATCTTTCATCCAGCTGAAGTTTTTTTTTTTTTCTCCTTCAACGCTGATGTGCACAGCTTGCTGATTTTTGTGTGTACATTTCGGACATTATTTGCTCTACTACGCTGATGTACCGGCTCTGTTCAATAACGTGCAATCTTTGGTCCTTCGTTCGCTGATGTGCACAGCATATTTGTGTGTACATTTCGGACAATATTATTTGTTCTACTACGCTGATGTATACAGCCCTGTTCAAGAACATGCACAATCTTTGATCCTTCTTTCGCTGATGTGCACAGCATAATTGCGCAACTTTTATATACACTCTTTTCATATATTATTTTAATTGCATGTTACTTCCTATTGGTTATTAAGTTGTACAGCCTTGTGTGCAGTGAGCCCTTTTAGTTGTGAAAATGCAAAATGTAACAGCACCTTCATTTTTTCTGTCTTCTCCGGGTGAACAGCCTATCAAATGGGCAAATTGGAAGAGAGTATTTGAGCGGTGTGCTAAAGTATGCAGCACATCGTTAAGAGAAGTATTTGATCATCTTCCTGATATCCCTGACAGTGAAGCAATAGACCTTAATGAATTTGAAATTTGCATACGTAAATTGGACATTCACTATCTTTCTAAAGTGAGCACTAACTTGGAACGTTATTATTTTGGGAAAAGATTGCAAAGGGAGGGTGAATCAGTTGAGGACTGTGTGACAGATCTCAGGCGGCTTTCTTCTTCATGCACATTTGCTTCGCTCACTGATGAGAGAATAAGGGTTGTAACATTGAGAAGGTTCGGGAGGAGTTGTGGCTTAGAGATGAACCCTCTCTCGATGATGTTCAGACAGTTGCAAAAAGAATTGAGCACACGTTAAAATGTGTGGATGTTATTAAAAAGGATTCCCATAGTGTAGACTCCTCTGGTGTGGTTTGTGCTGTTACGGAAAATAACAAGAAAGTCTTCAATGCAAAAAATAAAATGTCTTATTCTTCATCTACTGTGAGAGAGAAAAGGTGTTTTTGGTGTGACAAACAGGGACATTTTGCTAATGATAAGAAATGTCCAGCTCTCAGAGCAGTATGTACGTTTTGCAAGAAACAAGGACATTTCTTTTCTGTCTGCAGGTTACAAAAGGCTAAATTAAGCATCTATGATGTTCACACTGATGTTGATGAAGGTCTGGTGTCAAAAGATTTTGATTGTGGCCACATTGTTCTTCAGGTGGGTAGGAATAGAGGCCCCTTGACTTTATTTTAGTGGAAGGAATGGAGACACAAGTTTTGTTTGATTCTGGGGCTAAAATTACCATTGTTGCCAATTATTTTTTCTCTCTTTGTCTTAAAGGTAATGTCACTCTTCCTAAACCTGACATCAGACCATGTGCTTATGGAGGTGAAGTAATTCATTTACATGGGTACTTCATAGGTCTAATCGAAGACAAAGGCCGTTTTACGTCTGGTAAGATTTATGTGTCTAAAAAGGGGGACAGTATCATAAGCTGGTGGCATCAAAAGGACCTTGGAGTTATGTTGGATCCTAATAGTGATGATCCCATTATATTGAAAGACATTTCTTATGTTGAGTCTGTGTCACATCAGGTTTCTGACACTGATTTCAATTTAAAACAAGTCTTGTCTCAAGAGTTTCCGTCTGTTTTCAGAAATTAGTTTGGTTGCTTAAAAAAGTATCGCCATAACATCAAGCTTGTTCCAGGTTCAATTCCTTTCTGCAGCAAGGTTAGAGATGTCCCGGTTAATGTCAGGGAAGAAATGTTAAGTGAATTGAATAGGCTCAAGTCATAAGGCATCATTGAGGAGGTTGAAAGCACTGCTTGGTTGGCCCTAGTTACGGCCAGGAAGTCCAATGGTTCACTCAGGTTATGTGTTGAACACAGACATGTGAACAAATGTGTGGTGGTAGATAGGTATCCCTTACCTAATATTGGCCAATTACTCATGATGATAGGGGATGCTAAGGTGTTTAGCACTATCGATCTGGCTTCAGCATATCATCAAATGCAACTTAATGAAGATTCTATGGATCTCACGGCCTTCATAACACCATTTGGCACATTTAGGTATACCAGACTTCCGTTTGTATTAATCTCGGCGGCTTCTGTATTTCAGAGTGTCATGGAGAGGATCCTGAGAGGTTTAGAGGGGGTTTGTGTATACCAGGATGATATCCTTGTATATGGGAAAGCTCATGCTGAACATGTTACTAGAGTCAGACAAGTGTTAAGGAGAGTAAGTGATCACAATTTAACAGTCACATTGGAAAAGTGCAAGTTTGGTACTAAGACTATTGACTACTTAGGCCACACCATAACAGGTGAGGGTGTTGCCCCCAAAGCTCATCTTGTTAATACAATTCAGGCGATGGTGTCTCCTTCCACAAAAGAAGAGCTCATGAGGTTTTTGGGAATGGTTGAATATTACCATAAATTTGTCAAGAATTTTGCTGAGATCACCTATAATATGAGAGGCCTTTTAAGGAAAGGAGTGGACTTCGTATGGAGTGAGGTGTGTGAAAAGGAGTTTCATTTAATCAAGGCGAAGTTATCTTTGGCTCCCTGTCTCAGGAATTTTGATCCCAAAATAAATTCTATTGTCACAACGGATGCCAGTCTTGAAGGGTTGGGAGCTGTATTACAGCAGAGTGGATGTGGGCCTCAGAATACCTTCATGTTTTTATTGAGGAGTCTCAAAGGTGCTGAGAGCAAATATCCGGTGATTGAGAGAGAAGCGCTGGCTGTACATTAGGCCATCAAGAAGCTAAAAAATTTGTTGTGGGGATCCACTTTCATTGTGAGAACTGACCATAAACCTTTGTGTGAGGTTTTCAATAAGAAGGGTGTGGATTCCATATCCTCTAGAATTTCCAGGTGGGTGGTTGATCTCCAAGAGTTCAATTTTGAAGTGAAATACATTCCTGGGGTTGAGAATGTGATAGCAGACACCTTATCCAGATTAGTTTCTGAGAACACCTCAGTTTCTTTGGATGATGGAGTGTATGAGGAAGGAGATTTAGTTTGCGAGATAAATCAAGCAGTGATTTCAGAGGAGAGATGGCACCATGAATTGAAAGATGATTCTACTCTACAGGGTGTAATTAATCTCATCATATGTGGATGGAAACACATGCAGCAAGGTGGAGACCTCTGCAAAGATATTTGGTTTATTAAAGACCAGTTAGCAACCAGAGATGGGTTGCTGTTACGGGGTACTAGATTGGTACCCCCAAGCAAACTAAGAAAAGAGCTACTGGACTTAGCTCATGAGGGGCACTCTGGCATCTCTAAGATGAAAGAGAGATTGCGATCTAGTTACTGGTGGCCTGGTATGGATATCCAAGTTGAACGTCTGGTGAGGGAATGTGTACAATGTGCAGAAAGTGAGAAGAGTATGAAACCGAGAGTCCAACCCATGTTGTTGAGAAATTGTCCTGAAAAGCCTTGAGCGATATTACTTTGAACATACTGGGTCCTGTACATGGAAGTGGTCAGGAAATGTACATCATTGTTGTAATTGATATATTTTCTCGTTGGCCAAAAATTTATTTCTCTAGAGGTATTGAGACTCAATGTGTGATAAGCTTTCTCAAGGATTTATTTCTAAGGGAGGGCTTACCTGAAACTCTTCTTACAGACAATGGTGTTCAACTTGTTTCCAGGGAAATGGAGGACTTTCTTCAGCTGTGTGGGGTCAAACACAAAAAATGTGCATTGTACCATCCAGAAGCCAATGGTATGGTTGAGAGATTCAATAGGATTTTGAAAGAGACTATAGCGCTAGCCAAAAATGACAACAAGAACTGGAAAGATTAAGTCATTAAAAGAGTTGAGTGTATAGACTGACGCCACATATGACCACTGGGGTGCCTCCGTTTGTTTTGTTTATTGGGAGGTGTCCTAACACTGTTATAGAACCAGGTTGGGTGAACAATTTTTTGGATGATGGGGGTCGCCTTAATAAAAATATCTATAGGAAAGAGAGAGAAATCTCCAAAGTGAGGAAAAGCAAATTCCATTTTGATTGTAATCATGCAGTCAAGGTGACCCAAGTGAAGGTCGGGGATTTGGTTATGATAAAACGTCCTGGACTGTCTATTGGTGGGAGTAGGCTATCTAAACCATTGAGAGTCATTAAGATGTTTACCAATGCTGTCAAAACCTGTGATCATTGGGTGTGGAATCTCAATAGAGTTGTTTTATATAAGGGTGGAGTGGTACAGGAAAACCAAGATGATCAAGAAGACCCGCCCAAGGTTGAAGACAATCCATGAGAGTTGGAAGATAAAACTTTGCTGAGGAAGTCTTGTAGGAAGCTGCAGAGTCCTGCCTATCTTAAAGACTATGTGTAACTTACATATCTCAAAGACTTTTGTGTAATTCTTATTTTTCCCCTTTGTTTGTTTTCTCACAGATTATCCTTTGCGCTTTACTGTGCTGGTTTGTTGTTGTTGTAGAGGGGGGGATGTGTTGTATTCTAGAACAAACATGGATCTAGAATCGTGGGAGGCTGGAGAGGAACTGGCAGACGCGGTGGAGGTTGGAGAAGAGACGGAGTGCGCTCTCACCGCGCCAGTCAATAGGCCCTGTTTAAGGTGTTGGGCGGATGGCTGGGCTATATTACGTGTAACCTGCATCTATTAAATAAAGAAGCTTTAGAAGAAGTTGCCGCTTACCCTTGGGTCATTTCTCGTTGTAACAGCTGTGCATCGAAGTTCCAGCCGTAAGGCAGACGCTGCGTCGATTCTTCACTCGGAAGTTGGGCTGCGTCGTTCCGGTTCTGCAGTTCGGCAATTTTCTCAAAGCAGGGCAGGATGTGCGTTGTTTTCGGCAGGCTGTGCATCCATTTTCGGCACACAAAGAGTTCCTTGAAGAGATTCAATCTTTTTGGCCCTGAGACTCCAGAAAACAGGACGCAAGCTCAATCCAAGCCCTTGGAGAGCACTTCTCAGCAAAGTCAGAGGGCAGCAGGGAAACAGCAGGGCAGCAGTCCTGCACAGCAAAGCAGTCCAGATGAGTTATTTGGGCAGCCAGGCAGTTCCTCTTGACAGGTTGTAGGTTCAAGTCTAGAAGTGTCTGATCTGGTGGGGTCAGAGACCCAGTTTATATACCCACAAATGATTTTGAAGTCGGGGAGACTTCAAAAAGTGGTTTTGAAGTGCACAATATCCCCTTTCAGTACAGGTCTGTCTGTCAGGGTCCCAGTAAGTGGTTTGGCAGTCCATTGTGTGAGGGCAGGCCAGTAGCCTTTGAAATGTAAGTGTCAGGCCCTCCACCCTTCCAGACCAGGAAGACCCTTTCAGTCTGCAGATCAGTGCAAGTGTGACTGAGTATCATGTGTTTGTGGTTGTCTGTGTGAAATACACAAAGAAGCTGTAAACCAGCCCAGCCCAGACGTGGATTGGAGACAGGCTGTAAGGCACAGATGGATTTTAAGTGCAGAGAAATGCTCACTTTCTAAAAGTGGCATTTCTAAAATAGTAATATAAAATCCAAACTCACCAATAAACAGGATTTTGTATTACCATTTTGGCTATACTAAATATGACCTGGTTACCCCTTTCTGATCAGAATCTACCAATCAAACAGTATAGGAGGGTAGCCCTAATGCTATCATATGAAAGGAGCAGGCCTCACAGTAGTGGAAAATGAATTTAGGGGTTTTCCACTACCAGGACATATAAAACACAGACGTACATGTCTTACCTTTTACCTACAGAGCACCCTGCCCTATTGGTTACCTAGGGTCTACCTTAGGGGTGACATATGTAGAAAAAAGAGGAGTTTAAGGCTTGGCAAGTACTTTTAAATGCACACACAGGCCTTGCAATGGCAGGCCCGAGACATGGTTAAGGGGCTACTTATGTGGGTGGCACAATCAGTGCTGCAGGCCCGCTAGTGGCATTTAATTTACAGGCCCTGGGCACTTGTAGTGCACTTTATTGGGGACTTACAAGTAAATTAAACATGTTGATTGGATATGAGCCAATGTTACCATGTTTTTAGGGAGAGAGCACATTCACTTTAGAACTGGTTAGCAGTGGTAAAGTGTCCAGAGTCCTAAAGCCAGCAAAAATGAGGTCACATAAAGTAGGAGGAGGAAGGCAAAACGTTTGGGGGTGACCCTACAGAGAGGCCATTTCCAACATCACCTAAGTGCGCATGCGTGTTTGTCTGGCTGTTTCAGGCTGGCCAAACACACATGCGCACTTAGGTTTCTCCAGCCCAGCTGTGTTGAACAGCTGTGAAACTGCACAGACCACAGACTTGTGTCTGAGCGGCAGTCCAAGCCGCTCAGACCTATCCTGATGCTGCTTTCATGCTAGGTTTAACGTGAAAGCAGCACCGGGATTGCTGGGAAGTCTGTGCTGGTGACCCAGTGAATGCTTGGACCCCAGAAGAGGATCAATGCGAAAGGTGGCAGCGGCGGGAAGAAGTACATTTAAAAAAAAAATTATTTGCCCTCCGCCCCTCGAGATTTGCAGCGCCTGCCACTGCAGTGTCATGCCCTGCAGTCCAGTTGGGCAGAGCTCACCCTACTCCCAAACTTCAGGCACACAGAGAACTGGTGAGAATTACTAATTTCAGGCTTATACAGTTTAATTACCAGGGCTGGACAGGCATTTTATTCCAGTGGGCATTTCCCCAGTGGGCTAGGGCAGCTGGAGGCCAGTTTTAGGGCAGGGGGTGGCTCCTGGTGCCTCTGTCACTTTCTACAGCTCCCAACGTTAATTGCAACAGGTAGAGGGAGGCTTTAAGAGAGAGAGAGAGAAAGAGAGGGAAGGACAGGGGAAGTAGAGAGAACGCAATCAGAAAGGAAGAGAAACGAGAGAAGGAGACAGAGAAAATGGGTGGATGAACAAGATAGATTGTCTGAAGAAATAAAGGGAGCATGGACGTCATATAGGGTTTGCATCTGCGACCTCTGGCTTGTCCATTGCGAACCCTAGTACTACCTCTGCAACCCCCGGCATAAGAGGTGGCAAAATCAGCCCCAGGAACACAGGGCAGCTTGTCCTTATGGACGCTGGACCTGCACTTTCCTCATTTTCTGTATTTTTTATAACACTAATAGTGAATCTTAAAATAATAAGTTATTATTCACTATTAGTGTAATAAAAATGGAGTACAATCAGCTGGAATATGACCCTCACGTCAGCTGCTGTAAGTAAAAATGCTTTTAAATAAAAACTTGTGTGCATGCTTGCGGGTGAGTGCCTGTAAAAGACAGTGTGTATATGTGTGAATGTGTGTGTATGTTTAAGAATGTGTTTGTGAGCGAAAGTAAAGGGCCAGTGGCATGTAATGTGGCTTCCACTACCCTGGCATTTTGGTGAATTGACGTCCATGGAAGGGAGTGGGGCTGGTTTGAGTGTTTTTGCCAAGGCTTCTCTTAGTTCTCCAGCCCGGCCCTGTTATCTACCGAGATAGAATTTACCTCACTCTAGAAAGCGGTGGAAATCGGTCTCCGTCTTGTTTAAGATGCCAAGAAGTGTTCGGGCCCCTCTTACATGTGACATGGTATTGTCCTGTGATACAGAAATACTGGTAACACATTCTATACTCACTGACAATGGTCCCCCCTTGTACTCCACCCACAAATCGTACTCTTGAGACTTACGGAGGGGATAGGGAGCACCCAGGGTCCCTCACTGGTGGTGATTGGCATTCTAGTTGCCAAAAGAGAGAATGCACGTCACTTGAGAGATGTGCCCCCCCCCCCCCCACACACAATACACGGTACCCTTTACTTCTACGTTTCCATTTAAAGCACTGGCTGCAGGATACTGTTGTTTACACACATTTACCGCGCTATGAATTGTAGTAAAAAACATAATAAAATATGAGAGCCCTGGCAGAGCATTTGGAAGCACGTGAGAAGCTATCCACACTGGATCGTCCGCCCAGTTGTCAACCTTACAGAAATACCTAGCTATCATCTGAGTGCGACCCCGATTCTAAAATTCGACTCGGTTACATAAGTTGTGTGCATTGTTCAGTTTTACATAGTGAAAATCAATTAAAAAAACATTTATATTTATCAAAAGCATTCCTTCCCTCACAGGGAAACAAGAGGTAGGAACCCCTGGCAGTCATGGTGTCAGCAACAAATAGGAGTAAGTTGCAACTGGCTTCCATGCCCTGCCAGCTGGACAAGACCTGGGACTGGTTCTCTGTTGTTAATCATCTCACTGCGGTGCGAACGTCATATAGACCAACAAGATTATCCGTACCCTGTAATCAGCGTTTCATTCTACACACTGACTTGGCCTTTTGTGTATTAAGGTAGTGAGTGGATCAAATATAAATCTTATAGTGCCTACATTTTACTTTCAATTAAAAAAAATTACTCCGATTTAACACGTGGGAGTCTCATTTGAAAATCACATTTCTTCCAAAATGAAGAACGTTTCTGCCACTTTACGAATGTTAAGCGCTCATTACAAGTTGCAGGTTGCTATCATGCGGTTACAAGCGACACGATGATTACATTCATCATCACACCTTGTGGTATTGCAGAACCTCATTTCTACTGCCCCATAGTGGGACAAGGCGGTAAAAATACGAAATAAATGTCTCCTTTTCCCCCAAGTAATTGTATCCATGAAATACCAGAGTGAGGTAATATAGCACAATTTGCAATGCGGGATCCGACACACACATCGTGCGTCTGCGCCTTATTCCAATTCTTTTGGCACACTTTAATGTGAGCCTTCATTGGAATATCAATTTATGAGAGGCTTGTCTATATTGTTTTAGGCCTGTCAACATCACAGTGAGCAAAGTCCCAATTGTTTGTGAGGCACGGGTGTCCACATGAGGCACTGTGAAGTTTTGGGAAGAAAATATAATTCGCTCCCTAATCTACATTATATAGGCGCACAATTGGCTAGACATGGCCATACTTGTACATGGACAGTCAATTTACAGCGCGCCAGCCATTAAAAAATAACACCATCAACATAAGTTTAGGTACTTGACAAGTATCATGCTAGATCCAGTTAAGCAGTGCCTAAGCTGGATGGGAAGGGAAACCATTTTAAAACAAGTATATGGGTGTCCAGGTTTTGTTTATATTGTTTTCACTTTTTGCATGCTAGAGTTTACAATTATATTAAATATGGGTGTAAGAAATGGAGTCTCTAGTTGGCTGTCAGTTTACACCCGGTCAAAGTAGGTAACCTCACTTTAGTCAGGATAAGGGAGTCACACTCCTAAAAGAACCCTGCTCACCCCCTTCGTAGCTTGGCACGAGCAGTCAGGCTAATCTCAGAGGCAATGTGTTAAGTATTTGTACCCACATACAGTAACACAGTGAAAGCAGCACAAATGGACACCACACCAGTTTAGGAAAAAATAGCCAATATTTGTCCAAGTAAAACAAGACCAAAATGACAAAAATTCAACATACAGAAGAAAATATATTAATTTTAAAAGTTTAACTCTCAATAAAAATGCTTAGAAACACAATAGCTCCAACTTGTGCTATCACGGTGTAGTGATGGAGTTGTTCCCAAGAGTCCAATGCCACTTTCGAGGGAGTGCGGCGCTGGTCCCTGAGTCGCACGCATCCCAGGTACAGTACCTTAGAAACAAAGTCAAAGACACGTCACAGAGTCAGGGAGGTGAGGAGTCACTGAAGCTGGTGTGGAGTAAATTCCGTACTGCTACATTGGCGGTGAGGCATCAGTTCCTTACTTCTACGCAGGGGAGGTGAGGTGTTTGGAGTTTACATAGGCAGTGGAGGTGAGACAGCAGAGAGGCATTGCTTCCTTACGTTCCGGTGGGGTCAATGAGTCCAGCAGGTCAAGCCACGGGCCACAGGTGCTGTGGCGGAGTCTGGTGTCATGAATGTCGGTGACACAGAACTCAGGACTTGCAATGTTGCAGGACCTAAGAGGCATTGCGGTGGCTTTAGGCCTGCCGTGTCAGTCGCGGTTGTCGCACTCAAGCGGGGACCACGACCTCGGGTGCAGGCAGCGGTGTGGAGTCGTGCAGCGGGGGCCGGTTCTGAAGTCGCCTGGACTCGGTGTGTCTGATTTTTCTTGTTTTATGCATGGGTTGCTTTTAATTTTTTTTTTCTTCACAAAATGAAAAGTATCGGTCACGGTTGTTGCACTCTAGCGGGGACCACGGCCTTGGGTGCAGGCAAAGGTGTGGAGTCGTGCAGTGGGGCCAGTTCTGAAGTTGTCTGGACTCGGTGTGCCTGATTCTTCTTGTTTTATGCCAGACAATTATTAACTGCGATTTGAATGATAGTATCTGGAAATAAAACAGAATATAAATATTTTTTTAAATACACTGGTCGAATAATCACAACAATGTGCGGTACCTCTCAAATTAATGTTAGAATCCAATATTGATAAGTATCTTTCAAACAGAAAAATCAATTTCGATATAGTTTCAGTTTAACCAATCAAATCCAAACATTTATTGTTGTTCATTAGTAGTATTCTAATTCATAACAATTTTTGCATCCATGATTAAACAATTCAAGCCTCAAAACAATTTTAGATATGATTTCAGTTAGTAATAATCGATTCATACATTCATTGTAGCCCGTCCATCATGTTATACTTAAAGCTTGTAGCCCGTCCATGTTTTTACAATTCAAGCCAACACGTGTTTCGTCACGGGACATTGTTATCTCCCATCCCAAACGACTTCTTCAGGGCTAAAAAATTGTAAACAAATTAAATGAATAATTTATCCAAAAAAACTAAATGCTCCAACTTGAAGGTTCAAATAGTCTCCAAAGATCCCAACAAAGAACTTAAAAATATAAAGGCACTGAGTAACCCTCACAAGGTACTCTTATATTGGAAAGATATTTAGATCATGTGCAAAAATGATAAGGGGTGAAATCAAACACCATTGGGGCATCCCCAACCCCAAACGTCTATAGTAAACCTGAAAAGGGATTGTGTAATATCCAACTTCCAACATATGTTAATATATCAAAGTGATGAACACCACAAAATACACACCTCCGAATAAAAAACAAAACCCTTCCGTGTCATTAACTACACACCAACGTGTTACATGCCCTCTGTAAATTATAATGCACTGAAGTGACCAATCATAAAGTGCACTACCAACCAGTGTCCAATGCAATCCCATATTTATTGCTGGTGCCTTAGATTAGAGTCCAAGAATTACGTTACTAATTAGCCAAGCCTGTTTTAGTTGTTTGAATACTCACCACTTGACTCTAGTTATCCGTCTCTAGTGTCAAAGACAACAACAAGTATAACATGATGGAAGGGCTACAATGAATGTTTGAATCGATTATTACTAACTGAAATCATATCTAAAATTGTTTTGAGGCTTGATTTGTTTAATCATGGATGCAAAAAAATTTATGAATTAGAATACTACTAATGAACGACAATAAATGTTTGGATTTGATTGGTTAAACTGAAACTATATCGAAATAGATTTTTCTGTTTGAAAGATACTTATCAATATTGGATTCTAACATTAATTTGAGAGGTACCGCACATTGTTGTGATTAGGTTTGAGGTTCCATTGAACCTTTTGGAGGGTTGGGTGATTACCCTCGTGCAGGCATCCTCTTTTCTTGAGATCTTCAGTCTATTTGAATCCTGAGCGCCTTGTGAACCCTAGCATTTCACCCCATTAGTAAGTTCACTGGTCAAATAATGCCTGTCAAAATAAAGATGTGCCTCTAAACAACCGGATGTGGGGCACAACCCATACCATTTAAATAAAGCTACATTTCATAAGAAATTATAAACCAGACAAAAGGTTCGACATGCTAGCATGTCTTATTTGTGATCCTGTTTCTGAACTCAAAAATACATTCAGCAATACAGAATGAAAAGGTCTAGCGATCAGGAAGGAGGCAATTCTTTACAAAAGCAGCCAGCAGGCACGAATCCTGCAAATTAACACTGCAATTTATTACAGCTAATATCCATCACTCAGGGTCCACACTTCCTCCTTACAGTCATTACTGATTTGAGTAGAGCCCTCACCCCCAGACAAGGACATTGTTGCCGCATTTTACTTTTCATTTTGTGGAGAAAAAAAAAACGAAAAGACAGTCATGCCAGTGTTGAAGCAGATATGCTTATTAAGAAAATTATTAATGATGTTTGTGTATCTAATAATGAAAATATGTAGAAAAATTAATCATAGAGAAAATAATGTGCACGTTTGAAATTTTGCCCTTGGGGTACGACTGCCATGTGTACGAGATTGTACTAATATAACTGAAATTGTATGAAATAATGAAAAATATATGAGAAAAATGTAGTAATATGTCATATTGAAATGTATAACCAATGTTTTACTTTAATTTGTAGTATTAACTTAGCCGAACTTAAGGCCTAGTCTCTCTAGGCCTCGCACACAGAGAAGCAGAAAACAATAACCGCATTTGTATGAATCTGTTATAGTTCGACCTTGACTCACCCCATGTAAAAGTTGCTTAGCTAGAATTTTCTGCAATATACCAGCGGACAGGAGATGATGAAGACAATTTGATACAATTATGTGTAGAGCAGGCTAAATATAGTTTCCCAGAACTTGAACAATGAAGGTACTGACTAAAGAGGGACATGCAACAATTTCGATATCCGAAGAGCCGGATGATGAGGACATCGTATGGCGAACCAATCCACATCTTGTGAACGGACTGATATTGAAATTAGAAGATTCGGTAAACATATATTATAGGGTAAAGTCATATCTGCTGAACTGACTGACCAATTAGGAATTAGGGGGATGGACTGGGAGACCCTAATAAAAAGTCATGTAAAGGGGCAAAAAAATCAGAGATACAGGGAGAAGACGAGGGAGAATTGATGTCGCCAGGAGACGCTGTCTGAGTTTCTGTCATTTGACTCATACTCTGAGAGTCTGATGCGTGGCTGAAAAATGGATGACCTGAAGACGAAGACTGACTTGTTACTGATCCATCTTGAATAGGTAGCTATGAAAATGTGACTGACAAATTGGGCCTTTTCTTCTAGGTACCAACTGCGCTGATTATAGACTTCTCCCTCAGATAGATGTTTTCCAAATCCATGTTTTTCTATAAAATGTTTTTGCATGAAGTCCCACATGCTGATGCCAATCTTGGTTAGGTAGGTTGTTGACTGACGAACTAGTTGCTGAACTCTGCTATTAATGGTGGTATTCTTGGCTTATGTAGATGCAAGTACACATATGGGTTTCTTCAAGTTATGTTATGATGTTTTTCATTAATGAATTAATAATTGAGTGGATTGAATAAAGATTGAACTAATGGATCATTTAGAATTGTAATCAATAGGGAAATAAAAATTGTTTAACTCATTACTAAGTTGTGGTTATTCATGAGTAGATGGTTTTGAGCTGTTTTTCCATAGAATGTTCTTTATTATTGATGTTAGTTATTGATTTACTAGTCACTGCATGACTAGGATACTCCATGAGATTCAAAAGGTTCATCGATTTATACGCGTCCCCTTGTAAGTTTACTTACTAAGGACCAGGCGCGCTAGTAGTTTCTGTTAGCAGCTTGATGGTCAGTTTCCTTGGAGAACTACTTATGTAGTGATTGGTTATGGTGCTAATTTATGTTAGGGTTAGTTGTTTGTATTTTTATGAGGTTTGAATTTTATTTTTCTGAAATGGCAACTGCAGCAAGGATGATGTCCCCTTAAGCCCAGAAATGACTTTCCCAGATCCTGGATCCCACTAGTAAAGTTGGGTATGTTCTCGGCGTGTTTTGTGATAGTGTGAAAGTGGTAGGTTGCGCTTGCATAGGCTTGAGCAAACTGCAGGTGAATTGTGATGTATGTGAGGTAGAGCAAGTTTCTGTACTCCAGTTAAGGTTTAGTAGGAGTGTGCGTACTACGCAGTATGAAAGTAGGGAAGTCGTCGAACTTCACATGTGTGTGGAGCTTTGCGCTAAAAAATTATCCATGTGGTATTTGGTGATGTACGGACCCTGCATGGTTTAAGACTCTGGAGTATATTGACAAGTGTAGGAGACACTTGATTATGGCCCTCATTCTGACCTTGGCGGGCGGCGGAGGCCGCCCGCCAAAGTCCCGCCGTCAGATTACCGTTCCGCGGTCGAAAGACCGCGGCGGTAATTCTGACTTTCCCGCTGGGCTGGCGGGCGGTCGCCTTCAGACCGCCCGCCAGCCCAGCGGGAAAGAGGCTTCCACGATGAAGCCGGCTCGGAATCGAGCCGGCGGAGTGGAAGCTGTGCGACGGGTGCAGTTGCACCCGTCGCGTATTTCACTGTCTGCGCAGCAGACAGTGAAATACATGTAGGGGCCCTCTTACGGGGGCCCCTGCAATGCCCATGCCAGTGGCATGGGCACTGCAGGGGCCCCCAGGGGCCCCGCGACCCCCCCTACCGCCATCCGGATCCCGGCGGTCCGACCGCCGGGATCTGGATGGCGGTAGGGGGGGTCGGAATCCCCGCGGCGGTGCAGCAAGCTGCTTTACCGCCGCGGTCGGAATACCCATTGGAGCACCGCCGGCCTGTCGGCGGTGCTCCCGCGGTCCTCCGCCCTGGCGGTCAAAGACCGCCAGGGTCAGAATGACCACCTATATGTTGTAATCTGTCTGGTTTAGTAGGTTCATCGGGCGTGGTCAACAAGTCGGTGTGTCAGATAGATGAGTAAAAGAAATCTTTTCGACTGAGATTTGGCGAGTCCTATGTGCACCAGGACAGACCCACTGATCAGCTGAGAGTGAAATATGCGGGTCGAATTTTGCTTGCGAATGTGGGAGACTGAGAAAGAGGAATAGCTACATGAGCGAAAAAGGCCATTAGTGAAAATTCGTAAGGTCTCTGAAGTGATTGTGCCCCTTCCAGTAGTAAACCAGCAGGTTTGTTTTAGTTATTGGTCTGTGGTTAAAGTGCTCGCAATAATCTGCATTAGTTGTGTGAGTCGAAGTTTAGACGGACAAGCCGCAGGACTTTGTCAGCCACAGTGTGTGAGTGTGACATCCGAGTGTGCTACGTTGGGATAGGTTGGTTGGTAAGAGGAATCGCGAGGATTGGCAGCCGTCCATAAGAGGTTGAGTAAAGCGGGTGAAGAGAATCTTGGGAGTAAAAGTCATTTCATTATTGAATCGAAATAAATACAAGGGCGAAAATGAAGTTTTCAAGGCGTTCAGAAGTGCTATGAAGGGTAATTCTTACATTAAGGTGTCAGTGGGGGAGCTGACCATACCGGAAAATTCTCCGGCTTATATTGTGAAGTCGCACCATGTCTTTGGTTAAAGCAATGGTGTAAGCTAACGAAGAAGTTAGGACCCTTGACATTTCCAGAGCATGGAACATGTAATTTGAGAATTTTGGATGAATTGCAAATGGCATTGTATGAGATGAAGCCATTACCGAGGCCAGCACAGTTTGAGGCTTTAGCGGTTTGGGAGCTGGTGGCCAGATAGCAGCAAGAGATTAAATTTAAGAGGAGAATGAAGAGAGTGGAGAAGTCCTTAGCTGAAGCTAGGTGGGATTGGGAACAGAAAAGGTTGAGAACAGAGACGTTACAGGGAATTAAATTATTTCCTGAAATCACAGAGGAAGACAAGACAGAGAAAGAAGATAATGGTAAAAATAGTGAGAGTGCGGAGACAAGAAAAAAGAAAAAGCCTTATGTAGACGATGAGGATTCAGATGTTGAGGACCTTATTACACCGTTGTTGAGGGATCGACCCTTGCCCTTTGGGACTTATTCAGGGGGTTCAAGTACTAGTGCCACTACAACTACTCCAGCACAAGTATCGGGAACAGAGGGACTAGTGCAGACAGATAGTGGACAGATACCAGGGGTAGTACAGAGTACACCTAATGCAGGGACTACTACTGTGGTCTAAGTGCAGATGCATCCTAGTTCAGACAGAGCCAACTCCAATGTTATTGCCACCGGCACAACTACAAGGTTTGCCAAAGTTTACACCGATAACAGGAACACAGTCAGAGGTTACACAAGTCATGAACCAGGCGATGGGGGTAACCTTTCCACAAGGTGCGAGTGTCAGGGCAGCTCAAGTTGCAATATCGCTACCAATTACTGTTGGTCCAGCAGTACCTTTATTCGCGCAAAAGAAAGCGAGTGTGGGAGAGCAGAACGAGATGCCACAGAGTCTTGTGAGAAGGGGAGTGAGTGATCCTGTGCAGATGATGTCGTCTGTGGGTCCGACTTTTAATGGATCTAGACCGTTAATGGATCTTAGTTCACTTGTAGCACTTCCAGATGCAATAAATGGCCCGAATGTGAGTCAAAGTTTGAAACTTTTGACGCCACAAACTCCAGGTGCAGTGAGGCAACAGGTACCAGTGCCGAATGCGAGTAACATCTCATTACAGGGATTATCAGCACAGCAATTGAGTGAATGGTTAGACAGTCTAAACACACCTCAAAATACATCCAAGGGTGAAGAGCAGATAAACCGTGTGAGGTTAACTACGGATGCAACAGAGATAGTTGAAGGAACAATGGGAGTGAATAGGTTAGAATCCTACACAGAAGAAGAGCTGAGGTATTTGTGTCCCATGATTACAAGGGAAGTGGGTAAAATACATGAGAAATTGCCAGAACTGGCAGAAAAACATGAAATCGAGATTGAGAGAACGAAGCATTTGAAACACAGTTACAGGTTATATTTCGAGGCAAAGGATTTTGAGCATATGAGATCAGCTGGAATGAAGGCTCATTTGAAAGAATTATTGCAGAGTGCTCAGATCTGGGGAGCATTAGAAAAATGGGAAGGTAGCTGGGCAAAAAAGAAGGATAAGCGAAAATGAGATTCACAAGATGGGTCTGAAGTTGTTAAAAAAGAAAGGGAATCAGTAAAAATGCATTCAGATGAGAGAAATTCTAGGAGAGCAGTTTCTTTATGTCCCATGGTACAGGAGTGATATATTGTCATTCACAAATGATTACCCAAAATTGAGAGAGAAACCGGTTGAGTGGTATCAACAGACAGACAGATTTGTGAAACTTTCTAAATGTCTGTGGGAAGACTTAAACACATTGTTAGAGATAGTTGTTCCAGCTGACTTGTGGGTCGAGTGTAAGAGAGCAGTAGATTGGCCAACTAGTGAACCGGAAAGGGATAGAGTAACGGGTGCACTTTCACCTGAGGTAATGAAACATTATTATAAGGTGATTGAGTTCCTGAAGACGAGAATTTCTCCCAAAAATATTGATTGGCAAAGAATCGACAGAACGGTTCAAGAGTCTAAAGAATCAATACATACCTACTATGTGAGATTGTTAAAGGTGTTCAAGGAGTACAGTGGTAAAGAGGCTATTGAGCCGAAAGACATGTTGCATTTTGTGTTCAGGTTTGTCGAAGGTTTGAGACCAGAAGTAGGACAGATGATTAAGAGTAATTTGATTTGCTGGCAGGCAAAGCCGATTGATGAAGTGTTGCAGTATGCGAAATACTGTAGTGATGAGATTGAATTGAAGCAGAAAAACATGAAGAAGAAAGCAATGGTGATGCAAATAAAGGCAGGTCAAACAGGAGTGCAGGGAGCTTTAGTACCGCCTATGCCGCCACAGCAGAGAACTATTATGTTCCAGCCTCAAATGCGAGATAGAAGTCGTGGAATGGACATTCCAGAGTTGGGTACTGTAGTGGTTCAGAATGACATGCAGGGGATAAAAAAGATGTTACTATGTCATTTGTGCGGAAACGTGGGACACTGGAAGCGAGAGTGTCCATTAATGGCACAGGATGGAGTCATTCAGCAAGGTGGTGATGTCAGTACATTTCAAACTGTGAAAGTCCCAAAAATTATGGGATTTATTCCTAATGTTCAGAATTGAGTGCAGAATTTCCAATTCATGCAGCAAATGCAAGTGCTGCGTGCACAATTAACAAAGTTGCAACCAATACAGCAACAGGTTCCCATGGTATCTAGACAGCAAATGCAGAGACCTCAAGCCCCGATGGAGCAGCAACAGGTGATGCTTACTCAGCAGGTCACAGGTCAGAGGCAAGACAGAAGTAATGACACAGTGCACCAATTTCCATTTTACAGTGAGGATGAAATAAACGAAGAATGGATGAGTGACCGTTCAGATGAAGGACCGTGTATGCTTGCAGCATCCTTAGAAGTAGATCAGAGAGGACCTTTTGTGAAGGGAAAGGTGATGGGTTACAGGGTCTCATTCTTGGTGGACACAGGAGCTACATGCTGTACAGTAAGAAGTGTGGAAGTCCCGAATTTACCTCTTTCAGGCAGAACAGTTCAAGTTGTGGGAGTGGAGAATAAACAGTTGACAAACCCAAACACAGAACCAGTGCAGGTTGAGATCAGTAATCACCAGGGACTAAATAGGTTTGTAGTGTGTGATTCTAGTCCAGTGTCCCTACTAGGAAGAGACTTACTATGTAAGACAAAACGCTCCATTAACTGTTCAGACACTGGAATTGAAGTACAAACTAATAGAGATGATGAAGAAGAACAGGTGGCTGAAACGGTGATCAACAATGCTACAAAGGAATACCCTTTGATTGAGTTTATCCCAATGTTTACTGTCAAAGAATTGCATGCGGATTTACAGGGAACAGTGAAGGAAGATGTTTGGGACCTGACAGGCAAAGAAGTGGGTTTGATTAAGGGAGTGGAACCGATTAAGATCACTTTAAAGCCAAATGCAGTATTTCCACAACTCCCACAGTATAACATGCCACAAGATGTTTTGAGGAAGGCGCAAATAATTGGAGATTTTCTAAAGCAAGGAGTTTTGAAGGAAGTGTTAAGCAGTCCATGTAATTCACCAATAATGGGTTTAAAGAAGCCGTGTCTGAAAGTGCACAATGTGCCAGACTTGCAAAAAGTGAACGATCTGGTGGTAAAGTGTTGTCCAGTGGTGCCAAATCCAGCAGTGATACTGTTTCAGATTCCTTGCAATGCAGAGTGGTTCACAGTAGTTGACTTGTCACAAGCTTTCTTTTCCGTGCCTCTTCATGAGGATAGTCAGGTTCTTTTTAGTTTCAAATTCCTAGACAGAGTGTACAGCTGGTGCAGGCTCCCACAAGGGTATACGGAGTCACTATCACTGTTGAATCAGATTTTGAAAAATAATCTGGAGTCATTGGAATTACCATACCAATCGACTCTAGTGCAATATATTGATGATTTGCTGATCGCATCCAGAACAAGGGACGAGTGTAAGTACGACTCGATTGCCCTGTTAAATCATTTGGGAAATTTTAGACATAAGGTGTCACCTGTAAAATTGCAGTATTGTCAGAAATCAGTAAAATACTTGGGACATCAGATTGAAAAAGGGTTAAGGAGAACCTCCAGAGAAAGAATTACCATGATATTGCAGAGAAGTCCTCTGACTACGCAAAGAGATGTCAGAATGTTTCTGGGAATGGTGGGGTACTGTAGACAGTGGATTCCGAATTTTGCAGAGATTGCCATACCATTGCTGGAGCTGACACACAAAGATGTCACAGATCCCATTACCCTAGATGAGGATCAGATGAAAGTGTTCACTGAATTGAGAGAGAATCTGTGTCGAGCTCCAGCGTTGGAAATGTCTGATTACACAAAGCCATTCACATTGTTTTGTCATGAACGTGATGCTTGTTCTTTATCTGTTTTGACACAGGTCCATGGAGGTGCTTATCGCCCCCAGTAACCTATTTTTCAGCTACCTTGGACCCTGTCACAGAAACTTTACCAGGTTACCTACGTGCAGTAGCCGCAGTTGGTCAAAGTCTTTCTCATTGTGAGGGGGTAGTCATGGGATACCCTTTGACGGTAATGGTACCACACTCTGTTGAACTTTTACTGACAAGGACGAAAACGCAATATTTGACTGGTGCAAGACTGACAAGGTATGAGACGAGCATATTGGGTGCTCCAAATGTAACATTGAAAAGATGTACAGTGCTGAATCCAGCGACATTGCTCCCAAGTGATAATGTTGACATTGAAAAAGATGAAGACATTGAGAATGATTGTCTTGAGGTAACTGAGTTGTGTACAAAACCAAGACCTGATACTAGAGATACACGTTTGGAAGAAAAGGACTAAATTGTCTTTGTTGATGGTTCATGCCTCAGAGATGGAACAGGCAATTAAGAGCAGGATATGCAGTATGCACAATTACAGGCACATTAGAAGCTTCGTGGCTTTAAGGTGTATATTCTGCACAAGTGGCAGAATTGGTAGCTCTTACTAGAGCATGCTATGCTTTTGCAAGACTAAGAGTCACAATCTATACAGATAGTCAGTATGGATTCGGAATTGTTCATGATTTTGGTCAGCTGTGGTCGCAAAGAGGGTTTATGACCTCTACTGGAACACCAGTAAGAAATGGCGACAAAATAAAAGAGTTGTTGTACGCAATACAGTTACCTGAAGAAATTTCAGTGGTAAAATGCAGTTCACACCAAAAGACACAGTATTACATTTCATTGGGAAATGGATATGCAGATCAAGTCGCAAGGTTTTGTGCATTGAACTGTATATCGTTTAAAGACAAGTGGGAATTGATGCCCGAGGAAGAGAATAACTGCACAAGTTTTGCCTTGAAAGTGATCGATACTCTGGAGGAATTAAAAATGTTGCAGGAAAATGCAGATGAAGAGGAGAAGCGACTCTGGGTTAAGCTGAAGTGTATTCAAAGACCTGATGAAATTTGGATTTCTGGAGAGGGACAGGTGGTGTTGCCCAATAGTCTATTGTCTCAGATGGCCCGCTATTACCATGGGCAAGCACATATTGGAAGGGATGCCATGGCCAGATTATTCAAGATTGATTGGTTCAATCCTAAATTCAGACAAGCAGCAGAGGCAGTATGTCATCGGTGTGTACTATGTCAGCAACTAAATGTGGGAAAAGGGACAGTGGTGAACTTAAGCCACATTGGAAGAGCAGGAGGTCCATTCAGCAGAATGCAATTGGATTTCATTGAGATGCCTGCATGTGGTGGTATGAGGTATGTATTGGTGATTGTGTGTGTCTTTAGTCATTGGATTGAAGCATACCCCACACAAAGAAATGACAGTCTCACAGTAGCAAAGTATTTGCTCAGGAAGCTAATAGCACGGTTCGGATTTCCGATCTCTTTAGAATTGGATAGGGGAACACACTTCAATAACAAAGTGATCAAACTCTTATGTGAAGCACTCAACATTGAGCAGCAGTTGCATTGTAGCTATCTCCCAGAAGCTTCAGGACTAGTGGAACAATTGAATGGTACATTGAAATCAAGAATTGGCAAGATGTGTGCCGCTACCAATCTGAAATGGCCAGACGCATTACCTTTGGTGTTGATGTCCATGCAAAACATACCTGACAGGAAGACAGGGCTGTCGCCCCATGAGATCCTTATGGGGAGAGCAATGAGGTTGCCAGCAATTCCAGCCAATGCACTTGTCAATATTACAGATGATATGGTGTTGGACTACTGCAAAGGCCTGGCTGATGTGGTTCGCTCTTTCTCTCAGCAGGTGCAGGCTACTACCCTGCCACCCATCCATGACCCAGGTCACAATCTGAGAGCTGAAGACTGGGTCGTCATCAAAAAGCACGTTCGCAAGACCTGTTTGGAACCACGCTGGAAAGGTCGCTACCAGGTGGTGCTAACAACTGCGACAGCTGTAAAGTGTGCGGGACTGCCAAACTGGATTCACACGAGCCATACAAAGAGAGTGGTGAGTCTGCAAGATCATGAAGAAGTGTTGTTGAGAGCCCCAACAACAGCTAAACAAGTGGCTGTACATGAGCCAGAACGAGAGCAAGCCGAACCTGAGATTGAACCCAAGCATGTGGAAGATGGGTCTATCACCCCTGAGACGAGAGTGAAGAATTACAGGAGGGTAAGCAAGAACTTAATCCAACGCATACAGCAGGAGAACCGGGAGCAGCAGGGGTTCTCCCAGAAGCAGACGGTGATGAAAAGCAAAAAGAGGAAGTGCCAGAACAAGAGGGTGAAAGAGTTGAGACAGATCAAAGCCAAAGTGATTCGACTCCTACTGAGCCCGTTGCAGGTCCATCAAGAGAAAACACCATAGAGAAAGAAAAGGAAAAGAGTCCAATACTGAGGAGAATATTGACAGAAGGAACAAGAAAAGGAGATAACTGGCATGAATCACAAATCAGAAAGACAAAGGAATTGGTCATAAATGACACAATAGAAGAAGTGGATACTACAAGAAAGGAAGAATTGAGTGAAGGAGAATTAGGTGGTGAACGAAGGTTGAAAAGGAAAACAATAGCAAGTCGAAGATACGCAGGTCCTGAATGGGCATATGCAGCTACATATTAATGGCAACACGAGTTTATGTCTTTTTGTTTTGAAAGAGAAGTTCTGAGTCAGTACTTTGATGTAACCTGAAGGCGATCAAAAGACTCAGTTGTTGAGCTGATCTTAAGGAAAAAAAACAAGAAAAGACTGTTGAAATGAAACCGGAAAGAGACATTGATAACCTGATATGACAATTGAAAACCAGATGTGACAAGCTGCTAATCGAATTTGACAAAGGGATAAGGGTTCCTGGATGTGAAGCTGCATGGAAAGGCAGCATAATTCACCCCATATATAAAGCAGGGAACCCCGCAAATCCTTCAAAATACAGGCTAATCGCATTGATAGACGTGGAAGTAAAACTCTACGCATCCTGTCTACTGCAACAACTAGTAGAATGGATTAATGATAGACAATTAATTCCACAATGCCAGACAGGCTTTAGACCTGGCATGGGCGCTTCCACCAACCTGGCAACCCTGGCCTTGCTGGGAAACAAAGTCAGGCTTAAGAAAAAAAGGCTACTTGCCTGCTTCATTGATCTAAAGGCAGCTTTTGATTGTGTACCAAGAAACCGCCTATGGGAGAAACTGAAAAGTTGGGGCTTACCATGCAGCCTTCTAGGCGCAATGATGGACTTGTACACAGGTACTTGGGCGTAAGTAAAAATCGGAGAGGGCAGCCACCTCATCAACAGAACAACAACAGCAAAGGGACTTAAACAAGGGTGTGTATTGGCCCCCATGCTGTTTAACTTATATCTTGCAGATTTAGCCGAGGCTCTAGCTCCTGTATATAGCCACCCGCCAGTCTTGGCCAAGAAAGGAATTGCATGGCTACAGTACGCAGACGAGATAGTTTTACTCAGCCAAACACCTGTTGGGCTACAGCATAGCATTGACGCATTTTACAGATACATAACAATGCAAGGCCTAGAATTTAATTTGAGTAAAACCAAGGTTTTCCGCCGAGTCGACAGGAAGTTTAAATCTGGTTCATGGTTCATAAACTGATCCCGGGTGGAGGTTGCACCCACATTTAATTACTTGGGAATCACTATGGACCGTCTCTTGACTTTTAAGCCGCAGCTTGCTGTCGCTCAAGCATAAGCCCTCTCACTGACCTACGGTTTTAAAGTTTTAAAACATAAACTGAGCTGTCCTTCATATACTCACCTGCTTGCTGTCATGGCAGCGCGACTAATGCCCACCATCACCTATGGCGCCGAAATCATGCTGGGGAAGGAGGCAGTTTTTCTCAATCAAGTCCAGACGAAGGCCTACAAAACAGTTTTTCGGATACCACGATCAGCATCTCCAGCTCAGGTCCATTTGGAATTGGGTCTGAAAAACTATGAATATCAGAGTAGATGTGCCTTCATTAAACTATGCTGGAGGATGCGTGCAGCTGAGACTGGTACTCTAAACAACCTATGTTGGACGGAAATTGAGGAGCAACAGCGTCATAACGACAAAAGCACCTGGGGTCATCACTTAAACAACTGCATTAAAGTACTAGGTCTGCTAGAAGCCTGGGACCGGAACCCGGACAAAAAGGAGTTCTTTCGGAAGGCAAATGCAGTCACTAAGAAGAAATCTTTAATTTCTGACAAACAGAAATTGGCAAGCAGACAGCATGCCTGGACTATAATAACATCATACAAAACTTTACCGGCACAGGAATATCTAGCAGCAACCTTCAACCAGTCTCTGAAACATCGGTTCATGCTTTTCCGCTTTAGGTTGATGGAAACAAATGATATGGTCCCTTCATGGAAACAGCAGGACCCGACACATTCCTGTTGACTGTGTGGGTACAGAAAAAAGTCATTAGAACCCATTTTTTGTGTGTGCCCGGTTTTGCTAAGCCACAGGACATTATATTTGAAAAACATTTTTAAGACACTGAACTTACGCTCATGCAGACCGGCTATCATTAGCTGGCTTAGTGGACTTTCGATCCCGTTTTCATGTCGAGGGACTAAATTCATGGTACAGGCCCAGAAAGAATTAGTGAACAAAGTCAAAGACGAGTGTGCAAGGGCCATAACGTAGGATTCTCACTCGGCTGCACTCATTTACTATTATTGTGTTCGCAAGGGAGCAAGAAAGTCCTAAAGTTAAGTTCAAGATCAAGGTTGGAATAAGTGGAGAACATTTTAGATTGCACAACTCTTTAATCATGATAGTTTTAAATAAGCTTTTATGTTTTTATAAATATTGAATAGGCAAAGTATTTATATTCTTATGCATTTTGGAATTGTGATGGTTTTAATTAACCGTGTCAATAAACTTACTTCCTGGTTGCTGGATGTGAAGCTGATCTGTGAGAAATAAATATTTTTTCCATTTTTGATTTTTTCTGTTGCACTTAAGAGTTACTTCTACTTTCTGATTCTTTACAGATCATGGCTGAGTTAAATAAACAAATTAGAAATGTTAGGTATTGTAGGTATTTGAGCGTGGGGGTAGCAATTATGTGTTGAATAATGTTTATAATAATGATTGTGGGAATGTCTGTTCATTAAAATGAAAGAGGCTACTATTGTTTCCGTTCCTGAAACTACTACACTAACATCTTTAGAGAGGTTCAAGTTAGATGAGAAATACTTGCATGACTATACTAATGCACAAGTAGAGCTTTCTTCTAATGTATTCTATCGCTTGCTTAGTGAGTATGTTGAGACAATGGATGCAAGGAATTCTCTCGTGTGTATGCAAATTCCTTCCTCTGTGGAAGAAGGGGTAACGTACCATAGTCTGCCACTAACATATTGCATAAGCTGTAGTCTGCTACTAACAAGATTCTATAACCAAGAGTATATACAATATTTTTTACTCCAACTATGATATGGTGTTTTCATTCATTCCTGTTATTAGTTATCTGGATAATATAGCTGAAGAGCATGATATTGTATTAGTTTGAACTGACAATAACCTTTGGCACTGCATCCGCACACAGAAATAATCTGACATGTTTACTTACACCATTAGAAAAGAGCTTTATAGGGCATACTGATGATAGAAGAAAGGCACTGAAGGATAAGTTAGAGAAAGGATTAGAGAAGAGAACTTATAAGAATGATTATGCTTACATTGCTATTAAAACACAAGGAAAATTAGCTTTAGATGCATTTCATGTAGGGAAGCTTTGTATATATAGACCAAAATCACGCACTGGCACTTTATTTGTGGGAATGAGTGAATGTAGCCATGTGTTTCTGTTTCAGAGAAAATTGACTTTTATGCTGAATGGTCAGGACCCTGTGATTCCTGGGATTTACTATATTTGTGCACTCATTTCTTATTACTGTCTTCCTAAAGGATGGTATGGGACATGCTATTTGGGAATAGTTTTCCCTAAGATTTATCAGCTAGATGACTTTAAGAAGTTTCCGAAAATGACTGAATTACATCATAAGCGACAGAGGAGGGAAACCTCTTCTGCAATTGTAGGGGATATTTTTGGTGCAGTAATTCCTTCTGTAGGAGTTATTTTGAATGCAATCAAGATACAGAAGTTGTCTACTATTGTGGATAACATGCTGACAAACTTTACAGGGGCCATATTCCTGCTAGATACTGAATTAGCTGCGGCTAGAGCTATGACGCTTCAAAATAGGTTTGCTTAAGACATACTTTTAGCAAAAGATGGCGGAGTCTGTAGGATGATTAATGCTAGGCATTGCTGTTCTTATATACCCAATAATGATAAGGAGATAAGAGATTTACTTACTTACTTAACTAATTCAAGTAAGGGTTTGAAGGAAGTGAAGGAAGCCAGGGTTTGGGAAAAGGTTGGAAAAAGATTTGCTTCAGTAGGTAATTGGTTTAGTCAAATTTGGAATGGGATACTATTAAAAATTGTACAGGGAATATTAATTGTGATTGCTTGTATATTAACATTATGGGGCATATGCAAATTATGGCAAAAATTTAAATTAAGAAAATCTAAAAATATTCAGAGGAGGGAAGAACAATCTAGAGGAAGAATTTATAGGGAAAAAGTTTACAAGAAGACAAAATACGGCAGAAACTGAATTGTAAAATATTGGTAAAAGAAAGGTGTGATGACATAGTGTAGGAAGTTGGCTCTGTATGTACTATTTCAAAGTAAGAAATAGCATGCACAGAGTCCAAGGGTTCCCCTTAGATGTAAGATAGTGGCAAAAAGAGATCATTCTAATGCTCTATTTTGTGGTAGTGTGGTCGAGCAGTAGGCTTATCAGAGGGTAGTGTTAAGCATTTGTTGTACATACACACAGGCAATAAATGAGGAACACACACTCAGACAATTCCAGGTCAATAGGTTTTTGTATAGAAAAATATATTTTCTTAGTTTACTTTAAGAACCACAGGTTCAAGATTTACAATCAATACTTCAAATGAAAGGTACTTAACTTAGGTATCATAGGAACTTTGAATCAGCAAAATAGCATGTACAGTTTTGGCAACATTTGCAATAAGCTATTTTAAAACTAGACACAGTGCACATTTCTACAGTTCCTGGGGGAGGTAAGTATTTGTTAGTTTTGTAGGTAAGTAAACCACCTACAGGGTTCAAAGTTGGGTCCAAGGTAGCCCACCGTTGGGGGTTCAGGGCAACCCCAAAGTTACCACACCAGCAGCTCAGGGCCGGTCAGGTGCAGAGGTCAAAGTGGTGCCCAAAACACATAGGCTTCAATGGAGAAGCGGGTGCCCCGGTTCCAGTCTGCCAGCAGGTAAGTACCCGCGACTTCGGAGGGCAGACCAGGGGGGTTTTGTAGGGCACCGGGGGGGACACAAGTCAGCACAAAAGGTACACCCTCAGCGGCACGGGGCGGCTTGGTGCAGAGTGCAAAAAGGCGTTGGGTTTGCAATAGGTTTCAATGGGAGACCCAGGGGTCTCTTCAGCGAAGCAGGCAGGCAAGGGGGGGGCTCCTCGGGGTAGCCACCACCTTGGCAAGGGAGAGGGCCACCTGGGGGTCGCTCCTGCACTGGAGGTCGGATCCTTCAGGTCCTGGGGGCTGCGGGTGCAGTGTCTTTACAAGGCGTCGGGTTCTTAGAAGCAGGCAGTCGCGGTCAGGGGGAGCCTCTGGATTCCCTCTGCAGGCGTCACTGGGGGTCTCAGGGGGGTCAACTCTGGCTACTCACAGGGTCGCAGTCGCCGGGGAGTCCTCCCTGTAGTGTTGTTTCTCCGCAGGTCGAGCCGGGGGCGTCGGGCAGAGTGGAAAGTCTCACGCTTCCGGCGGGAAACGTGGACTCCTTTTAAAGTTGTTTCTTTGTTGCAAGTTTTGGTTTCTTTGGAAGAGGGCTGCTGTCCTCGGGAGTTCTTGGTCCTTTTAGATGCAGGGTAGTCCTCTGAGGTTTCAGAGGTCGCTGGACCCTGGGGAGTGCGTCACTGTTGCAGTTTCTCTTGAAGTGGGGAGACAGGCCGGTAGGGCTGGGGCCAAAGCAGTTGGTGTCTCCGTCTTCCCTGCAGGGCTTCAGGTCAGCAGTCCTTCTTCGTCTTAGGTTGCAGGAATCTAGGGCCAGATGCAGGAAACGTTTAGCGAGTTGCAAACGGCAAAAAAGTGCTGTTTGCGACTCGCTAAATGCATTTCCCTATGCAGAAATGCATATTGCGAGTCGTGACCGACTCGCAATATGCATTTCAGAATCGCAAATAGGAAGGGGTGTTCCCTTCCTATTTGCGATTCGGAGTGGAATGCAATACCATTTGCGACCTCATATGCGGTCGCAAAGGGTATCGCAGTTACCATCCACTTCAAGTGGATGGTAACCCACTTGCAAATTGGAAGGGGTCCCCATGGGACCCCTTCCACTTTGTGAATGGACCCAAAATTATTTTTTCAGGGCAGGTAGGGGTCCAAGGGACCCCTACCTGCCCTGAAAAAATACCGAAACTAAAGGTTTTTTTTTTTTTTTTTAAGTGCAGCTCGTATTCCTTTAAGGAAAATGGGCTACACTTAAAAAAAAAAAACTGCTTTATTGATAAAGCAGTCACGAACATGGAGGTCTGCTGACGACAGCAGGCCTCCATGTTTGCGAGTGCCTAGACTCGCTATGGGGCCGCAATTTGCGACCCACCTCATTAATATTAATGAGGTGGGTCATTGCGACCCCATAGCGAGTCGCAGACGGTGTCTGAGACACCGTTCTGCATTGGAAATTGCGACTTGCAATTTGCAAGTCGCAATTTCCAAATTTGCTACATCTGGCCCTTAGTGTCCTAGGTTCTGGGGAGCCCCTAAATACTGAATTTAGGGGTGTGTTTAGGTTTGGGAGGGCAGTAGCCAATGGATACTGTCCTTGAGGGTGGCTACACCCTCTTTGTGCCTCCTCCCTGAGGGGAGGGGGGCACATCCCTATTCCTATTGGGGGAATCCTCCAAAATCAAGATGGAGGATTTCTAAAGGCAGGGGTCACCTCAGCTCAGGACACCTTAGGGGCTGTCCTGACTGGTGGGTGACTCCTCCTTGTTTTTCTCATTATCTCCCCTGGACTTGCCGCCAAAAGTCGGGGCTATGTCCAGGGAGCGGGCATCTCCACTAGCTGGAGTGCCCTGGGGCATTGTAACACGAAGCCTGAGCTTTGAGGCTCACTGCTAGGTGTTACAGTTCCTGCAGAGGGGAAGTGTGAAGCACCTCTACCCAGAGCAGGCTTTTGTTTCTGTCCTCACAGAGCACAAAGGCCCTCACCACATGGGGTCAGAAACTCGTCTCTCAGCAGCAGGCTGGCACAGAGCAGTCAGTCCTGCACTGAACAATTAGGTAAAATACAGGGGGCATCTCTAAGATGCCCTCTGTGTGCATTTTTAAATAATTCAAACACTGGCATTAGTGTGGGTTTATTATTCTGAGAAGTTTGATACCAAACTTCCCAGTATTCAGTGTAGCCATTATGGAGCTGTGGAGTTCGTTTTTGACAAACTCCCAGACCATATACTTAATATGGCCACAACTGTACTTACAATGTCTAAGAATAGACTTAGACACTGTAGGGGCATATTGCTCATGCAGCTATGCCCTCACCTGTGGTATAGTGCACCCTGCCTTAGGGCTGTAAGGCCTGCTAGAGGGGTGACTTACCTATGCCACAGGCAGTATTTTGTGGGCATGGCATCCTGAGGGGGATGCCATGTCGACTTTGCCTTTTTCTCCCCACCAACACACACAATCTGCAATGGCAGTTTGCATGTGTGAGGTGAGGGGTCCCTTAGGGTGGCACAACATATGCTGCAGCCCTTCGGGACCTTCCCTGGTCACAGGGCCCTTGGTACCACTGGTACCTTAACTCTGTGTGCCAGGGGTGTGCCAATTGTGGAAACAATGGTACATTTTAGGTGAAAGAACACTGGTGCTGGGGCCTGGTTAGCATGGTCCCAGCACACTTCTCAGTCAAGTCAGCATCAGTATCAGGCAAAAAGTGGTGGGGGAGGGTAATTGCAACAGGAAGCCATTTCCTTACACATAGGGGGTCATTTTGACCCTGGCGGTACGAGACCGCCAGGGCTAAAATGACGGAAGCACCGCCAACAGGCTGGCGGTGCTTCCAGGCGTATTACGACCGCGGCGGAAGCGCCGCGGTCGCACCGCCGGGGCCGGCGGTATTCCGCCACTTTTGCCCCGGCGGTGATAATCCGCCTGGGCAGCGCTGCTTGCAGCGCTGCCCAGGGGATTACGAGTCCCCGTCCGCCAGCCTTTTTCTGGAGGTTTGCACTGCCAGGAAAAGGCTGGTGGAACGGGGAGTCGTGGGGCCCCTGGGGGCCCCTGCACTGCCCATGCCACTGGCATGGGCAGTGCAGGGGCCCCCTGACAGGGCCCCATGCAGCTTTTCACTGTCTGCTATGCAGACAGTGAAAAGCGCGACGGGTGCAACTGCACCCGTCGCACGGCCGCAACACCGCCGGCTCCATTTCGAGCCGGCTCCTATGTTGCGGCCGTGATCCCCGCTGGGCCCGAGGGTGGAAACCAGGTTTCCGCCCGCCGGCCCAGCGGGGATCTCCAAATGGCCGCAGCGGGGGTGCGGCCGCACAGCGGTCAGATCTTGGCGGGCGGCATCGTAATAACCCCCAAAGTCATGAGAGAAGGCACTGTTGAAGCAGATATGCTAATTAAGACAATTATTAATGATGTTTGTGTGTCTAATAATGAAAATATGTTGAAAAATGAATCATAGAGAAAATAATGTGCACGTTTGAAATTGTGCCCTCGGGGTACGACCGCCATGTGTATGAGATTGTACTAATATAAATGAAATTGTATGAAATAATGAAAAATATATGAGAAAAATGTAGTAATATGTCATATTGAAATGTATAACCTATGTTTTACTTTCATTTGTAGTATTAACTTAGCCAAACTTAAGGCCTAGTCTCTCTAGGCCTCGCACACAGAGAAGCAGAAAACAATAACCACATTTGCACGAAGCTGCTATAGTTCAACCTTGACTCACCCCATGTAAAAGTTGCTTAGCTAGAATTTTCTGCAATGTACCGGTGGACAGGAGATGATGAAGACAATTTGATACAATTATGTGCAGAGCAGGCTAAATGTACTTTCCCAGGACTTGAACAATGAAGGTACTGACTGAAGAGGAACGTGCAACAATTTCGATACCCGAAGAGCCGGATGATGAGGACATCGTATGGCGAACCAATCCACATCTTGTGAACGGACTGATATTGAAATTAGGAGATTCAGTAAACAAATATTATAGTGTAAAGTCATATCTGCTGAACTGACTGACCAATTAGGAATTAGGGGGATGGACTGGGAGACCCTAATAAAAAGCCATGACAAGGGCCAAAATGATCAGAGATACGGGGAGAAGACAAGGGAGAATTGATGACGTCAGGAGACGCTGTCCGAGGTTCTGTCGTTGGACTCATACTCTGTGAGTCTGATGCGTGGCTGACGAATTGATGACCTGAAGACGAAGACTGACTTGTTGCTGATCCATCCTGGATAGATAGCTATGAAAATGTGACTGACAAATTGGGCCTTTTCTTCTAGGTACCAACTGCACTGATTATAGACTTCTCACTTAGATAGATTTTTTCCAAATTAATGTTTTTCTCTAAAATGTTTTCGCATGAAGTCCCACATGCTGATGCCAATCTTGGTTAGTTAGGTTGTTAAGGGGGACATTTGACAGGGAGACTTGACTAACGAACTAGTTGCTGAACTCTGCTATTAATGATGGTATTCTTGGCTTATGTAGATGCAAGTACACATATGGGTTTCTTCAAGTTATGTTATGATGTTTTTCATTAATGAATTAATAACTGAGTGGATTGAATAAAGATTGAACTAACGGATCATTTAGAATTGAAATCAATAGGGAAATCAAAATTGTTTAACTCATTACTAAGTTGTGGTTATTCATGAGTAGATGGTTTGAGTTGTTTTACCATAGAATGTTCTTGATTATTGATGTTAGTTATTGATTTACTAGTCACTGCATGACTAGGATACTCCATGCAATTCAAAAGGTTCATCAACCTATACGCGTCCCCTTGTAAGTTTACTTCCTAAGGACCAGGTGCGCTAGCACCAGTATACCTGCACTGATGATGTAGTTGTGCACTATTATGTTGGACAAATTCAGGCAAGAGTTTGTGTCAGAGGTACATTCATAATTCTAGTTGTCTCAAACTCTCATTTCTTGAGCTTCAGGGCATTAGCAAGCTTCTCCTTTTCCCTTGAGGTACTATCTCACTGTTGATTAGTCCTCTCTTGCGGCAATCTTTCCTGACGCTCTTTCACAGTCCTGTTGCAGTGCTTACTTTCCTTTCTCATCCTTACGTCAAACTTATAGCAGGGATCATACATCAACTGTAGCTTGGTTCCAGGGGCACAGTGAGCACAGGACCCATGTTTAGGAATACCCTTGACACTTAGGGCAGTACAGCAAACATACAAAAGTGATAGGAGGAATGTTTGTAATAAGACCACTGGCGATCACTAGGGGTAGCATCCCAACCCATCATTCTTTTGCCCACCATGCTATCTCAGTTTGTACTCAACCATATGCAAATCAGTCTTGACCCTACTCCAACAGAAATAGCCCAGCCCACACTGCCAGGCTAGGTCCTCCATTTAACTTGAACAAGGCATCTTGCTTCACAAATCTCCATCAGTGCTTTTCCCGAGTCCATATTCGTTCCACACTTGTGGCTCCACCATTTTAACTGGCCCCTCATCATTGTACCAGACTTTCTTAGATCATATTCAGGTGCTAATTTCTAGGTCCCATGTTTTTTTTTTTACCCCAATCCCACTCCCAGAGTGGGTGTTTGTTTTTGTAAAACAAACAATGGCCATGATGCAAAGGGTGTTTTCTCCCTGCATGTGGAGGGCATTGATGGATTTCCCTAAATGTGGACGCTATGCATTACCATGGCCTGAATGAGTCTTGTACTGTTCTACCTCTCCCGGTCCCTAGTTTGAGGGTCTGCAGTACAAAGGCAGTAGGACACTAGAGGTGAAAGACAGTAGTTAATTTAATTGCGACCCAGTGACATCTGACTGTCCCGAGGCCTGCTGACCAGATTTCTCATTATTATGAGGAATTTCTAAAATAACCCATAATAAATAAGGTAAGTCTTCTGAGTAGAAGTCCTTTCTAGAGTGGGGTGGGTGGCTGGCTAATATTGTTATTCTATTTATAGTTAAATAAAATCATGCATCTCTTGGATACCTAAAACAGTACAAGTTTCCATATAAATCTCTATGCAAATCGGTTCCAGTGTCCACCCTTCTGGGGGTTTTCCCAAAAAGTATGCCTATGTGGATCATTAAGAATTGAGGGAACTTGTAGTGAAAATGGCTATAGTTCAAGTAACAGTGTACACTCGGGGATTCTCAGCAATATATTATTGGTCAGATAAAGTTAAAATGTATGACGCCTTCATCCGTGAATTTTCCACAACTCTGTTTAAACAAGTATTGGAAAATGTAGGGCATTCATCTCTTAGGAGAGACAGTTCTCTCGGAAGACTTTATGATCAGGTAGAACCTGAAAGATGTTTATGCTTGAGTTCCGATTTTACACCCCATCAGGATTTTTTCTGTTTATCTGGAATAAATAAAGAGGTGGAATGCGTTTGCCTCCATTTGGGCATCTGATCAGCCATGTTAGTGTGTTACCAAATGCATGAAAATGGCAGAAAGCACCAAGAGCGAGAGTCATTGGAGTAATTTTAGACACAGGCTTTTGATGTCCCAGTCCAAAAATAAATAAATATACTCAAATAACTGTGTTTCCTTGGAATTTAATATCTTTCGGGGAAAATCTGAACAAGTTTCTTCCGATTCAGTAGAGTTCCAGGTTTCAGTGATTGATACACATGCTTCTTCGCTAGGTCACCCATTACAGAAAGTAAAACTGATCATAGAAAGAGATGACGTGTTTCAGTGTCAGACTTTCTCTTTAAGAGTCACAGCCTCACAATTGGCCCTCCTCTAGGCCTTCTACTTCATCGGACTATTTATAGGTCAAAGGTGATCGATCTCAGAAGGAACCTGTCTTATCCCGATGACATTCAGCTGTACAAAAGCCAACACTGGAGTGGAGTAATACCAAAATGATATATGACAAGGTGAGCTGGAGATCTGGAGATCTCTCTGGAACAAAATTTAGGCCATAATAAATTAACAAGTGCTAAGAATCGTAGACTAAGAAAATGTTTATAAGCCAGGAACTTGTTCACTTAAGTCAAAGTATCTAGATCGAGGGGTACTCAGCAGGACAGCATTGTGTACTGAGCACTCCTGGACTTTCGACAGCAGTTACTAGGCAGGTCAGAAATCTACGCTTTGGTTTTTTTCACTTCGGTTTTGGCTTCTAAAAGCAGCAGAAATCTCTGTATGAAACTCCGAATGATACCGCAAATCTGCGTGGAATTACAGATTACTTTATGTTGTGAGAAATTCAATATTAAAGCATTTAAGACATCATAAATGAGTCGGGAACAAAAAGTTGACAGGTTGAGCTGGAAAAATGTTGATTGTGTTCACAAAGGACGATTTGCCTTCAACTAGTGTAGGTGTGTATTTAATGGTTAGAAATGAATGCTTAATTCGGATGTGTTAAAGTTAGCACAACCAGGCCGCAGTCGGAGACAAGGTTACAGCCAGTTTGCACTGACAATCATTCAGAAAAAACATGCACTTTTATTTTACTTTAAGGAGCCTTTTCACATGCACGTCTCTGTGTGCTTTTCCATTTTAGAAAAATATGTAAATAGAAGCTATCTTCACGGTGTTTGTGTGGTAATAAAATACAAACGTATTAATGTGCCTTGCTCCTAGAAAGCTCTGCCTAGGGTGTTCCTTTATCTCTAACAATGTCATAGGCTTTTGCTGTGCTGTGGCTTTTGCTGTGCTGTGTCATGAGCCCTTAATTTCTTAAATGTGTTATTGTATTAATTTGATATAAACTGCACAGAAAACCCCTTTTTATTCACATTTGTTTACTAGTATGCAGCAAAGAAGGTCTTCCTAAATGTTTCTTATTTCATGTATTGTGTGAATATGATACTTGTATCTTTGTTAATCCAGCCCTATTATGTAATTTGACGCCATGTGGAATGTGTGGCTTTTCCGACTGAAACCCTACACAGTGACTTGCTTCTGAGAAATGTGGCAGTGTTTTTGTCTCTTTCTTTGGAGGCAGACTATGGCCCTCATTCTGACCCTGGCGGTCTTTGACCGCCAGGGCGGAGGACCGCGGGATTCCGACCGCGGCGGTAAAGCCGCGGTCGGACCGGCACCACTGGCGGGCTCCCGCCTGTGTACCGCCGCCCCATTGAATCCTCCACGGCGGCGCAGCTTGCTGCACCGCCGCGGGGATTCCGACCCCCCCTACCGCCATCCAGATCCCGGCGGTCCGACCGCTGGGATCCGGATGGCGGTAGGGGGGGTCGCGGGGCCCCTGGGGGCCCCTGCAGTGCCCATGCCACTGGCATGGGCATTGCAGGGGCCCCCGTAAGAGGGCCCCTACATGTATTTCACTGTCTGCTGCGCAGACAGTGAAATACGCAACGGGTGCAACTGCACCCGTGGCACAGCTTCCACTCCGCCGGCTCGATTCCGAGCCGGCTTCATCGTGGAAGCCTCTTTCCCGCTGGGCTGGCGGGCGGTCTGAAGGCGACCGCCCGCCAGCCCAGCGGGAATGTCAGAATTACCGCCGCGGTCTTTCGACCGCGGAACGGTAATCTGACGGCGGGACTTTGGCGGGCGGCCTCCGCCGCCCGCCAAGGTCAGAATGAGGGCCTATATATCTGTCCTCTTGCTGAGCTATACTTTGGTTCTGGCCATGGACATCATTTAGGGGTCGCAGCTGCGACTCCCAGCTTGTCCCTTGCGACCCCTGGCATTGCCTTTGCAAACCCTGGCCTCAGAGGAGGCAAATTCAGTGCCAGGGAACCCATCCTTATGGATGTTGCACAGGGACCCACCTTCTAGTTTTTATTCAGTTTTTTATTACACTAAAAGTGAATAATAAATTAAGGGGACCAAGTCCAAGAAGCACTGAAGAGTCCAGGGAGAACCGGAGCCCCTGCTAACCCGGATGAAGATGCAAAAGAAGAACCATCGGTGAAGAACAACAGTCAGTACTGCATCCAAGAAGATGAATGCGGTTTCCTGGTTGGTGTAGATTATGTCCCACCCAAGATGGATGACTGCAGTCTGGTTTGCGTCCCTGGATTCCGCCAACAAGCCTTGGCAGACGCAAAGCTCAGGGTTAGCGGAAAATGGCGCTGCCTGGGACCAGGAGGGACATGGTACACCCAACCCTGGGGGGGAGCCAGAGGGGGCTCTCAGCAACTTAGAGAACTCTCAGAAGACCAGGCAGCGTGCACATGAGTCCCACAGCACAGGGACAAAGAAGGTGCAAAAGGAGGCCCAAGCAGCACTACACAAAGGGTTCCCATGCCGCCGGAGAACCACTCACAAAGCTGTGCGTTGCAGGAAAGAGTGCTGGGGGCCGGAGCTGCACGGTGCACAAAAAACTTTGTGAAAGGATGCCAACAAGCCTTGGCAACTGCAAAACATGCGGTGCAAGGGGTACTATCTTGCGTGGGAAGGGAAGCTCTTACCTCCACCAAAGTTGGACATTTGACTGTAAGGACCGTCGGGACCACTTCAATCCACCACCTGTGTTGCTGGATCCACACACTTTGCCAGGAGAGGGGGCCCACGACACTGGTCATCGCTGCAGAGGGGTGCATGCTGAAGCAGGGGATTGACTCCTTCACTCCAAGGGAGTTTTCTTCGTTTTTCTGATGCAGACTGAAGACAGACAGTCCTCGGAGGATGCACGACCTGGAAACAGTTGCAGTTGCTTGTAGGAGCTGAAGTTACAATGTTGCAGAAGTCGTCTTTGCTTCTTTGCTGCAGTTTGTAGAGTTCCTGTAGGGTCCAGATGCAGTTTCTCTGGTGAGAAGGTGAAGTAAAGGATGCAGAGGATTTCTACTGGAGTCTTGCAATCCGAATCTGAAGAACCACCCAAGAATGAGACCCTAAATAGCCCTGAAAGGGGGATTGGTCAGCTACACAGGTAAGCAACTATCGGGGGAGGGCTCTGACGTCACCTGCTGGCAGTGGCCACTCAGGTGCTCCCAGAGTTCCCTGCCAACTTGGAATCCAAGACAACAAAACCCTGGGACCCTCTGGAGGAGCTCTGAGCACCACCCCTGGGGTGGTGATGGACAGGGGAGTGGTCGCTCCCCTTTCCTTTGTCCAGTTTCGCACCAGAGCAGGGACTGGGGGTCCCTGAACCGGTGTAGACTGGATTATGCAAGTAGGGCTCCATCTGTGCCCTTCAAAGCCTTTCCAGAGGCTCTGGGAGGCTACCCTTCTCAAGCCTGTAACACCCATTTCCAAAGGGAGAGGGTGTTGCTTCCCTCTCCCAAAAGAAATGCTTTGTTCTGCCTTCCTGTGCTCGAGCTGCTTGAGCAACAGGAGGGCAGAAACCTGTCTGACAGGTGGCAGCAGCTGGGGCTGCCTGGAAAACCTCAGAAGGCTGTAATGGCAGTACTTGGGGTCCTCTAAGGAGCCCCCAGAGAGCATGGACTCATACAACCAATGCATGCAAAAGCCTTGGGGTATGATTTTAACATGTTTGATACCAAAAATGGCCATATTCAGAGTTACCGTTGTGGAGCTGGACATAGGTAGTGACCTATGTCCAGTGCACGTGTAAAATAGCATCCTCGCACTCATGAGGTCTGGGAAAATGGTCCTGGAGGTCATGGGGACACACCTCTGCCTGTGCAGGGGTGCCCTCACACACAGGTACTCTGCACCCTGCCTTCAGGGCTGGAAGGCCTGCTATAGGGGTGACATACTGGTGCAGTGTAAATGGCAATGAAAGGGTGCATGCACCTTTTCACACAAGCTGTAATGGCAGTCTTGCAGAAGCCTTTGCATGGGCTCCCTATGGGTGTCAAAAGAAATGCTGCAGCCCATAGGGATCCCCTGGAACCCCAATGCCCTGGGTACCTACGTACCTTATACTAGGGACTTATAAGGGGGCACTGGTATGCCAATTCTGGGTGAAATACTGGGTTACCAGTATGCAGTGACAACATTTAGAGGAGAGAGAGCATAATCACTGGGGTCCTGGTTAGCAGGATCCTAGTGAACACAGTCAAACACACTGACATCCGGCAGAAAATGGGGGTAACCATGCCAAAAAGAGGGTACTTTCCTACATCTCACATTTGCATTAAAATTCTTGACCTTAAAAATTGTCAAAAATAAGGTTTTCAGAAAGAAAGTTCAAGGAGTTGTTTAGATTATGGCTGGAGTGCCTAGAGATGTCGTTGGGAGGTGAGTAATAATAGGGTTTTGTGTGATGACTTGCCTGGTTCAGAGCATGTCTTGCAACATGTGACTTGAAGTGAAATGGTTTGCTGTATGGTGAATTGCATCAATGGTATTTTGTCTTACACATGCGGCGAAAATTCAAAGCTGTATTGTACTGTATTTTATTGGACTGTAATTGCAAAAGCTTTACAAACTGCAAAGCTTTATAAGGATTGCATTTTGATAATGGGACATTGTGATTTCATGTAGAGGTTTTTGGATTTATAAGTAAACGTTTTTTGATTTATGGTTTAAAGAAGAACTTAAGATAAATACAGAGTTGCATGCTCAATAAGGGCGTGTCGTGCCACACAAGGTTATACATTGAAGTTTATAAGATCATTAATGAGAACTAACTTTGAGCAGTGGTTTAATCTGTGCATGAGGATAGATACTCTGACTCCAAGGGTAGATTTTCGTTGGTCGAAAGCTTATTTTGGTGTAAATGGTAGTGGCAGAAGGTACCATTCCTTTTCTGTAATAAACTTAATTTTCTTCCAGTATTCCAGTAGGCAGGCAAAGATTCATGAGTTTCCTTTAATTAATACAATGCATATTACATATTGTGAATTGTGTTCTGTCTTGAGTTCTTATTTATTTATTGGCTGTGTTAGGATGATATGTACTGTAAAGCTTGGTTAAGAGTGCAATGAGTATGCTACTGGAAAAGTCAAAGAGTTCTGCTAATAGAGGAAAGGCTTCACCTCAAATGTTATATCTGTCTCTGAGATGCTGCTTAGTTATGCTTTATGTGTCCACGGCTTAAAGAATGTAATAATGCTCAAAAAGGCAACAACAAAAAAATCTAAAAAGCTGCAACTTTCTGAGAATGGTGATTGTCATGAGAAGAAACTTGAGTATTTGAGGTGTGTCATGTGTAAGATGAAACCGTAACTGAGACCTGCGTACATTAGGGCACTGAATGAATGGGATTATGTGGCCAACATGAAGAGGCATCAGAAAATGATGCAGGGTTGGATAGGAAAAGCAAATAAACAACTGTTTTGGTGCTAGATTGTGTTTACCGAAAAAGGAGTGGATTGAGACCATATTAGAAACTGTAGGTGTGTTTCGTTCAATTGCTACTGACTGAGACCTAAAAAAACAACAGTGTAAAACAGAATATAAAAAATGAGAAAAAGGATGAGAAAAAGGAAAAGAATGGGAGTCAACCTGAGGAGGAGGATAAGTTCATGGGCAATTGTTTGATTGAGATGAGACCGTGCTGTGTAATCAAGATCATACACAAAAGCGAGAAGTACGAGCAGGGGAGCTGAGTGAAGGAAAAGATGATTTGGAAGTTGGACAAGCGTCCAAGAGTAGGATGGAAAATAGTAGAAATTGATATTTTAAAGCGTAAAGAGGATTCAAATGTTCACAGGGATAAAATATGAACATTTAACAAAGAAGAATTGGTATTTCTGAATTTCGAAGTAGGGAAGCGTGCTTGTTGCACACATGAAAAGCTTGAAGAACTGGCTGAAAATGTTGATGTTGATTTATTAAAAAAAGAGAATTTGCTGATCATATACAATGGAATTTACAGAATGTAAAAATCAGAAAATTGTATCATTGAGGATGAATATTGGAGACTTAATTGATATAATAATAGATTGAGAAAATGTGGAAAAATGTATAGAAAACTGGTTTTGAAATTTTGAGAAATCATAAAAGAAGAAACTGGAAACGGGTGAGAGAGTGGGTGATACTTAATGCAAAGTAATTGTTTAAAAAGTGTTCAGTTGAGGGAAGTGCCTAAAGGCCAGATGCCCAAGTACCTTGGTCAAGGAGTGACTTGTAGACTTTTACAAAGAATTTCCCAAAGCTCAGAGAGGAGTCAGAAAAGTGCTACAAAGAGGTAGAAAGGACTGTAACTATTTCAAAGGTAATTTGGGAAGATATAGGTGTATTGTTTTCAATTGTGGTACCAAGGGATTTGTGAACTGAGTGTAAGACAATGGTTCAGTGGCTTAAGGAACAACCACCGAGAGTTGGCTCGAGTAATAAGCCATCTTCGACTGTCTTGGAAATGTATAAATAGGTTATTGAGCATTAAAAGGGAACGGACCCCTAGATATAGGTATGCTGTTTTTAAAAAAATGTATAGTTTTTATTGCCACTTTCGTAATTAACATCAATGTTTACATATTGAGACAGCACAATGATGATCCACAAATGGTTCCAACTATAATCCCTCCCTCCCATTTAGGCTCTAACATAATCACATTTCCATAATAAACACTGTATAATGAACCAGGCATATTGTGAGAGGCTTACTGGTGGCAACTTTACATAACTCTGGGTATTACTATAGTGCATTCCATTGTTCACTCACCTCAGTCAGTCAAAATAATTGCGCCATCCTTTATCATCATTTGTACTCAAGGGGGCAGTGCATCTCGGGATCTAAAAGCTCGATAAGCATTGCCACTCAGGCCTGTAGGCCGTCTGCAAGTTTATTATCCTTACGTGTTTTACATATATGGCTCTCCTTGGCATTCGCCCATTCCGCTATATCACTCACCTTATCCGCTATCCTTGGTGGAATTGGGGACATCCATCTGAATTCTATTAAACTTTGATGAAAATGAAAACGGAAATGTTGTTGGTGGGTCAGACAAAGTTTTTTCAAAAGTGTGGTTTAGGAGCTTTCTAAGCACTGAGTGCTAGTGGTGGTGCAGAATGTGTTGGTGCACATGGTAATGCTGTACAATTTGTGCAAGGTGGTCCATGTGGTAGATGTAGAGGATTTACTAACTATTTTAACACAAACACTATAAATAATAGCAAACAAATGAGAAATGGCTCTTGTCATATTTGTGGTTCAAATGCCTACTGGAAATAAGAATGCAGATTTAGTTCAAATAGATTGATTGCAAAATGAGTCACAAATGGTTTCTCAAATGCAGTGGAATGTGAATTACATGGCACAAAATGGGATGAGCCAGCCAGTTGTCCTAGCACTAACGCTTCTGTGCAGAACATGCAGAATGCAAGTCAATTCAATGGAACGTACCTTCAAGTCCAGTCATACAACAACCTATGTGGAATAATATGACTGTGTTTCAGCCAAAGTTTAAATTTCAGCTGCAGAATTCAGTAATTTATTATAACTTTCATCGATTTGCAGCTACACTCTAAGTGCCTTCAGGACTAAGCACAATAACGGTGTTTGAGAGGGGAGGATGATTGCATGCTTGTTGTAGTCCTAGGTTTAGACCAGGATGGTCTTTTTGTTGAAGGAGAAGTAAATAGCCATCTAGTGTCTTTTTTAATTGATATAGGTGTTACCCAATCCACAGTTTATTTGGTGTGGGTTCCCAACCTACCCCTCCCAGGAAAAGAAGCCTAAGTTGTAGGCATTTCAAATAAACAAGTAACTAATAAGTTATCAGCAAATGCCTCATTAAATTTGGTTTCATTATTAATAATCAAATGTTTATAATTAGGGAGGCAAGCCCAGTGAATTTGTCTGGTGGAGATCTTTATGTGCAAGTTAAATTGTGTGATTTACAATAGACTAGTTGTGAATGGTATTAAAACAGAAGAAGACAATGTTGAATTTAAATTAAAATCTCAAGAAGCAATCATTGAATTGTGTGACATGTATGAAAGAAGTAACAATGCACTTCAGCTTTATCCAAAGTAATTCAATTCTTGGTTTCAGTTTAGTGTGCGGGGGAGTGGGGGAGGGTATCTGTAGGAAACTGGCCCTTGTTGCAGTTAGACCCCCCACACCTTTTGCCTGATATCTGATGCTAACGTGACTGAGTGTGTGCAGGGCTCCTGCTAATCAGGCCCTCGCACCAGTGTTCTTTCCCTAATCTTGTAATATTGTTGCCACAATTGGCACACCTCTGGCACACAGATAAGTCCTTTGTAAAAGGTACCAGTGGTACCAAGGACCCTGTGGCTAGGGAAGGTCCCTAAATTTCTGAGAGCCGTTGTGCTCTCTGGGGACAGGAACAAATCCTGCTCTGGGTGTGCCAGAGGTGTGCTTCACAACTTCCCCATGCAGGAACTCTAGCACTTGGCGGTGAGCCTCAAAGGCTCAGGCCTCCTGTTACAGTGCCCCAGGACACTCTAGCTAGTGGAGATGCCCACCTCCCCGGACTAAGCCTGATTTCTGGCAGCAGGATCGGCGGGAGGGAGGAGTGACTACTCCAGCTAGAACCACCCCTAAGGTGTCCAGAGCTGAAGTGACCCCCATCCTGCAGCATCCTCCATCTTGGTTTGGAGGGCAGGGACCAATAGGGTTAGGAGTGCACCCCCCTCCCAAAAAGGAGTGGACAAAGGAAGGGTGTAGCCACCCTCAGGGACAGTAGCCATTGGCTACTGCCCTCTGACCCCTTTTAATGCCCCTAAATCTAGTATTTAGGGGCACCCCTGAACCTAGCTCACCAGATTTCTGGTGACCTCAAGACAAGGAAGCACTGTTAAGCCGACCCCCAAGCAGTGAAGACTCTAGAAGACAAATGACCTGGCCCCAGCCCTACTGGCCTGTCTGCAGCCTCTGCTTCCAAAAGGCGATGTAACCAGAAGGACCAGTGACCTCTCCAAACCCCCAGAGGACTGCCTGCCCACCAGAGGACCAAAAACTCCTGAGGACAGCGGCCCTGTCCAGAAGAAACCCTCCAAAAGGACTCCAGGACTGCCCCGGATCTGCAAATCCTGCCCACTCCACGCCCGACAACCACAGCACGAGTCCAAGTGGCCCACTGGTCCAGAGCAGGTCCCTAGGCGATTCTGACCTTGTGTCTACCCTGGGTTGACCCCTCCTGGCCAACACAACACCTGCAGCCTGAATCCAGAGGACCCCCTGACCGGGAGAGGACCAGACAAAGATTCCCGATGCCTAAAGGTACCCCTCCACCAGCAGCCACTGGCCTTGGGGAATCCGACCAACTGTCCAGCAACGTTCAGCAGGCGGCCCTCCTCCTTGTCCAGCCTTTGGTTTTCTGGAACTCACCCCCTGGATCCAGCCTGCAGGATCTTTGTGACCCACCAGTTCCCCCTATTGAAAAGCATTGGGAGCCTGACGCTGTGTTTTCACCCTGCACCCGGCCTCCCCTGTGCCGCTGCGGGTGTGTGTTTGGTGCTGACCGGTGGCACCCCCGATGTTACTTGCCTGTAAACTGTTATATTTGCGAAATCTAAACAAAGTGTCTTTGATACATATGCTTGATACTTACTTGCAAATGAATTTACCTGCAACAAGATCCTTTTGGTTCTAGAAATAAAATAACAAAATCTATTTTTTCAATATAAATACATTAGCCTGGAGTTAGTCATTGAGTGTGTACTTCATTTATTGACTGTGTGTGTACAACAACTGCTTTGCACTAACCTCTGATAAGCCTAACTGCTTGACCACACTACCACCAAAGAGAGCATTTGTATTATCTGCTTTAGCCTCTGTTAAGCCCCTGAGGAACCCCTGGACTCTGTACACACTACGGCTCTGTATATAGTATATCAAAATGGGATGGCTTCCTACAGTATCACCTCCTGAACCAGGGTCTAAAAGAAATATGTAAGCAGCGTCGTTCCGGTCCAGGTGCGACGCCTCTTCTCAGCACTACAAACGTCTAGATGAGGGAGCTAATTCCTCGATTCACAATAATTAGGATTTTTAAAAAAATTATATTTATTTATATGATTTTATTTTTGTTTATGATTTTATTTTTGGTTAACTTAGAGAAAAGGTCATGTTACAGAAATGATTCACATGTTTACAAGTCACCATTCTGTGCAATGTAACAGTTTGATGGTATACACACACCAAAGGGCAATCATAATGATAAGCTGGTCATTTTTCTTTAGGGTGGCAGTCCCCAACATTCACTCCAGAGAAGTTGGCAATTTAAGCATTCTAGATCCAGACACAGGTTACATGCCAAACGATTGTATTCCGAAATCCACACAGACCCAGTATCAGTCAGCACATTGGCAACATGGAACTATTTATTCTTTAGATCACAATGGCAAGATATGATCCACTTAGCCTCATCATTTAATGAATAAGGACAATTAGACATTTTTCCCGAGTGCTTTCAGACACTCGCCACGTTTTTGTTTGTTTTTCATCTATTTAACTTTAGAAACTTGCAATTGGGGGTATATTTATATCTAAGCAAAATGTGCGCATTACCAAATTGGATGGTTAAGGAGGGATAGGTTTTTTCCTTTGGACGTTGTTTGTTCCATTAATCTATATTCCAATATGATTCTGAGGAAAGAGTCGATTCGAGCGCCCCTATACCGCAGACACATTAGGGAATGACAAGTTGCATCGTTTTATGTTTTTCTTTGCACATCTTCAATTATTCGATTTGATTTTTGTACATTTATCTTCACTCCAACCTGGAGTCCATAAAAAAGGAAGCTGGATTTTATAGAATTGATCAAAAGTGCAGAGCCAGTGCAGATCACTGTAAAAACGAATGCAATATATCCCCAAAGCCCTCAATATAGGCATACTCGTGTAATTACTTAAATGACCGAGCAGGACATTCTAAAAGAGATCGTAGGTAGTCCATCTAATGCACCTATAAAGGGCTTGAAAAAACCTAGTGGTAAATGGAGAATAGTACAGAACCTGTTCAAAATAAATTATATGGTGATTCCATGATGTCCCTTGGTATTCAAACCAGCAGTGATTCTATTTCAAATTCCATTTAGTGCAGAGTGGTTCACAGTGATAGATTTGTGTCAAGCATGTTTTTCTGCTCCTCTTCAAAAGGACAGTCAGTATCATTTTATGTTCAGATTCTGAAACAAAGTCCTGCTTTGATGCAGATTCCTGCATAAACATATAGAAAGTCCTTCAATCTTTTGGAAACTACTGAAGAAAGTTTGACTCAGTGACTGAGTAATGATTTGAAAACTGCAGCCAAAACGAAGTCTGTAAGCTGGACACAATACTTTATTAAATTATTTGGTTGAAAATGAGCATTAGCTGTCCCCTCCAAAAATGCAGTACTTTCATTAAGAAGGGAGTGAGGAAGGTGTCCACATAACACATTTCTGTGATTCTGAGAATTGTTCTACTAAGCATACAGAGAGGTCATCAGTGGATTGCAAACTTTTCCTTGATTAAAATACCTCTACAGAAGCTGACACACAGTGATGTGAGACACCCGGTGCCCTGAGACGATGAAAGCCTCCATAGAGATCAAACAAAGTTTGTGTAGTGTGTCTGCTCTAGGAATGTCTAATTGCGAGAAAGATTTTGTTTTATTCTACCATGAAGAGAACAAGCACACACCTTCTGTTCTTACCAAGACACATAGGGCCTGATTACAACTTTGGAGGACGGTGTTAAACCGTCCCAAAAGTGGCGGATATACCACCTACCGTATTACGAGTCTATTATATCCTATGGAACTCGTAATACGGTAGGTGGTATATCCGTCACTTTTGGGACGGTTTAACACCGTCCTCCAAAGTTGTAATCAGGCCCATAGTGCAGCCAGGCAGCTGATTGTATTTCTCATGCAAACTAAATACAGTAGTCACTGCTCTGTTGGGTTGCATGAACAATGTTGCAGCAACTTCTTTGGGAATTGAATAGTGAGGCAGGCATGTTGCTTCTACATTCACTTGAGACATTGCTAACTCGTACATACACTCTGCCTCTCACAAACATTTGCTTGATCAAATATGAGTAAACATTCTTGGTGGCAGAGATGATTTCATTTCAACAAATGTTTACTGGAGAATTCCAACACATAACAATACAGATATAATAGCATGGGTATCATGTGTTAAGGCATTGCACGGTCAAATTTTTATCAGCTAAAGATACCTGTAGTATATAATAAAGACATTTGTAATTGTACAAAAACAGAACAAGGTGTATAAAAGGATGATGAGATTTAGAGATTGAGCCATAGAAAAGAAGAGTAGAGGTAGAGAAGATGAGAAGGGGAATAAGAAAGGAGACAAACAGAAGGTTGCTGTTTCTGAAGATCCTGAAGGCCAACACAGCCTGCAGAACTGCAATGCACTGGACGAGGTTGAGGCCTTCACATACCTGGGCAGTGTCAAAGAAAAGCAGGGTGGTACAGACGCAAAGCAAGGGCTGCCTTCATTCAGCTAAAGAAGATCTAGAGCTCCAAGGACCTAACGATACAGCTTTTTAACATCAACCTAAAATAGGTCCTTCTGTGTGGAGCAGAAACTTGGAAGACACCAGTGGCCACTACCAACAAAGTCCAGACCTTCATCAACACCTGCCTGGCCAAACACCATTGGCAGCAGACTTGCCAACTCCCTGCTCATGAAGAAATCATGAAAAGACACAGGGGTTGGATAGGTCACAGCCTCCATAAGCCCACATCAAACATCACCAGGCAAGTCCTGGCTTAGAACCCTCAAGGGAAAAGAAGTGTGAGGCCAGGACACATCTGGTACTGCAGCCTCGAGGCTGTCTGCAAAGAGATGGATTATACCTGGAGTCAGACTAAAAGAAAAACCCAGGACAGAGGTTGCTGGAGAGCCCTGGTTGATGGCCTATACCCCAGGAGGAGTAGTAGGCATAAGTAAGTAGAACAGAAGGTTGGACAAGAGGATGCACTTTAGAAAGAAACAAAACTACAAAGCTTATGTGCTGCGTGTGGGTGATGTTCATGGAGGCCATAATAAACGAGAAGCTTTCAACATTTCAATTAAACATTGCAGTACTCTGGATGTTGCTACGTTCATGCCTATGCCGAAGAGAAAAACTGAAAATATGGATAAACAAATTGATGATTGTGATCATGGCTGTATTGGTGTGACAGTGCACCAAACTAAGACCAGACACTCAGGATGCACCATTCGAGTTGGCTGATTTGATTTATTTGTGTATGGTTTTTGTCTGAGGATATCAGGTAGCATTTCGAGCAGCATATGTAGTTTGTAAACATTGTGGAAGCATCATACCTGTGTAATATAATTTCAGCACAAGCAGCAGAATTGACCGCAATTAGAAGAGCATGTTGCGTGGTCAACAGATTAATTGTTACAATTATATGGAGAGTCAGTATGGTTTTGGAGTGGTCCATGATTTTGGACAGTTGTGGTTGCAAACAGGTTTTTATGACATCTACTGAACTCCAATCAAGAATTTAGAACCCATTCTAGACTTATTAAATGCTGTACAGTTACCAAAGAGAATTGCAGTTTTGAAATCTGCTGCACACAAAAGTGGAGATAACATGGTTTCAATGGGCAACAACTTTGCAGATGAAGTTGCAAAATGCAGTGCTTTTGTGTCCAATACATTATAATTGGATGAGAATTCTGAAACAGAAGTGGAAATTCTAAATAACGTTTTTGTCAATGTCAGTTTAGACTTTAGATTAGCTTAAGGACTTACAAAGTGAACAAGCATAGGATGAAAACAAAAGTTGGGAAAAACCAGGATGTTTCCAAGACCAAAATGATTTGTGGAGATCACATTATGGGAGATTTGGGTTGCCAAAGTAAACTCTATTGGAGATGGAAAGATACATGCAAGGACCTACAGATGTGGGACGTTGTGGCATGATTGTGATGTTGTCTGGATCCCTGTGTCCTGTGTACAGCCTGTTTAGAGCTTTGCACCAGTGGCGTGGCGAATGGCGTGCAGGATCGGAGGCCAGGCTTTCCTCTCTCCCGGCAGCAATCTCTCTCGCGGGCAGCGTGGACAGACAGGCCTGGGTTGGGGCTGCTCAAGGGGTGCAGTCTGCACCATGGTCTTGTTCGGGTTCTTCCTTGGTGCCATCTTGGAATAATAAATAGCCCAATCTAAGGTGGCACCTCTGTTGTGTGTTCCTACTGGATTTATCTAGTCCAAGATGGTGGTTACCCCTTTCCTGTAGCTTGCTTCCTGTTGCAGATTATTTGGCAGTATATAAGGCTGCCTGAGTCAGTAGTGAGTGTGTGCAAAATTTTTGTTCTGTGTACAAGCTATTAGTTAGTTACTTGTGTACTTAACTTATATACCCTATTCCAGGTTGGTCTTTCCTTTTGATTCCAGTCCTTCTGGATTATTTTGCTTTTTGGAGGTTTTAGTGATTTTTCGCCACTAGAAGTGGTTCCTTTTCCAGGGCATCTGCTGACTTGGGATACCTTCCCGTCTGGCAGGGTGGCTTTGAGAAGGGATGTCCCTTTCTTCAATACCACGATCTCCCGGATCCAGATTCAACCATTTCGGCGATCAACAGATGTTTAAGAAATATTGTTTTAATCTTCAGTTAGTCCTGACATCTTTGGTGTGGTCTTCTCCCACACCTTTTGCCTTCTTCCCTTCTGCTGTCTGGAATACATGTTTTTTTGGCTTTAGAACCCTGCTAACCAGTGCTAAAGTGATTGTGCTCTCTCCTTTAAAAATGGTTAAACTGGCTTACAACAAATGCTACTAGTGGGTCTGCAGCAATTATTGTGCCACCCACTAAAGTAGCTCTTTAAAACCGGTCTCAGGCCTGGTATTGCAGCCTGCATGCAGTTTTTAAACTGCCAATTTGACCTGGTAAATGTCAGTTCTAAACCTTCATTTCCATACATATATGTCATCCCTAAAGTAGACCCAAAATTTTCTACATGTCAGGGTGCATTGTATGTAAAAAGAAAACTGTGTTTTTTAATTTGACATGTTCTGATGATAAAAAAAACTCCCACATTCGCTTTTCACTACTGTAAGGCCTACCTCTCCCATAGGATAACATTGGGTAATCGTATTACATGTATTAAGTGCTATCTTTTGATTGAGAACAGGTTTAAATGTCATTCGGTCTCAAATGAATTGTACTAAATAAAGTAAAAGCGGAAATATTAAGCATCTTGAGTGTGCTGTATTGTGAAAACATTGACCCCAACCCTAAACATGGTAACACTGGCTTATCCCCAACTGGCATTTTTTATTTACTTATAAGTTCCTAGTAAAGTGTACTAAATTTGCCCAAGGCCTGTTAATTAAATGCTACTTGTGGGCCTGTAGCATTGATTGTACCACCCACTTAAGTAGCCCTTTAACCATGTCTTCGAGTGTGCATTTTTACACCGCCATGTCAACCTGGCAAAATAACCCTTTTGCCTGGCCCAATCATTTCCTTTTTATACATATAAGTCACCCCTAAGGCAACCCAGAGGACAAGGTGCAATGTATTCAAAAGTCAGGACATGTACTTTTTAGTGTTTCATGTCCTGGTAGTGAAAAACTCCCAAACATGTTTTTTCACTACAGGAAGGTCCACCTTTACAAAAGAATAACATTGGGATTACTTTATTACATCTCATAAGTGTAATTCGCAATCTGAATCTGAAAGAGATAAACTTTTCAGGTTTTGTGTCTCTGGAATCACAATTTACGGTGAAGTTGGATTTTAAACTGTAATTCTGAAAATGCCACCATTAGAAAATTAGCATTTTCTGACTTTAGCCATTTAGAGGGTCATTCTGACCCTGGCGGCCGGTGGCCGCCAGGGCCACCGACCACGGGAGCACCGCCAACAGGCTGGCGGTGCTCCAACGAGCATTCTGACCGCGGCGGTTCAGCCGCGGTCAGAAGCGGAAAGTCAGCGGTCTCCCGCTGACTTTCCGCTGCTCGTTTGAATCCTCCATGGCTGCGGAGCGCGCTCCGCAGCCATGAGGATTCTGACCCCCCCTACCGCCATCCTGTTCATGGCGGGAAAGCCGCCATGAACAGGATGGCGGTAGGGGGGGTCGCGGGGCCCCTGGGGGCCCCTGCCGTGCCCATGCCAATGGCCTGGGCACGGCAGGGGCCCCCGTAAGAGGGCCCCGCAAAGTATTTCAGTGTCTGCCTTGCAGACACTGAAATACGCGACGGGTGCCACTGCACCCGTCGCACCTTCCCACTCCGCCGGCTCGATTACGAGCCGGCATCCTCGTGGGAAGGTCGTTTTCCCCTGGGCTGGCGGGCGGTTTTTCAGCAACCGCCCGCCAGCCCAGGGGAAAACTCGTAATACCCGCCGCGGTCTTTTGACCGCGGCGCGGTATTTTGGAGGGCGGCATCCTGGCGGGCGGCCTCCGCCGCCCGCCAGGGTCATAATGAGGCCCTTAGTGCTGCTGCCTGTCTTTGATCTCTTGTTTGGGGTTGGTGTAGACAGCCACACACAATAGGAGCTTAGATCTGACTTGATGGGCCATCTTGGGAGAGACTCACTTACACCTAAATCGGCTGCATCCTGTCCCCACACAAACGGCTGCATAACCCCCTGTAGTGAGTTTGGAGCCACAGCAGAAAGGCCTGTATTTGAAGTTTCCTCCACCTCAAAGGCCCAACTGGGTATAAGTACTGGACCTCTGACACCACCAACTTAGTACACTTTTGGACCTGTGACGACTCTGCCAGGAAGAAAGACTGCTGTACTGCTGAACAACTTCCACTCTGCTGGACTGCTGCTTTGCTGGACTCCTGTCTGATAAGTCACCCTGCTGCCTGCTGTTCCAATGCCTGGATGAGGACTGGACCTGCATCACTTGAACCCAGAGTTACTCCAAGGGCTGGATGGATGGCCTCCTGGTCCGAAGTCTCAGGGACATAACAGACTTCCAACCACCCTGCTCCTGCACCTGGATTCTGCCAACTGTGAGTCTGCTCTGCCAAGTGGTGCCTCTGCAAGCCTGGGCCCTTGGAAGTGATCCTAAGGTGTTTGCTCCAGTGGAACTGACGCATCCTCTGCTGTGGGAGCAAAATCGATGCATCACTGCTATTGCATGGAACAGAACCCACGCATTCCCTTCGGACCCGCCACTGAACACGCTTACCAGTGCAAAGTCCTCACATCCTCGTCGAAGGCAGCCACAAGGCCAAAGTCTGCATCAAAGCCTGTGCGCCCATCTGACCCAATGCATCACCTTGAATGCATGACACGTCCTCACCCTTGGACTTCGCATAACAAGTCCCAGCGTCTGGATCCTCGACGTCGACCACAGGAACTTGCACCCTAACTCCGCAGCATCTTGGAATTAATGCATCCCCACTGCTACGTGGAGAATTTTGATGGATCACCTCTACTGCGTGGCTCGGAACAGATGCAGTGCTCAGCAACCATAGTTTACATATTTTTGTTCAACTCGCCTAACTAGGTCCCGGCGGCGGGCTTGCGCTCCATCCTGGCTGGCCTCAACCTTTGACTTTGTCTCGGTTCCGGCGTGACCAGCTATCCCATATGGGGCTTATTGCTTCCAGGCGTTATTTTACAGTTTAATCTTTACAATTTTGAACTCAAGTTATACTTTTTGGATTTTTGACATTTTGCTTTTGTTTTATTTATTAAATCTTACTCTATTTTCCTAAACTAGTGTGGGTTTATATTGTGTGGTGTTTTCACTGTTTAAGGTGTTGCACAAATACTTTACACACTGCCTCTAATTTAAGGCTAACTGCTGTGTGCCAAGCTATGGGAGTGTGAGCACAGGTTTATTTGGAGTTTGCCTGGCACTTACCTTGAATAGGTTTGCAGTTTTTGCTTGACCAGGGTCCATACCCCAGTCACCCACCAACCCAATTTCTAACACTCTTCAATGCACTATATCTTGACAACAAAGAGATTCCTCCATCCTGGCATAAAGCCACAGTTGTTATGATTTTCAAACTAGGAAAAGACCCTAACAAAGCCAAATCATATAGACCCATCTCATTACTGAACTGTAACTATAAAAACTTTACGGGAATCATAATCAAGAGACTATTGAATGTCACCCATACAGTTGTCCTTTCCAACTAAAAGGGTTTTATCTTAGGGAGTCAACTTCATGAGAAAACCCTGGACGGGAGCAACTGATCTGGCTGAAACTTTTAATTCTTGTCTGACAGTAGCAACGGTGGATGCAGCCAAGGCTTTTGACAGGGTTAACTGGGTATACCTTTGGGCAGTATTAAAGATGTTTGGTGTCAGTATTAATGTGGTGTAGACAATACAAACTCTCTATAAGGCAGCCACAGCAAAGATACTGGTAAATGGGGAATTTACGGAAGCCTTTTCACTATATAGAGGCACCAGGCAAAGGTGCTCCCCCTCACCAATACTCTTCAATCTCTACATAGAACCATTTGTGCAGGCAGTACGGTTAGACAAAACTATGTCCCTTTTGAACTTTAAGGTTTCTCAACAAAGTTAGTATTATATGTGGATGGTTTAATTTTATACACCACCAAACCAAAACACTCCATGCCCAAACTTGAACAACACGCTGACAGGTCTGGGGAATTATTTGGGCACTCAATAAACAAGGAAAAAACAGAGGATAAGGCATGGCTGCGTCTGAGCTCAATCCACTGCCTCAAGGGGAAGATTAGGTATTTGGGGGTGTCAATAACACATGAGCTGGAGGAACTCCCAAAAAACAAATTGGCCAAAGTTAGCAAGGAAATTGAAAGGCTGTTAACGAGATGGGAGAACATCTCACTGAGCATCTATGGGAGAGTAAACGTCATAAAGATGATGGTCCTTCCAAAAGTTACCTTTTTACTTCATTCCATACAACTATTGTTCCGAAATAAGCAGGGCAAAGATCTCCTGGAAAAAAAAAACTTAGGAGAAGGCTAAAACAGGGGGATAGCATTCTCTGACTTTCAAATATATTGCTACTGCTTCCAATTCAAAATATTTCGACTATTAGCATGGACTCCATATGAATCTAGCATGTATGTATACTGCCATGTTAACACATTTGGGTGTGAGGAAATTCCTGTACAGATTCGGAGACCCAACATTTCTCAGATGGATAAGATTAAAAGTCCTAATCGCAGCACTTAGGGCATGGGTATACCTGAGAAGACTATTGGGGATCCACTAATAAACAGACTTGGCACTTACTTGGGATTCCTCTGGAGCCCCCGGCTGGCTAAAAACCAAACTTAGTGTTCCACTAAAGAATGTAAAACTGCATGGGGAGACTTTTGTGATGGTGAAGCCCTATTGCATGGCAAAAGCTCCTGTAGATAATCCAGGGGGGAATCTCAACATTTAAATAATTTGAGCTATGTTCATGATGGTCAGCACAGGGACAAGCAAAATTGGTCATTGTCTAAATGAAAGTCTTTTAGAAGACAATGGTATAATCAAGAAAGAAGTTTGCTTGTGTACTGGGATATGGTAGTGGCAGCTGATATGAAGACCGCAGCTCCCCATCAGATATGGAAGAAGAACTTGCCCGGAGCCTGACGAGAAAGACTTATGGCACGTATCTTTGAGCTTTAGCCTGCACCATTAAAAATGAACCATCTTTTCACACTTCATAGGGCCTACTGGACATGCATGAGACTAGCTAAATTTGCTTGAGAGGCATCTGGGTGCAGGAGGTGCTATCTAATAGCAGCGGACAATAAAGCATATGCTTGTGGATTGTCCTAAACTCAAGCCCTACTGGAATGAAGCAAGTGGTTTACTGAAAGGTATTTTGCAAGCCGAAGTTAAGGAAAGCTACTTTACTCTCTAATATTGTTTGGGACTGATACAACACCAAATAGATGGACTGAGCCACAAATTTATTGCTCTTCCTGAAGTTGATAGCAAGGAGAGAAATATGTAGAAAATAGATTATGCCTGAGACCCCCACAGTGTTAGAGTAGATTAATTCAGCAAGATATTTTAGTAAAGTAGATCTGGCACAAAATCACAGAGATGTTGAAAAGATTATGGCACCCATTTATAGCCTGGCAAGAGAGTACTGTTACAGTCCAATTATTAATCCACAGCTTTGCTGAGAAGTGGTTGGTAACAATACAGTAAAAGTTATTCAGCTAGACATGCAGTCAGTACTCCGGGAAGGAGAACTAAGCCCTAATACCAGAACCGGGCATAGTAACTGGCAGCGGATTGAGGGCAAAAAAAAAAAAATCAAGTGAATTGTACTTTAAAGCCCTCTTAATGGTAAATTCAGATTTTTAGTCACAATTCTGAAAATACCACTTTTAGGAAGTTACACTAAAGGTTACAAAAAATTGATGGATGGAATGCTTGAATTAATCTCAGCCACTGGTAATTACTGGAGCCACATCCCTGTCCATGGTTATTTTGCACACTTTGCCAACTTCGACTGGAACCAGCTATATCCACATCAGTCTTGGCCATTCTCCAATGGAAATAGTCCAACCTAACTGCCAACTCAGGTCTTCACTGAACTGCAAAACAAGCAACTGAGGACTGGTTTCACCATAGCATTCCATCCATCACTTTGTTGTTTAGCATTTTACAGCAGGTATGCCCAGACATGGGTCCTGGGCTCACTGTGCCACTTGAACCAAGCCATACTTGTATGAAGAGCCCTAATTAGGTTGAAATCGACCCTAGATTGCTTGCCTTTTGGCTCAGGGAGGACCTGATCTGGCAGTTCAGCCTGAACTGTTCCCATAAGGAGCAGGGTCAAGACTGATGTGCATATAGCTGGGACCAAACTGAGATGGCGTGGTGGGCAAAAATTATGGATTGCAATGCAACCTTAGCAATTGCCAGTGGCTAAGATTATTTCAAGCATCCTAGCCATCACATTTACTTTTAGAAAGTTGGCATTTTCTTGTCTTAACCATTTGCTGCCTGCAGCCTGTGTCCTAGGTCACATGACTGTTATTAGATTGGTGGTAGGCCTGTTTGTATTCCTCCAAGACAAAAGACAAAGGGTGAGTGAGTGTTGGCAGGATGGGCCATCCTGCCAGGATGGTGGTGGGGAGCTGTTCCCTGCCCCACCTCTGTTTCAAAGGACTGCCTCCAGCACACTCACAAAGGAACTTGACACCAGCCTTCTGTCACCTTAGACTACATGAAATCTGGGCAGGGGAAGGGAGGAGCTTTCCAGAACCAGATGTGGGGTAGCCTAGAGATTTCCCCCACTTCAAAGGCTGGCACCAGTTATAAATATTGTACCTTCAGTCCAACTCTTCAGTATACTCCTAGACCTGCTGAGCACATCAGAATGATTGCATTGTACTCTCGGAGGACTGCCCTGCTGCTTGAGACCTTCCTTGTACCTCAGAGAACTGGCCTGCTGCTACCAGAGAATGGCCCGCTGTTTCAGGCCTGCCTTGTACTTTCAGAGGACTACAATGCTGCTCAAGGTCTGCCTTACTGCTTGAACCCAGGACTATCAGAGTGACTTCAAGGGTTAGTTGACGGGCATCCTGGTTGAGCTACGGGGACATAACATGCTCCAGAGACCTTGAACCTTGCATATGGCCTCTGCAGGATTAAGTCCTGACCCCCCAAGTGGTACCCCTCCAGTTCTGGACCCTTGGTGGTGGTGCTGAAGGTGCTGCTCCTGATTAACTGTAAAAGTTGGGACTTAAAATGTTTTAAAGTGGCCTGAGAACCGAAATAAGACTGGGACCTACCTGCTTGCTGAACTGTCCAAGGTGCATCGCCGGCCAGCCTGACTCTGCTGTAGCTCCTGCTACGTTCTTCTGCACAGCAGCAAATCCTGCTCAGTAGGGCCTCTCTGTGAAGGTATCTGGTCTCCTGGAGCCCTCACTGGCTACAGACTGCAGCTTCGTCCCACTGGAAATTTTTGACTACCAAAAAAGTGACAAAGCCCGAAAGTTGAAATCATCACCATGACTCCGTCCAGCAGCTCCCCAACAACAACGCCTCCTTCTGAAGGACTGTCAGCTGCCTTGCCTTTCTGAACTTTAATTTCTCTGCAACGTTTCTTCAAAAATTCAAAGATAAGCCAAAACCGGCCCAATCCATCCCATGTAGCCAAACTGCGATCTACTGCGGTCGGCCATAACTTTTGACTTTGCCTGGATCTTGCTCTACCAGATACCCACGGTTAGAGCTATGATCTTTTAGGTGCTATTTTTCACTTACATTTTAAAAATTTGTAACTCCAGCTCTACTGATTGGATTTAATTTGTTTTGGTATAATTTTAATTATTAAAATGCACTCTATTTTTCTAAATTGGTATGGGATTTTTCTAGAGTTGTGTCTTTTACTTTATTACTGTATGTGTGCTGTATAAATACTTAAAGTGCTTCTAAGATAAGCCTGACTGCTTTTGAGGCAAGATACCATAGGGTTATGTACAGACTAATTTAGTGACTTTTGTAGTTCACCCTGACAAGATTTGTGGTTGTTGCTTGGTTATGGTTTATATCCCCCTCAACCAATAGCCCAAAGTTTACATCCTCACTATAGGATGATTGTCTAAAACATGTATTAAAGTATGAAAATGTTTTTTCATATTTTTAACCCCTTTAGCTGCTAAGCCTTTCCCCCCTAGAATGCTAATACCTTGTTTTTGCTGTTCGGTGTAGTTTGCATTTACGCCTTCTGAACTGTTTTTCCACATAAGGTATCCACACCCAATTTGCGTCCTCTTTTCCAGCATCCTGGTTATTTGAACAGTTATGGATTTTCCTGGAGTACAGCAGAAAATAGCCAAAATAGAGCTACACTTATTTTTGTGGACCAAAGTAAAAAAGTGTTACACAAGGAAGTGTCTGTTTTTCTCTAAAGATAGCATCAACTAATGGTTTACGTTGCTAAAATCACCATCTTTCCTGCTTTAAGGAAAAAGCAAAGCTGATTATTTTACCATAGTTTGGGCTTTTTATCTAAGAGGTAGCCAATTTTTTCATAATTTTTGTGTTTTCAACCTACTTCCAGCTTATGGCAGAAACAGGGTGAAACCCATGGGTGATGCCGGGTAGCTATACATTTCTTAAATGTAGACAGACATCTGAATTCAGCAACAGGTCATTTATGTGGATTCCTCATAGTTTTCTCAGAGAAAGTAACTGTTGAAATAAAACAATACTGAAAATGGGAAGGAAAAAAACAGCCATTTGTGATAAGGCTTTCTTTAGTAACTTCTTGTCACGATGGCTGATTTACAAAAGCAGTACCGTTACGTCTGCTAGACGCTCCCTGTCTCAGGAATATGGTTCTCTAAGAATCCAAGGTACCCAGGGCCAACAACTGAGCTGTTGCTGAAATCTATGCAAGATACTGGGCTATCTGTACACCTTTGAATTTGTGGTTACCCATATTAACATGTCATGTAGAGGATATTTTGCAAAATGTTTTCTTTCTTGCACACTGGCTTACCATAGTGTAGAGATTACTGATAAAAACAAGTGTTCCATTAATCTGTTTCCATATGTGCCCAGATAAAAACATACCCTCTAGTGGTGTGGCTGGGACTAGCTCCTGCGACACAAAATGCCCCAAAACGCAACCTAGAGACACCATATTTCACCCAGCAGAATCCATTTTATTTTTGCAGCGTGGGAAGCTGTAGATTTTGGGCCACAACTCAGCTACCACCCACGGACACCTACAAAACTGGTACTTTTCTGAAAACCATACGCCGGTGGAGTCCAGGGTGGCATATCGTGTACGACTCCCACCAGGTTTTCTTACCCAGAAGTCCATACAAACCTTGAACCTTGGCTAAAAACACATTTTCCTCACATTTCTGGTCAAAGAACTTCTGGAACCTGTGGGGATCCACAAAGTGGCTAACACCTAGCCTTCCCCCACATCTCCTAATACAAGTCATACTGACACTTGTGAGGGTGGGCCTATCACCCACAACAGGAAAGGGCCCAAAATGCAACATGGACACTTCAAAAGTTTCCACTGAAAGCCAACCCTTTTTTGTAATTCAGGGAGCTATGGATTTTGGCCCAGCACTCTGCTGACACCTAGGGAAACCAACCAACCCCACACATTTCTGAGAAGTATACACCTGGGAAAGTCCAGGCTGGCATAACTTGTGTGGCTCTCCCCTGGTTATTATATTCAGAAGCTCTTGCAGACATCAAACTTTGACAACAAAACACATGTTTTCTTACCAATTCTGTCAAGAAAACGTGCGGCATCTGTGAGGAGCCACAAATTTCCTACCACCCAGCATTCTCCCACGTCCCTACATAAAAATAGCTCCTCACTTGAGGCTGGACATGGCACCCATGACAGAAAGGGCCGCAAAACGCAACATGCAATCTTCAAAACTTTCACTGAAAATCAACCCTTTTCGTAATGTTGGTAGCTTTGGATCTTGGGCCCTAACTCGGAAGCCATCACCTACCAAACCCAGATATTTCTGAAACTAGACACCCAGGGAAGTCCAGGGAGGTGTGCCTCATGTGGATCCTGTAATGTTTTCTTACCCACAGTCACTGCAAACCTCACACTTTGCCTCAAATCACACATTTTCCTTGCATTTCTGTGACGTAAACCTATAGGGATCCACTAAATTTCGATCACCCGGTGTTCCCCCACTTGTCCCGATAAAAATGCTACCCCACTTTTGTGGCTGGGCCTAGTGCCCACGACAGGAAAGGATTAAACCAGGGTCAGTGGTAGTCCTAGTAAGGGACAAAAAAGTAAGGTCATAAATGCACATGATAAGAAATAAAAATGTTAACATTAGAAAACAAAATGAAGTCTACGCATAGAGGCAGAGTGGAATAAAAATGGCTGACCTACCTCCAAGGGGAACACAAAGCCAAGGCAAAAAATAGGCACCCTAGAGAGGAGTGACCCTTATCCCAGAGGCGGGTCTCTTCACAGAAACGTATTCCCAGGTGTCTAGTGGGTTTCCACCCACCGGGGGTAGATCGGCATAAAAAGGAGTGGGGGACAGAAAACATACAGGCAATTGGGGGAGTGACCTGTGCCCAACAGGCCTCTCCCCAACATACATAAAGAAATATTTCCCTGGTGTCTAGTGGGTTTCCACACCCCTGCTCCCCTGCAGCAGATTGGCCTACTGGGTCAGAGACGGGAGGATACAATTAAACTGCTCCCTTGCCAAATTGGCCTCTCCCCATAAATAAACAATATGGACAGACATCCCTAGTGTCTAGTGGGTTTCCACCCTCTGGGAGGCAGATGGGCCTAAAAACGACCAGAAGGTTGACATAAAAAGATAAATGTCCTCTTCAGTGGGGCAATCTTTCCTTCTGGGGCTGCTCCAAATAAATAAAATAATGTCCCTGGTGTCTAGTGGGCTCCCATCACTCACCTTCTCCAGGGGAGGAGAACAGCCTAAAAAACAGCTGATCTCAAACAAAAGCTCAAAGAAGAGAAACATGGCCCCTTGAGGGGCGCGACCCTTGCCCAAGGGGCTGCCTCCCATAAATATAAAAATATATCAATGACATCCCTAGTGTGTAGTGAGTTTCCACTCCCCCAGGGAGGAGATTGGCCTAAAATTACAGCTGATGAGCCGCTAGGGAGGCTGGAAGCAAAAGAAAACTGCCCCCTTGAGGTGAATGACTCTTGCCCTAGGGGCTGTCCCCCATAAATAAATCAGGCAACCTTTGTATCTGGTGGGTTTCTGCCCCTCTTCAAGGGGGAGGTGCAGAAAATGAAGCACATATTTGCTCCTAAAATGAGGGAGTGACCTTTTGCTAAGGTGCTGTTCCCCCAGCAACAAACATCCCTGGTGGCTCAGTGTCTGCCATCTTGCTCCGCAATCGCAGTTCCACCTGCGATCCCACTCATGAGAGACACTGGGGGAAAGGAGAAACTCTCTTCTTCCCCCAGTGTCTCTCTGCCTGCCCAATCTGCCTGCCCAATCTCCTAGCAGAGGACTCACCCAAAAACAAGCCCTTTCACCGACCGCACTGGAAGCAAATGGCTTCTAGCACATCTCAGTAAGTCATGAGTACGCCAGTGTGCCGTGCACTTTGACGTCATCATCTTGCCGGGTGACGGGTCAAGGTGGCAGCTGAAGTGCTTCTGCTGCGATTCCACATGAAGGCATGTGGCTTGGGTAAAGGTGCTACAACCCTTGAGAAGTGGTGCTAAGGACACATACAGCATGTCCTTAGCACCCAAGCAGTTAAATATATTTTTATTTGTTTTTACGTTACAACACAGAATAATAAAATACACAAAATTTCAAGGTAATTACTCAGGTGCAGACAGCTTGAATATATTAAAACTAACATCACATACAGCAATCACAGCACTGCAAATGTCGCCAAATAATAATAAGCTGTTGTATTAAGATCAACATATGCTCGCTATGGGCCTGATTTAGATCTCGTCAGATGGAATATTCGGCCACAAATGAGACAGATATCCCATCCGCCATATTACGTTCTCCATAGGATATAATGGGATCGTAATATGGTGGACTGGATGTCTGTCACATTCGTGAGTAGTATTCCCCTTGGCCAAGATCAAAATCAGGCCCTTTATCTGTCCACCACAGCTTTCCAATAATCTCCAGGCTGCAATCTGTTTCTTATTTTGTGTAGTGGATACTCGCATGTATCCTCTCTGGTAGAATTATATAATCAAGTGATAATCCCTTATCCCTGGTCTGATAGGACTAGGAGCACCAGGTTGTTATACTGGCTGCGCCAATCATTGTGCAACACCTAGAATGGCCTAGTATTGTTACAATTGCCCTGCAGCAACCTGGAAATGCTCTCTGGTTGTACCGAATTACGATAATTGTGCCCATCATGGCACTTCCTACTCTTTTCCATCCTGAAATATTCAGGTTACATGCTAAGTGGGTAAAGTCTGGTATATGCCTTAATGATAGGTCACATGCTTATGTCATTTGCTTAGCGTATTTCTGCTTATATCTGTTCCAATTCAATGACATGTCTTTCACCAAGCAGGGGACATCACATAGTGACTTTATATTCATATCAGATTGTGTGGAGGACAATGTTCTTTTTCTGGGGTGCAGGTTTACGGTCTCCCAGGGTACCCATGAGATTTTCTTGCCTCCCTGGATCATGCTCTGGCTCCCAAATGTACTGCAGTTGCGAATTGTACCCTCCTTGGTGATTTTATTATGGATTTAGATAAGACAGAGAACCTTTAGAGACTCACTTTTTGGAAAATTGTCTTCTTTTAACTTGATCCATGTCTCTATGGTTGCTATGTCCCTATGACCTGGGAATCCCTTTTTGCGGTGCCATGGTCTGACCATTTTTTCATGCCCTTCTCTTGGCAGTTCGTTCCTGCTAAGGAACCCTGCCGCTACATTACTAGGACTGAGGACAGGGCTAGGGGTAAGGTTGTTTTGGAGGACCTTAGAAGTATGCTGTTGGAATCTAAACTGTAACTGTCAGGATCTGTTTTGGAGAAATACATGGCTATTAAGATGTGGCTTGTGATGACAGCTGAGTTGGTAGCCCCTTTGAGAAAAAATAATCAAACCACTAAGCCTCATTTGGCTCGCTGATTTTCACTGATTTTCAGTTGACTGAGCTTAGGAAAGAGCAGCTTGTAAGAAACTGAAGAGAAAGTGGCAGAAACACTATTTATAAAGAGGCCTTACGTAATTACTGCAAAATTATTGAGAGCCCGTAGCACCTTCGATGCACAATGCAATGAAGAAGCCAATCCTAAGACATCTCCCTCTCCCCCCATTCGAGCCTAGCCAAGTGGTATGTACCCACCTGAGTGATTTGTTTGAGGATAAGATTCTCAGAATCCAGGCTAATATTTCTAGGACAAATACTTCTCTGGAATATCGCATTTCAAAAAAGCATTTTTGATGCCTAACAGACCTAATTTGCCATTGTTTACTGTTCCTCCTGTGGAGGACGTTGTGTCCATCTTCACATGCAAATCTGGCTCCCCTTCTGATCCTATTCTCTACCAGTGGTTGAAGACAATAGCAGACATTATTGGCCCTGTCTATCATGATTTGTTTAGTTCCCTCCTTCAGGTGGGGACAGTCCCACGAGCCAATGTAATCCCCATTCTTATAAAGGCCAATGCAGACCCTGAATCCCTGGCCAATTTTTGACCGATTTCCTGTGGCAGCAAAGATCTTAGAAAAACTGGTGAACCAACACATAACTGCCTTCTTAGATGACAATAATCTACTACATCCTTCCCGATCGGGGTTCAGAGAACGTCACAGCATCGAGGCAGCATTACTTTAGGTGTTGGAGTCCATTAGATGCAGTTTGGACTCATGCCTCAATGTTGCCCTGGTGCTACTTGACTTGTTGGCAGCATTTGGCACGGCTGATCATAATATCTTGTGAAGCAGGTTAGAGCACCTAGGTGTGACTGGCTTGGCACTGGACTGGTTGAGTTCCTTCCTGATGCAGTGAGAGCAGGATGTCTGGATGAAGCCATATGCCTCTGATGTGAACAGTCTAATGTGGGGAGTGCTGCAAGGCTCCTCCCTTATTCCTACTCTTTTTAATATTTATATGGCTCCATTAGCTTTTCTAGTGGAATCCTTTAACATCAAGGTAATCTTATATGCGGATGACACAATTCCTACTCACGTATGAGGGTCATTCATTGGAGGCAAAAGTGGCCTTTGCTAGCTGTATGGAGGCAGTTCTGGATTGGTTGAAGGATAACAAGCTACAATGTAATCCAGATAAGATGGAGGTCTTATTGTTTAGTCACAACCCCGCAGCAGGATGGATGGGAGCATGGCCCAAGACTGTTCCTCTTCCCCCTCCACCTATATCGGAGGCCAGGAATCTAGGGGAGATAGTTGATACTAAACTCTTATTTAGGGCTCAGGTATCGGCTGTAGTTAGATCCTGCTACGGGATCCTGCGGATGCTGAAAAAATTCCTGTAGTTCCCTTACACTCTGCCCAGTTGACGGTGGTCAGGGCACTGATCATTTTGAGGCTGGACTATGCCAATGCCCTTTATATGGGAGCACCAACTTATCTAACCAATCGATTAGAAGTGGTGCAAAATACGTCTGTCCACCTTTTGTTTAAATTGCCTAAGTCTACCGCGGTGTCCTCATTTTGTGAAAAATTGCATTGGCTGCCAGTGAGGCGATGATAATTTTTAAAATCTCTAATAATGGTTCACCAAGCCTTTTACAACAAGGAGCCAAGCTTTCTTAATAAGAGGAAGATGGAATATACTCCAGTGCGCCCACCCTGGTCTAGTAATGCAAGCCTTGTTGTGATTCCTCGCTTTAAAAGGATTCACCAGGGAGGTTCTTCTTTTACAGTGGTAGCTGCTAAGTTATGGAATCAGCTCCTTTACATTCAGGGTCCATCTTGACTGAAGATTTATAATATATAATGACCTGAGAACAGAGGAGCAACGACTGACTTGGCAACAACCCTGCCAGCCTGCCTGCTGCCCTGACAACCGTGGAAGAAACAGACTTGTCCTGCTGCTATGCAGACTCCAAGAAACCAAGAGGGCAGCCAGTGCTTCGCCAATTGCCAGAGAATCTCCCCTGGAGTAGAGGAGCTACTCCCTTGCAGCTGTAGGCACCAATGAAGCAAGGTTTGGTTCACCGTCCAGCCGCATTTGTTTTCATCCTATTAAATTATTTTTCATCACACAGAAATATAAAAAAGGGCTTTCACAACTACTGAAATATATTTTGAAATATTTGCACAGTTGACTTAAGTCATTTAAATGTTGTGTGTTAGGAAAAACCTGACACCCTATATCCTTGTATTTTACTATCTAAGCAGCAGGTCACACAGTTCACCTTACAAAGTCCTGGAACTCTGCAGTCTGAAGGAAAATTAATTGTAAGAAAAACTGACTTTTGACCTCTGTCTGTGAACACAGAGCAAATGTGACATAGGAGCAAGATTTAAAGGCATCTTGTATTGCCCCTACACTTTTCAGCTGAACAGAACACCTGTTCAGTGTCAACTCACCAGAAGGGACAGTAAGTATTAAATATAGCTCGACCTGATCAAATAAGACTCGCCAATGCGAGTGGTAGAGTGGATTTTTCGAGCCCTGACTAATGTCAGGAGTATTGTGACTGATATTCATGAAAAGCCAATGAATCTTGTTATTCCCCATGCAGTGTGCCAAACAATTTGAAGTGTGATTTGTTTAAGACCCAAAATCATTAGAGTGAATGCATAAATCTATTCCCACACATCTTACAAGGACGTGAACCCAGCATTTATGTGTGAATCATCCTTCAATCAGGATAGCTTCTAGTCTAGCACACGTGAGCCGTAGTCAGGGGATTAGACTCCCATGAAAACTATTGACACATAGTTTAATCTCATGTTAGGGATCTCTAGTGTGTGCAGTATTAATCTTATGTATCTATCCTCTTCTGTACACAGATTACTTCTCCAACGAAACACTGAACTCGCTCTACACTCCCAAGAAAAGGGTGTCTGGCTGGACCAGGCGGTGGAAATGTACCGGTTTCTTTCTTTATTTTTTCTGTCTAATTCCCCTTCCCTTTTGGAACACCTGCCAAGACTCCTGTGGTTTTCCAGCAGTGTTGAGAGGTGTTCTGGGAGGTTGGAGAAGCATTTATCGCTCCTGCAGATGACCTGCCTTTCAGTGCCCCACAGCCCAATTCCAAGGGGGGTGACAGTGCGCATGGGGTCCAGAGACCCACAAGAGCCCATCCTTGGGTCTGGCCGGACTAGACTTCCAGTCGCCGGCTGCAGCCTCTTTCTGCTGGCCCCACTCCAACTGCGAGGAACTTCAGAACATAAACCAGATGCCAAAAGTCACCATTGCAACCAAGCCCCCCAGCCTGAGGAGAAGTAGACGAATGTGTCCCTGTGAGCCTGAGCATCTCAAGGGTTGAGCCCCCGTTAGGGATCCCCCGGACTGGCCTCCCAGTCCCTGCTTGCAGCCTCTTTCCAACCGGACCGATCTCCATTGAAGTGAATGGGACACCTGATGCTGTAACACACTTTTGAGCCTCTGAGGTGACCTGTTGCTGTGGCCTTGGACCTTGCCCCATGCTAACCTTAAGTCCTGAAGAATAGACCTGTAAGCTGCCCAGACGCCCTAGAGGCCCACCAAAGTTACCTGTTCGTGTGGCCTTGGACCTTGCCGCATACTCACCTTAAGTCCTGAACAACAGTCCAGTAAGTCGCTGGCAAGTGCCCGAATCCAATACATGTTTTTTCCCATAGGATAACATTACCGATCTAGAAATTGCACTGAGACATGATAGATATCTGATTCTGAAAATCTTGGATCTAAATTCATTTATTTAAAAAAAACAATGTTATTTTTTATAAACTGGTGTTGGATTTCTTTATTGAGAGTGTTTCTCACTTACTGACTCTGTGTGTACACTAACTGCTTATCACTGTCCTTTAATAAGTCTAACTGCTCTCACACACTACCACAAGATAGAGCTTTTAGGGTTATTTTAACCCCTGGCAGCCAATAAGGGTCACCCTGGACTATCTGCATAGTGTCCCCTTACATTGGTACACTACATAGATGGCCAGCTTCCTACACTGCTGACTTGAGAGATTAACGATTTCTGCATGAAGAACTTTCATGAAGTAACATGTGAACTAAATCAGTGGATGATTACTACTGAATTATTTCTCCTGATGAAGAAATGGAACTGATTTTTCTATTACCAAATTTCATTGGGTTTTAAATAAATAGCAAGAACAAAGCAGTCTACGATGCATAGCAATAAGAAATACCAGATGAATACCCATAAACAAAAGTGATACATATAAACATTGCACACTCTTACCCTGAACAAGCCCCCCAATCCACCCTGCTCTTTGCAAAGACCTCAGGAATAGAATTTTTGAGAAATTTGTGTGTGCACACATAACTCTTTTAGAAGAGAATTTTTCATTTTGCCCGCTGTTTAGAATATGCCTGCATTTGAAAAAGAGTACTTTCATACCTACTTAGATTTTTGCTGATGATAAGGTTGTTATGGCCACACAGTTGCTGAGAACAGTTTGATTGAGCTCTGTGCTACATGGATTGTGTTTTTCTCTACATAATTTTGGTGAACATCTGCACTGACTGAATTATCTGTTTGCATCTAAACTTTGTGTCTGCACCAATGCCTTTGAAGAATATTCTTGCCTCACTTTATCTTCAGTAACCCATATCTGCTGCTTAAGGACTATTTTACCAATGCCCACAAGACTTGCTTGCATTCATTGTTCAAAGGACTATTCTTGTTGAATGCCTGAATCATATTGATTCTATTTTTGGAAAGTTTTTGAATTTTGGAATTTGTTTATGACACTGAGATTTTAGTAGCAGACAGTTTTAGCGAAAGACGATGGCTTAATGTAAAATAAGAATTTGCCTGGCTCTAAAAATACTTTATAACATTAATTTAAATACTATTACTTGGAATCTTGGAGAGTTTATACTTTGCTCTTGGGTATGCATCAATCCACATACAAAATACACAATAAAATAACATTACTAGAAAAAGTATGGCCGTATTATTTACTTTTCTATTATTATGTAGCAGGGCTTTCATGGAGAAGCAGGAAGTGGATTATAATATTTCTATCAATAAAATGCCTGAAGTTGTAAGAATAGATTATTCTATTAACCCCTTAAGTGCGGGCTTCGGCCACTGGCAGACGCCCGCAATACCTCCCTGGTGCGGGTCACGACCAGTGGCTGACACCGGGGAGGCAGTTTGAAAATCCTCGGGTGCGTTGCACCCGATGATTTTCTTTTTCTTTTTTATCCCCAGGAGACACGGACGAGCTTCTGTGCCTCCCCCCGCCCGCCCCTTTGTGACGGCGCGCTGACGTCACACTGTTGTTTTCCCCATCGGAGCAGGAAGCGGCCATAGGGCCGCTTCCTGCTTAGATGGGGAAAACGGCCCCAAGCGGCCTTCCCCACGTTCGGGAAGGCCTCGTATGAAAGGGGAGACTCTCCCCTTTCATACGAGGCCTTCCTGAACGCGTTTCCTGGCCCCCGATCGCAGCACAGCTGTGATCGGGGGCCAGGAAACGCCACTAGACGCCAGGGATTTCACTTGGGGGGGGGTTGGCCCCCCTAGGAAAACGCCCCCCCCCCCCTGGACCATATTTTTAAAATTTAATGTTGGGGCCCCCTGGGGGGGGCGCGATCGCACGTGATCGCGCCACCCCCAGGAGCTAATTTTTTCAACAACAAAAAATAAGGACATTGATAGGGGGTCGCCCATAGGCAGGGCGACCCCCTGTGGGGACAATTTTTTTTTTGTAGTTTTAGGGTTTCACTGGGGGCCATTTTGGCCCCAAGGAAACCCTACAACTACCCAAAAAACTAATACAGATATATATATATATATATATATGTATATATATATATATATATACACACACACACTTATATATATAGATCTATATATAGATATATCAATCCATGTAGATAGATATGTCTATCTACATGGATATATCTATAGATAGATCTATATATATATATATGTGTGTATATATATATAGATCTATCTATAGATATATCCATGTAGATAGATATATCTATATAGAGATATATATATATATATATATATATATATATATATATATATATATATATATCACTTTTGTCAGTGCATGTGTGGTTTCCCTGGGGGCTGCAATCGACCCCCAGGAAAACCAGACCCACATATAAAAGTGATCTATATATATATATCTTATATATATATATATATATATATATATATATATATATATATATATATATATGATATATATATATTTGCCACCAGTTGTCTTGCAGTTGCAGCTTGCGTCTTCAAAGCAGTGCACATACTTCAACTGACGCATTCCAACTGTAGCTTTTAGGCAGCAATAAAGAAGTCAAGTAAGTCTTGTGATTATGTTTCTGCTACAAAAGGATCAGACTTTTGTGTAGTGGCAGTTTTAGTGCCATAAAGAAGCGCAGAAGGTTTATATGACTACTGCAAAGAGCAAATCTGTATTTTAAGTAAATAGCTGAGTACGTTAGTAAAGTCAGCCACTACCTGCGCTATAATACAAATGAAATGTATGTGCGGGGTGGCTATGGAGAGATGAAGAGCACGTTTGCTGGGTGGTAATGAGGGAATCCGAGGAGGAGGACATGGGAGTGGGAGCACCAGTAATGATTGTTGGACTGGGCGCAGGAGGTGCTAAAGACTGTGACAAATGGTATGTGACAAGGTGTTTGAGTGTCTTGAAAGAACGTGCTGATTGAGGGAAGAAGTGCAGGTAAGGTGGCCTCTACTGTTGCATGTATCACACACACACACCAGCAATTTTGTGACTGTCTATGTAGGCTAGTGTTTTAGAGCAACAGTTTAGCCAATAGCAGAGATGGCATCTTGTTGGATGACTGCTGCTGACGTCACTCTGGTTATAGAGGACAGCTCTGACATAGGATCAGAGACTGAGACAGCAGATACTGAGACAGCATCTGAGGCATAGGACAATGGCGCAGACTCTGGCAGTGATTTTTCAGTTGGAGGAGTCCCATTGGATAACTCCTTCCAGTAAATTGTGAGGGAGATGATGAGGGCAGTCCTGTTGTCCCTTCGCAAGCACAGTCTGTGCAACAGGGCAATAGTGGGTTAGCCCAACCCAGAGAGCAGGTGAATGCGGGGGCAAGCACAGAGAGGGTGCGCTCTTGGGAGCTCCCCAGTTTAGTTCAGCCCCAAATTCCAATGCCTAAATTGTATTGTGGAGACATCAAAATTATCTATCACAAAACAAACTGGTTTTGTAAGGGAGGCACCTGTGTTTTTGGTCCTGGGTTCGGCGGCTATATAGGGAAACATACTAAACACAAACATTTCTGGAAACTAGACATCGGGGGAGTCCACAGAGGTGTGACTTGTGTGGATTCCCCAAAGTTTTCTTACCCAGAATACCCTGCAAAGCTGAAATGTTGAATAAAAACTCTATTTTTCTTGCATTTCTGTCACACAAACTACAGGAACATGCTGCGAGCCACAAAATTCCTACCACCCAGTGATTCCTCATCTGTCCTGATAAAAACACTACCCCACTTGAGTGCCTATACCTAATGCCTGCGTAAGGAATGGATCACCCCAGGGTCAACAGTTGCCTCATGAAAGTACCAACATTGTCTGTTGTGTGATCTATTCCTGTCGCGGGCACTAGGCCTACCCACACAAGTGAGGTACCATTGCTATCAGGAGACTTGGGGGAATGCTGGGTAGAAGGACATTTGTGGCTCCTCTCAGATTCCAGAACTTTCTGTCACTGAAATGAGCGGAAAAAGTTTTATTGGGCCGCATTTTGAGGTTTGGAAAGGATTCTGGGTAACAGAACCTGATCAGAGCCCCACAAGTCAGCCCATCCTGGATTCCCCTAGGTGTCTAGTTTTCACAAATTTGCAGGTTTTGTAGGTTTCCCTAGGTGCCGGCTGAGCTAGAGGCCAAAATCTACAGCTAGGCACTTTGCAAAAAACACGTCAGATTTCAATGTAAAAATGTGATGTGTCCATGTTTCCTTTCCTGTCGCGTGCATTAGGTCTACCCACGCAAGTGAGGTACCATTTTTATCGGGAGACTTGGAGAACACAGAATAGCACAACAAGTGTTATTGCCCCTTGTCTTTCTCTACATTTTTTCCTTCCAAATGTAAGACAGTGTGTAAAAAAGACATCTATTTGAGAAATGCCCTGTTATTCACATCCTAGTATGGGCACCACGGAATTCAGAGATGGGCAAATAACCACTGCTGCTCAATACCTTATCTTATGCCCATTTTGGAAATACAAAGGTTTTCTTGATACCTTTTTTTCACTTTTTATATTTCAGCAAATGAATTGCTGTATACCCGATATAGAATGAAAACCCATTGCAAGGTGCAGCTCATTTATTGGCTCTGGGTACCTAGGGATCTTGATGAACCTACAAGCCATATATATCCCTGCAACCAGAAGACTCCAGCACACGTAACGGTATATTGCTTTAAAACATCTGACATTGCAGGAAAAAGTTACAGAGTAAAACGCTGAGAAAAATAGCTGTTTTTTTCAGCTCAATTTCAATATTTGTTTTTTCAGCTATTATTTTCGGAAGGAAAACCTTGTAGGATCTACACAAATGACCCCTTGCTTAATTCTGAATTTTGTCTACTTTTCAGAAATGCTTAGCTTTCCGGGATCCAGTATTGGTTTCACACCCATTCCTGTCACTAACTGGAAGGAGGCTGAAAGAACCAAAAATAGTAAAAATGGGGTATGTCCCAGTAAAATGCCAAAATTGTGTTGAAAAATGTGGTTTTCTTATTCAAGTCTGCCTGTTCCTGAAAGCTGGGAAGATGGTGATTTTAGCACCACAAACCTTTTGTTGATGCCATTTTCAGGGAAAAAAACACAAGCCTTCTTCGGCAGCCCTTTTTTCCAATTTTTTAAAGAAAAACAAAATGTTATGTGTATTTTGGCTAATTTCTTGGTCTCCTCCAGGGCAACCCAGAAACTCTGGGTACCTTTAGAATCCCTAGGATGTTGGAAAAAAAGGACGCAAATTTGGCATGGATAGCTTATGTGGACAAAAAGTTATGAAGGCCTAAGCGCAAACTACCCCAAATAGCCAAAAAAGGGCTCAGCACTGGGGGGTGAGGGGAAAGGCCCAGCAGCTAAGAGGTTAAACATAAGAGTCCCATTATGTTTTATAATTTAAAGACTAATGGCTCAAATGAGAGGAGTGTGTGTTAACTGTCAGATGCAGGGCATAATTTAATTTTATTAGAGGAAGAGTGCACATTTGTGGCGGAGGAATGGAGTTTCATTGAAAAGCTGAGACTATAATTAAGAATTTGCAGGTGCATCCTAGGCTTAGGATTTCACAAGAGAAGAAAATCCTGCATTTGACGAGAGCAAGACGTGATTGATGGAATGCTGCAGTTATGACTGGAACAAGTATGTGTAATTATATATTTGATTGACATTTTATGTAGGATAAAGACCCTATCCTCAGAGGTTACTGGTAAAACAGATTATTTTATCTGGGTAGGTTCTGGTCATTTAGCAATAAAATTCCCTTATATTTACAGGGAGTGCAGAATTATTAGGCAAGTTGTATTTTTGAGGATTAATTTTATTATTGAACAACAACCATGTTCTCAATGAACCCAAAAAACTCATTAATATCAAAGCTGAATATTTTTGGAAGTAGTTTTTAGTTTGTTTTTAGTTTTAGCTATGTTAGGGGGATATCTGTGTGTGCAGGTGACTATTACTGTGCATAATTATTAGGCAACTTAACAACAAAAAATATATACCCATTTCAATTATTTATTATTACCAGTGAAACCAATATAACATCTCAACATTGACAAATATACATTTCTGACATTCAAAAACAAAACAAAAACAAATCAGTGACCAATATAGCCACCTTTCTTTGCAAGGACACTCAAAAGCCTGCCATCCATGGATTCTGTCAGTGTTTTGATCTGTTCACCATCAACATTGCGTGCAGCAGCAACCACAGCCTCCCAGACACTGTTCAGAGAGGTGTACTGTTTTCCCTCCTTGTAAATCTCACATTTGATGATGGACCACAGGTTCTCAATGGGGTTCAGATCAGGTGAACAAGGAGGCCATGTCATTAGATTTCCTTCTTTTATACCCTTTCTTGCCAGCCACGCTGTGGAGTACTTGGACGCGTGTGATGGAGCATTGTCCTGCATGAAAATCATGTTTTTCTTGAAGGATGCAGACTTCTTCCTGTACCACTGCTTGAAGAAGGTGTCTTCCAGGAACTGGCAGTAGGACTGGGAGTTGAGCTTGACTCCATCCTCAACCCGAAAAGGCCCCACAAGCTCATCTTTGATGATACCAGCCCAAACCAGTACTCCACCTCCACCTTGCTGGCGTCTGAGTCGGACTGGAGCTCTCTGCCCTTTACCAATCCAGCCACGGGCCCATCCATCTGGCCCATCAAGACTCACTCTCATTTCATCAGTCCATAAAACCTTAGAAAAATCAGTCTTGAGATATTTCTTGGCCCAGTCTTGACGTTTCAGCTTGTGTGTCTTGTTCAGTGGTGGTCGTCTTTCAGCCTTTCTTACCTTGGCCATGTCTCTGAGTATTGCACACCTTGTGCTTTTGGGCACTCCAGTGATGTTGCAGCTCTGAAATATGGCCAAACTGGTGGCAAGTGGCATCGTGGCAGCTGCACGCTTGACTTTTCTCAGTTCATGGGCAGTTATTTTGCGCCTTGGTTTTTCCACACGCTTCTTGCGACCCTGTTGACTATTTTGAATGAAACGCTTGATTGTTCGATGATCACGCTTCAGAAGCTTTGCAATTTTAAGAGTGCTGCATCCCTCTGCAAGATATCTCACTATTTTTGACTTTTCTGAGCCTGTCAAGTCCTTCTTTTGACCCATTTTGCCAAAGGAAAGGAAGTTGCCTAATAATTATGCACACCTGATATAGGGTGTTGATGTCATTAGACCACACCCCTTCTCATTACAGAGATGCACATCACCTAATATGCTTAATTGGTAGTAGGCTTTCGAGCCTATACAGCTTGGAGTCAGACAACATGCATAAAGAGGATGATGTGGTCAAAATACTCATTTGCCTAATAATTCTGCACTCCCTGTATAATGTAAATAGGTTGAATGGAATGAATTACAAAAGAGTAAAACATGGCTTTATTCAAATGCTTATGGAAGAGTTTGATGGGTTGATTCCTCCTATTGGTGTGGCTTTGAATAATGCAAATAATAGAATGTTGTCTACTCTAGTGGAATGTTTGGCTACTGATACTGCAGGTGAATTAACTACAATGAATGAAGCAATGACTGTCATTCATGCAATGGTGCTCCAAAATAGACTTGCTTTAGATATGCTATTGCTGAAAGAAGGTGGACTGCTTCATGTAATTAAGGTTCAGCATTGTTGTATTTTTGTGCCTGATAATAGATAGATAAAATAACCAACATTGTGAATGCGGTTTTATTTTTGAGGGACTGTGGTGTTGGTAGATGGATCAGTAACACTGGTGAGAGACTTGGGAAAATGGGAGCATTGTTTGGAAGTGTTAGTGGTGGTATAATAAAGACAATTCTAACCCTACCAATAATTACGTTTAATGGGCCTTGTACTAATATTGAAACTTTTAGAAGGTACGTTTTCAGGGGTCATTCAAATTGTGAACTCAGGACAACCACAAAAAGAAAGAAGTAAGCCATCCAACTTGAGGACCTCAAACCAGTAATGTACAATGAACTGAAGGCCCTGAAGAAGAAGAAATTGAAGGAGCCGAAAATGATCAATAAAGTATTTTAGTGTAGTGTACGGTAGTAGTTCTGTGATGATTCAGAAATCAAAGAGGAAAATTGTAGGAATGTACTTAATAGGTAGAAATTAATGCTTTATTTAGATGTTTTATGTTAGCCTAACTAGACTCCACTCGAAGATAATGACACAGCCAGCTTGCATTGTCATTCATTCAGAAATAATTTGCACTTTATTTCCACATCAATGTCTTTTTGTACTTTTTCATTTTGGAAAAATAAGCAAAATAGATGCTCTCTTCGTGGTGTGTGTGTGTTGATAAAACACAAAAGCATTAATGTGGCTTTCAAATGAGGAAGCTGTGCCGGGGATGTTCCTGTCTCTGTAACTATTTCAAGGATTTTTTAGAGACTCTTGTATGAGCCATTCATTGTTTGAACATGTTATTGTATTTGCTTGTTATGAAATGCACAGTCATCTTGGTTTTTATTGCTATTCGTTTACAGATATGCAGCAAAGCAGGTGTTAGTAAATTATTCTTATTTCATGTATCATATGAATTTGAATAGTAAGGTGTGTTTTTACATGCATATTTGTTAATTCAGCACTATTGTGCCATTTCACACCATGTCAAGTGTGTATCTTTTTCATCTGCAGCCCTACAAAATGCCTTGTTTTCGGGAAATGTGCCAGTCATTTTTGCCATGGCACTCCTCTTGCCGAAGTATACTTTGATTCTGGCTATATATTTACTTTGGATAGACCTTATGTTGATCCTCTTGGATTTGAATTATTTATGATTCATTGTTGATGCTGATTTGAATTTGACAAACTAATTACTTTTTGCTATTCCAGCGTGCGGAGATATCCCCTATTGCAAACTGCGTGAGCAAGCACCCGCAATTTGCACCCTGACTGTAATCTCATTTCAGGTTCAAATGGAATATTGCACCCAAAACGGGATTATTGGCCTACTTGTTACCTGGTCCATAAATAAGAGCAGTATGGAGGGAAAGAATGAGGACATCTTAAGCTTGTTTGTAGAAAACATTTGAAGCTTTGTGTGTCGGGGTCATCTTGTTTTTCAAGAAAATTTGATTAGACATGTTTAGCTTTTTCATCTTTACTACAACAAGACAAAACTGGTGTCCAGTATTAGTTTTCATTTTCAGTGGCTTCTTTGACTGTCTGCGACAGCTTGAAATGCTTGAGTTGACATGTATATGGTAAGACATTTACATCCTTTTGTAGCATCTCCTATAAAGTATTACATCTGATCAAGGCACGCCTTACCATGCTGAAAGCCACCCCCCTTCATGCAGCAAGCAGACACTTTTTTTATGAGGATCCTGGATTCAGGTACAACCTACTATTGGAAAGATGACACATGGGATAGAGTTACAGAGCTAGGGAAACAGAATCTTTTAACAGGGAGAGCTGAAGGATGCTCTCAAACACTAGCCTGCTAGGCATCAGACAATGCAACCTGCAGGAAACCATAGAGAGGCCTCTAGTGTTGAGAGGTATTACAGGTAGATCTATACCAAGATAGAATAGCCCAGACCTATGTAATCCCATAGCAAATTGCTCTCCTGTGTAAGCACAGAAAGAGCTATTTCAGAGACTACTACATAAAGTGAATAACCATGCGCTGACATGCTTTGCAAGCTTATCACCAACATAATCATCACTTTTCACAGTGCATTCTCTTGTTTTTCCTTGGATCTTTGGTAATGGTTTGACTTATTTGTTCTTGTTAGGAGTACTATTTTTCTTTTGTTGTTGGGAAGGTTTTTTTCCTGACTTGTTTGTCTTTTCCACCTCTCATTGGGTGCCTTCCCCTCTGTTTTTTTTCTGAAGGCTTTCACCTTTTTTTTATTAGCCTTTGAATCTGTTTCAAGTTGTGACTTGCACTGTGCCAGAGAAATGTCAAGGTGGTATATGGGGTAGGCAGCACTCAAAAGCTTTCTGAATAACTACTGTTCAACAGGAGGGTTAACCAGAGGCCACACCTTGAGAAGTAAACATGTTTACCCTCTAATCCACGTTTAATTATTGCTGGTTCCCGCAGTCCATTTTCTGGATGCCACTTTGTAAACTTACATTGGCAACGAGGATGGGATGTTAAGCTTAACTGGCCTATGCACAGCCTTCCCAGGCAAAGATAATGCTTGGTGGTACCTTACAAGGTGCTGAGGCACACAGGCCTGCTGAAGCACAAACCTGCACTATCCTGAGTACAATAATGCCAAGAGGTGAGAAGAACGAGAGTGAACACACACCAAGACTAAGCAGACATGCAGTTGGATGAAAGATGATATGGGAAAGAGCAGATAATTGTAAGGTGTGTAACTGCTCACAGGTATGACAATCCTCATACCAATGCACTCAGTGGTTCAACTGTACAAGATGCAGGATAGTGATGATTGTTGCTTCTGTATAAAAATCAATAAAATATGTCATATAAAAAATAGACTGAACACACAAATGAAACCAACCTAAGAGAATATTCTGAGTAACCTTCTATCTTGAACAGAAAGAACACAATGCAAACATATTTTTCTTGAACTATAGCGAGACAGAGAATGATTTTATAATAATTGTTGTGCAAACCTAAAAATTACTTTTGAAGTCGGTATATTTTGATCTGCCAAATTATTTTTCATGAGGCAAGTGGAGCACAGAAGGAAGATTGACATTTTCTTGCTGCAAACTGCCCTGTCGCTTGCGGCACATAGGGGTGACTCTCCTTTGCTGGCTTGGCTAATTTAAGGCCAGTGAGCCTATTAGCAGTACCAATTAAACTACTGGAGAAATTTGTGAATCTTACTATCCTCCCTTTAACAATTTTACACTACACTAAACTAGCACAATCAATGTTCAGGTCAAGCTTAATGCTATAGTAGCATTACTAGATGAGGTTAAGTGGATTCTTGATGAGGGATGGAGTGCAGCCCTTATACTTTTAGATCTATCATCCACTTGTTATAGCATTTGGCATGATGTTCTTCTATCTAGATTATTTGAATTGGCATTGGACAGGCCTAGAAAATCATAACAATGTTACTAGACCTGCAGGTTGAGTAACTTGAAATATCTACTCAACCATAACTGTAATGTACTTGACCTGTAAACGGGTCTAAAATTGTGTGATCCTAGGTAAATATTTTAGTTTAGAGTCACCTTTTTCTTCATTCTCACATTTGAGTGCACCTTCAAATATGTAAGCTCAGCATTTCTGCTGTACCAAAAAACCCTTTGGTTTGATTAAATAGACTAAACGTTTGCTCCATGTATAAAAATAATCTAGCTCACATATAGGGGACACATGATCCATGACTTGCCTCTTAGTTCACTAATAACATTGTTATCGGGACAGGAGTGTTTCTCAGTTTATGTTTAAACACTCACATTAAATCAAAATAATGCTAAAGCATGATGTGGTTGGACACTGTCATTTACAGACAGTACATTTCCAAGAAATGTTCAAAAACATTCCCACTAACTTGCAGGTGTATTGATAAAACTATATAATGTATTGACAATCTGTGAAATTGGGTTTCAGAAAACATATTTCTTCTTTGCACATCACCAAGTAAAGTGTTCCGATTTATTTTCATCCTATTAAAATATTTTTTTCATCACACAAGTACAAACAATGGGCTTTCACAACTACTGATTGTACAGTTGGCTTAGTTGATTACATTTATTTAAATGCTTTGAGTTAGGAAAATCCTGACACCCTACAGCCTTTCATTTCACACTCTTTCTACAGCCTGTCAGACAGTTCATCTTACAAAATCCCGGAACTCTTCAGTCAGAAGGAAAATTAATTGTAAGACAAAATTACTTTTGGGCTCTGTGTCTGAACAAAGAGCAAATATGACAAGAACAAAAATTAAAGGCGTCTTTATTGCTCCTTCACTTTCCAGCTGAACAGAACACCTGTTCTTTGTCAATTCGCCAGAAGGTCAGTAACTCGCTCGACCTGATAAAATGACTCATCATGGTCAGGGGTTTTCCAAGGTCTGTTAGAGGTCGAGCTTTTGGATGGCTGCACTCCTACCTACAGGACCACATGGAGAGAGTAAAGCTTCAGTCAGCTATGTCGTTAGTTTATCTAGTCAAGCAAGGAGTCCTTCAAGTATCTTCATTAAGCCAAACCTCATTCAATATATAAGTGATTCCACTAGCTAAATTAATTCCATATTTTAGTTACCATTTTATGACATATGCGAATGACGCTCAGTTGGTTATAAAGATATATGGGGATAGTAAGCAGCATGGTTCCTTCTTTAGAGAGTTCCTCTCTATTACTACCAGTTGGATTCACACCTTGAAACTGAACAGCAACAAAATGTAAGTACTGTTTTTTGGCCCAAATAAATTAACCTGGTCAGACCATTGCTAGCGACGGGTGCTTCGATATCTACTGCTACCTTGCACAGTGCTAAAAAATGTGGGGGTCCAACTTGATAAGATAGCCTGATAAGAAGCTAACAGTAGAAAAATGCCTTGTATAGAGTTTGGCAGATGAGATACTCTGTCAAAATGTCACAGATATCCTATCCCCCCACATTACAAGTGCCATAGGCTATAACACACTTGTAATACCACGTGCAGGACATCCATCATGTTTGTGACTGAGTATTCCGTCCGCCAAATTCTAAATAGTGCCTAAAGCTTACTGAACAGTGTCAACTGATTCTTCTATCTTGGGTATTGAAGAAAATGTTTATATTCTTGCCCCAGGGTGGCAAGAATATAGTAACTCAGGATTTAATCTAATAAAAATTATATTACTGCAACAGCCTTTATTGGGTGTTACAAAAGGTTATTTAGAGAAACTACAGCTTTTCCAAAATTCTGCAGTCCGATTGATCTACAGGCTTAGAAGATACTTCACTGGTTACCAGTTAAAAAATAGAATTATGTTTAAGATTCTCTGTAGGGTGCACGTGGCATTCTACAATATATGCCCCATGTACCTCCAAGAGAAATTCCAAAGATACACACCTTACGGTTTACGTTCAATGCAAGCTTACAATCTGGTATTTGGTGGCTAGGCTTTGGAACACACTCCTGTATGATCTTATAGAAATTAACTCTTATTTGGCATTTCAGAAAACTCTGAACACTTTCCTCTGTGAGTAATTAGGGCTAGAGATATGTTCAGTAAGGTCTGGTTAACTTCAGTGCGATGATGCCCTTGTAGGGTGACAGTTGTGCTTCAGAACGTGTTTTAACACAGCATTGTGGCTCTTAAAGAGTGCTGCATGCTGAGTAAAATAGGTGTTAAAAAGAGCAGACAAGAGAGATGATCAGTTGAGCACTCTACAGGTCACATGAGGGGTTTTAAATAGGAAGGGGCCTAAATTATACCTGTTATGTGCAGTATACTAGAATTGATCGAGCCCACTGGAGAACAATACCATCTCTCCCAGTTCAAAAACAATAGTGTGGTTGTCGAACATGTTGAAGACAGCAGATAGATTGAAAATAATCAGGGGTCTGGCTGTCCTGTCACTGCCCAGGCTGAGTACAATATTTATTCTAAACCTTTAATCAAGCCAGATTATGAGGGGTTTTTATTCACCAGGCATTGCCCAAAGAAAAAGGAATCCATAATGCTTTGTAGACTGTACTTAAAGATCTATCACGTATGTGTCCTTAACGAGGAGGGTGATGAAATCCATCTGCAATTAACTCAACGGTGCAGAGCCACCAAGCTCGTTCTGAATGAGCTGCGTGTCTCTCTTCAGAACATGCTCATCCATGAGAGATCACATAGGCATTACGAAGTGAAAGCGAATCACATAGAATGTGCAATGACAATTATCTTGCTCAAGATTAAATCCAAAATCAAGACCACACTCCTACAAAACATCTCACTGTGAAAAAGAAAGGCTATTGTTCAATTTCTGGATATTGCAAGAGCCCATACCCAAATCCAAACAAGTGAAATAAATGTTTAGCATGTGGTACACTGAATCACTTTAAAAAAGCCTGTACAGCCAAGTCACTTCTCACAGGACACCCTATTGCAAAGTGGCACTGAAAAAACAAATGGATTGTGTAGCTAAATGTCATTGTAAGGCACTGCACTGAAAATGGAATTCCAGATAAAGTGATAAAGGCAGGTTAAATTATAGACTTTCTATTAAGCAATATTAAAAGGTTATTTGCACAGCTCATCAATTGCCTTTTTCTAACATAATGACTGCTATGGTAAATTCCCAGTGCA